>NC_056407.1:24136645-24767979 GCF_905147365.1 Aricia agestis | reverse complement strand
GCAGCGGCCGGCAGCGGCGTGAAGAGCACTTGTAGTGTGAAATAATTTTAAACTTTATTTACATACTTATAACTACTAGTATCGCTTGAAAACTTAAAAAATAAAAAAGAAAAAAAAAAAAAAAAAAAAAGGGCTCGTGGCGCCGCGCGTCCGTCGGCGGAAAGGGCTCGTGGCGCCGCCCGTCCGTCGGCGGAAAGTGCTCGCGGGTGCCCGCGACCGCGCGCGTCGCCGCGAGGCGCCTCGAGGCGTCGCGAGGTGCCGCGAGCACTTTCTTCTGCCGGCGGACGCGTGGCGCACAGTGGATCGAAAATCGAGTTTCATAGACCTATGTGAAGTTAGCAACCGAGTTCAAGGTAAATGATTTTTATATATGTCATTCGATTGTACCCGGAGTGTACCCGATTGTACCGCAATTAAAATCGTTTGTACCTCAATAGGGTAGAAATGGGGGGGTGGTAAAATTTGCTTAGCAACCCACATAAAGATACCGGAATTTCAATGATGCCATCTGAAAGAGTATCGTTTGTACCAGATTGTACCCGTTTTTAAAGTTAATTTTTTTTTATTTTACGAAAAAAAAAACAAAAAAAAAATCTCTAAAAATAAGGCTTTGTATGGAGTAGAAGGAAAGAAAGTATATAAAGCAGTTTAAATGTGTAAAAGAAGTTATTTTTTGAGGTAGATTCGTTCGGTCTTGACGAATTTTCCAATATCTTACTGTTACGTGCTAGGGTTCGAGGATTCGGAGAGAAAGACCTGGTGACTCTCTTGAAGACTTTATTAACACTGCACTAAACACTAGGTCACAACACTTAGCACTAAGTCCAAACACTAATCACTAGGTCCAATAACTAAGCACTATCACTGTCCTAGGTCGTAGCCAAGTCGAAGGGTTCACTGGTTCACTCACTATTGATCACTTGTTGTCACTCGGAAATCGCCTTGATGATCGCTCGAACCGAACTAACTTGCCGGGCCTGCCTGCGGCTCTTTTTATATGGCGAGACGAATTCCAGAAATTTCCCGATTCACGTAAACAAGTAAACAACCGTGGGAAATTTCTAGGAGGCTCGGGCATGTACCACAATAAAACTGCCGTCCTTGCGATAAGTGCAGTAAGTTGAATTTAATTTAGACCTTATGGACTCAGTCATAAGGTCTAAATTCAAACACGCTTACAAATAAAGGGTAAACACGTAAACAAACATTAGACCTTTCTAGAAGGTTCGAGTATGTACTTGCGCACCACGTGTCCGTATACCATGTACTGTAACACTACTCCCCTCTTAGAGATGCTCGTCCCGAGCATCATTGTTACTGCCATGGTAACGCGCCAGACGGTCTATGTGTACCACTTTGAATGTCCCTCTTGGTTGCTTTTGAATCCTGTATGTCACATCATTCAATCGGGTAACCACTTTGTATGGGCCGTCCCACTTGGTCTGCAACTTTGAGAATTGCCTTTTCGGCGAGTTGGGTTATGCAGCCACACCAGTGACCCTTCTTCGAAGCCGCTTGTATTCGATTTCCGGTCGTATCTGGTCTTCATGTTCTCACTTGACTGTAACCCATTTTCCCGAACCATGGCGTGTATATAGCGCTTCTTTTCCCTTATATCGCAGACATAATCTTGTACGGTCTTTGGTTCTTCCGGTGATCCTCCTGTCAAAAGGTCTACTGGTACTCGTAGTTCTCTACTGTAATTGACATACGCCGGGGTAGCTTTTATGCTCTCATGCTCGGCGGTACGGTACGACAGAAGGAAGAGTGGTATATACTTGTCCCAGTCCTTTTGTTTGTCATCTACCAATTTCGCCAAATGCCTCTCAAGGGTCTGGTTAAATCTCTCAACCATTCCATCAGACTGTGGATGGTACGCGGTGGTCCTCGTTTTATGCATTCCCAAAATTCTGCACACTTCCTGGAAGACCTGCGATTCGAAATTCCTGCCCTGATCGGAATGGATTTCTAGAGGTACACCAAAGCGAGATATTACTTCTTCGACTAGCTTAGAAGCAACTGTTGTAGCTTCCTTGTTTGGTATGGCGAACACTTCGGGCCATTTGGTGAAGTAATCCATGACAACCATAAAATACTTGTTTCCTGATTCCGTTACAGGAAATGGCCCAGCTACGTCAACTGCGTTTCGTTCCCACGGTGCGCCAACGTTATACAAGCGCAGGCTCCCACGGCTCCTTGTCTGTGGTCCCTTCACTGCAGCGCAAGTAGTGCATTTGCGGCACCAATCCTGTACATCGTCTCGACAATGCAACCAGTAGAATCGTTCTCGCACTTTTGTTAACGTCCTCTTTACTCCTAGATGACCTCCTGATACGCCATCATGCATTTCACGGAGAACATCCGGTACTCTCGTTCTTGGGACAACTATCTGAAGATGGAACTCTCTGCCGTTGGTCTTCTCCCATTTCCGGTAGAGTATTCCGTTTTGAAGTATCAGGCTGTCCCATTGCGCCCAGTACGCCTTAGTGACAGCGCCAGTGGGTGCAACCTCACTCCAGATTGGTTTTTCATCACCCCGTTTCTTCCATGTGATGATGTGCCGAAGGTCGTCATCTGTTTCTTGAGCCTCCCTCATAGCATCATTCTCCCATGGGCCCAAAGGACTTGTTTTCGTTAACTTTAATGTTACTTCATTAGATTCCTGCTTAACACAATGTTTGCAGTCTTCCGAACACGGCCTTCGCGAAAGACATAAACTGGAGGAAGAGAAGAACCAGTTGCAGTAATAATACCACAGAAAGTAACTAACTCTCCGCGTTCTGCAGAACTATTTGTCCCACTTGTCTTTGTTTTCTTCCAGCAATAACTTTAGGAGTGGAAAGGACTGTGCTTATGCCTGTTTCGTCTAAGTTTATTATTCGATCGGGTGTAAAATTGTGTTGTCTCATTATGCGTTCGTAATTATCATGAAATTGAGCTACAGCAGCTTTATTGAAAGCAAAGCTTCTTGCTGCGCTTGTGTTTTCTGGTTTTCGTAGACTCAATTCTCGGTTTCTCTTCCTGAAGCCAGCTGCCCAATCTTTTCCAGCGCATTTGTTTTCTTTCCAGGATTTTGGATAATTACACTTTGATAATTCTGCGTATTCGTATGCCGAAAGTCAGAAGCTTTTTCAATGTAAGGCCGTGGTGCATTTTACTGCAATTCAATAAATATTGAGTCAATGCCTTTTCTTGTTCGGTTGAAAAAACTTGTGCAACAGTATACTTGGAACCATAGATGTTTGATGAAGTAGCTGTAGCAGTGTGTGATGATAAAGCTGCAGTAGTAGTGTGTGCTGAAGATGATGCTATTTGTGCCATCTCCATAGATGGTGCTATTTGTGGTGAAGATGGACCTGCTTGTGATAAAGAAGATTCTGCTTGTAATGAAGAGGATACTTCATTTGTAGATAATGTTCTGGTAGCTTCAAATGATTTTCTGGCTTTTTCTATGCGATGTTGTAGGGTTGCAGTTTTGATGCCATATTTGTCGGCTGCTTTGCGTATAGATAAAGTCTTTGACAATACTTCACGTATTGCATCTTCAATGTTTTCTTCATTGATATTTTTTCTATCAGTTTTGGGTTTGTACGTGCGCACCATTTTCTAAAAAAAAGAAAATAAAAACAATAAAATAAACTATTATTTTTGACGGGGCACTTTAATACACAAGAGGGGCAGATTGATACGTATCATTGTACCCCGCTCATTACCGTATCAAAGTGCCCCAAAGGACTTTTTCCACAAACAATTAATTTTATCGAATATATAATAATCTTGCAATCAAAAACATTTTAAAATACAATAATAACTATATTTACTTACCTTTAGTAATAAATAATAACAAAAACAACTAAGAGTATCCTCCTGAGACACAATTACATTTCACGTATTTTTTTGTAGGCAGCGGCGCACGCCACTTCTAACACGTTAGTGACCGTTGAGGCCCAACGGCAAACTGGCGGCGAGCGGTGTTACAACTGTCATTCTTGTGAATGTCCTTGAGCATTCTAGTGATGTGCCGCACTGTGTAGCGTTTATCGGTTTTGAGATATAGATACTGTACCAATGTGCCCCGTGAATCAATGTGCCCCCCCTCCCCCTATCTTCTTTAATATGTTTTCGGTTTTGGCGAGGTACAAACGATAACAGTTGCAAAATTTAACTCCGAGTTTTATAGTTAGATGTAAGAAATTTCGTCAAGACCGATAGAATCTCTGACGTTGTTACTATATGAAAAATCGTATGTACCTCAAATTTTTTTGTTTAAATATGAAGTGAATAGTATCTTCTTTAATAATTTTTCGGTTTTGGCATGGTACAAACGATAAATGTTACAAAATTTAACTCCGAGTTTCATAGAGATTTCATTAGATATAGGAAAATTCGTCAAGACCGATCGAATCTCTGACGTTGTTACTATATGAAAAATCGTTTGTTCTTCAAAAATGTTTTTGTGAAAATAAAGTGAATAGTATCTTCTTTAATAATCTTTCTGTTTTGGCGAGTTACAAAGTACAAACGATAAAAGATGCAAAATTTAACTCAAAGTTTTATAGTAAGTTATAGGAAATTTCGTCAAGACCGATAGAATCTCTGACGTTGTTACTATATGAAAAATCGTTTGTACCTCACAATTTCTTGGGTGAATATGAAGTGAATAGTATCTTCTTTTATAATCTTTCAATTTTGACGAGGTACAAACGATAAAAGTTGCAAAATTTAACTCTGACTTTTATAGTAAGATATTGGAAAATTCGGCAAGACCGATCGAATTTCTGACGTTGTTACTATATGAAAAATCGTTTGTACCTTAAAAAATTTTATGTTAAAATAAAGTGAATAGTATCTTCTTTAATAATCTTTCTGTTTTGGCGAGGTACAAACGGTAAAAGTTACAAAATTTAACTCAAAGTTTTATAGTAAGTTATAGGAAAATTCGTCAAGACCGATCGAATTTCTGACGTTGTTACTATATAAAAAATCGTTTGTACCTCAAAAAATTTTGTGTGAATTTAAAGTGAATAGTATCTTCTTTTATAATCTTTCTGTTTTGGCGAGGTGCAAAATATAACTCCGACTTTTATAGTAAGATATTGGAAAATTCGTCAAGACCGAACGACTACCTCAAAAAATAACTTCTTTTACACATTTGACCTGCTTTATATACTTTCTTTCCTTCTACTCCATACAAAGCCTTATTTTTAGGGATTTTTTTTTTTTGTTTTTTTTTTTCGTAACAATCCGGTACAAACGATACTCTTCCAGATGGCATCATTGAAATTCCGGTATCTTTATGTCGGTTGCTAAGCAAATTTTACCACCCCCCCATTTCTACCCTATTGAGGTACAAACGATTTTAATTGCGGTACAATCGGGTACACTCCGGGTACAATCGAATGACATACATAAAAATCATTTAGCTTGAACTCGGTTGCTAACTTCACATAGGTGTTTCATAGACATAGGAACTTGAATTTCCAGATGTCATTTTTTTGAGCTGAAATATGGTCTCCTAGTTGTTATCTAAACTAAAATTATAATTGGGAAGAGTTTGTTTGTTTGTTTGAACGCGCTAATCTCAGGAACCACTGGTTTGATTTGAAAAATTATTTCAGTGTTAGATAGCCCATTTATCGAGGAAGGCTATAGGCTACATTTTATCACGCTAATACTAATAGGAGCGAAGAAATAGAGGAAAGTGTGGAAAACACGGGGGGAAATTATTTGAAAGGGCTTATTTGAACGCGCTAATCTCAGGAACTGTTGGTCCGATTTGAAAAATTCTTTCAGTATTAGATAGCCCATTTATCGAGAAAGGCTATAAGCTATAATTTATCACGCTAAGACTGATGGGAGCAAAGAAATAGAGGAAAATGTGGAAAAATGGGGGAAATTGTTTGAAAGGGCTTATTTGAACGCGCTAATCTCAAGAACTACTGGTCCGATTGAAAAATTCTTTCAGTGTTAGATAGCCCATTTATCGAGAAAGGCTATAGGCTATATTTTATCACGCTAAGACTAATAGGAGCTAAGAAATAGAGGAAAATGTGGAAAAAAACGGGGGAAATACGAATTCATGAGTAACGTTTCGTTACTCAGTACCAAATACATACGGTTGCTACAGCTCTATTATGGTGGAAACACTGTTACTAACAGCTATAAGTAATTATTTTTTTTACTTTGGGGCTTATTAAATAAAACATCACATCACTAAACACCATAATATATTCAAGATTAAATTAAGTAAGTAGGTAAGCACTAAACAAAAGGTACCAAAACCTTAAAGGTGGGCGTACAATATCCACAATCGAAATACATTACCTAAGTAATAAAATTAAACATAGGATTAACCCCTTACTGGTAAAAATATTATGTTTACTGTTTAGTTACCTACTTAGCAAAAAACTGTGATAGTCTTCGTCTGACAAATTGAAATAGTCACAATTCTTCACAAGACAGACAAATAGGTTTACAGCGAAAATCGAATACGCTGCGCAGCCATATACCTGTTTTATTGGTAAGGGGAAATATTTTATAACTACTTACGTAATAATAATATGAGTAACAGATAAAGTGAAAAGTAACTTTACAATCAGGCAGTATTCCCACTTTGGTACAAACAAAATAGGCTGATATTTTCAGTTTCATGACTATGTATCTAAACTAATTATTATAATCAATTGAATAATTATACACTGTCCTTGCACTTATCCCACTTTATTAGATTACATTTATGACAAAATTATTATACCTATACACGACCGGTTTCGAAAAAATCATCATTGAGGTTTTTTTTAAACGGGTCGTGTATACCTATAGGTAATAATTTTGTCATAAATCTAATTTAATAATGTGGAATAAGTGCAAGGAAAGCGTATAAAATTATTTAATTGAACATACATTTCCGCCAAGAAGTTGTAAACAGTACATTCATTAGCATATCTGATTATTATAAGTAATCCGAATCATTATACAAGGTAGGTATAGTCTAACGGACTAGACGTTTTTAGATTACAGTAGATAGCTTCGCTAGAAAGATTTGGTGACGATAGTCAAGTGTAACCCAGGCTTCATACTGACACTTTATATTGGCATATTTTGGTATGTTAATAAAAAAATCTTAAAGGAGAAAAGTATTCGATATTTAAAAAATTAGTACAAACTCATATCAAATACTTAAAAAGTCTGCCTAAAGTTATTATAATAATAATAGGTATGTCATACTCATAGTCATACCATTTGTCTTGACTAAACTTTAGAAAAAAAGTTAAAGCAAGACACTTAAATTTTGAGTCGATCGTGTACCAACTATTTTATCATTTGAAAATAAATAAAAGTGTGCACTAAAAATGTTACGAAATTGAAAATATATAATTATATTCATTTATACGACATACAAAGTAGAAAATCTAGTGTGTCATAGAATTTAAAATATTCATAAATTTAATATTAGTATACTAACTTTCTTGGATTTTGAGAAGAAACTGATAAGCTGACGTGAGTTATGAGTACCCTAATCATAGCAAATTACGTCACTTTGACTCACCTTTGAGTCTATGTGACGTCACCGAGACGTTATAGTTGCTGTAGTAACGGAAAATAAAATGCAATATTTTTGAAAAAATCTTTTTTACTGGAAAGGCAATAAATATTTTCAATTCTACAACACATCATTAACAACATACTATCGCTACATTTACAACAATATTCTTAAAATTAAACAGACACAATACAATAATATACATCATATAGGAAGACATATTATTATGAGTACTTAACAATTTTTTTAATAAAAATATACTTTTATATTTACAGAAAATATTGCAAAATTAAGTAAATTGGTAGATGAAAAATGCGCAATACATTACATACTAAATACACAATGTGAATTATTATGATAATTATATTAATATAATGTACCGTAGAAATTCGAAATTTTAATACAGACTTTCAACACACAATATGAAACCACCAATCAACAAAAACATCATAATATAAATGTTATTATCAAAAATGCTATTAGGTTATACGGCCTTATGGAGTTGCGTTATAGAGTAAGAGCCTGCGACGGCCAGACCTTCCTCAGATTCGTAAAGCTTAAAGTTTACCTGTTTGAGGCCTTTACAGAGATAAGAACGACCAGCAACTATGGAGTTAGGTAAACTTGTCTGGCATTCGCAGGCTCTTGGTCGATTACGCGGCAGTGATTTTAATTGTCACTGACATGTCACGCATTTACCGATAACGTTGCTGTTGGTCGTCAACGTCATGTGCTGCTCCATTAAAAAAGTCGAATTCGAATAGCATTCCAATCTGATACTATAAATACATTCCGAATATAAATCTGCCTAATCCTAAATTACCAATAATGGGTACAATATTAACAAATTAAAATATTCGGCCGCCAATAATATGGGGTATTTTGTCATTGTTTAACAGAAATAAAAATACAACTTATCAGTCGACCGTACGATAAAATAATGAGAATAATATAAAATAGTTCTAGTAAAGTAAGTAGTTTTTACATTCTGTCAAGGCTAGAAGACATTAAAATAGCTAGCCATCACTTTTAAAAGGCACTTAAATCATGAAGAACTTTAAATGGAAGTGAACAATACTAAATAAATACCGATATATAGGGTAATATCCTTTCAAACCTGATAACGAGTTGTTCATCTCTTTTATTAAAATAAATAAGAGAGAGACAACAATATAATAATTATATGTACATGAAAATAATTCAACGCAATATACATTAAATATTCTAGCTATTTTTGTTTCTTCTTTAGAAGCATTGCCTATTCTCAAATTTAAAAACCTCTTAGTTTTTATTGTATTGAACACGACCAGTAGTGACTACAAAAAAAATATTATAATATGCGGGTCCTGAAATTTGAGTACTCCTCAATAACTTAAAAAAAATGCGAGTAGAAGGGCATTTGCATCAATTTAGAGTGTTTTTTTCTTGCCTGTCCGCGGCGAATTTAGGCGGAGTGGAGTATCATGATTCATGAGACATGGAGTCTGACAGCACCTGTCACTGTCACGGGTGACTTTGACAGCGGCTGTCATCAGGACGTTCACAGCACCTGTCATCATCAGGCAACGTTTACGAGGTTTTGGCTCTGAATTTCCTGGCGAATTCTGTCCATCAGGCTGTCGGTGTCGCTATCGCTATCGTACATCTGTAAAAAAAAAGAAAAAAATACATAATAATTAATATATCACTACATAGTATAAAACAAAGTCGCTTTTTTCCCCTATGTCCCTTTGTTTCCTTTAACCTTATAAAACTACGCTAAAACTAACTACTATGCGGTTTTTTTAAATAGATAGAGTGATTAAAGAGGAAGGTTTATAAGTAGGGCCCGGATTTATATTATGTAAATACATATTTTTATTTTACGCGATTTTCGGCCTAGAATGTGTTTTTTACATGAATTATCATGTTTAGACCGTGAAAACCGAAGTTTTATTTTACATATTTTTCCATATTTTAGGGTTTTACAAAGATAAGTCCATATTTTGCAAGAAAATGTCACAATCGTCTATATTTTCACAAAAATACAAAAAAAATACGTTCCCGCCACCATGCGGCTGCGTATTTCGTTCCTCTCGCGTTTTATCGTCGTATTTTGTTTCCAAAGATTATTGAAGAAATAGAAACTAAAGTTTCAGATGCTAAAGGTCATGTTGCTGAGTGCTGACACGGCTAAACAAAAACTGAAGTATGTTTCGGTCTTCGGATAAAATAAATGATTTTTAAAGTAATAGGTACACAAAAAAAAACAAAATTCTGTGCCGATTTTTGATGTCTGACGCATGCAACCATCACGTCATGTAACGTGCAGAGATCATTTAGCCAATATTAAGCGGACCCATTATTTTCTATAATAAAGAGTTATTCCAAAACCAATTATGCTTTCTGGCATTATAGCTATGCCATTATATAAATATGCTGGCTAGCATAGCATATTTCTGGCCTCTATATCTTTGTTAACTGTCACGAGTGACTCTTTTCATACCTACACTAAAAGATTCTTTAATTATTGTAATTTTGTAGTCCATATTTTTTGCATATTTTCGATTTTTTACTCTTTAGTTTTTTTAGTATTTTATGTAGGTACTTACATATTTTGGATTTTTTAATACATATTTTTCCGGGCCCTATTTATAAGTATAATAACATTTATTAAATATTGGAGAAATAATGTTATTATTTTTGTGGTTTCTAGTGTGATGTAGTAAATAATTACATTTTTTCTACTTAAATTGCAAACGCAGGCTGAACCCTACCCGATTTATCAAAATAATGTACTAAGTATTGTACACTATGAAAAGGTCTACAGAAAACTTCGCCATGGTATACTATACAGGGTGCAAATAAACCTTCCTGCCAAATTTTTTCCAGGGCTTTGGTATCATTAGGAGAGTCTATTTAACAAAAAAAAATTGGGTGTTTTTTTTTTTCAATGACATATTTTATCCCATTTAAAATCGTTGCAGAACGGCCACTCGTGGCGCGGGGGAATGGGCGGGAGTTACGCGGGGGGTGAGGCGCGCGCGGGGGCACGTCACGCGCAGCCGACGCGTCGTGTCCATTAATTATTGTTTTTTAGGATAACTTTCGGAAGCTTTTTCTCAACATTTTAGTACTGAGTGATTATAAAAGAAAAAATACGTGTATTTTTATTTTTAACAAGGATCAATATCAAAATTTGGCATGAAGGTTTAATTGCACCCTGTATACAGTGTGTAACAAAAATAAGTGATAATACTTTAGGGTGTGTACGTGTTCCTTGTATAGAGTTCACTGTGAAAGTAGCAGCGCTGAACGACCAACATTTTTTTTCACTTTTGTATGGGGAAACTCGTGACGCTCGGACTCTTGCCCATACAAAAGTGAAAAAAATTTTTCGTCTTTCAGAGCTGCTACTTTCACAGTGAACTCTCTACAAGGAACACGCACACACCCTAAAGTATTATCACTTATTTTCGTTACACACTGTATATCTACATCTTATGGATATCCCACAATAACATTGTTTTGTCATTTACTTTTAACTTCAAATAATGGCTTATTTTCGAAGCGATTTTAACCAATACGCCAATAATCCTTATTCAAGTAAATACTTTAAATACATAATTGATTTATTATAGATCTATATGGCCCTACATCATATGATTTAAATGAATATTTTCGAAGATATTACAGATTTAAAAACCGGCCAAGTGCGTGTCGGTCCACGCGCAATATATGGTTCCGTAGTACCGCTAGTTATTTTTTAATTTTTGTATGGACAATGAATATACATTTGTAACGTGTTTTACACTAATAACAACATCATCTCAACACGAAAAGTTGCTTTATATTTCGCCGAATACATTTTTTTTTAGTTGATCGACTATTACTCAATAACTTATGAAGTCTTCTTAGCCATGATAGTTTTCCTTTAATTTATCCTCCCGTTAATTTTTTCACATTTCCAGAAGCAACCGTTTAGCTGTTAGAAGGGGGGACACTGGTCTCTAACGATTTTCCCACTTTTAAACTTAATATTTCACAAACGGATCCCTACATCGAAAAATTATGTATGAATACTCATAATGTTTTTTTAAAAACCTATTAAACGACACCCCACACGATGGGGTGGACGCGAAAAAAAATAATCATCCCCGCTTGATGTGTAGGGATTTAGGGAAGGTACCATAAAAATATATTTTTTTAAGATTTCATGTACCATTTGGTCGGCATCATTAATATGTGCATTCTTGCCAAATTACAGCTTTGTAGGTCTTATAGTATCTGAGCAAAACCACGGACAGACAGACAGACATAAAGACTGACAGACAGACGGACAGACAGACGGACAGACGGACGGACAGACGGACGGACAGACGGACGGACAGACCGAAACTATAAGGGTTCCTTGTTGACTACGGAGCCCTAAAAATTACGGGACGTAGCTTTTGCCGCGGTACCGACCAATGCGGGCCACGGGTAGTAATGAACATAAATCAAAACTACTGAATCGATTTTAATCATTTTTTCAGTAAATGACATAGGCTATTATACATTTTATACCCGTGCGAAGCCGGGGCGGGTCGCTAGTGTATAGTAAAAAGAAAAAAATATGTTAACCGTGTACAGGTATGAGGCAGGTGTTATTTTTCTTTGTTTTCTAATTATTATTGTTAAAAGTGTTATAATATACGTGAATAATATTATAACAATTCTTTTAATTCTACGAAGACTTTATTATGCAAAATTATTTTTAAATGCATACACAATTGAATTTTAGGAAACTGGACGTCATACGAAATTCAAGGTGTAATAATAATAATTAGCATAAAACGCTTAGCATCCATATAAATAATTGATAGTCTGAATTTTGTATATTTGAGTCAAGACAATTTACAAAATTGCATTTTAAAATTAATTTTATTTAAAACTAAATCAATTTTAATATTGTTAGTTATTACTAATGAATAATATTGGACAATAAAGCAATTACAATAATATGTATTATAATATTAATGTTATTTCACATGAATGTACAGTTTGTGAGGTTTTGTACATAAGTTTTCAGCAGCATCATTTACAGGTAATCTGTTAGATGTTAATCACTAGCACTCATAATTCGTGAATAATAAAAAAAATCCTGTCAAAGAACCTCAGAAACCTGTCGGCTGTCACTAATATTTTGGTCGTTTTTTTTTTTGCTTTTGGCACTGACACCGGGGGTGTACTTTGCCACATACAAAGGTAGCCAGTCTTCTTCATAATAATTTTCATCAACGTTTTCTAGCCAAAGTCTAAGTAAAAGTCAAAGCAGTCAAGTTGGTCATTTTAGTAAAGTTGTAGACGCTTTACTAAACCTTTCGATGGAGTTTTGGAGGGAACATAAAAAAGTATGTTTCTGGAAGTTGCAGCATTTGCCTACACTTGTGCACGATAACGAATATATATATATATATATATATATATATATATATATATATATATATATATATATATATATATATATATATATATATATATATATATATATATATATATATATATATATATATATATATATATATATATATATATATATATATATATAATGGTTAATATTTTATCAATATTACACATCCCACCAAAAACATACCTGTTAAAATGGGGCCTAGTTCCTATCGGCAAATTTTTGGCCTAAAAAAAGAATTGAAATCAATGATATTGTATGAAAAACTCAAAGCAGATATGTTACTACCGCGCGCGTTGTGAAGATTCAAATACGGCCCAATTGGGTCGTCTGTTGTTTAGTCTGCATCGAGCGCAGTCACGAACGTGTCGCGTCTTGTCTTACCTAAATAAATTGAAAATGCCGTCGTGTGTGTTTCGAAAATGTACCAATTATGACTCGAAAGTAAACAAAACACATGGAATCTCTTACCACATGTCTTGTATGTAATAAATACCTCGATTGTTTAAATTTTCAATTATTTTTTCGAACAATCTAGAAAAACTGAATTTCCGTCATAGCTCAGGCGAAGAAAGAGACAGCGATATTAGATCATTGCGCTGCAGTTAGTGCAGACTCGCCATATGACTGTTAAATCGTGACTTAAATGCCTACAATTGCAGTTTATTTGTATTCTATTTTATACGCTATGCGATATTAGGTAAGAAAATATACAAAAAATTTCAAAGAGAAAAAAAAGTAAAAAAATTAAATATTTTTGAAGGTATACATATAATTTGAATTTTATGTAGTATATTCCATTATTAATTATTTCGATGTTAAAATTTTCAATAAATAAAATTAACTCTTACATAAGTTATTTCATTTCTTACCTACTAATACTTTTGTATCAAGTGTCTACTCTACGGCTATTTATGTTACTCTCCACGCACAAGAAACTTTGCAGTTCGACGTTTAAAAAGAGAACTGTCTCTTTTACGTAAATGGCATTTCGTATCTTTTGTTTCACTTAACTGTCAAAAGGGTATGAAGATTTTTGTATATGTATATGTATATTTTTTTTCAAGAAACCATACCTATTTTTTTTTATTTTTGTGCCACGTCCGATATAAGTTATGTATTAAGTATTATGTTATTTACAATACTTTTATTATAATTTAGTTTTTTTTTATTTAATCATAATGACATTGTAATTTTCCATCTTTTTGGTAAAAGATGGCCCCGTGCGAGTTTCTTACGCCGGTTCTTCTCGCCGGGTTAGTTCCCGAACCGGCGGTAGGCCCCAGTAGCATCTACGTTCGGAAAGTGTTTGAAAAAACCTATTCTGAATAAAAAATTTTGACTTTGACTTTACTTTCGATAGATGCCTCATTGTATCACTGGTACATAAGATTTTTTATCTAAAGTTCGTAGATGAACCGACTCACATATAACCGATTTCTTAAATTTCTTAATTAACCCCCGACAAAAAAGAGGGGTGTTATAAGTTTGACGTGTCTGTCTGTTTGTCTGTCTGTTTGTCTGTCTGTGTGTGTATCTGTCCGTGGCATCGTAGCATCCAAACGGGTGGGCCGATTTTGATCTAGTATTTTTTTGTTTGAAAGCTGACAGGATCGAGAGTGTTCTTAGCTATAATTCATTATCATCAGACTGTGTCTTAATTCATTTTACTGAGTATTTACTCTGGTCCGAGTAAATATTAGTGCAGTGCTTACCCATCCCTAGTCACTCCCACCCTACACCTTCCGTGTATTCCCGTGTACAGCATGCGTAGCGTGGGCTGCGTGGCCAGCGTTGAGCTACGTGTGCACCATATTCGAGCAAGCTACGTGAGTCAATTCGTGCGTAGCGTGTCCGTGGGTTGCAGTGGACACAGTCACATAATATATTTTCTTGCAAAGCGAAGCTTGACGCACGTGCGTAGTCTCTCCGTGCGCTGCGGAGGAATGGCGCCTTTCGAGTTATAGTCGATCAACTAAAAAAATGTATTCGGCGAAGTATATAGGAACTTTTCGTTCAAATTCCTTTGAACGTAACTGAGATGATGTTGTTAGTAGTGTAAAACACGTTATAAATGTACATTCATTGACCATACAAAAATTATCAAAAACTAGCGGTACTACGGAACCCTATATATATTGCGCGTGGCCCGACACGCACTTAGCCAGTTTTTGACTGTTCTCCCTTTAACTGCAGAAGCGTTCTACCTACATCGTCCTCCTCGTCGGAATCGTCGTCGGAATCTTCCGAGGCACCAAACAACGCATGCAGCTTGGTCCTCTTCGCCAGACGACGCGGTGTGCGGCCCCCGTAGTCGGCCGTGCTGCTATCGAGGCTGCTGCACCGCTCCAGCAGCCACTTCGTCATGGTTTTGTCGCCGCGTCTGACCGCGATGTGCAGAGCCGTGGACCCGGCGAGACCCTCCTGCAAAATTAGAGGATTAATCAGCTAATGATTTCACGATTTAATAGTGTGCTCTCATAATTTTTATAGCGTGAAGTAGGCGACGAAGAATTTAAATAATAATTTGCCAGTTAAGGATTAGGTAGAGTGATTTGACACTTAAACTTGAGATGTGACCTAATGAATATGTAGCCATTCAGTGAGCCATAGAATTACATTGTTGACACACTAAAGAAAATATTTCATAGGAAGCTACATTATTATTAAAAACCGAGGGTTTTATGGGTGACCTCTCATTTTCTCGAATGTACGTGACAACAATACCAGGTACAAGGTTTTACAACGTACCGTACGTAGTGATGTAAATAAAAAACCCAGCCGCAATGCTATCTTATCAGCTGTTTAGACGCCGGGTTTCCCAATGATTGAGGAAACAATGACTCAAGGATGACGATCCTCACTCAATCGTCAATGGGGCTAGAATCTAGATAGTGTGGAATTGTGATTGGAAAATTTAATTGTTGGCAATGGTATTTCGAAACATTGCAAAGCCATTATTTAAAAAAAACACCAGTTAGAAGAGAGTAGTCCCTCTCTGCAGATATGTACGCTATAAATGAACGCGCTTTGCGGACGCGCGCGCACGAAGTTGGCGTGTCGTGCGCACTTTGCGGACGCGTCGCATTTTTACCTGATAATATATTTTATGCTTATAATTATTTATGCTTACCCTCGCGTTAATATCGGCTCCGTAGTTGACGAGATAACGAAGCGTATCCAAATGGCCGGCACTGGCGGCAAGATGCACGCACATTTGTCCTGAAACAATGTAAATAAACTTTTACACACACACTCGCACTTTTTTAATTTTTTTAATCCAGTAAACACTCTAGATTAAGTGCGATTATGGGACGATAAAAATATTCCACAGCTAGATAATTGGGATATTTTAATACGTCCTAAACATAATATTATGTAGAACGCATTAAAATAGCAGTAGCTACTAACCTACTGTTATGCGCTTTCTCTCACGAGACTCAACAATTATGTTTATAATCATAATTGATTTTAATTTAGTGCATTAACGGTCAAAATAATTATTACTATTAATGGGTCAATTTATTCTTCAACAGTACCTATATAATATTACAAAGTGAGAGGTCAAACATAACTCTATTCTGAAAACTATTTTTTTATGAAATGAAAACAGAAATTGCTTCATTGCGACTAATTCGAGCTACAAAAAAAGTTTCTTGAGACGTAAAAATACGTCGACTGAAATAGAAGGCCAATGATGTTCTAAAATCCGAGACATTCGCAATAGACGCCAACAATTCAAACAAAGTTATCTTGTAGACATTTGCATAATGAAATGATAACAACATAATAGTCATACAGAATGCCCACGTGATAGTGTCATTAGTTGATTACAAACGTTACTCTAGGAACTATTCAAATAAATAACAATTAGATCACCGATTATAATAAAAAAATCTTTTGGGTACTCCTCGCAATGCTGACCGATCGCACGCATTTTATAACAATAGCCTCAATTATATACCCACATAATATAGTTACGATAAAAACTTAAATACCTACACATTTTAAAACCTGACACGATTTCTCTAATATGTAACACGCAATCCATGGATAACTTTAAGCAAGATAGCGGTCCCAGTTAAAAAATACATAAAATTCATAATAGTTTACACTGCCAACAATAATATTGTTATTATAAACGAGAAAATGAGAGTTTGGATATAATCACATTATCTCTTATAGAGTCTTTCACCTTTACTACGTCTCTTCAATTGACGCATACGAGGACTCTCATTTCGTTGAAAATGAAATATTGACAAAAAATATTTTGATAATGAATAAATTAACAGCTGATAAATTAAAATTAAGTGCGTTAGTCAATAGTGGAGAATATTTAAGACATTAATTTTTTAGCTCTTCTGTTAAAATATGTTCTTTTTGCTTTTGCTTTGGGTTTTAAACCTTTAATACTTATCAATTATCATCTAAAGATGACTCGGCTGGTATGAGCGGCTTTTCATTATCTGAATTTCTATTAAATTAGCAGCTTTCATAAAATATGTAACTCGTTTTCCGATGCTGTGAACTTTCGAGCTTATTAGTTTAATTTAAATTTCGAATTCGGGGGAATTTTGTGAAATGGCGGGGGGCTTGGTCTCGGATGCAGATGTTTAAATGTATTAGGTCGGCTCGCGTCTATTTTGATCACGTCCCAAATAGCTAGAGCTGGCCCGCTGCCAACCATTTATTTTAGATTATGTGGTAATTGGTATTCCACAAAACAATTGACCTTCATTTTTAGGGTTCCGTAGCTAAATGGCAAAAAACGGAACCCTTATAGATTCGTCATATCCGTCTGTCTGTCTGTCCGTCCGTATGTCACAGCCACTTTTCTCCGAAACTATAAGAGCTATACTATTGAAACTTGGTAAGTAGATGTAGTCTGTGAACCGCTTTAAGATTTTGATACAAAAATGGAAAAATTATAAAAAAATTTAGGGGTCCCCATAGATACAACTGAAATAGAAAAAAAATTCATCTAACCTATGCGTGTGGGGTATCTATGGATAGGTCTTAAAAATCATATTGAGGTTTCTAAAATCATTTTTTTCTAACCTGAATAGTTTCCGAGAGACACTTTTCCAAAAATGTGTCCCCCCCCCCCCTCTAACTTCTAAAGTACACGATAAGTCTAAAAAAATATAATATGATGTACATTACGAGTACTACAAAAACTACCAACGAAAATTGGTTCGAACGAGATCTAGCCAGTAGTTTTTTTAATGCATCATAAATGGTAAACCTTAATTTAACTTCCATTAAATCAACTGAAATATGAAAATAAATCAAAAACCTCTTAATTTCATAAAAATAAACCTTATTGCTGCTGCGGAACCCTTAATGGGCGAGTCCAACTTACACTTGGCCGGTTTTTTTTTTGACACACGTGACACCCAGAGGAAGGCAAAATAGTTGAGTTTGTTGTAAACATGAAAAAAAACCAGCCAAGTGCGAGTTGGACTCGCCCATGAAGCAGCAGCAATAAGGTTTATTATACGCTTTTTATTAGCTTCACCTGTATGTTTGTTTGTAACCGACTTCTTTGGGCGCGATTTTTTTTGACCGACTTCCAAAAAGGAGGAGGTAATACGTTCGGCTGTATGTATCTTTTTTTTTGTATGTTCAACGATTACTCAGTCGTTTATGATCCGATTTTCAAAATAATTTTTGTGTTGTATAGGGTTTAGCTCGAATTTGGTACCATGTTCACAAAAGTGGTGATCTGATGATCCATGGGGGATCCATGAGGAATCGAGACTTGACAGCTGTCACTTAAACTATAAACACTGCTCCGTATAAAAAATTCCTTTAAAATTTAATTATTAATGATATAATTCAAATTAAAACAAGTGAAATCTATTGATACCATGCCAATTGATGTCAACTACGAGGGCTGCTATTTATGTATCCGGAACTGGCCACTTACAAGAACAATATTTAAAAAGTAATTACAACATTTGAAAATAGAACTCTTTGGTTGAAGAATACATTTTGTTTCATGTGACTGTCAATTATTTTTCCATTGTGGCGTCATTTTGAAAATTGCGTGTCTTCATTTGCCATGGATTTAACGCGTGAACATTTTCGTGCAATGATTTACTACGATTTTCGGCGTGGGCTAAATCAACAACAGTGCTTTATTCAACTCACCACAACTTTTGGAGATGAAGCACCATCAAAAACCACTGTTTATCACTGGTACAGTGAGTTTAATCGTGGGCGGTCTATGCTCACGGATGAAAATAAAGAAGGTCGCCCAAAAACAGCTGTTGTCCCACAAAATATAGATGCTGTGCGGGAACTAATAATGCGTGATCGTCATGTTACATATCGCGAGATAGAGGCGTCCTTAGGCATAAATATGACGAGCATACATAAGATATTACACGAACATTTGGCTGTAAAAAAAATATGTTCGCGTTGGATTCCGCACAACTTGACAATCGATCAAAAACGGGCTCGTGTCGATTGGTGCAAAAAAATGATAAAAAAATACAACCGTGGTACGTCAAAAGCCGTTTATAATATCTACACAGGTGATGAATCTTGGATCTATGCATATGACCCCGAAACTAAACAACAGTCAACGGTGTGGGTGTTCCAAGATGAGCCGAAACCAACAAAAGTTACTCGTGCAAAAAGTACTTTGAAGCAAATGGTCGCCTGTTTTTTTGGAAATAATGGACATGTGGCTACAGTGCCATTAGAGAATCGTAAAACGGTTAATTCTGAATGGTATACGACCATTTGTTTACCAGAAGTCTTTGAAGAAATAAGAAAGGACAACCGACAACGCAGAATCATATTACATCACGACAATGCTAGCTGTCACACCTCAGCTGAAACAACTCAGTTTTTGGAGGGTCAAAAGATCGAATTGACTGGTCATCCGCCGTACAGCCCTGATTTGGCACCTAACGATTTCTTTTTATTTCCATACGCGAAGAACAAATTACGTGGTCAACGTTTTTCGAGCCGCGAAGAGGCTGTTGATGCGTTCAAAATGCACGTTTTGGAGATACCTCAATCAGAATGGAAAAAGTGCTATGAAAATTGGTTCCAGCGTATGCAAAAGTGTGTCGATCATCGCGGCGAATATTTTGAAAAGCAATAAAACCATATTAAATGATATATGTTTGTTTCTTTTTTTAATTCCGGATACATAAATAGCAGCCCTCGTAATGTTTACTGCAAAGACGAACACACAGAAGACTCAACAAGTGACTGTGAGTAAAACAGGCTATTTGCATCGATAACACTCATTAATTGAAGGCTTAAATAATTCAAGGATAAGGTTCCCTGCCAGCCTTTACCAGATCACAGTACTAATTGTAATTAGTAATTACATAATCGTGATTAGTAATTACATGTCATCCATTTTACATAATTTTATCAAACATAGCGTGAGAAGACATATTATCAACCAGTGTCTCAAAAGTCAGCCTCATAATCTATGTTAATATTTCCTCCTACAGATTTTGTATCTTCTGAATAGCTGGAACTTGATGCTTATCATACGATCTATGATACGATCACAATAAACGTACGACCCTACTTGTATATTTTATCATAATACTAGCTATCCCGGTGAACTTCGTGTCACTTTAAAACCTTCCCTGGACTTCTACGAATATTTTAAGACTAAAATTAGTCCAATCCGTTCAGCCGTTTTCGAGTTTTAGCGTTCCATCTATCCATCCTTATATATATATAGACTAGCTGTCCCGGTGAACTTCGTATCACAATAAAACCTTCCCTGGACTTCTACGAATATTTTAAGACCAAAAATAGCCCAATCCGTTCAGCTGTTTTCGATTTATAGCGTTACTATATAATAATCTTGTACTCTCGATATACCCGTACCGAAAAAATGGCTACATTAATTCTCTGCGTACTACCGTGATGATGCAATGGAAATATTGTAAACCTATGTCAAATAAACAGTACAGTGTCATTAATTATACATGTCTTTAGGGCACGTGTACGAAGGATAAACATGTTTAGCTCGACCGGGGTTTATACGGAGGAAATAGAAAATTACTGCTACCTATGAATAATACTTCTGGAAAGGATTTGTAATGTGGTAAACAATATTACATCACGGCGGGAACGTACTGAGGATTAATCCATCAAAATTCAGAGACGGTTCAATTTATTATAATTGAAATTGTTTTGTCCGCGTGTCACTAGTAGAATTACTACGTAATGCTATGCGAGATATTAGTATTGGTACTTGTAAAATTGTGTACATAACACGTAGAGCGTGTGAGGCGCGCGCGCGCAACGGAGCTAGCGCGGGCGGCGGCGGGGGCGGGGCGAGGCGGGGCGGGGAGGTGGGGTTTTCCCAGCAATGTGACGACGCTCGCTAGTCGCCCGCAGCTGCCCTCGCCATTTATGGCAAAATATATATATATTTCACCGTTTCCGTAAACTATACGACGCGAATACCAGTTTCTCGAGAATACGAGAGGCTTCATAAGCTGATATGAATGAGATATGAATTTAAGATGAATCACATAATCTCATTGAAACCGTTCATGGGAATTCCTTAATTACTCCGCCATTATATAAAAATACCTTTAAATCTAGCGAGAATCACCTAATACCTAGCTCATCGTAACCTTCAAATCTGGAAAATTTATCTCGTTATTAATCGTTCGAGCCAACATGGATTTTCCCAAAATAAAGGAATGTACGATAACAGACGGAAGGCCTTTGACCATCAGCATCATCATCGAGTCGTTTGGCACCTTCTCGTGTTGAATAATAACAAAATTTTCATTGAAAGCGTCTTCCTCAATGCGGAAGTCAAGGAACTGTGGTCCAATACGGATGTGAGATTTTGATTTGTATAATATTGTTATTTGTATTAAACGTACTTTCAATGATTTTTAGCATGGTTTATCAATTGAGCATTTTTATTTTTGGCTAGAGCGAGCTAGCTTTTAAGTCCAGTTCTTCAAAGGTGGGACGTTTTTATAATGCAGTAAATCATCATTGTAACTACCCACTCTTCTGGTTTCCACATTGAAAATGGTGATTTTGCATGGTTAAAATTGTTTATTAAATCTGCTCTACCAAATATTCCATCGCGCGAGCGAGCTCTGATAGTTGGAGTTATCTTTCGTGAGTGGTGATGTAGAGCACACTGCACACCATTTTCATGAAATCGATGTCAGATATCGCGTGCGGCGTGTACGTCATTAAATAGGCCAATTCGAGTTCATCGTTGGAAAATCCCTTAGAATGTGACGTTGATTCGCTGCCAAGTGCCAAGTGCCAATCTATACTAATATTATAAATACGAAAGTATCTCTGTCTGTCTGTCTGTCTGTCTGTCTCGCTTTCACGCCAAAACTACCGAACCGATTGTAATGAAATTTTGTATACAGATAGTCTAAAGCCTGAGAAAAGACATAGGCTACTTTTTTACTGGAAAAAAGGGTTGTATAAGTAATCTTTCTATAAGAGGTGGTATCATCATATACTGATCGATTTTTTTCAATTGTTATTTCTTTTTTACGTTATTTAATAAGTCAGTACTTTATATTATATACAGTGACGTAACCTTAAACCTATCAATGATAAATAGTTTATGGGTAAAGTTGTGTAATTGGGGGGCTAAATAAGCTTTAAAATTTGGCATAAAATATAAAGTTTAATTTAAAAAAAAAAAATATTATGTGCACACTGCACAGCTGTTTTGATTTAAGGTTTTGTTGATCAGGGTTTTTTCTTATAAAATCTTTTGACACCAATTTTGTTGACATCGCGCGCTATAAACTGAAGTCCACGCGGACGAAGTCGCGGGCAACAGCTAGTATTTGATAATTGAATCTCCGAGGCAGGTGTCTGATAACTGATAACACATAATTATTTTAGTTTTTTTAGCGGGGGATTCATTATTGGGTTTTTAAACTTGGGTTTTGACATTTTTTACTGTGATTACCACAAATGAGTCGATGTTTCGCGAAAAACCTACCTGATATATTGCGAACGCTCTCGGCGTGTTGTCATCGGTAATTCCAAGCTGCCCATGAGGTGCAAAGTTCTCCAACCTCGTGGGAGTCTTAATTTGTCATATGATAAACTGACGCCATGAGTGTTGGCTTACTGCCAACGGCTTTACAGAATTGGTCACGTTTTTTAGGGTTCCGTAGCCAAATGGCAAAAAACGGAACCCTTATAGATTCGTCATGTCTGTCTGTCTGTCTGTCTGTCCGTCCGTATGTCACAGCCACTTTTCTCCGAAACTATAAGAGCTATACTATTGAAACTTGGTAAGTAGATTTATTCTGTGAACCGCATTAAGATTTTGATACAAAAATGAAAAAAATATTAAAAATTTTAGGGGTCTTCTTCTGAAACAAAATTTTTTTTTTCATCTAACCTATGCGTGTGGGGTATCTATGGATAATATCATTTTTTTCTAACCTGAATAGTTTGCGAGAGAGACTCTTCCAAAGTGGTAAAATGTGCCCCCCCCCCCCTCTAACTTCTAAAGTAGGGGCATGATAATTCTAAAAAAAATATATGATGTACATTACTATAAAAACTACCAACGAAAATTGGTTTGAACGTGATCTAGCAAGTAGTTTTTTTGTACGTCATAAATAGTAAACTTCAATTTAACTTTGATTAAATCAACTGAAATATAAAAATAAATCAAAAACCTTTTAATTTCATAGAAATAAACCTTATTGCTGCTGCGGAACCCTTCATGGGCGAGTCCAACTCGCACTTGGCCGGTTTTTTTAAAGATAACCCAATTAGAGCGCGTTCACCCATCAGTGAAAGAGGTCATTATTCGATAATATGAACAAGCCTCGTGTAAACCCTTGGGTGACTCTAATTTCTGGTTCCCCCAATAGGGGTTAATAAAGGAAGAGGATTGGTATATTTCTGCCAAATATAAAATCCTTAAAGGGCTATAATTATTATATTTGCGAAATGCTAGTCTTTTAACGTTCAAAAGCTGAAAAAGCTTCATCGACCGAAGTTTTAATTACAGTTTATATAATGTCAAGCACATAATACATATTTACTATTTAAGGTTAAACCTATTTATTGCTTTATTAATACGTATAAAGCGAGAATTATATAATTGAGTAGTTTTGGAAATTCCAAACAACATTACAAAAACACCACGTAATTTTATGTTTGGCGTAGTCGTTAAGCAGAAGAACGTTTTATTCGTATTTAATTGGTATTATTTTCTTTGTATAAGATATTTGCATTTACAAAAAAAATTGCATAGTTAAACAATACCTAATGATGTAATATTTGGATTAGAGCGAACGTGGGAATTTCCGGCAATACATTCGAATCGCTTTCTCGGGGAGAAACCAAAGGTTCACTGTAAAGACACATTGTCTAAGTCTTGCGGTTTTCCTGGGTTTGGCCGAAACGCTTTTAAATTGCCGTTTGTTTTCCCCATCAATAATTGTTTTTTACGGCACTACTACTTGTTTTAGGTGTTGTGAAAGATCTAGTATTTAAAATTAAAAATGTCATCTAAGTATTAGAAATGTTTTGATTGAAATTCACCTATCTTTTCGTGTAATCCTTGGTTTTTAGGGTTCCGTACCTCAAAAGGAAAAAACGGAACCCTTATAGGATCACTTTGTTGTCCGTCTGTCCGTCCGTCCGTCTGTCAAGACCCTTTTTCTCAGGAACGCGTGGAGGTATGAAGCTGAAATTTATATCAATTACTCAGGTCTACTGTCCCTTGAAGCTGTGAAAAAATCAAACTTCTAAGCCAACGCAATCAAAAGATACAGCCGTTTATGCCGCAAATTTTCGACACTTGCAAGGGAATCAAAACCTACAGGGTGCTTCCCGTGAACTCAGAATCTTGAAATTTGGTACGAAGCAACATCTTATAGCATAGATAAAGGAAAAATTACGAAAACCATAAATTTTTAGTTACATCACATAATATTTTTTTTTTTAATAATTTTAAACTTACTACCCATTTCCTCATAAACGCGTAGAGGTATTAAATTGAAATTCATACCAAATACTCAGGTCTATAATACCTTTAAGCTGTAACAAAATCAAACTTCTATGTCAACGCAATCAAAAGAAACAGCAAGTTAAGCTGCATATTTTGAAACTCGCAAGTACTCGCAAGGGAATCAAAACCTAAAGGGTACTTCCAGTCGACCTAGAATCTTGAAATTTGGCATGAAGCAACGTTTTATAGCACACATAAAGGAAAAATTCCGAAAACCTTAAATTTTTAGTTACATTACAAAATATATATTTTTTAATAAATATAAACTTATTACTTTTTTCCTCATGAACGCGTAGAGCTATCAAGTTGAAATTCATATCAAATACTTAGATCTAAATGCCTTTAACCCGTGAAAAAAAAAAAAATCTAAGTCAACGCAAAAACGCAAAACGCAAAAGCACAACCATTGATACCGCATATTTTGAAACTCGCAACTACACGCAAGGGAATTAAAACCTAAAGACCACTTCCCGTTGACATAGAATCTCGAAATTTGGTAAGAAGCAATAGCTTACAGCACAGGTAACAGAAAAATTCCGAAAAGCTTAAAATTTTAAGTAGTTACTTTGTAAACCTTGCAGGTTTGTACGGAACCCTCGGTGCGCGAGTCCGACTCGCACTTGGCCGGTTTTTTTATTTAAGCGACAGACTGTAGGAAGCACCTTTATCCATAATTACTATAGGCGCTCGGCGGATATTCAAATGAAACAAAACTTGAAAACTTAGTGACCTCGCATAAAAACGCGACGGAACATCTGACATTAAGATGGGCAAAACCCGGGTTTTGTTCGCATAGCATGGTTCGGTCGGCGGATAACGCTGCTTTCACCTTCCCACATGTCGGGAATACCCATCGAGAGATCGACCGCCGTAGGCTGACCAATTGACTTTGGTAAAACCGACGCATGGCATGGGGTAATGACCCCATGCCATGCGTCGGTTTTACCAAAGTTTTACCAAGTTTTACCAAAGGCAATGGCCTCAAACGGATGCAAATAAAAACGATCACCTCATTCGATGCATCAGGTTCAGGCAATGACGATGATAGGACAATGGGCGGAGAATGCTATCCTTCGATCACAGATTCTTGGAAATCTATTGTTATTCTATTGTTGTCGCGGTCACCGGTGTCCTTATGGGTCTTGATAGGTTAAGGCTTAACAATTTATATCAAAACCTCAAATTACTATAGCTTCTATAAATCGCATGTTGTCATTCAGATTATGAGAACGTTTCCTTACTAAAGAAAGCGAGACCAATGAGGAAATGAACTTGTTCCATATTTAATCTGTACTAACGGCTACGTTTAAATGTCAAATCTAAGTGTGAATCGCTGTCGTAACCGTTCCTACCACACAAGGCCGGAGTGATGGGTAAAACCGTGAATGCGTTAAGTCGGTCGAAAGTCGGCCGCAAACGCGCGTTGTATAACGCTGGAAAACCCGACAAAGATCAACATTTTAACTCGCATTTTTAGATGTTTAAGGTTGTGTGAAGGGCGTATTATATAATTGTTTTTGACACCTACTTAATATTCGATGCTGGCACCGATAGACGCTTAGCATTTTGATGATTCCAAACAAAAAGTTGGCGATAGACTTTGTTGCCTCACCGCAGAGCTGGTTTGTAAAATTTAAAGTTTATTGGCCGACTATTTATCACATCTAAAATAGCATTTTGTCAACAACCAAACCTACAAATAAACATCTTAGCAGTATTGGGGTTTTCCTCGTTATTTTTTGGATTATTTGAGGGTTTTAGCGAGTTGGTAATTTTGGTTACGTTAGAATCCGTAATTTTTAGGTTTTTGGCAGCTTAGTGAAAATCCTGCACATGTCACTGGCTAGACTAGATGCGAAAACATAGAGATTTTAAATTTAGAAGTCACGAGGAGATAGAAGCGTCACGCGAACTTTGGAACACCTACATAAATAAAATACGGTCTAGAGCCCGTTCCTACTTATCTTACCTCTTTACGTTACTATCAAAATGCTCCTTATATCGTCGGAATAAATGTGTCAGAAGAAAAATAACTGACCATAGTCCATAACCATCAATGAAGTAACAAATATGGTTTTAATGAAAAGTAATGGATTTGCGTCAGTAAACTGGTTTTCCACATCAATTAGACGCTAGATCCTAGTGTTTTTTTTCTGAATGACGCCGCCATTGTTAGCTCGTGTCCTGATGAGACCTGATGGGCTCCAGAGGACAATGCCCAGATGAAGGCAAACCACATTGCATCCGTGTGTCGCTTCGGCATCCGTTATACGATCATTAAAACACTTTCTAAGCATGATTATTTTGTTACAGTATGATGAATTGCATTCACAGCGGTGCGGCGCGGCGCAAAACCTAGCGTTTGGCTCAATTGTAGATTTCTCTTTTAGTTCTTTTTTTTTTTTTGCAAGGATAACTACGTCTGCATTATTAGCTTGTTTACTTCTATCAAAAATTACTGCGTTGATGGACCCTACCTAGTGCCTAAAAAGCATAACCCTGTCTACGGGGCAGTCTTTCGAAAAGAAAGTAACATTTGAATAATTCCTAATATAATTTGTTACTATGAAACGTGGTAAGCACTGGAGTTCATCTGCAAGTTAGACAAAAACAGCTGATATGTACTTTATCACATTAAAATTATCTACAAGGCGAGGTCAAAGGGCAATTATTATTTTTTGTGTTTCTGATTACTATCAAGCTACTTGTATTGTGTGTTGTTTTTAAATTTAAATGTACAGAACTTTGTGTAATGTCCAGATTACTGAATAAACGTTTATTTATTTATTTATTACATTTGAATTAGGATTCTGTAATTTTTATATGATTGTTTATTGTGTTTTCTCATTTTGGCGCCAATTTATTTTACAATATGTATGAGTGGGGTGATCAAAAAAACCAAATCGCTGTGATTGCATCACACAAAGTAGGTATGGAGCCCAATGTCATTTTTAAATCTCTCCATACGCTTAGTAAATATTTGTGTATCGGGCCATTAATTAAAGGTACAATGAGACCTCCTCTGCTTGTGGCAGAAAAAGATCTGGCCGTCCACGCAGTGTTCGTGAGGAAAAGGTGGTTAAAGCAGTAAGGGAAATAATAATTCGAAAAAAATCGGTTCGAAAGCAAAAGGTTTTATCTCACGAGATGAAGATAGCACCTAAAACCATGTCGCGTATTTTAAATGATGACTTAAGACTTTCAGCCTACAAGACACGTACTGGATATTTCCTAACTGATAATTTAAATAATCGGCCAAGTGCGAGTCGGACTCGCGCACGAAGGGTTCTACCTACTAGGTACCATTATAGAGCAAAATTAGGCCTAAAATTGTGTTTTTTGTATGGGAGCCCCTCTTAATTTTTTATTTTATTTTAATATTATTTTGAAATATTGTACTCATATAACTAAGGACTTTGAGAAAAATTCAAGTACCTAACTGTTGGGATTATTGATATAGAGCAACAAGGCCAAAAAATCACATTTGTTGTATTGGAGCCCCCCTTAAATATTAATTTTATTTTGTTTTTAGTATATTTTGTTGTTATAGCGGCAACGTAAATACATAATCTGTGAAAATTTCAACTCTCTAGCTATTACCATTCTTGAGTTACAGCCTGGAGACAGACGGACAGACATCGAAGTCTCAGTAATAGGGTTCCGTTTTTACCCTTTGGGTACGGAACCCTAAAAAGAATATGGTGGTAAAATCGAAACAACTACTGAAGCGGTACGCAAAGGGAGGTCACAAAAAATGTTGTTTACGGATGAGATTTTTTTACAATTAAGCAACATTTTAATTAGGGTTGTTGAGGAAGTGATTATGAGGAAGAGGAGGAGGAAGAGGAAGTGTCACGCGCAAATTTAGAGGATGCGGATGGGGAATAGAATGATAGGAAATTATAAATACTAGCGACCCAACCCAAAAGCCTACCTAGTTATGTACAGACAGGACAAACCTACTTTTGTGAAAAATATATCAAAACATTGACACAAGTGTATGAAGATACCATTCTTGTGAAGGTAGTGAAGCCCCTTAGCAACATCGAGTTCAATAACCAAGAATGGGCCTTCCAACAAAGCTCGGCGCCGGGTCATAAAGCTTGATCCACGCAGTCTTGGTTGGAAACGAACGTTTCGGACTTAATCAGAGCTGAAGACTAGTCGTCATCTAGTCCCGACCTTAATCCGCTGGATTATGATTTTTGGTCAGTTTTAGAGAGTATGGCTTGATGTAAATGCCGTGTTAATTTGGAGTCAATCCATACGACTGGCAGTGAAGAATTTTTCCATGGAAAGAGTTCGAGTTTCTAATGATAACTGGCCACAATGTTTAAGGGCCGTTATTGCAGCCAATGAAGTTCAATTTGAATAAGCTTTTAATATTTTAAATTGTTTTATATTTTATGTATTAAACTACCAGACTGTGAAAGTAAGTAATAAAATTTATTTGCAATAGAAAAAAATGTTTTTCTTTATTTCAGTATTTACGGCAAGACTAGGTATAATATAATTTATGATAATATAAAAACCGATTGAACTGTATGTGAGTTATGTGACGCATATCAGCTGCCTTACGTCGATACAACATTTGTACTAACATACAAGAACTTAACAATAATAATTACCAATAATCACAACTTTACCATGCAAAGTACTGAGCGTTAAAATAAAATAGTTTAATGTACTAATAGTGGCCGTTATTATTTTTAACCGACTTCCAAAAAGGAGGAGGTTATATGTTCGTCTGTATATATTTTTTTTGTATGTTCAACCATAACTTCGCCATTTGTAGACCGATTTTCATAGTTATTTTGTTGTTGTACAGGGTTGAATCCGAATTTGGTACCATGTTCACAAAAGTGGTGATCTGATGATGGGATCCATGAGGAATCGAGGGGACTCCTTGAAATTTGTATGGAAACTTATAGGGATTTTGATTTTTTCTGAAGCATTTGAGGTAAATGCTACCAAAAAGTATGATTCCGCACCAGGTTATACCCTGGATCCGAAGATACCGAACAGAGCTTTTGAATCCTTATAGATACTGGTTCGGGGATTTTGGGCTTTTTTAAACAACTGAAAGTATAAGCTAATACATTAATTTGGTAGATCATCATCATCACAACCACAATTATACCATGGGTCATCACATTATGACCCAATTATTGGTACTTTTCGTGATATTTTGCATCGAGCAGATATTTTTGATGATTATTTCGCTGTTTGTGGACCGATTCTCAAAATTACTTTCCAGAAATTATTCCTTACTAGCAACACTATAAATTGATGCAATAATACAGGGTGTTTTTTTGTAATTTTTCTTACCTTCTACCCTCGTTAACTTTTTTCTCCCATGGTTTAGAGATTTTTCGTCATACAATAAAATATTCAACTTTTCAAGCCCTTTCATTTCATATATTATGTGTGGATGTGCTACAGCTTGGGTACGGCTTCCATACAAAAATGCCCCTTGTTCTTTGTGTTTTTTGTATGGGAGCCCCTCATAATTTTTTATTATATATTTATATTATTATTAAATATTAAAGTACACATAAAACTAAGAATTGTGTGAAAAATTCAAGTACCTATCTGTTGCTATTATTGACATAGAGCAAAAAAGGCCAAAATTCACGTTTGTTTTATGGGAGCCCCCTTAAATATTAATTTTATTTTGTTTTTAGTATTTGTTGTTATATAGCGGCAAAAGATATACACGACTCACAAAGGAGCCATTAGTAAAAAAGAAGAAGAAGAAGAAAAGATATACACATTACACAATCTGTGAAAATTTAAACTCTCTAGCTATTACTGTTCTTGAGTAACAGCCTGGAGACATACAGACGGACAGACAACGAAGTCAGTAATAGGGTCCCGTTTTTACCCTTTGGGTACGGAACCTTAAAAAACGTAATATGTGGCAATTTTTATTAGACTTTACACTAGGCGCGGCAAAATACATACCTGATAATAATATAATGTGTCAGCCGCACGAGAAGAGTCTAAAAACTCTACACATTAGTCAAAATCGGTGGCTTAGCCATTTTGTATTCGTCATGCTATGTGCTTTGAACTTAATATAATATTACTTTTCAGTTGTACTTAATAACTTTTGTATTTACCGTAACTAATAATAAAATCGGCCAAGTGCGAGTTAAACTCGCGCACGCAGGGTTCCGTACCTCAATCGAGCAAAAATAGGCTGAAAATTGTGTTTTTTTGTACGGGAGCCCCCCTTAATTATTTAATTTATTAAAATTTTATTATTGATTATTAAAGTACAAATATAACTGAGTATTTCGTCAATATTTCAAGTGCCTATGTGTTGCAGTTATTGATATCGAGCAAAAAATAGCATAAAAATCACGTTTGTTGTATGGGAGCTGTAGGCGACGCACTACACCATAGGCCATAAGTTATGATAATTTATTAGAATTATTTCTGTGTAAGAAACAGTGTTGAATGCATGGTCTATGTTGTAAGTTTAAATAATAAGCTCTTTGTATTTGTTTTGAAATATTGCTAACACTTTGTGATTTGTATGCTTTCGATAAATAAAGATTAGGTGCTGAAAGAGCGTTCCCACAGGAAAGGGCTCAGGCCCTTAGCCCGGCACCCCGGGACCCACAGTCGCAACCTAGTCGCAACCAAAGCCGCACGCAAGTCGCACGCGAAGTGACACTCTACTTATAGAACGCTCCGACGCACCATAGTTTTTCTAACTCGTGGTTTTATTAAATTCCCTATAATTTCTGGTCCATACGAGCCGGATCTCGAACTAATACAATGCATCGTACAACTAGATCCCGCGCTAAATTGTTAGAAAAATTCGAAAGCGCTTCGGAGCACGTGTTGTCGCGAGATTGTCACAAACAACCAGAATCGCGTAAAATATCTAAGTCGGACAATGTGAAAAGTGAGTCTAATGTGTCAATATCGTCATCGTCTCTACTGAGGCGAAAACAGTTGGAACTAGCGGCAGCCGAAGAAAGGGCTAAAATAGCCATGGAACTAATCGACAAGAGGCTCGAATGTGACTTAGCCTTGGTCGAGAGTTCCTCCAGATGTAGTGAACCTGCTAACATCGACGGGAGTCAATGCAACGTTGAGAGTTGGCTGGAACGTACTGAACAGCCGTCACCAGTGGCGGCAGCAACGGCAGCGGAGGTGGCGCCGGCACCTAGCGCAAACGCATGCGCACCTAGTCGGGCTACTGCTCCAGACGCCGGAGGAATTATTCAGCTCGCTCACACGTTGAAAGACATCATGATCTCGTCACAACAACATCAAGACGAACGACTACTCTCACGCCTATGTACCCCACGAGAATTACCGACATTCAGCGGTGAATGTAACGAATGGCTACACTTCAAAAGTTCCTACGAGGAATCTACACAGGTATGCCATTTCAGCGACTCCGAGAACTTATGGCGACTACGCAGAGCGCTCCGAGGCGAGGCCAAGGAAGCCGTCACCGACTTGCTAATCGGCGGCACCTCGCCAGCTATTGTAATGGAGGCGCTAGAGCTCAGATTTGGACACCCAGACTTAATCGTCCAACAGCTCACTGCACAAATGAGAAAATTATCGCCACTCTCGAATAATTATCACAATGATATTATTAACTTTTCCATGAAAGTTAATAACTGTGTTGCGACGCTGAATACACTCAATCAGCACGATTATCTACGCAGTCCTGAATTACTGACGTCAATCGTCACCAAGCTGCCGAGTGTTTTAATAAGTAAGTGGTCGGACTACGCTTACGACAAGCTAGCTAGCAGCGTACCAAAACTGCAGCTACTGGCCACATTTCTAAAACGAGAAGCTACTGTGGCCTCGACAGTCGGAGTTACTCACCTGCGAGACAACCGGAAACCCGACCCGGTGCCACACGGACGAGCAAAGCCGGACGAGAAACAGAGGCAGCCTATGTACTACAATCGCCCTGTACTCGCGACGGCAACGAAGACCTTTCGACCGACGGCATCGAAAAATTGCCCGTTCTGCTCAAAATCTGCGCATCTACTTGCCGAATGCCGATTTTTCAATAGAGCAATGCGAAAGGACAGATGGAATTTTGTGAAAGCAAAATACCTATGTTTTTGCTGCCTGCAGAAGCGACACGAGAAGACCGCATGTCCCGCACCTCTGTGCGACATCGATAACTGCGGACTGTCGCATCACCGACTTTTACACTTCAAGAAGCCCCCAGTCAACAAGGAGGCTACAGCGAGCACGGCAACCTACGAGCCGCAGACGGCCGACGGCGAGTCGTCATCGTCAGCGTGCAACGAGACCGTGGCGCACCAGCTGGCCGCCGCCCGGCGCGAGTCGGGCGACCCCGCGAGCCCGGCCGCCGACGTCGCCGACGCCGGTCCCCAAGTAAATAGTGAAGTGCTACTAAAAGTTGTGAAAGTCAATCTCAGTGGCCCAAAGGGCACGGTGAGTGCATTCGCGTTACTAGACGACGGTGCATCCATATCCATAATCGATAAGGACTTGGTGAGTGATTTAGGTCTTATAACTTGTCAGTCTAGCCCCATAAAATTTATTGATGCCTTTGGAATTGAAATATATCAATCTGATGTACCTAAAGTGTCCGCTACTATAGCTGGAGCTTTCGAAAATAAAAGTTTTGATGTAACTCTACGTGTTGTTAACAAATTGAATTTGCCTAAGCAAAATTTGTCTTCTGTTAAAAATGTTGAATGCAATCATTTGTTAAAAATTAAGGACAAAGTTTGTAACGAATGTGTAGTGCCTCGTCTACTCATAGGTCAGGATAACTACTCTCTTATCGCCCCTCTTGAGATTCTGCACGGTAACAAGCAGGAACCATATGCTACGAGATGCCTCCTAGGCTGGTCCATTCATGGCCGCATCGGTCTCGCTCACACTCCCGTGAACGGCTACACCTCTCATCTCGCTCACTCAGAGGAACACGATAGGAACATTACAGAATTAAATAATTTAATTAAACAATCATTCGAACTAGACTCGATAGGAGTATCGACCTTACGCCGCGAAAATACGGCACACTTAAGAGCAGTGCGTATGTTAGATGAAACTGCACGACATGTAGGTAATCAATGGGAGGTAGGTTTACCCTTCACGAAAGATAAATTGGAATTTCCCAATACGTATGATTATGCGCGAAAAAGGCTCAATAACTTAGTTAAAAAGTTTAAGTCTGACTCTACGTACGCAGATAAATATCGTAGAGAGATGCGGAGACTATTTGATAACGGCTACGCGCGTGAAATAGCCGACCACGAACCCGCACCCAGTAACACCTGGTACTTGTCGCATTTTGGAGTTAAAAATCCTAATAAACCCGACAAGCTTAGACTAGTGTTCGATTGCGCAGGTAAAGTTAATGGTGTCTGCCTAAATGATTTCCTTCTTACGGGACCCGATTTGTACAATTCCCTACTAGGCATTATGTTACGTTTCCGCGAACACCGAATCGCTCTAACTGCAGATATTAAAGATTTCTTTGTTCAAATTAAAATACGACCCGAAGATCAAAATGTTTTTCGCTTTCTTTGGCAGGAGAGCCCCGATGATCGTATAAAAATTTGCGTAATGCAAACTTTGCTATTTGGAGCTACATGCTCACCATTTGTCGCACAATATATAAAAAATAAAAATGCGATCAAATATATTGAAGAATGCCCCGAGGCAGTTCGTGTGATATTGAACGACCACTACATGGACGATTGTTTGCATTCTTGCGACAGCGAAAGCGACGCTGTTAAATTAATTCGCGAAATAACCGAGATCCACAAGTCAGGTGGTTTCGAGATAACTCGCTGGTCTAGCAACAGCACACGGGTGCTGCAGACCGTACCGCGCGCGGCGCTCGCGCCCGCCGCTATCGAGTTACAAAACGGAGCTACGAACACAGCTGAACGTACTCTCGGTTTGATGTGGCATCCGAGCGACGATATGTTCAGTTTCAAATTAGCTTTAAGTAGAATTTCGCCAAACGTATTAGATGGCACCGAAGTACCCACTAAAGCTCAAATGTTAAGTATTATAATGTCCGTTTATGACGTTCACGGTTTTCTTTCCCCGTTCATAATAAAGGGTAAAATTATTTTTCAAAATGTACATCGTAGCGGAGTCGAATGGAATTGCCGCGTTCGACCCGAGGAGCATAATTTATGGCTCAACTGGCTGAAAGATTTGAAGTGCCTGCCCTCACTTCGAATTCCACGATATTACGGCAACGCACACGAGTGGACCCATTGTTACTCAGCCGAACAGATGTTTACGCACTTCAACAATACAACAAAAAATGAGTGCGACATAGTTGAAAAACAAATGCATATTTTTTGCGATGCTTCTTCTAAAGCTTACGCTGCTGTAATTTATTGGCGCTTGACACGTGCCGACGGACGTGTACTAGTTAGTTTTGTAGCTAGTAAATCTAGAGTAAGCCCATTGAAGCCGATATCTATTCCACGGCTGGAACTACAGGCCGCCCTTCTAGGCGCACGGCTCGCAGGAGCTATACAACGCGAGCACAAGGACGTTCAGCCCGGGAAACGTTACTTCTGGACGGACAGTAGCACGGTCCTCCAGTGGATTCGAAGCGATCCTCGTAGTTACAAACCTTATGTAGCCCATCGTTTAGGTGAAATAGACGAACTTACTAAATCGTGCGAATGGCGTCACGTGCCCACCGCGAGCAACGTCGCCGACGTGGCCACCCGTGATGACGCGCCCCCAATGGAGTATTCGAGTGCCTGGTTTCAAGGCCTTTTGTTTTTGAGGCTACCTGAAGGTCAATGGCCCAAGGACCGTAACTTTAAACAGATGTTAGATGACGCGAAATGTGAGGAACGAGTTGTACATTTGGTAGCAGTAGATAATAGACATCCCTTTGGTTACACCGGCACCGGAGTAGATTTTTTTGGACCACTCGAGGTCACTGTAGGTCGAACGAGACAGAAACGTAACTGCTGGCGTCATGGGGTTGCAGTTGTAAGCACGACCCACGCGGGCCGCGACGGACGAGTCCGCATTGTTGATGTGCGCACACGCACCGGTGTGCTGCGCAGACCTGTGACGCGCGTCGCCTTACTGGCATCATAGGATAGCTGTAGTGCCAACTAGTTAGCACTAAGGAGGCAGATTGTAGGCGACGCACTACACCATAGGCCATAAGTTATGATAATTTATTAGAATTATTTCTGTGTAAGAAACAGTGTTGAATGCATGGTCTATGTTGTAAGTTTAAATAATAAGCTCTTTGTATTTGTTTTGAAATATTGCTAACACTTTGTGATTTGTATGCTTTCGATAAATAAAGATTAGGTGCTGAAAGAGCGTTCCCACAGGAAAGGGCTCAGGCCCTTAGCCCGGCACCCCGGGACCCACAGTCGCAACCTAGTCGCAACCAAAGCCGCACGCAAGTCGCACGCGAAGTGACACTCAACTTATTGAACGCTCCGACGCACCATAGATTTTCTAACTCGTGGTTTTAATAAATTCCCTATAGGAGCCCTGTTAAATATTAATTTTATTTTGTTTTTAGTATTTGTTGTTATAGCGGCAACAGATATATACACAATCTGTGAAAATTTCAGAAATCTTGCTATAGCGGTTCTTGAGTTACAGCCTGGAGACACACAGACAGAAAGACGGACAGACATTGAAGTCTTAGTATATTGGTCCCGTTTTTACCCTTTGGGTACGGAACCCTAAAAAATGGCCAGGCCACCGATTTTGACTAATGTGTAGAATTTTTAGATTCTTCTCGTGCGGCTGACACATTATATTATTATCAAGTATTTTGCCGCGCTTTAGTGTAAAATTAAGGTTTTTAGATTTAGGGCTAAGTAGTGAGTATGTAAGGTTAGAAACTTGGCTCTACATGAGATCTCACAACTTTTTGACACTACGAACTTGTTCTCATCTTGGCATTTTATATGAAAATGTTTTTGGTGGGATATTATAATTCTTATGTACTTAATTAATAGCAATGTTGGCCCAATACGACTGGAATTGGGTTAGGTTAGATGGCGGCGGCGATAAGCCTTTGCCATTGTGGTTATTTTATTGTGAACCATCCAGAAATAGGAGCCCCGCGTAGCGGGCCTCCGTCGACTTATAATTATTGAACCAAAAAAATTTGGGTAGGTTTGTAAACCTTTACCGAAACATTTTAATAATTTAATATTTAGTACTTACCATTATAATTTTTCTGGTTCAGTGCTGAATTCTGCTGTCTTGAGAGTTCGGGCGCCGGTGCTAGTAAAGCAAGCAGGCACTTTATGTGTTGCCCTGTTTTTGTGTGATGAACAGCCTTATGTATGGGTGTCTCTCCGACTCTGTCTCGCACATCCAGCGATGCACCAGCCAGTACTAACATCCTGGTTACCGCATGGTGTCCGCTCATGACTGCAAGATGCAGCGGTGTATGTCCATAGTCATTTGGTATATCCAATAATCTTTTGTCAGGACACACCCTGATAAGTGTTCCCACAGACTTTTCACATCCATGGACTGCAGCAATGTGAACTTGCCTAAGACAGGAAAAAACAATTTAATAATAATGTCATTAAGTATCAGCGTTGCCAGACGTCCCGATTTTGGCGGGACGTCCCGATTTTTTCATCAAAATTAAATGTCCCGCGCGGGACAGGCTCAGTCCCGCTTTTCTAGGAAAGCCCGAACGTATGTGCAGCGTGCTGAGAAAGAAAGGTGCGGAAGATAAGAGTGTGGGAGCTAGAGGTGTGGATTTTCTTTGGCTACTTTAGCTATCTATTGTCACTAAATGTTATTTTAACACAAATAAAAAGATAAAAAAATCTAAAAAACTTTTGATTTTATACCTTTCTTTACTTTGTACCACTTTTGACTGAAGAATCCCGCTTTTTTACTCAAAAAGTTCCAAAGTCCCGACTTGGCACAAAAAAAATCTGGCAACGCTGTTAAGTATTAACCCATTAATCCCCAAGTGGCAGCTGGCTGACACATAACAATTGAAAATCGCAGATACAATAGTATCTGCGATACCCACAATGGAGGTGTGAAAATAGTTATTAGTTTATTAATTTTAGAATGTTTATTTATTCAGAAAAAATATTAAATTATTAATTCAACTTAATATCTTGTTATATATATTAGACCGGTTCAAAAAAATCGACTATTTTTTTTTTTCAAAACCCGCAGTGAAATATCTTCCTAGTAATGAAAAAAGAAGCCTGTGAAAACGGGAGCTCTTAATATCAATTTTGAAAGGTCGCTCATCATGAATTTCTATTTTACGTTTCAATAACATGGGAAAAAAAATTTTTTAAATTTGGAATTTTACAACTCATTTTTGAATTAACATGTCGGGATGAGCGATACATATTTTTGAAGGAAATTGAACGCTCTAAATAAATTGTCTCTTATGTTTTTTCTGTAAGTTCACTCCTTCAAAAGTTATTCGAGTTTAAAATCCAACATGTAATCAATTCAACGTTTTTTTCCTTAATTGTGATATAATAATAATACTTATCTTCAAAAAAAATTATTGTACACTTATTAATTGTATAGTTGATAGCTTTACGTTTAACACGATTATTTTCAGTTGATAAAATTTACTATTTTGATTCTAACTATCAGAACTATGAACAATGAAATGCTACTAACAACAATTGAATACCAATAATCCAACAATGACATTTTAATAAAAAGACGACACTTTAGGAATAATCTTTTTTTATTTATTGAAATGAAAGCATCAAATTTTAGAGTATCATGTTCTAAATACCTACATACATACCACATAACCTCTCCATTTGTGGGCAGTTTACGTCCAATAAAATTTTCATTCATTTCACCAATCAAGTATACATTTTGTTCCATTATTTATAATAAAATGATACAATAATTATTAAAAAGTGAAATATTTTTAAATTATTATACATCAAAATCGTAATTATAACAAACAGCTAGGAACCAGAACAACAATTGAGCAACAGTACCGAAAAAGTAAGTTGATATTACAGCACATCTCTATTTCACCGGTAAAGAAGTGCACTACATTTCCTATAAACCACAGTTGGTCATTATTCCAAAATTTATGTACATACAATCCAAATTTTTTGTAAACTTCAAATAAAGAATTAATTTCGGATTTTTTAAATTAAAAAGTCAACTATTTTTAATAGCAGAATCATAAAGATCTACTTTATCAACGACGTTAAACTTGATGATTCAATATTTTAAGCCAAATTTTTTTTTTTCAATAATAATTATGAAATATTTAAGAAAAATTAAAAAAAAAGTTGAATTGATTACATGTTGGATTTTAAACTCGAATAACTTTTGAAGGAGTGAACTTACAGAAAAAACATAAGAGACAATTTATTTAGAGCGTTCAATTTCCTTCAAAAATATGTATCGCTCATCCCGACATGTTAATTCAAAAATGAGTTGTAAAATTCCAAATTTAAAAAAAAAAATTTCCCATGTTATTTAAACGTAAAATAGAAATTCACGATGAGCGACCTTTCAAAATTGATATTAAGAGCTCCCATTTTCACAGGCTTCTTTTTTCATTACTAGGAAGATATTTCACTGCGGGTTTTGAAAAAAAAAAAAATAGTCGATTTTTTTGAACCGGTCTAATATATATATATATATATATATATATATATATATATATATATATATATAGTCTTGTCATGGATGTTAATTAGATATATATATATATATATATATATATCTAATTAACATCCATGACAAGACTAGTTTTTTTTATAAAGTAAACGAAAAATTGAAACAATTCTAAGAGATAGGTTATTGATAAAAGGCCTCGGGTTTACCACTCATATGTAAATACAATGCTAATAGTTGTTGTAGCCATGTTACGTTGGACCAGTTTTTTTTTCACACTTTATGAGCATTTTTCTTTTTAATTTTAGTTTACAGGATATACCTTAAAGTAATAAAATACACCTCGGTGCAAAACCTTACAGTTTGTTGTTAGAATATAATTAATATATGCATAGAATACTTCCGACAAAATCAAACCACATATTTCCATATCAATTTTGAGGAGTTCCCTTGATTACTTATGGATCCCTTCATCAGGTCACCACTTTTGTGAACATGGTACCAAATTGAATGATGTATGGGAGGGGCTCCCATACAAAAACACTATTTTTGCCTTAATTATTTACTTAACTATAATTTTATTATTAACCCATTAATCCCCAAGCGGCACCCGGCTGCTGCATAACAATTGAAAATCTATTGTGTCTACGATTCCCACAATCGAGGTATTACGCAGTGCCAGTTATCCAATAGAAGATAAAGAGTGCTGTTTGATGTGAATTGTGATGATTCCCATCATAGTACTTGAAATCTGTTATACTTTGAAGAATAATATATAAATAGAATGAAGAATAATTCCACAAAAGTTTTTTGCATATTAAAGATACATAAGTGTTATTTGTCATAAAATTTACAGAAACAACTGCTGGGACAGACAGACGGACAGACATCGAAGTTTCAGTAATAGGGTCCCTTATTTTTCAGTAATCAGGGCGTTTCAGTAATTAGGGTTTTTACCCTTTGGGTACAGAACCCTAAAAATAAACCACTGCATTATCAAGGACTTAAGTAAAGAGCTTATAAGTAAGTACCTAAAAATGGGTAGCATGTAAATGTTAGTATAAAATTCGTCAAAATACTCACGTGTCACCGTCTTCATCAGGCTGAAACAGAATTTTAAGTGGGATGTCTTGGACTCCTTGTTTTGGTTCGATGATAACAGGTCGTTCATGCTGCGTTTCCGTATCTTCGTCAAGTTTAACATGGGAAAGGCTCTCGGATAAATCCAAACCACTATCTAACTCACTTTCACTTATCACTTTTTTATCACTATCGTCTACAGGGTTTCCAGTTTCTCTTCTTTCACTCTCATTGTCTTCTCTTTCCGTTTCTACACCTAAATCATCCGACGATAACAGCTGCGAGCTCAAGGGTCCCGACAGATAACCAGAATCTGTCGTTTCTTCGTCTGGAATTTTTGTATCACACACTCTTTTGGCACTCATTTTGTTACTTTATGTATTCTATTGTATCAACGATTAGTTATACACACATATTATTAAACCGTTTAGGGGTATCTAAACATTTAATTTACGATAATAAAATGTACACACCACCATGTCAGATCAAGAACGCGTTCGCAATGAGTTCACAGATTACTAGTATATATGAATGAGTTCCAGTTTAAAATAAAGTACCTACCGTACTCTGTGGCCACAGATTACTAGTATATCTCTGTGGCAATGAGTGATGTGCTCATTGCTCACGAGTTACGAGTGGTCGAGTGACGAGTCTACAAATATATACTAGTACCTAATCTGTGAGTGACGAGTAGACAGTAGTTGTGGGCTGTGGCACAGAATATATATTAGTAGTACCCTTAGAGTATACATTAGCAAGCTATAGAGCGCGCGCATCGCTCGTTCCCCGTTGTGCCGATCGTAAGCAGAAGTTCTATAGATACTTGTCAAACGTATAACGCAAGTCTAGTGATGTTCCATGCGCCATCGTTTGACGCTTATAGGAAAATATGTTCACACTCGTGCTTACAGTTCATACCTTGTTAGAAGCACTCTATAGCTTGCTATAATGTATACTCTATGGTAGTACCATAAACCTTTATTATATTATACTCGGCGCGGCGAACCTTGATCCCTATGACACTGACAGTTAATAACATTGTAGTGGCGTCAGCATTAATTTAGGGTCATATTGGAGGCGTCTAAAAATGCCATTTATAAATTGTACGTAGCTTTATGCCATTACAATGATATTCCGTTGGAACTTTTAACAATTCTTAACATTTACAAGAAATTATCTCAATCTGAATTTACGTGTACGTCCTGCAAAACTTACATAATCGTTAAATGTCACACGACGTAAGTTTTGCAAGACGTAAACGTAAATTCAGATTGAGATAATTTCTTGTAAATGTTAAGAATTGTTAAAAATTCCAACGGAATATCATTGTTATAGCATACACTTACGTAAAATTTATAAATGTTATTTTTAGACGCCTCCAATAAGATCCTAATTTAATGGTGACGCCACTACAATGTTATTAACTGTCAGTGTCATAGGGATCAAGGTTCGCCGCGCCGAGTTTAAGTCTATGAGTAGTACCAAGTTGTGGCCAGTCACTAGTCCGTACGCGCGCGGCGCGGCGCGATAAGGATAGTGATGTGTTTGTCAACTCGCAAAATATAGCAATCCAAACCACAGATCAGAATAATTATTTATATTATTAGTTACTTTACTACGAATACTACGTAAATCCAAACTCTGAGTGCACACCACGTAGTAATGCCGCGGCCGCACATTGCGTTTATCGTCACGAAGCTTTGTGCTAAAAACGTTAAACGATACCATGCAACGAATACTATACTCACAAGGAGAAGAAGCGGAACTTCATAGAAAAAAGTGTACCCCTCAAATTCTTTAGTACCTGCGAAGTAGGGGCAGAGGGCGCTGAAGTGGCGATGACGTCAACTGGCGGGAAATTTAAAATTCTACCATTCTCTATAGCGGGAAATTTGAATTTTTAGCTGGGTGGGGTGGCGATACTCTTTATTAATTAATCCGAAAGAATGGAACTATCAGAATATATTATACCACATTTTAATTGGAATAATATATTCTGACAGATCCATTCTTACAGTTATCGCAATATAAAAACAAATAGAAATAAAACAGATTTATACAACTTTTTAAAATTTTTATTTATTTCAAAGGAAACTTTCATTGACTTCCGGTAAGCCATATGAAATATGAATTATAATGAGGAATTTTCATTTATATTTTTTAATTTTATTTTTAACCATCTTAACTAGATGACGTAAGGATAGACACTTCTAGATTTTCTATTGGTTCCTCACCGATCTGAAATTATCTGCAGGTTGGCATCACTGACTACATATGGGTGGTGTTTCCTAAAAATATCAGTGTACTGTCAAATGTGACATAAATCAAAATATCTTAAACCTAAGCGATCATTGGCCTAAGCGATTAGGCCAGTATACTGGTAATAGTTTAGGAACACGCTGACATAATAAAAACTTGTCAAACTGAAAACTGACAACTGAAAGAGTTTTGGCGGCCATGTTACTTTGAAACTTCTTCTACTTTTTATTGTTGGTGTGGTTTTTATTATTTTTTCCCAAATTGTGTTATTTGGGTTTTCGATGTTCATTATTAGTAAAATATTGGCCATTAAATATCCGTTATCGTGCAAAACTGCCGTGCAGACACTAAAGCGCAGTAAGGCGCATTTTTGTGATTTTCCGTTTTTGATATATTCTAAATCTACATTTTTTTCTCTTTATTTCTGACTTACTCACATTATCCTACCTTAAATGGAAGTATTTTATTTTTAACCATAACCTTTTTTGGAAATGCAGTAACAATCCCATTTTACCGCCAAAAAGACATTATTGCTATATGTATAAATCGCAGTAAAATCACTTGCTGCAAGGATTTTTTTATGATTTCAGATTAAAACGCAGTAAATACAAATAAAATACTGTTTTTTAAATAGTTCCGTATACACACACAGTCACGTGAAAACCTAATGAGGGATTTTCCTATATTTTTAATTTGATTGTCAAACAGTTTCCATTTTAGTAACTAGATGGCGTATGTGTAGACAACTATCGGTAATACCAGGGAATACCATCAACAATTGCTTCAAAACTGGGCAAAAGAATGTAAAAATTGATACATTTCAATTTGAAAAAGACGCAATAATATTCCAATGAATAGGATAACAAAGTTATTATAACGATGTTTTAGCTAAAATTCACGGAAGAAATAGCCCCATTTACCGATATTCACACCAAATGTTACAGGAATTTTGGTTTTGACAACATCATACCTGCACTTGTGCAAGATAACGGATATTTCATGGCTAATATTTTACCAATAATGAATATCAAAAACCCAAATAACACAATTTGGGAAAAAATAATAAAAACCACACCAACAATAAAAAGTAGAAGAAGTTTGAAAGTGACATGCCCGCCAAAATTCTTTCAGTTGTCAAGTTTCAGTTTGACAAGTTTTTATTATGTCAGCGTGTTCCTAAACTATTACCAGTGTACTGGCCTAATCGCTCAGGCCAATGATCGCTTAGGTTTAAGATATTTTGATTTATGTCACATTTGACAGTACACTGATATTTTTTGGAAACACAACCCATATGTAGTCAGTGATGCCAACCTGCAGATAATTTCAGATCGGTGAGGAACCAATAGAAAATCTAGAAGTGTCTATCCTTACGCCATCTAGTTAAGATTGTTAAAATTAAAATTAAAAAATATAAATGAAAATCCCTCATTAAAACGCAGTATATGTTAACTCCATACAAACAGTTTTTACTGCAATTAATCAGTACTAGTGATTACTAATTAAAATGCAGTAAATTCAGGTATAATACTGCATTTTAAAAAGTTAATTGCTATATTGATATAATCTATACTTACTACTTACTAAAATGCAGTATAATATTATGTAAGTATAGTATTCTTTTAAAGAGTTGTACCTATGTATGCAATTCGTACAACTATCTTTTACAAAAAGATATAAGTACTTGCAGGCTATTGTAAATCGTATTTTGATATTCAATTATAGTGATTATTATTGCATGGTGAGGTCAATATTAGATTTTACTATATCAACAATGCTTAAAATGACGCCATAGAAAATATGTAGTTGTATTGAGCAGGAGTTCTTGGATATATTTATAGTGCCATAAGATTATGCTTAACATGCCCTGATATTAGACTGATTAATTCGTAAACGTCTTGTTACTTATTAATATACCTCTTATTTCTCAGTTCCACCATTTTATAGATTCGTGTGTTCCTTTCAGTGCCAATTAAGGACTGATTAATTGTATAATGTAAGTGCTCAATATTCCTAATGCACATAAAATGGTATTTTTTTAAATATAGTACTAGGTAATTTCAGTTTTAAGCATTATTTTAAAATAACGATGTTAACGTACTAAGAGAAGTTAATAATTGTTAGTTTTTTATGCAAAAATGCAGATTTTTTAATAAATTTTTAGCTTAGGAACGAAGTTCAAAAGAAAAACGCGTCCTATTTGATTATTAAAAATAAAATTTTCATAATTAAATTATTATGCTGTTTCATCTGTATGCACTACTTCTTTTATGTTCCAGAACACAAAACTAACTAAAGTGCAGCAATGCACCTTTTTACTGCGTTTTAATATGTAATTCTCTTTTTTTTTCTATGCAGTAAAGGGGTCCCAAAAATATTAATGCCTGTAATAAATTATTCATAGGGTTTTCAGGGCATTCATTACGTCTAGGATAAAGTTTACGTTAAGTATTCCCTTTGAGATAAAGTCGACAAAGAACAAAACAAATACATTTTCATATATTTTTTTACGTTTTTAAACTTTATACGTTTTTAAACTTTAAATGCGTTTTTCTCCGAACCATGATTTTGCACTTACTGCGCTTTAGTGTCTGCACGGCAGAAAAGTGCAGGTAAGATGTTGTCACAAACAAAATTTATAATTCCTGTGACATTTGGTGTGAATATCGATAAATAGGGCTATTTCTTCCGTAAGTTTTAACTAAAACATCGTTATAATAGCTTTATTATCCTATTCATTGGAATATCATCGTGTCTTTTTGAAATTGAAATTTATCAAGTTGTACATTCTTTTGCCCACTTTTGTAGCAATTATTGATGGTATTGCCTGGTATTATACGCCATCTAGTTACTAAAATGGAAACTGTTTGACAATCAAATTAAAAAAAATAAGAAAATGCCTCATTGCGTGAAATTCAATAACACTATAAGACATTAGGATTATGATCAATTTCTCAATTTATTTGTTTAACGCACAAGAAAAACAGTTTCGAAGTCGATTTTTCAATATAAACAAAACACATAAACACACAACAACATAAACATGGCAGGAGTCTATTTTTCAATATTTAAAGTGTCTCAACTTATAACTGGCATAAAAACATATACAGGATTTTACGGAGGACATAATATTATAGTCAACTTAACGTAAAGCTGTTAATGAACAAAATATGAGAAAATATTTAAAAATATAACCTCAGAATTTCACTTGAAAATAAACTAACCACAGCTAACGAACTAACTATTTATGTTGCCAGTATTTTATTTCTAATTTTGTTCAAAGAATGAAATAGCTTTTAGTTCGTGATAATTTAAACAGCTTTGATGTTTTGCCAATTAAATTTTTTAAAACAATTTGCAGAAAATATATCAATCAATACAAATATTTTCTAAGAAAACATTATGAAATTAAAAAAAAAACTACCATAATGGGTTCTTTTTAATAGTGGCAAACATTTGAACCAGCGCAACTAGTGTAAAAATATCTATGTGTGGGTGAGCTTTCACCGACACAGAAGTGCACACCCCCTGATACCATGAGGCATTTTCTTATTTTTTAATTTGATTGTCAAACAGTTTCCATTTTAGTAACTAGATGGCGTATGGGTAGACAACTATAGGTAATACCACGGAATCATACATGGTAAAACCATCAATAATTGCTACAAAACTGGGCAAAATAATGTAAAACTTGATATAGATATTTCAATTTGAAAAAGACGCAATAATATTCCAATGAATAGGAAAATAAAGTTATTATAACGATGTTTTAGCTAAAACTCACGGAAGAAATAGCCCTATTTACCAATATTCACACCAAATGTCACAGGAATTACACATTTTGGTTTTGACAATATCTTACCTGCACTTGTGCAAGATAACGGATATTTAATGGCTAATATTTTACCAATAATGAACACCAAATAACACAATTTGGAAAAAAATAATCAAAACCACACCAACAATAAAAAGTAGAAGTAGAAGAAGTAGAAGTTTTTTTGCCGGGGATACGAAAGAGTGACGTTGTGATTTTGTATTATTTTCCTAAAATTGTGTTATTTCGGTTTTTAATGTATAATGTTGGTAGAATATTAACCATTAAATATTCGATGTCGTGCACAAGTGTGGGCAAGTGATACAACTTCAAGAAACGTGCCATTTTGTGTTCCCTCCAAAACTCCATCAAAAGTTTTAGTAAAGGGTCTACCACTTTACTAAAACAAATGACTTGACTCGTTGACTTTACTGACTACTTTTTTTTAGACTTTCAACTTGACTATAATCTGGAAAAATTACTTTAAATTTTGTAAACTTTTTACAAATATTTTTTCCCCGCCATATTTTACTTGACACTGGCCATGGTTAAAAATCCGAGCGCCATATAAGAAGAAAAAAAAAAGAAAAGAAGAAGTAGAAGAAGTTTGAAAGTGACATGCCCGCCAAAACTCTTTCAGTTGTCAATTTTCAGTTTGACAAGTATTATATTACAAGCTGTTGCCCGCGACTTCGTCCGCGTTAGCATAGTAGATCACATCCCAAGTATTATTTATTGTACAAAAATATTCAATGTACAGAATTGACTTTCCTACGATTTTATTATACTTATAAAGATTTTCCGCGCGGCTTCGCTTGAGTAATTTAGGAATTTCACGCAACCGTACATTTTTCCGCAAAAAATAGCCTTTGTACCTTCACGTGGTCTCTTCTTCATGTTTGCCAAATAACATAAAAATTGCTCCAGTAGTTCTTAAGATAATAAGCAATTTCATATAATTTCCCACGTTTTTTCCACATTTTCCTCTATTTCTTCGCTCCTTTTAGTCTAAACGTTATAAAATATAGCCTATAGTTTACCTCAATAAATGGGCTATCTAAAACTGAAAGAATTTTTCAAATCGGACCAGTAGTACCTGAGATTAGCACGTTCAAATAAGCCCTTCCATATAATTTTCCCCGTTTTTTCCACATTTTCCTCTATTTCTTCGCTCCTATTAGTCTTAGCGTGATAAAATATAGCCTATAGCCTTCCTCGATAAATGGGCTATCCAACAGTAAAAGAATTTTTCAAATCGGACCAGTACTTCCTGAGATTAGCGCGTTCAAACAAACAAACAAACAAACTCTGCAGAATTATAATATTAGTATAGATGTTAGCGTGTTCCTAAACTGTTACCAGTATACGGACCTAATCGCTTAGGCCAATGAACGCTTGTGCAAATGCAATGTATGCTCTTCATGAAATTTAAACTAGAGGGACGAAGCAAAAAAACATAGTAATATAAATGGGAATGTATAGCCTGTCAAGAAAGTTATGACAGGTGGGAAAATTTTCTAAACGTAATCACGCTTAAAAGGTGTATTTTTTTCTTTGTATTTTCACAGAGAACGCTTATTACATTTTAAACAATTTATTGTCACCTTGCACATTTTTATCTCGAATTAAAAAAGTTCTCATATTTTTTATTTCATTTAAAAAATTTCCCGCCTGTCATGACTTTCTTGACAGGCTATATAAATACATACAGTTTTATGTTAATATTATGCTAACGAAAACTAGGTTTAAGATATTCTGATGTATGTCACACTTGACAGTACACTGATATTTTTTGGAAACACAACCCATATTATGTGATGCCAACCTCCAGATAATTTCAGATCGGTCAGGAACCAATAGAAAATCTAGAAGTATCTATCCTTACGCCATCTAGTTTAGATTGTTAAAAATAAAATAAAAAATATAAATGAAAATGCCTCATTGGACGATCTGCGTATATCGTCCAATTGTATGGTATTGTCTCATAGGCAGGTATAACCATAAAGTTAATAATATACCTAGCGGAATAGAGAAACAAAGACCTGAGCAAGTGAGATGTCACTATCAGTAACACTGCGTGATAAAAAGAGACGTGAGATACATGACAGCAGCACTCTTTTTTTGCCGTCCAGTCGGCACGTGCCGCACGTTGACAATTTAATGTCATAGAAATCATGTTCAATCATGCTTGTGTAAGTGTATACGTACACATATTTTTACACACAGATGAAACCAATTTCGGTTTCGTTTGACAGCTCGAGATTGTTGCTCTATTCCGCTAGGTATATTACGAGTAACTTTATGGGTATTACACGCATCAATATTATCATGATTCTAGTCAAAAAAGTCCGTCAAAAAAGTCACGACATTAATAGAGTCGCCACTAAATGTTTTATCATAATTCAGGGATACGTATTTACCTAAAACTTTCTTTATTTCCTATAAATTATCTCAGAAAATCGACAATTTAGATTATTGTAAAATAAATGATCAAACGAACTTACCAAGTGAAGTTCGATCATTATTATATGAGTCGCTTCATTCGAAGATAATATATAATTAACCAGTAGTACCTTTGTATATCTGCTTGGCATACGCGTTTTTTTAAAGATTTATGTAGGTAAGTTGAAAAATTACACGCTCGCTCGATCACACGGCATTCCAGCGTGCCTCATTATGTTTAGAGAGAAGTAATGCAAAAATCTTTCTTTCTTTCTTTGGGTACTGCAGCAAACATAGTTTCGTGCAGACTGGGTGGGAGGGAGATTATATCTTCGAATGAAGCGACTCATATAATAATGATCGAACTTCACTTGGTAAGTTCGTTTGATCATCCATACTAATATTATAAATGCGAAAGTATCTCTGTCTGTCTGTCTGTCTGTCTGTCTGTCTGTCTTGCTTTCACGCCAAAACTACTGAACCGATTGCAATGAAATTTTGTATACAGTTATTCTAGAGTCTGAGAAAGGACATAGGCTACATTTTGATGTGGGAAAATATCTTATTTCCATGAAAATATCGATGAAAATGAATTCGCATTGCGCGTGGCCAGCGCTCATCCCGGGGGTCCTGGGTTCGAGTCCCGCAGGCAGAACAAAAAGTTTTCAATGTTCCTGGGTCTTGGATGTGTATTAAAATAAAATTTCAAAAATCTTAAACATATTTTATGTATAATATTATAAAAAATCCAGAAATATATCGATGGAATGAACATTTTAGTTCTAATACGATTCAACAGATGGCGTTTTATTTTTTACTTTATTGTAACATAGAACTAATCATACTTATTAGTTAGTATGTTTTTGTTTATAGTTTTTAATACGTTAGAATATTATGTTTAATAATATTATCACTTGGTATAATAATAATCAATCTATCTTATCTTATGTAGAACTCCTACTGCATTTCTAATCCATACTATCCATACTAATATTATAAATGCGAAAGTATCTCTGTCTGTCTGTCTGTCTGTCTGTCTGTCTTGCTTTCACGCCAAAACTACTGAACCGATTGCAATGAAATTTTGTATACAGTTATTCTAGAGTCTGAGAAAGGACATAGGCTACATTTTGATGTGGGAAAATATCTTATTTCCATGAAAATATCGATGAAAATGAATTCGCATTGCGCGTGGCCAGCGCTCATCCCGGGGGTCCTGGGTTCGAGTCCCGCAGGCGGAACAAAAAGTTTTCAATGTTCCTGGGTCTTGGATGTGTATTAAAATAAAATTTCAATGTTGCCCGCGACTTCGTCCGCGTGGACTTTAGTTTATAGCGCGCGGTGTCAACAAAATGTCACCACTTTTAAAAAGTTTTTAAAACCCTGGTAAGTGGTACCCCTCTTAGGACCGCGCTACACCGGAATGGCAGCGCTGAAAGTGCTCGCCTCGCCGCTGCCATTCCGGTGTAGCGCGGCCCTTAATTAATCAAAATACCCAAAAATAGCTGTGCAGTGTGCACATAATCTATACTAATATTATAAATGCGAAAGTATATCTGTCTGTCTGTCTGTCTGTCAGTCTCGCTTTCACGCCAAACGCCAAAAGTATATCTGTATGTCTGTCTGTCTGTCTGTCAGTCTCGCTTTCACGCCAAACGCCAAAACTACCGAACCGATTGTAATGAAATTTTGTATACAGATAGTCTAAAGCCTGAGAAAGGACATAGGCTACTTTTTTACTGGAAAAAAGGGTTGTAAGGGGGTGAAAATGCGTAAATTTGTTCAAATTAAGTTAGTTCCAACAATTCATAATAGATGGCGCCGTGCGTCTTCTACATCGCGCTGACGCTTGCTCAAAAGTCTTTCTATAAGACGTGGTATCATCTTACATTTAAGTTTCGATTTTTTTCGATTGTTATATCTATTCTACGGTATTAAATAAGTCAGTAATTTATCTGTGCAGTGACGTAACCTTAAATCTATCAATGATAAATAGTTTATGGGTAAAGTTGTGTAATTGGAGGGCTAAATAAGCTTTAAAATTTGGCATAAAATATAAAGTTTAATATAAAAAAATGAAATACTTATCGTGTGCACACTGCACAGCTGTATTGATTTAAGGGGTACCAGGGTTTTTTTATAAAAGCTTTTGACACCAATTTTGTTGACATCGCGCGCTATAAACTGAAGTCCACGCGGACGAAGTCGCGGGCAACAGCTAGTTTATTATATTTCTTCGCTTCATTCTTCGATATATAATTAACCAGTAGATTTTCAGAGTAACGAAAGAAAGATTATTTTTTTTTTTACGAAAAACAATATTTATTATGAATAGTAATCATTATATTCGAGAAAGAATTTAATAATAATAATAGTCAGTAGAAACGAAACGTAAGAAACCTCTATGGTTTGTGATTCAAATGATAACACACTGGGATCATGGTGATTATACATAATATTATAATATAACTGATTCAGCGAAACTTTGTTCGTCGATAAAATGATGGCTAAGGAAAATATCGAAAATATTGTAGTCGCTAGTCCTGCCTGTCGACTGTCGTCTTACTAATCGTGTCCAGTTTCAGTCCCCGTATCGACGCTCGTGTCGGCGCTCATGTCGATGCTCGTGTCGATGCTCGTATCGACGCTCGTGTCAACGCTGCCCCGCTCTCGCACAGCACCTGCTTTATCCAGCGACTAACCGACTGGGAGTTGGCTGTTCTATGCGGAGCGTTAAACGTTAGCAATAATAACCCGTTCTGTACCATTATCCTATTTAATATAATCTTGAATAACCATCGCACGGCGTAATAACTTAAATATAACTTGAAACTTTTTTAATAAAAAGGAATTACATAATTTAATAACATCACCGATCCGATCACGCCCGGGAGTTGATGTCTTTGTAATATGATTTTCGATACCGATATTTAAAATATGATATTGAATGTACTGTCACTTCTTGGTGGAAATTCATCTTCAATATTAAATAATTATACACTTTCCTTGCACTTATTCCACTTTATTCCGATATTTAAAACCGTAATTTTTTATTATGCCGAGTTTTATTAGGCAGAAAGTTTTAAGTCAATGAGTAATGACCCGTATTCAGTAGGTACAGAGTGCATGAAAAAAAAAACAAATAATTTGTAAGTGGATCGCGGGTACTATACGCCTCAAGTATGTATTTATTATACAAATATTTTTACCGGAAAGCTTATTTCGAAAGACGCTTCAGTCTTCACACATTCATCTGAGCCAATGTAACCAACCAATAATGTCAACATTGTTCATAAACAATGACAGTGCACAGGCTGTAGAAGATATTATAGCCATTGTCAAATTGTTTGGCTAAGGTTCCGATGGAGCGGACGAAGATCTCTGTAATATGTCTATTAACTAATAAGATTGAACAGAGTATAAATATCTAAAATCTAATTCAAAGTAAAGTATTTTAGAATAAATTTTAAGGTTTAACTGGGTCCGGCTCTGAGGTCGTCGATAATGTATGCATATAATGTAATGCATATTAATATGATTGAAAGTCGAGAATATTGTGTTCTCGGTCCACCAGGCTAAATGTTTTAACAATTATTCAAGAATAAGTGTGATTCTGTTATCGTATTTATCATTGCATATTTTATTTAGTATTAAATATTTTAATCGCTGAAAACCAGTTGCATTCCGCGGCGGGAGTCAGAAATCAGGATATGAAGGTGTCAAAACACCTATCAGTTGAGTTAGCTCACGAATAGTACACTGATTTAACTGTTCTATATTATTCCGTTTTTAATAGGCATATACTATTACATAATATATCTAATATGTAAAATTCTCGTGTCACGGTGTGCGTATTTGAACTCCTCTGAAACGGCTCGACCGATTTTCGTAAATCTTAGCGAGCTAGGGTTGAGAATCAGACAACATCTACTCTTTTATCTTTATAAGTGTATTCATTTGTTGAATAAATAATAGTAAATTATTACAACTCGAAACTGCCGGCGACCATTGTTTGTGCGACGGGATAGCAATCATGGACTTTGCCATGGTGACATACTTATTTAGCCACTTCAATAAAATATTATTAAGTATTATGAGCGAAATACTTTAAATGGCAAAACAACGTTTGCCGGGACAGCTAGTATATATATTTATAATCGTCAAGACTTAAATATTTACAATATACTTGTTGTGGATTTAATACAACCATGGCACTATTTACAATAAAACGTTAACAAAAAAAAAAGGCGCCTGAGGCTGAAGAATTCTCGCCTAGAATATTGTCAATATTGTTTAAGCGTGGTAAGTCTAGTAGTGATAAAGCCTACGCCTGGTCTAGTTTCCTTCTTTATATTTTTTGTGAAAAAAAAAAATAGCGCATCTGATAGTCTGTACGTTAAGACTTAAGGCTCATAATCAGTAAATTAAAATCTTTCGATCGGCTAGTGAGTTACTAGGAAGGAACCAAGAAGTACGCTCTTAAATCTATTTGATAGATATCCACTTTTGGGTATTGGCTTGAAAGCCTTAAAAGTTAATTTTCCAAATTAACATGTCATTTCGAAATAAACTAACGAAGTGGTTTCAAATTTAAAATAATTCAAAAATTGTAAATTTAAAATATAATACAATATTTTCCGCCGCTTTGTTTGGGGGAAAGAAAATCTTTGAAATAAGGTAACCTTCGGTGAGGGTACACGAAGATATAGTTTTAAATTCTTATAATAATTTATTCATGTCAAGATGTATAATATATTAAGCTAGTGGTCCCCAACCCTTTTTGCGAGCCGCAATCATTTTTGGTCTTGGTGTCGCGGGTCGCAACAAACATTTTTAGGTTTAAAAAATAACGACTTACAAGTGAAAAAGACTTTCACGTTGACTGTATAATATTTTGCCCGTGGGCGTGAATTTCAAATTCTAATAGGCTACAAATAAAGTCCCGGTGGCCCGCATGCGGCCCGCGGGCCGCGGGTTGCGGGTAGCTGTGTAAAGCCCACAATAATTATAATAGTAATATATAATTATAAAATATCTATAAAAATAGCTGTCAGCACTACTGCTGCGGTGTTGAGCGTTTAGTCGCCTCCATCACTCTTCGAACTCGAAGGAAGTTGATTGTAGCGGTACAGTACTAGCGGCGCCAGCCGACGGTTATCGCCCCCCCCCCCTTCCTTTGACGGGTAGCGGGAAGGGTTTTTCAGAGCCCAAAAGGTACCCGATTGATTGGCATGTACTAATTTGTCTCTGAGAACAAATACTGGAATTATCCAGCGAAACAATAATAATCTCGGTCTGATATTGAGACAAGATTTATCGAGTCTGAGTGTTTTAGGTTTGCGTTACAAAGTTATACTGATAATATTGTATTATCTGATAAGTTTGATACTAATTTATATCGAGATAAGCCAGATACTGTTGATAAGTCTGATAATATCGAGACTTTGTCAGGTGAAATCTATAATGATAATAATCGATCGAAATGGAATCGATCTACAAAACTTATTATCAGGAATGTTTTATAAGCAGTAGCTTATCTTAATCGTTTTTAGGGTCATTTAAAACAATAATCTGGCGAGCCCAAAGAGGGTTCACCTAACGTCAGTAGGAGAACCCTGGATCTATCCGGATCTGGACCGGTTCTATCGGTGCAGGTACTCGGGAAAGCTTCGGGTTCATTCGAAACCTGATTGTTCCGTACCTATATCTGTCACTTTTAGTAGGGGACCAAATTAAATATTGGGGTAGGTAGCTCGTTATAATCGACTTATATGTCGATAAAATATGTTACGAAAAATATTGAGGGTAGTAACTATCTCGTTACGTAGATATTATTAAGTAAGTTTCGTTATACACTCGCGGTGTATCTCGAGTCCCAAAATTGATGCAAGATTTATTTAATAATAAAAATTATATACCGGCAGCCATAGTAAATTATAATCGTAGTTCTATATTTAGAACAAAAGGATCGCGCGGGACGCGCATTGGTTGTTAACTGATGAGACTCGCAATCAATCTAGTTATTAACTCGAAATAGCTGTTCTCTATAAACCGGCAAAGATAATATTAATATTATAATAATAATTATTATGTTTTTCTATTTATAGAACAAAGAGCGCGGAAAAACGCGCGGTAGTTGCTAATTTCTATTTTTAAACATTGTCGGAGACTCGTAGTCAATCCGTACATTATGTTGATTTAAAAAATATCAATATATTTTAAATTTAAATAGTAATTAACTAGCAGTTAATCCCGTCAAACCAGCCAATACATTATACTTCTATTTTTAGATAAATCATCGTCAGAGACACGCGGTCAATTCCGATGCATAAGGATTGTGTTTAGAGACTCGCAGTCAATCCACACATTATGGCGGTTTATAAAATAACTCCCTGTTAACCCCCAAACCAGCCAACGTATAGTTCTATTTATAGAACAGATAAAACATCGTCAGAGACTCGCAGTCAATTCCGATGCATATAAATTGTGTTTAGAGACTCGCGGTCAATCTACACATTATGGCGGTTTATAAAATAACTTAACATAATTAAACACTTGCAGTAATTAACTTACAACTATTTCCCTCAATCGGACAAACATAATATAGTTCTATTTTTAGAATAGGTAAAACATCGTCAGAGATCTGCAATCAATTCCGATGCATATAAAATAATAATATAGATTGTGTAAAAGGACTCGCGGTCCAAACACACTGTACTTATTGACTCACAGTCGAAGTACATGCCGGTTAATTAAATAATTGCAGTAATCACCTGCAGTTGTTTCCCCCAATCCGGCAAACATATACTTCTATAATTCTATTTTTAAAACAAATAAAGCATACATAATATTATAGATTGTGTATTTTAAAGACTCGTAGTCCCATCACATTGTACGTTTATTAACTCGTGGTCGCAGTACAAGCCGGTTAGTATTGAAGTATTGAATATAATTGGCTCGTCTAGGCCTCGGTAGTGCCTGCCGTTTATTTAAGTATTTAATAGTACTTACATGTATTTTCTTGTTACACGATAAAATAACATTGACTTTAGTTACTTACAACACTGACTCAATTATCTTAATAATAATAACCAGCTGCGCTTTGGCATGGTTACTAAGTATACGTGTTCGCGTTGCCTCGCGTTAACAAAGAATGAGGCACGCTGGAACGCCGTGTGATCGAGCGAGCGTGTAATTTTTCAACTTACCTACATAAATCTTAAAAAAAACGCGTATGCCAAGCAGATATACAAAGGTACTACTGGTTAATTATATATCGAAGAATGAAGCGAAGAAATATAATGAACTACAACAGATACCAATGACCAAAATGATAAGTACTTAAGTCATTATTGTTAAAATAATGATAAGGTATTACCAGTGCCGTAAATAGGGCAGTGCCACCGGTGCCTAGGCACAGGGCGTAAACTCTGGGGGGGGCGCAAGAATGGCCAGACCAGGGAAACTGTTACTTTTCGATTTGCTCCTGATAAGTACTTCCCGCTGCGCCCCAGAGATGTTTTCCAATGTAGAAAATAAAATATCCACAGCCGAACATATAACCTTCTCCTTTTTGGAAGTCAGTTAAAAAACAAGGGTGCAGTTATATAAGCTCGCACAGGGCGCAAAAATGCCTATTTACGGCACTGGGTATTACCAATTTATTTATAATCAATGTAAGTATTTTTTTATCTTATTGGATTTTTTGTATCTTATTTTTATTGCAGCTTAAAATTGGATCATCTATCCCTTCCTCTTCTTGTCTCCTCCAAGCGAAGTGTTTGCAACGCTTGAGTGCTACTTGGGACCTTACTTTGCAGTCAGCGCATTCTAGTCGAAGCACAATTTTCTTGGTAGTCTTAGCCTTCTTGTTGAAGATAGGTTTTGACTTTTGGCTGACCACCATAACCTTCCTGTTTACGGTCGTAACATCTTCTACCTCAAGGCATGCTGCTCAAGCAGCATGCCTTTCCTTAGATTTTTTGTACTGTGATACCTTGTGTGCCTTGTGTACTTTGCATTTTTTGCAGTAGGTCCTACGTTGTTAGTTGTTACGTTCGTACTATCTGTAAAAATGGTGAACGACCCAACGTTCACCATTTTTACAGATAGTACGAATCGGCTATCACGAAATTGAAATAGGTACCTTCAACTATTATTGAAAAATGGTGTAAAATATTGTTTTAATTTTGACAATTAGGTAGTATGACTTAGAGTAATTATACTGATAAATATAAAATCCAAGAGAACTTAACATTTTTCTGAAAATAAAAAATATATTTTACTAGACGTTCCGCGCGGCTTCGCCCGCGTAAATTAGATATTTCACAGAAAAATTTGTCCACAAAAAAGCCTATGATCCTTCACGTGGTCTACTTCTTATCTGACCCAAATAACAGAAAAAATGCTTACTAAAGCATGAGATAAGCCCTTTCAAAAAATTTCCCCCGTTTTTTACACATTTTTCTATAATTCTTCGCTTTTATTAGTTTTAGCGTGATAAAATATAGCCTATAGCCTTCCTCGATAACTGGGCTATCTAACACTGAAAGAATTTTTTAAATCGGATCAGTAATTCCTGAAATTAGCGCGTTCAAATAAGCCCTTTCAAATAATTTCCCCCGTTTTTTTCACATTTTCCTCTATTTCCTCGCTCTTGTTAGTCTTAGCGTGATAAAATATAGCCTATAACCTTTTTCGATAACTGGGCTATCTAACACTGAAATAATTTTTCAAATCGGACCAGTAGTTCCTGAGATTAGTGCGTTTAAATAAGCCCTTTCAAATAATTTCCCCCCGTTTTTTCCACATTTTTATTTATTTCTTCGTTCCTATTAGTTTTAGCGTGATAAAATATAGCCTATAGCCTTTCTCGATAAATGGACTATCTAACACTGAAAGAATTTTTCAAATCGGACTAGTAGTTCCTGAGATTAGCGCGTTCAAACAAACAAACAAACAAACTAACAAACTCTTCCGCTTTATAATATTAGTATATAGATTCAGAACATTTTTATTATAATAATAATAATAATAATAATAATAATAATATCTATGGACACTTCACACCACGTCAGTCTGGCCCCGTGCTAAGTACCTGAAGGACTTGTGTTACGGGTACCAGACAACGGAAATATATTTAATACTTATATACTACTAGCTGTTGCCCGCGACTTCGTCAGCGTGGACTTCGGTTTATAGCGCGCGATGTCAACAAAATTGGTGTCAAAAGCTTTTATAAAAAAAACCCTGGTACCCCTTAAATCAAAACAGCTGTGCAGTGTGCACATAATACTTATTTAATTTTTTAAATTAAACTTTATACATTATGCCAAATTTTAAAGCTTATTTAGCCCCCCAATTACACAACTTTACCCATAAACTATTTACCATTGATAGGTTTAAGGTTACGTCACTGTATATAATATAAAGTACTGACTTATTAAATATCGTAAAAAAGAAATAACAATCGAAAAAAAGCGAAACTCGAATGTAAAATGATACCACCTCTTATAGAAAGATGTTGGGTAAGCGTTAGCGCGATATAAGAGACGCACGGTGCCATCTAGTATGAATTTTTGGAACTAACTTAATTTGAACAAATTTTCGTATTTTCACCCCCTTACAACCCTTTTTTCCAATAAAAAAAGTAGCCTATGTCCTTTCTCAGGCTTTAGACTATCTGTGTACAAAATTTCATTACAATCGGTTTGGTAGTTTTGGCGTGAAAGCGAGACAGACAGACAGACAGACAGACAGAGATACTTTCGCATTTATAATATTATATAGTATAGATACATACTTATATTTAAGATTTTTATTATATTATACACATATTTAATACACATCCACGACCCAGGAACTTTGAAAAATTTTTGTTCCGTCGGCGGGATTCGAACCCGTGACCCCCGGCTTGAGCTACCGATAGCCCACCAACTGAGCCACAGAGGTCGTCAAATCCACCAATCCACTTGTTTATTTCAATGAATAAGCAGTCTTGAGATTGAGTTCAGTGACGAAATCGGTGTATTTTAGATATCAATAAAATCTAAAGTATAAGAGCTAGGTATTCAATTGAGTCTTTGTATGTTTGATTATATTATGAACTGTCTAGGAAAATCGGAAAGGAAACCAACTCTAGGAGGGTTCAAAAAAACGACGAAACACAGAAAAGGTAGGTAGTGCCCGTGCGCTTCGCTTAGCTCGTCTTGGCGGGTGCACTGCCGTACACCCAGATGCTCCTTACGAACGATTTTTTTGGAATGTTAAAATATTATGGTCCAAAGTCCAAACTAAATACTTACTGAAATACTTTACTGAAATACTTTACTGAAATAGGTTTACATTTCTAATCACATTTCTTCGTAAAAAACAAGGTTTAACTGACGATTATACTTTATAGTTTATTTGTTCCGACAACAGACCGTTAAGCAAATAAATTAATAAAATATAATGATTAAAGTCTTAGATTAATGATTGGTGAATCATTAATCTAAAGATTATAGTGTTTATTTAGAAGAAAAATTCTTAAAACAAAAAAGTATTTTACTTTGCAATATGGGTGATTGGAATAAAATATTTTGATCTTTTTTTTCATTATGGAGGTTGATTCTGTGTGTGAAACATGCAAATATCTGGGGCCACGGCAGTGCCCCCGCCAAGTCGAGCAAAAAAGCGGCACGGCCGTACCATCCTTTTCTCGAACCAATTCAGGCTCTTTTTGACCCCCTATAACTTCATTGTAGATAAACCAACAAGCCTGAATTTTCAGTTGTTAAGCAAGCTTTGTATAGACACGATATATATAAAATTTTATTCAATTTGCACCAGTAGTTTAAGAACTGTAACTTGTTAAAGTTTCTTAATTTTGTCACTGACTGACTGACCGATCACCAAAAGTCTAAGGCACTTCTAGCAGACATAGAACCTTCAAATTTAGAATATAATTAGTGTTTAGTGTCTAAATCAAATATTTCAAAATTTCTGTCCAGTTTTCTAGATACACTAACTTCGTGAATAACTTTGTAATCCCATATAAATTTATAGGATTACAAAGTTAAATTTGCGGTTTATGAATCATTGTACCGGTACCATCGATATTTCCGTACTTATATTCCAAGGAGTAATAGTTGTAGATAAGTATCTATAGTATATATGAATCACTAGCTTTTGCCCGCGGCTTCGCTCGCGCGGAATTCAAAAATCGCGTAAAATACGAATATTCTTGTAAACCTCCTTTGGAAACCTGGCGTTTTTCCAAGACCAAAAGTAGCCTATGTTACTCTTCATCCTTTCAACTAAGTTTACGTCAAAAATCAAGTCGATTGGTTGCTTCGCTAGGCCGTGAAGGAAGGTCAATCAAACAAACAAACAAACGCATTTATAATAATATTAGTATGGATATTGGATAGTCATGAAAGGCAAGTAGTATAATACTGTATAGTGTATACATAATGATTATATTATTATTAATTGTTAGTTTTATTTGTTTCTTAGAAAAATCGTTATTGATATATTTTATAGTAGTAAAAGGTACCAAAACGGAGAAAAGTAGGACTCTACAAAAAGAAGTGAGATCCCATCAAAAACATCCTGTAAAAATTTATGAGATCCATGCAATACCAAGTCGGTTAATTTATTCAGTCCCTACCTAGGGGACCTTCTGTCTCTAGTTATTACGTAAGTTATTATCATGTCAATATTAAAAATCTTTTACGTTTTAAATAAATAGATCGACTTGGACATGGCATGAAAATACAATGTATCTTACAAATTATACTAATTTATAATTATTATATTATTAGATTGTTTAGTCGATTGCGCTCCATGCGATTGATGCAGGCCCGTAGTGCTGTGTGAATTGTGATACTGTATAGTGTTATAATAAACAATCTAATCATGCGATGTCCAAGTTGATCTCATAAATTTTTACGGTATAAAAACTGAGTTGCGAGACTTGGTTTTTTTACAGAATGTTTTTGATGGGATAAAAATTTATCCACTGATCAAGGATATTTTTTTTAAAAACTGCCATCTAAATTTGCCATCAGATCCTGTTAGACCTATAGTAAGTATTTTAGTATGTTAATAGAATTTACCTTTTAATATTTTTAGTACATTTTGAAGATTTCGTTTAGTGTTATTGTGCCAACTCGGAAAAACCAAAACTCGATTTAACCCGAGTTAAAATTCACGTAACTCGGGTTGAACTCAATATAACTGGCTGGACAAGTGAATGCTTTTTTGAATTTTTATTACCAGTTTATTCCCTCAGCTTCGCATAAATAGTTAAAAAATTGGAACCGACAAATAATATTTTTATCTGTTTCAATTCTTTCATCTTTAGGGTTCCGTAGCCAAATGGCAAAAAACAGAACCCTTATAGATTCGTCATATTATCTGTCTGTCTGTTTGTCCGTCCGTCATGTCATAGCCACTTTTCTCCGAAACTATAAGAGCTATAGTATTGAAACTTGGTAAGTAGATATTGTAGTCTGTGAACCGCATTAAGGTTTTGATACAAAAATGGAAAAATTATTATAAAATTTTAGGGGTCCCCATAGGTATAACTGAAACAAAAAAAAATTCATCTAACCTATGCGTGTGGGGTATATGGTCTTCAAAAATCATATTGAGGTTTCTAATATCATTTTTTCTGAATAGTTTGCGAGAGAGACTCTTCCAAAGTGGTAAAATGTGTACCCCCCCCCCCCTCTCTAACTTCTAAACTTCATTAAATCAACTGAAATATAAAAATACCTAAATCAAAAACCTTTAAATTTCATAGAAATAAACCTTATTTCTGCTGCGGAACCCTTAATGGGCGAGTGTAACTCGCACTTGGCCGGTTTTTTAATTATATTATTTATTTATAATAATGTAAGTAAAAAAAAAAATTCTTGTTTGAAATACAATTATAATATTTTTTTTATTAAGTCAATTGTTTTTATTATTAAGTATGTTAAATAGCCATTGAGGTACTATAATACTTTAACTATGTAAATAGCACTACTATTTGTCAAACAATGTAATAGGTACCTGTTAGTGGCCATACTAATTGTTACATGTTTAGTGTTAAGTTCTAAATTGTAATACGCTGTTGGTATTGAATAAAGAAAAAAAATGTATTTTTGGCGGTTTACGAACTCGAGTCAGAGAGAATTAAACTCGAGTGGGTTTGAGTTACGCCCAACTCGAGTTACCTCGAGTTAGATAGTTACTCGAGTCGACCATCACTAATTTCGATTAGAAACAGTCACACACTATGTCAAATTTTATCGAGCAAACAATGTTCTGGGGAGTTTTTGGGAGAATGTGAAAGACTGATGTTGTGTTTTTATATTATTTTCCTAAAATTGTGTTATCTGGGTTTTTAATGTGTAATATTGGTAGGATATTAACCATTAAATATTCGTTATCGTGCACAAGTGTGGGAAAGTGATGTAATAACCAGAAACGTGCTCTATTGTGTTCCCTCCAAAACTCCATCAAAAGTTTTAGTAAAGCGTCCTACCACTTTACTGAATCGACCGACTTGACTTCTTGACTGTATTGACTTTATACTTAGACTTTGACTAGACTTTAGACCTGACTGACCTGACGATAATATAGAAAAAATTGTATTAAAGAATATTGTTTTCCCGCCATAATATTATACTCGACACTGGCCATGGTTATAGCCGAAGTGCCATTATATGAAAAAAAAAAAACAATGTTCTGTCAAAGTTCAAACTTCAAACTTCAAAGTGTTTATATTTTTTTCTAACAAAATTCTAAAGTTTATTTGCTAATTGCTAAGTTTTTGGAATTTGGGTTTATGGTTACAAAGATATTCACTTTTAAATTATTGTTTTAAAATGTAAATAATTACGCACTGAAACATGTTTGGAGAAAAAGTTATTGATCTACTAAAGGAAGCCGATAGAAATCGAGAAACATTGAATCAGTATAATGTAAGTAAGTAGGTATTACATACATGTTTACAGCTGTAACTTGTAAGTATAATAATAATTATAATATAGTCTCAGACCAAATAAAATTTGTAAGTATAATAATAATTATATAGTCTCAGACCAAATAAAATTAGTATTGATTTTAACTTTAAACTTTCTAAGAATGTTAGTTTTACGTAAAGGCTTGTGTATATAATAGGTTATAAATTTTTATTGTTTTTCTTATTTCAGGACGACAAAATAAGACAAATTACCGAAGAAATGCATGCTCTCTTTAAAATGAATATGAACGATGCGTAAGTTGTTCACTTTTTGTTTATTTTTAGAAATGATAAAACATTGATAAGATATAGCTTTATAAAGTTGATCGCTAATCCACTGCCAATCAATAATGTTCTTGAACTATATCTGTATGCTCTCTAGAGGAATAAAAAGAAGTTGGGTAGTGGTAGTTTGTTGTGAAAGTGAGTTAGGTGCCTTCTTTATGACTATGGTCTTTAAATTTTGTGATTTTTTTGCACCTAATAGGGTGCAGGTTCAATACTAGGATAATGAGACTTTTTCAGATCTCTAGTATGTTATGTGACCATTCATACTGTTACAAAAAACAATATTGTAAAAACTCACATACTTGTTAGTCCCAGATGTTTTCCAACTAGTTCATTTGTCAGGACTGGGTCAAATCTCAACATAATACTTAAGTATTTTCATGTAATGTGACATTTCCAAAAATTGTTCTAGGCGGTGCTTCAATATTTAAAAAGTGGTGACTTGGCTCAAAGAAAACTCTAAATCATCTATAATAGATGCAAATTTAATTAAAGTTACTTTATAAAGAAAACTGCAATTGGATAAGATTACGTTGACATCAAAATAAATATTCTTTTCAGGAACGCAACATCAGAAAATAGATCCCTTTGGACCACAGTACAAGTGAGACATACAGCTTTAGAGAGAAACAAAAGATGTTTACTGGCCTATCTTTATGATCGTTTAAACAAGATCAAAACTTTACGTTGGGAATTTGGCGCAGTGCTGCCAGCTGATGTGAGAGAACTTCTATCAGATCATGAATACGAGTGGTTTACAAAATACTCTACAAACCTTGCTATGTATGTGCGATCTCTAGGGGAGGATATTGGTTATAATGGAATAGATTTAACAGAAAATCTTAGGCCTCCCAAATCTCTATACATTGAAGTACTATGTCTAATGGATTATGGTAAATTAGAATTAGAAGACGGAGATGTAGTTACCTTAAAAAAGAACAGTAGACACTTTTTACCAACTTCAGAATGCCAAGTGCTAATTCGTCAGGGAATATTAAAACAAATTACATGATATTGAGAGAACAAAATAAACTTGGAAACTTAAAATAATAATCATTTGTGCGAATCATTTTGTGATAAGTCTAAGATATAAATGTGCTTGGAACTAGCCAAAATAAATAGTTTTGTAACTTTCAATCGTTTTTTAATTTATAAACTACTAGAATAATTATTATGCGTTATAGAATACTAATCCTGTACTGTATATATGTATTATATGTATATATATATATATATATATATATATATATATATATATATATATATATATATATATATATATATATATATATATATATATATATATATATATATATATATATATATATTTGTGTTTCACTTTAACAACATGAAGGATTATTCGGATTATTCTAATAATAATATAAGTAAAAATATGTTATTGAGTTTTAACATTTAATAAGATTTAAATCGTTTAAAACTTAATCAAAATCGGTTAATCCGTTTGGAAGCTACGATGCCACAGACAGATACACAGACAGACACACACACACACAGACACGTCAAACTTATAACATCCCGTCGTTTTTGCGTCGAGAGTTAAATATTCCCTTACTTGAACAAAACTTAGTACAACCACAGAATAGATAACAAAAAAATCACTTAAATCTGACTTGTAGTTCCGGAGGTATGGAAACACAAACTAATAAATATACATACACGACTATAAAATATACATAAATAAGACTAATACAGTATATATATAATATGTATTATCTATGGACTAATAGGTGCGAAGAAATAGACGAAAATGTGGAAAAAACGGGGAAAATTATTTGAAAGGGCTAACTTGAACGCGCTAATATGATGTTTGGGCCACACTAACGTCAAACGCCGTTAATTATCGCGTTGTTGGACGTTAGCCGTAGGTGTAGCCACAATTTAACGCAATAATTTTCAACGGCGTTTACAATGCCGTTTTCAACGCCGTTGGGCATTAAACGTTGACCGTTCAAGTGTAGCCACCCACTTTAACGCGTTAAAATTATCGCAATATAATTGTCGCGTTGTTGGGCATTGACGTTAAACGTTAGTGTGGCCCGAACATTTTTTTTTTAATGAAATAAGGGGGCAAACGAGCAAACGGGTCACCTGATGGAAAGCAACTTCCGTCGCCCATGGACACTCGCAGCATCAGAAGAGCTGCAAGTGCGTTGCCGGCCATTTAAGAGGGAATAGGGTAATAGGGGAGTGTAGGGAAGGGAAGGGAAGGGAATAGTTGAGGGTAGGGGTTAGGGGATTGGGCCTCCGGTAAACTCACTCACTCGGCGAAACACAGCGCAAGCGCTGTTTCACGCCGGTTTTCTGTGAGAACGTGGTATTTATCCGGTCGAGCCGGCCCATTCGTGCCGAAGCATGGCTCTCCCACGTATGAAAATGTATATTTAACGTAATTGCTTTATTTACATAATACATGTAAATAAAGCAATTACGGTATTTTTATATCCAATTATTGTTACTATTTTGTTTTTTTATTGTTAGAAGCCAGATAACAATAGGTACTTATATATTTTTTTATTTATAACTAATAAAATTTAAATAATAATTGTTATTGATGAAAAAACCCTAATTGCTTTATTTACATGAAAAATTCAAGAATGCCTTTGATTGTACATAAAACTGAAAAATCAAAATTGTTGAATTTTTCCAACGGATATCTCTTCTAAGCCCTTTTAAAATTAGCTCAAAAGAATAATAAAATTTTCTAGATTTCTTGTTTTGAAATAATCAGCGTTTTTATGTTAACATTAAAATGGTGACTATTAACAAATTAACAGAAGCATAACAATTAAACAAATCGTGATACTTAATTTATTTTCGTTGACGGATTATTGTTTATTGATATGTCTACTTAGTACCCAAATTGTTTTATTTCTTTATATTAATATTTAATCAGTTAAAATATATTTTTTACTTCACGTGGCAGATTGCCGCAATTCACGCGAAACCCGAACTACGCGTTTTTACCGTTACTTTCGCCGCTCAATTAAAGTTATAAGGATCGTTGATAAGGTTCCAGGATCTAGGACTTTTTTTAGGAAATTTCCTGCTCTTTAAGGATCTATTTTTAAATTTTGATTATCTCAAATAGTTTTCGAAATATATAAAAAACCAAACCCTTCTTTTTATGTTTACTTAATTGTTTATAACTTTTGCATTTCTTTTCAGCCGCTTTTGGAACTTTGATAGAATGTTCTAGATGGTATTCCGAATCGAATGATACCAAAATCATAATTTTCGGTGCATGAGATCAGTAGGGCTACTACGAAACTGTTTTGAGACTCAAACAATCGGACGAGAATACCGCGTCCTGCTCTAACAAAGTCATTTCACGTTTGTTAGAGTAGGAGGCGGCATTCTCGTCCGATTGTTTGAGTCTCAAAACAGTTTCATGGTACATGGCCAGGTTTTGACGAAAATGGCACTTGTTAACCAGAGTACTAGCTGGAGACTGGAGAGTAACAGACTTCAAAATAAACGAGATCGTTATTTACGAGTATTACGATCGCGTCATTGACGATTATAGGTACTTTGAAAATAGCATGAAAAATATTTTCTTTATGATTAAGTTTTACTTAGCGGGCGCGCGAGATTCATTTACTGAACTAAGAAGAGCCATCTCAAACGTAAAGTTTTAAATATACACTCAGCATCCATCGCGAAAGTTGTTTCAAGTTTACGGAGTGAGGCGGCGTCGCAACTTGAGCTATAATTTAATTTTATGTGACAGTAACGTGTCTGCCTGATAAATCGAGGGCCGATAGGTACACCTAAGTAATAATTTATTACCATGGCAACGACGAGGTTGTGAAAGTTAAAAGTTTTCACGCGGTCCGAATACGGAATCGGCGCATTTCCCGTGAGAAGAGCGCGAGAAAAAAGTCGTAGAAAAAAGTCCGGTACAAAACTCTAATAAGTGTCAGGAGCACAGCAAGCAAAATATAGTACCGATCAAACCACTCGAGGATAAAACATTAATTCATGATATAAGTAGATAGATATATTTAAAAAAAAATTAACACTGATTTGGCTGATGATGAACCGTAATTGGCAACATTCATAAAAATATTGTTCTACTGACTCTCTTGAAGACTTTATTCACTAAGTCCAGGTCACACAAGCACACACTAGGTCACAACACTTAGCACTAAGTCCAAACACTAATCACTAGGTCCAATCACTAAGCACTATCACTGTCCTAGGTCGTAGCCAAGTCACAGGTTTCACTGGTTCACTCACTATTAATCACTTGTTGTCACTCCGAAATCGCCTTGATGATAGCTCGAAACGAACTGAATTACCGGGCCGTCTACCTGCGGCTTTTTATATGGCGAGACGAATTCCAGAAAGTTCCCGATTCACGTAAACAAGTAAACAAGTGGAACTTTCTAGGAGGCTCGAGCATGTACCACCTAGCGCCATCTAGTTTCGAGTAGGGGATTTATGTGTAGTGTGTCCCCTGATCAGTTTCGCTGGTTTGCCGCTAGATGGCACTACATGTCCGTATACCGTGTACCGTAACAATATAAAGTAGTTTAACATTGGTCCGCCCGTTTGGTTGCTACGAAGCAATGGACACAGACAGACAGACAGACACGTTAAACTTACAACACCTATGTTTTCGAGAGAGCGAGGCTGTGATCGACTATGAAAAAATACCATGGATCCTTAAGCTTCTCCGAACACCCGTTAGTATTCGGTAGGAATTGTCAGAATGTCTGTTATGTTTTCATAGGTATGTAGCATCTATGAAAATGGGGGCGGTGGAAAAATGGAGAGCGTCGGTGGCCTATTGGATGGACCTTTGGTTCGCACTCGCAGACGGTGCAGGTTCGATCCCGGGTGGAGGCGTGTAATGACACATTTTCTGATCTCAAGTACACGCTGATCTCAAGACGCTCGTACGATGAAGGAAAACGTCGTGAGGAAACCCGCACATAGTTGGTCCCAGACGTACCTATTGACCCGTTATTTATTCTGGACTAGGCCGACTATGTAGCGAGAATGCCATAATATGCGCTTGGGCAACCATACAGGCATTTAAAATCTTGTCCCAGGCACTCCAGTATTTGAAGAGTGGTTACTTTGCTCTGAAAATACTGTGTAAATCATCCATAACGGATGCAAAGGCCTACTTTTTATGAAAATGGTGAAAGTTTTCATCTCCCCATCATAATATCAAGCTGTATCATAATCAATCCAAACAGCTGGTGGGTATAAGACGGGGTTACGACATGGCCGTAGTTCCTTCTTTGTAGGAAGTTCTACTAGAGTGATCCCGTAAAGTCCTATCAAAGGTAAAATAACCTTGAACGCACTGTCGATCGGTATCAATGGATATTATGTTCTATGCGTCCAATATATTTTGATCTAGTAAGGGGTGATATGTATAGTAAGTAAGTATAGTAAATATAAGCCGGGCCTTTGGGAAATTGTAGATAATACTAGCTGTCCCGGAAAACGTTTCTTTGCCATATAAAAAGTATTTCGCTCGTATTATTTTATTGAAGTGACTAAATAAGTATGTCACCATGGCAACGTCCATCGCTATCCCGTCGCACAAACAATAGTCGCCGTCAGTCTCGAGTTGTAATAATTTACTATTATTTATTCAACAAATGCACTTATCAATATAAAAAGTACCCAGTAGTCGATTCTCAGACCTACTAAATATAAATATAAAATTTGGTTAAAATCAGTAAAGCCGTTTCGGAGGAGTGCGCGGCCTAACATTGTGACACGAGAATTTAATATATGTCGCAGCCAACTGGTTTAAAATGCCGTTCAATCAAACAGCTAGCCCTTTGACTGAACAACGCCATTCAATTACACGTCTAGCTTTTTAATTGAATATTTAAGTCGCGCGACATAATGTAAAAGATATCGCATACTTAGTCATTTTTAGAGTTCCGTAGTCAACAAGGAACCCTTATAGTTGTGGTCTGTCCGTCTGTCTGTCTGTCTGTCTGTCTGTCTGTCTGTCTGTCTGTCTGTCTGTCCGTCCGTCTGTCTGTCTGTCTGTCTGTCCGTCCGTCCGTCCGTCCGTCCGTCCGTCCGTCCGTCCGTCCGTCCGTCCGTCCGTCCGTCCGTCCGTCCGTCCGTCCGTCCGTCCGTCCGTCCGTCCGTCCGTCCGTCCGTCCGTCCGTCTGTCTGTCTGTCTGTCTGACAGACGTCCGTGGTTTTGACGTAGTATACGTCAGAGACGTAGTATATAATCAAAGTCAGAGACTATATATGTATATAGGACCAACAAAGCTGTAATTTGGCATGAATACACAATATACATATTTGATAGTAGTGATGCCGACAAAATGGTACATGAAATCTTAAAAAAATATTTTCATGGTACCTTCCCTACACATCAAGCGGGGATGATTTTTTTTCGCGTCCACCCCATCGTGCAGTGGGGTGTCGTAAGAAAGGTTATTTAAGAGGATACACTAAGGGCTAGAGAAATTGAAAATAGGTATTTTAAAATGTATTGCTGTCTCATCAATCTCAAGTCTCCCTCCGCAGAGCGCGATAGAGACAACACGACAAAAGTTCTAATAAAAGAACAGAAAATTATCGATTCGTTGTCCGCTGATTTCTTCTCCAAAACTTAACCGATTTAAATATTTTTTTTCAATAAAAATCGAAGCAAGGATTGAGCTGTGTTCCTATGTTTTAATTTTTTTGTATATTCTAGCCAGTATTGTTTTCTGGGTGTTTGAACACAGAGGAAAATCTGGCCATTTTTTTGGGTTTTTGAACGTTCATATCTTTTTAACCCCCGACAAAAAAGAGGGGTGTTATAAGTTTGACGTGTCTGTCTGTCTGTCTTTCTATCTGTCTGTCTGTCTGTCTGTCTGTCTGTCTGTTTGTCTGTGTGTGTATCTGTCCGTGGCATCGTAGCATCCAAACGGATGGACCGATTTTGATCTAGTTTTTTTTGTTTGAAAGCTGACATGATCGAGAGTGTTCTTAGCTATAGTTCATCATCATCAGCCTGCTCAGTGCTGGACAATCAGGGTTTATCTGGTTCATGAAAGGCCGTTAGCAACTTGTAGTCGTTTGATGGGTTTTATATTTCATTCTAGTTCGTGAAATTTGTGAATATACAATATACGTATACACATAATAATGGAAAGTTGACCTGGTGCTGCAGCATCACCTGGTAATCAATAGGATATCCAATTCCTCGCCAACTTAGAGCAGAGGTTTCGTGTTTGGGCTCATTTTAATTGCGACAACCAGTAAGAAGTAGATACGAGTAAATAATAAACAGTAAATATTTACGTGCTGCTGCTGCAGCATCACCTGGATTCTATAGGAACCGAGCTTCTTATGAACCCAAAGTGGAGGTTTCATGCTCATATTAACGGCCTCATCGAAAAGGACATTGATATATGGTAATCATGAGAATATGATTCTGTTGATAGGAATTATTCTGCACTATAACTAACACAAGTTTAAAAAGTATGAAATAAAATTAAATTAAGAAATTTAAAAAAAAACCCCGCCAAAACAACTTTAAAAAGTAATGAAATAATATTTACTGCATTTAAGTTCAAATAATTCCTAACTTGTGTAAAGTAATATTTTAGTCCATAATTGTTGTCAAGGTGTGTCGGGGGACCGCTAATGTAGTTTTTTTTTTTAATGAAATAAAGGGGGCAAACGAGCAAACGGGTCACCTGATGGAAAGCAACTTCCGTCGCCCATGGACACTCGCAGCATCAGAAGAGCTGCAAGTGCGTTGCCGGCCTTTTAAGAGGGAACAGGGTAATAGGGGAGGGTAAGGAAGGAAAGGGAAGGGAATAGGGGAGGGTAGAGAAGGGAATAGGGTAGGGGATTGGGCCTCCGGTAAACTCACTCACTCGGCGAAACACAGCGCAAGCGCTGTTTCACGCCGGTTTCCTGTGAGAACGTGGTATTTCTCCGGTCGAGCCGGCCCATTCGTGCCGAAGCATGGCTCTCCCACGTATAAAATGTTTGATTTCGCATAACAAGTTTAAGGATCAATTCACAGCGATCTGAATCGAGATAGGTAATCAGCGACTTTGCGCTTGTAGGTTGTAGTTTACTTGGCGGTCCCCCGACACACCGTGACAACACTTTTGGACTAAAATATTACTTTACACAAGTTAGGAATTATTTGAACTTAAATGCAGTAAATATTTATTTATTTTTAACAACTTTAAAAAGTAATGAAATATTTCATTACTTTTTAAAGTTGTTTTGGCGGGGGTTTTTTAAATTTCTTAATTTAATTTTTTTATTAACTAAATTATGAAAAAAAAAAGAAAACATTGGGACATTGTATTAGTGGCCATAGATGTTCAGGAAAAAAATTATAACTCTACCGGCATTATCCAGGCAGGAAACAGGGGACAACGTTTGTATGGAAAAACGGCGGTGTGGACTCCTCTTAAAAATATTATGATTATTCATAGATCATTTTCCGATTTAGGGATCCGTTCGTGAAATATTAATGAAGCCATTCTCAACTTATCGCTCAGACTAATTATTGTTGCAAGTTTTATAAATACAATTAACCGATATAGAAAGGTACTATGTACGATACAAAACTTCTTTGACCTAGACCGATAGCAGTGATAAAATGATAACAATGGTTTTTACAATCTGGTTGAAAGTGGGAAAACCCCGAACAAAATGTTTATGAAAATAATTGAAAATATACGATTCCTACTCCTCCTTTCTAACTTCATCTGATTTATTTCGTTGTGGTCCTACGACAATCTTAGCTTTATGTCCCTTATATCATTTAAAGTCTATTTAAAAATTGGGACTCTATGAGAGCGATGCTATGCACTTCTCCGGTAGCTTGCGTCTTTCAAACAAAATAACGCATTGTATGCCACGTGGCAGTTTGCCCACCGTCGCGCGCCGCCGTCAAAACCCTGTCACCGACAAAAATTCAAGTAAAATACCAATTTACTTGAATTCGGCAAGAAGAGCGTTAGCCGTGTGCTGCAATATGCTAGCCCGCCGGTTTGCGCGGTGTACAGTGGAAGTCAAAATTGCACTTTTTAAAGCTTTTTGTCAACCACTGTATACATGCGCCCTGTGGGTGGCAATTGGCATATACGAGGCGGGCGTTTGACGATCTTCGTGTCCAATACAATAACGCTTTCAGGATGCTGCTGGCGCTCCCGCGATATTGCAGTGCATCTGGCATGTTCGCTGACGCTAGAACTGACGACTTTCCGTCAGTTTTACGCAAGCGTACCGCGTCACTGATGTATAGAGTTCGCGAGAGTGACAACAGCATACTGAAGGCGATATGTGGGCAAGCCGACGGCGCGATAGCGGCGCACTGGGAGCACGTCCATGTCCATGTCCCCAGTGCGCCGGTACCGTGGCGTAAATACGGCAAATAGATAAATAAATAATAAAAATAAAAACTTTATATTTTTACTAACATAGGAATAAGATTATTGTTAATACTAACCTCTATGGGCTGTGATAGTCTGCAATAAACGTATTTTATTTTATTTTTATATGACCTGGGCTATTTAGTTTCGTCTTGCTCTGTAGAGCAAGACCGTGTTTGTATTGACCTCGTAGTGGTAACGCGACGCATGTCACATTTGTACACGGTACAAGACGGAGACAGCGCACCGCGTCATCTCTTCGACGTCATCTTCTGTCCGTCATACCACGTCATACTGTCGAAACACCGCATTCGTCGACGCAACGTGTGACCATGCAGCATGGCAAAATATCTACATCGAGACATAGATCTTCCCATTTGGAAACTTTTTTTCCATAGTATAATCATAGTATAATATCATGATTCATGTGAAAGTGTGCCTGTCTGTCTGTTACCTGTTCACGCCCTAACCTCTTAACCGATTTTTCTAAAATTTGTATTATATGGAGTCCTTTTAGTCCCGGAAAAACATAGAGGATATTTTTTATCCCGGAAAAATTTACGGTTCCCGCGCGATACACGACAACACGACTTTTGGTGCATCGGAGTTGCGGACAACATTTTAAAAAGTCGGCGTGACGTAAATGTAGGTACGCTCTAGCGTTGATTTTTGATTGATGGAATTGACATTATTGGTACAATTCCTTGCATCGCGACAGTCGTAGGACTCGTAGGCCGCGCGCGGCTGCGATCGATCGCGATGCACGGAATTGTACCTTAAGCGTTCGTTAATTATTCGACTCGTCATACATTTTGATCGGCGATTCTATTATAAAGAAGCGATTAAAAAAAGATCTTGGCTTACCTCCCTGATGTACACATCTGCCTGTGTGTCACCAGGCGGTCCTTTTATGTAAGAGAACCGCGCTTTAGCACTATTGGCCGGATCTACCGGATCCGTAATAATAGTACAGTCCCCAATACCAAATTATTATTTTTAACAAAAAATTAAAACCGACTTCCAAGGTAAAAACAATAATAACATCCTTATAATATGAACTAAAAAGTATTAAATAATTTTTCCTATCTAATAGTGCCTTTTTCCGAATTCGGCTAAAACTCAACTAGGTATTTCTGTACTCAATCTTCATCATTTGGAAGTCGGTACCAGATATAGCTGAATCTTCAGTCTGCCAGAATATTTGAAACTTTTGTAACTGGCACCGACTTCAAAATGATGAAGATTGAGTACAGAAATACCTAGTTGAGTTTTAGCCGAATTCGGAAAAAGGCACTATTAGATAGGAAAAATTATTTAATACTTTTTAGTTCATATTATAAGGATGTTATTATTGTTTTTACCTTGGAAGTCGGTTTTAATTTTTTGTTAAAAATAATAATTTCAGTCTTTTAGTTACCTAGTAAACTATCGCGTACTATACGTAGAATAATTAATACACCTGTATATTATTCTACGTATCTTATTACAAGCTCACCGGTGAGCGAGACACAAAAGAATAACAATAGATTTCCAAGAATCCACGATCGAAGGATTAATAGGAGTATAATCAGTAAAACCGTTTCGGAGGAGTAAGGTAACTAACATTGTGACACGAGAATTTTAAATAATTTATGAAGATAAGAAGATGTACTTATTTATTGTATTAAATATTAATGTTATAAGACACTTATTTAAAGGGTCAGTTGTAAATTGTTTTACATAAATATTATAATAAACGTACTTATCCTAAAACGTATATAAACTACACTACTTGTTGCCCGCGACTTTGTCAGCGTGGACTTCAGTTTATAGCGCGCGGTGTCAACAAAATTATCAAAACCTCAATCAAAACCAAAATCAAAATTAACAAAATGAAAATACCCAAAACAGCCATGCAGTGTGCACATTATATATATATATATATATATATATATATATATATATATATATATATATATATATATATTTATCTTTACACAACTTAGCTGCATTATACAATTTTAGCTTTACAAATAAACTATTTAGTATTTATTACATAAAGTAATATACCTGTAGGACGTAGGTATTAACTTTATGATTTATTATTGGTAGGCTGTCGTTTCTGATATCTATGTTGGTAGGTGAGTTATTTAATAACGTGTATAACAATCGAAAGAATCGAAAATTTAACTTAATACCACCCACCACGCATTTTCACCCCCTTACAACCTTTTTTTCAGTTAAAAAGTAGCCTATGTCCTTTCTCAGGCTCTAGACTATCTGTGTACAAAATTTCATTACAATCGGTACAGTAGTTTTGGCGCTGTTGTTTCTGATATGTATGTATTATGTTGGTAGGTGAGTTATTAATTAATAACGTGTATAACAATCGAAAGAATCGAAAAACCCAATTTAACATGATACCACCTCTTATAGAAGTACATATAGCGCGATCTAGGCGACTCTTGGCGCCATCTGTTATGAGTTTTTGGAACTAAATTAATTTGAACAAATTTACGCATTTTCATCCCCTTACAACCCCTTTTTCCAGTTAAAAAGTAACCTATGTCCTTTCTCAGGCTCTAGACTATCTGTGTACAAAATTTCATAACAATCGGTTCAGTAGTTTTGGCGTGAAAGCGAGACAGACAGACAGAGATACTTTCGCATTTATAATATTAAGTATAATAGATAGTACCTGGATGACCGAGCTTTGCTCGGTATAGCAAACACTCATTGACTTCGTGTTACTTATTAACGCCATCTGCTGGTCGTTAAAACAATTAGTAGCTAACAAAATAGTATTATTATTTGCCAATAGATGTCAGGAAGAGCCATATTTTTCAGTTTATCGATTATCGATAAAACACGAATAAAAAGACATTTTCTGAAAATGATTCCTAGCTAGATCGATTTATCGCCCCCGAAACCTCCTATATACTACATTTCATGAAAAATCGGGTTTTGAGTTAATAATGCAGTTTTGTTCTTTATAACATAAGGTTTACGACAGTGAAATCCATTTTTTTTAAAACCCACTGTAGCATATTCTAGAGTACAAAAATGGTTAATGCTTAGGCCCAATTCACACCGGATCGGCAGCGGCCGGCAGCGGCGCGAAGAGCACTTTTTGTGTGAAATAATTTTAAACTTTATTTACATACTTATAACTACTAGTATTGCTTGAAAACTTCAAAAGTGCTCTAGGCGCCGCGCGGCGCCGCGCGACCGTCGGCGGAAAGTGCTCACGGCTTCCCGCGACCGCGCGCGTCGTCGCGAGGCGCCTCGAGGCGTTATTCAAACCAAAGTTACGAGGGTTAAAAAATACGACGAAACGTTTCGAGAAAAGGTAGGTAGTGCCCTTGCGCGCTTCGCTTGGCTCATCTTGGCGGGGGCACTTCCGTGCCCCCAGATATGTATGTTAGATTTATTATTTAAGGTATATTTTGTTATATGGGCCTCTGATGCCCGAAATAAATGATTTGATTCGATTGATTTGATAATTTATAACATTAAAAATTATTATTTGTCACTAATTTGCATTTTTAATTAAGTGTAACATTGTGTTATTTTGTAAACGAATGAGCATGCGGATCGCCTGGTGGCTGGTGCATAGCGAGTACTATCATCTCTGATTACTTGCAGCTTGACCCGCAATAGAATAAGCATAAGGGTCAGTATTGAGCCTTAAGCGATGTGGATCCGTGCCAACTGCCAAAGGCTGCAGCCAACTTCATCGCCCCATATCGAGCATTTATCAACATTCTGAGATATGAAAATACTGCTTTTAATACTCAATGCAGATGAGAGAAGATGAGGCCTTTTAGAGGTCGTAGGTCAATACATGCAATCAGGTCTATATTCTATAAGAACATATCATTATATAATTATTATGCTTTCTCTATGCATTGGCCCATGGTGGATTATTATATAAACCATAACGAAAGTGAAGAGATTTTTAGCATAGTCATATCTTGTTCATACACACACATTTCTTAACGAAAAAAAGATCTAGAGCTTCAATAACTGCAACTAGACGACTCTTTGTAAAATCTAATATATACATTTTTCGTGTCACGGGGTGCGTGCAGCGTGGTTGAACTCCTCTGAAACGGCTCGATCGATTTCCGTGAATCTTAGCGAGCATATCGGCTAAGGTTGAGAATCGGACAACATCTACTTTTTATATTGATAAGTGCATTTGTTGATTAAATAATAGTAAATCTTAATCGTGAGTTCAGTCAAATATCTGAAACTTTTGGGACTGGTTCACGATTAAATTAGCTGGTACCGACTTCAAAATCAGGAGTTCTGTTCAGTGTCTCTGGGTCCAGGGACACCTTCGTATGAAATTTCACTTATTTGTAACATATGTTTAAGTTACTAGAAACAACTTCTTAACCACTATGTGAGTTTTAATAAATTTCAAGGATTTACCTCGACTGCTCATAGATCCCATCATCAGATCACCATTTTCGTAATTGTTATACAAAATTTAGATTATAACCTATAACACATGAATTTTAGAAATCGGTCCACAAACAGCGAACGTTTTTATCTTCTCCGATAGTCAAGCTGCACTTAAAGCACTGACTGCCGCAGAAGTGTCGTCCAAATTAGTTCTGGAAGGCGTTGAGACGTTAAACATACTAGGAAGGAACAACAACATCCGCCTAGTATGGGTCCCGGGCCACAGCATCGTCCCCGGCAATGAAACCGCTGACGAACTGGCTAGGCTTGGGGCCGAGAGTCTCATATATGGTCCAAAACCAGTCTGTGGTATAACTCCCAGTACCACAAAGCAAGTGCTCAAGGAATGGGGTCACAGACTATGCAGGAAGCAATGGGCTGAGACCCCTGGCCTTGAACACTCCAAGGCACTAATTCCTGACTTCAACAAGAAACAATCAGAATTAGTGCTCACCTTGGGTAGGAACCAATTAAGAATCCTTACCAGAAGCCTAACTGGGCACTGCGATCTCAACAAACACCTAAACAGAATGGATATTTGTAGCATAACGACTTGCAGATTCTGTGAGGAGGAGGATGAAACACCTATTCACCTTCTCCTCGACTGCTTTACTACAAAGCAGGAACAGGCACCTTGGTCGCCAGGAATACTCGTCCACAGAGGAAATTCGTGGCACCAACCCCAACCATATCGTTCAATTAATGAGCAGTATTGGGTTGGGAATGATACTGTAGTGCGAAGGAGTCACAATAGATCCTCATGGGTCGCAGTGACGTCAGGGCAACAGCGACCTGCCTTCTTTAAAAAAAAAAAAAAACAAACAGCGAAACAATCATCAAAAACATCAGCTTAGATGCAAAATATCACGAAAAGTACCACTAATTGGGTCATAATGTGTTGACCCATGGTATAATTATAATTGTGATGATGATTAATGAAATTGATATATTGGCGTATGCTTTCTGTGGTTTAAACAACGCAAAAATCCCCGAACCGGTATCTATAAGGATTCAAAAGTTCTTTTAAGTACCTTCGGATCCAGGGTATAACCTGGTGTGAAATCTTACTTTTAGGTAGCATGTGCCTCGAATATTTCAGAAAAAATTGTAATAACTATATGTTTCCATACAAATTTCAAGGAGTCCCCTCGATTCCTCAAGGACCCCATCATCAGATCACCACTTTTGTGAACATGGTACCAAATTTTAAGTTAAACCCTATACAACACAAAAAGAATTTTGAAAATCGAACCACAAACGGCTGAGTAATCGTTGAACATACAAAAAAAAAAGATACATACAGCCGAACGTATTACCTCCTCCTTTTTTAGGGTTCCGTACCTCAAAAGGAAAAAACGGAACCCTTATAGGATCACTTTGTTGTCCGTCTGTCCGTCCGTCCGTCTGTCAAGACCCTTTTTCTCAGGAACGCGTGGAGGTATGAAGCTGAAATTTATATCAATTACTCAGGTCTACTGTCCCTTGAAGCTGTGAAAAAATCAAACTTCTAAGCCAACGCAATCAAAAGATACAGCCGTTTATGCCGCAAATTTTCGACACTTGCAAGGGAATCAAAACCTACAGGGTGCTTCCCGTGAACTCAGAATCTTGAAATTTGGTACGAAGCAACGTCTTATAGCATAGATAAAGGAAAAATTACGAAAACCATAAATTTTTAGTTACATCACATAATATATTTTTTTTTAATAATTTATACTTACTACCCATTTCCTCATAAACGCGTAGAGGTATTAAATTGAAATTCATACCAAATACTCAGGTCTATAATACCTTTAAGCTGTCGGAACCCTCGGTGCGCGAGTCCGACTCGCACTTGGCCGGTTTTTTATGAAATAAGGGGGCAAACGAGCGAACGGGTCATCTGATGGAAAGCAACTTCCGTCGCCCATGGACACTCGCAGCATCAGAAGAGCTGCAGGTGCGTTGCCGGCCCTCTAAGAGGGAATAGGGTAATAGGGGAGAGTAAGGAAGGGAATAGGGTAGGGGATTGGGCCTCCGGTAAACTCACTCACTCGGCGAAACACAGCGCTAGCGCTGTTTTACGCCGGTTTTCTGTGAGAACGTGGTATTTCTCCGGTCGAGCCGGCCCATTCGTACTGAAGCATGGCTCTCCTTTTTGGAAGTCGGTCAAAAATATGCTCCACAATACTTGTCAAAAAAGTGTACCTTAGGTACACATTTCAATACAATTGCAATATTTAGGTGACCTTGATTGTTTCCGATATCTGTGCCTTGAGCGGTCCTAGGCTGACGTTACATGACAGATCAAAAAGAACCTTTAAAACGGTAATAGTATGGGCAGAGTAGACGGAATTATAGAGTATGCCGGCTTAGAACTGATGTTGAAATTTTTAAATTTGACGTATTATGACGAAAATCGTCTGTGACTAGGGTTGTTAAATTGTTACCTACGAATTTAAAACTATGACATATTCGCTGGACGTGTTCCTCTTTGGTCGTATTTTTTGTTTGTGTTTTGGCACATGCGTTTAAAAATAAATTATATCAGCCAGCGCGAGGCACATTCCGTTCGTAATCCTAGTGAAACCCGACGAATTTGACAGATATTGAAACCTGTCCGTTTCTTTGCAGTCAAACTACTGGTAGTTATGTCTATTGTGGTATGGGAGTTACGATTCCTTAGTTTTTATTATTCGTAGTTATCACATGAAATAAAGTGTGTTCCTTTCCTGCCAGGACCGTCGAGAGTCGAGACGCTTACATCAGTGCTGCTTTGTGTTCAACGGTAATGCTAAAAATAACCATTGAAGGTATTAAAGCTTAAGAGTCAAATAATAATATAATAATCCACTCAGAACTCAAAAGTATTTACGTTACGTTGTCCACCTTTAGAACTAACGAAATTTCAAAGAAAAAATATAAAAGAGATAGAGAATGAGTGCTAAGCTAAGTACCTACCTACAGAAAAGTTATAACATGTCCTGAAAAGAAAAGAAAAAAACCTTGAAAAAAGAAATTAATCCCACCAAAAACATGAAATGTAAAAGGGGCCAAGCAAAATATTGCATAGCTATTCAATACTTCTGTCGTAAAATGTTTTCAGATCACATTCAAGCCAAGCCCTCAACTTATTTTATAATTTAAATCAACATTCAGTAAACGTATCAATATATTTCATTATTTTATAATTATTATATTATTATAGTGGCTTGGCAAGGACCACTAGAGAAATAATCAGGGACTAATTGGATTTATTGGGTACCATCGGCCACATGCGTCGTTAACTCGTTACATACTAAAACACTTTACGCTTGCCATTTGTGTAAGTATGAACTTCTCCAAATATGCAGTTTTTTTAATGAAATAAGGGGTCAAACGAGCAAACGGGTCGCCTGATGGAAAGCAACTACCGTCGCCCATGGACACTCGCAACATCAGAAGAGCTGCAGGTGCGTTGCCGGCCTTTTAAGTTTTACAGTGCGCGGCAGAAAGTTACGTGAGAAACGCACGGCGGAAGACTGCAACTCATCAAGGTGATGAGGATGGTATATTTTTCGCGTGGGACGATGGCGAAAAGTTGCAGGTGGTATGATTCCGAACAATTCCTCAGAGCACTCCCCGTGATACAACCGACAGAGGATGCAGAGTAAAGCTACATCTCGGCGTAATTCCAAGGGGTTCACGCTGTTTGAAACACTATAATGGCAGTCAACAATTCGAGCGGCCCTTCGTTCAATACGATCCAGAGGGAGCAGTTGGTATTTTGGCGCCTGCCCAGAGATGAGAACAATATTCCATATTATGTGGCCGAACCTGCGCCTTGTAGAGTTGTAGGCGCTAGTACGGACTAAAGAATTTTCTCGTCCTGTTCAGAACACCAAGCTTCTTCGAGGCTAACTTGGCCTTACCCTCTAGATGGTATCGAAACTAGACTTCGCTTGATATGTTAACGCCAAGTATTTCAATGCTAGGGGAGATGGTTAAAGATGTGCCCTCAAAACGAGGATATACGACCATTGGTGACTTTTTAGTGGTGAATGCGCAGACTTGTGTCTTGGCGGGGTTGAATTCAGATACCCCATTCAGAAACCTTCTCCAATGAATTCTCCACCTTAGACACAAGTTCGTTTCGACTTTCAATGACATTTAGCCGAGAAATATTGGGGGAGCCGGTATATACAGCATCACTTGTACTAACATCCGCATAGCAATGAATACCGTTGGTCTGTAACATGTCATTGATATGCAGTATGAATAGGGTAGGCGATAGCACACAGCCCTGAGGGACACCAGCATCAACAGACTGAGTTTCCGAGCATTCGCCGTCAACTACGACCTTTATGCTTCTGTCTGCTAAGAAATTTGTGACCCACTTGCATAATTTATCGGGTAGCCCGTATGATGGTAGCTTTGATAGCAGCGCTTTAGCCAAACCCGATCAAAGGCCTTCGCAATGTCCAAACTGACAGCCAATACCTCTCCCTTCGACTCAATTGCCTGAGCCCAACGATGACTTAGGTACGCCAAGAGATCACCAGCCGAGCGACCCTTACGGAACCCGTACTGTTTGTCGCTTAGTAATCCCTGGCCGTCCAAGTATCGAAGAAGCTGGCTATTGATAATGGATTCCATTATCTTCGAGAAGAGAGAGGCTATAGCGATTGGTCTGTAGTTAGAAGGAATTGAGCAATCACCTTTTTTGTTTCTTTTGTGCTCATTGCCAAGCCACTATAATAATTATAAAATAAAGAAATATATTGATACGCTTACTGAATGTTGATTTAAATTATAAAATAAATTGAAGGCTTGGTTTGAATGTGATCTGAATTTTTTTACGACGAATTCAATAGCTATGCAATATTTTGCTTGGCTCCTTTTACATTTCCCCCCGGTTTCTGAAAGGCCTGTCAAATCACTGATCAACTAACACTGCTGTTAATTTAGCATGGATGTCAAATCAGTTTGAGTTTCTGATACATTGATCAGCCGAAAATTAACTAATCTATGATCATTTTTAATTTGACCAGCGATTTGTTTGTTTTCATTCATTGCTTCACTATTAACTATCAAAAATGCAAATTAAATGTCAAAAGAAGGAATTGCAGACTGTCATTGCTTTCAAAAATGTTCTGGGAATTTTAAATCTGATACTTTTTGAAACACTGATCAGACGAAAATTAACTAATCTGTGATCATTTTGATTTGACATGCGATTTGTTTATTTTCGTTCATTTGTCAGAATTCCGAATTTCAATTTTTTAGACGATATCGAATCCTAAATTCTTCTTCATTTTAGAAATGAAATTAATTATAATATACATTTTCTGCAAATAAAACGAGTATTGCAAATAAAACAGTTTATTTGCATAATCGACGTATTTCTTACGAATTTTTATAAAAACTTCATAATAAATGTGTTTACGAACCTTATAGTAACGTAGGTTCAAAGAGAAAATGTAGATTAACATAAAAAATCAATTGAATTCATAAGTTAATTCACCCACAATTACCGATTAGTTGACACAGCTTTTGACAAACCTTTAATCTATGATTACGGCTTGACAAGCGTTTCGGAAACCCAAAATGGCGGTTGACATATCATTCTCGAGTCAAATTGAACAGCTACCGTCAACTGACGCGCTGATCAAATTAAACCAACTAACCGTGCTTCTAGCAACCCAATTGTTACTTGACAAGAGATTTAACAGGCAATTAGTTAATTTTAGTGTTAATCTGCCTTTCAGAAACCGGGTGTTCATGTTTTTGGTGGGATTAAAATTACAAGTTTGGATAGCGATGGACGTTGCCATGGTGACATACTCACTTCAATAAAATAATATGGGTGAAGGCGCCGTTTGTTATATTTCTATGAATTGTTGCCGCATATAATTTATAACGCCATCTGTTGTTGTGTTTGTGCACTGTTATGACATTGGACGAGGTCTTATCGATCCTGTCCTAATAATCCTCTCTTTCCCTCGATATCCGCTACGCGAGTTTGGCGCCACTTGCGCCAATAGTGAAGTTCGTCGCAAATCGTGGCCGCAGGACTAAAAGAGTGAGGTTCTTCTGTTCCGCTTGAGCCGCGCTCCGCGCACCGCACCGCGCTACGCTAAAAGCCGCGAATTTTCTATAACCGCTAAAAAGGGGGCCCCCCTATACATGTGACGCTGAAAATCCGCTGTTCCCATCCAAGGTAAGATCTCTAATTTGTTATATTGGTGTATTCATGCAGCAGCAGATGTTAACTTGTGGTGTGGTAACGATTCATAGTTTATAAATTTTTAAACCTAATACAGTCCACTAAATTCGCATACAAACCATTGGTCCATACGAGCCGGATAATATTCTTAATTTGTGCGTTATTTACCGCGTTTTTTAGTTAAATTTATCCGCAAACTCGCTTTTTCTCGTATAATTTGTGTAGAACAAAATGGCGACGACACGAAGCCATGAGCACGCTGACGCTTCAGCAAAAATGGCAGGCGAACGGAACTTAAAACTCGCTGAAATTAAAGCCGCTGCGTATTTTCAACGTATGCAATCTGTTTTTGATTCGATTCCAATATCGACCGCGCCCACTAGAAGTTCGCAAGATTTTTTAACCAATTGCGTAACTATAGATAGTATCCGCGCCGAATTTATTTCCGCAATTAATAATAAAAATGAGTTAACTTTAATTCTTGATCCTAACGCATCGCCTGATTTTCAGCAAATTTTCGCATTTGATGACTTGTATAATCGAGTCAAAATTGAAGTAGCCAACCGCTCCACCATAGAATCAAAAGAAAGCGTTGTAAAATCGAATTGTAATCATGATAACGACAATAATTCTAAAATTAGATTGCCGCGATTAGAATTACCTTCTTTTAACGGGGACATTCAAAATTGGTCTATTTTTTATGAAAATTTCCACAACATAATACATAGTAATAATACTTTATCCAACTCAGAGAAAATGCAATATTTGCTTGGTAGATTAACGGGGCACGCGCTCGACTTAAGTAAAGGAATTTTACCTACGGGCGACAATTATTCATTATTATGGTCCGCACTTTGTGACAAATATAACGATAAACGTTCACTTGCAGTGTCTTATTTTAACCAACTTCTTAAATTACCAGTAATAAATACCGCAACTCCGGCCGCTTTGGAGGGTTTTGTAGATAAATACTCGACGCTTGTGTCCGCTTTAAAACAAATCGATATAACAAATTTAGCTGAGTTCATGTTTGTTCACTTAGGATTGAGATCGTTAGATTTAGAAACTGTTAAGTGTTTTGAAATGCATATTAGAGAAAACAAAGAATTCCCAACATCATCTGAATTAATTAAATTTATCAGAGACCAGTATCGCGTTCTAAGTCGCATCAATGTTAATAATATTGTAAAGTTTTCGAGCTCACAAAACAATAATAATACTAATTCTTACAAAACTCGCGCCGCGACACAGAATAAAACGTTTAAAACATTTGTCAACATTCAAAGTAGGTATGATTCACCGTCTCCATACGCATTTAATGAAACTAAATCATTAAAATGTAATTGTTGCAATGTTGATAAACACCAGTTGTATCAATGTCCTAAATTTACATCATTAAATCCCTTTGAACGTTATACGTACGCGAAAATTAATAAATTATGTTTTAATTGCCTTAGCCACCGTCATTCAATAGTAGATTGTAATTCTATTAAACGTTGTCGTTTTTGTTCGCGTAATCATCACTCGCTTATACACTTTTCGGATTCTACAAAACAAACTTTCGCTAATACAATGACTCACGCTGAAGGTCATAACAATAATTTAAATACTCCCTCAAAACCTAATCATAACCGCAATGATAAACATATCGCAATGTTTTCCCGCTCGCCCGCAGCCGCAGCTCGCTATAATAGTTCGCTTCCGCGCGCCAGCGCTGGTGCCTACTCGCACGCTCCCCGAATAGAAGCACGCAACTCTCCCTCTTATTCTCCCGCATATGAGAATTCCGCTCCCCGCATAAATACATGCAACAACGCTCCCTCTTATTCTCCCGCATATGAGAATTCCGCTCCCCGCATAAATACATGCAACAAAGCTCCCTCTTATTCTCCCGCATATGAGAATTCCGCTCCCCGCATAAATACATGCAACAACGCTCCCTCTTATTCTCCCGCATATGAGAATTCCCCTCCCCGCGTAAGTACACGCAGCAACTCTCTCTCTTTAGGGCTTCGCCCTCCCGCATACCCTCCCGCTCCCGCTTCTTATGAAGAACACGCTCCCCACGCATACGCACAAACCGCGCATATTGCAGACGCACCCGCGCATTTCCCGCCCGCACGCACTTCTAAGTCAGAGGATGTGCAACAAATTAATTTCGCTTCCGCACGAGACAATCAAAATATTTCGCTTTGTGTTACGAATACGCACTCGGAGGTCATTGACCCTTCGCGTAACATTTACAATAATTGTCAAACTGTACTTTTAGGTACAGCGGTATGCTACGCCCAACATTTTGATACGGAAAAATTAATACCTATTCGTGTTTTAATAGATTCTGGTTCTATGAAAGATATAATTACGCGTGAATGTTGTGATCGCTTAAATTTACCGCTATTTTCCGCTCAAAACGCTCAAGTTTCTGGTTTAGGTGATGTTGTGAATAACCCCTGCGGGTTAACAAATTTAAAATTAATTTCTCGCTTAAATGATAAGGTTCGGTTTGATATACAGCCTTACGTGGTTGATAGAATTACTAGTGAATTGCCCTCATGTAAAGTTGACATTTCTTCGCTATCTTACTTAAAGGATTTGCCGCTCGCAGATAATTATTATTACCAGCCCGGTACGATTGATATGATACTCGGTTGTGAAGTATTCGCTCGCATATTGTTACAACGTAAGTTTTCTCGCGGTTCAAACGAACCTATCGCTATAGAAACTACACTCGGTTTTTTGATTTTAGGCAAAGCTCAGACCGCGTCAACTGACGATCGCGCTCAAACTTTCTTTTGTAATTTTAATTGTACGTTTGAAAATTGTATTTCCCGTTTCTTTGATACGGAAGAATTACCTAGTGATAATTATTTAACTCCCGCTGAACAAGAATGTGAAAATATTTTCGAACAGACTACGTCGCGAGATAGTAATGGTAGGTACTCGGTCGCGCTACCATTTAAGGCTGACCCGGCGTCGCTAGGAGAGTCTAGGCATATCGCCGAGCGCCGCTTTTTATCTCTCGAACGCCGTTTGTCAGTAAATCCGCTAGTTAAACGTGAGTACGATAAAATAATAAATGAGTATATAGAAAAGGGTTATATTACAATTGTAAATAACAACACGCTTAATTCGAATCAATATTATGTAATTCCGCATCACGCTGTAGTCAGAGGAGATAAATTAACAACAAAAGTTCGAATGGTTTTAAATGCTAGTATGAAAACATCCTCAGGTATTTCGTTAAATGATATTTTACACACGAGAGGAAATTTACAATCGGATTTGTTTCGAATTATTTTAAATTTCCGACTGTTTCCGGTCGCGGTAAGCGCTGATATTCGACAAATGTTTTTACAAGTGACAGTTAAAGAGTCCTTTCGACAATATCAAAGAATTTTGTATAGATTTAACTCGAATGAGCCTATTCAATTGTATCAGTTTAATAGAGTAACTTTTGGTATGACATGTAGTCCGTACTTAGCCATGCGCGTAATACGTCAACTTATGAACGATGAACGTTCACGATTTCCTATTGCGGTTGCAGCCTTAGAAAAGGACGCAATATATACAGATGATGTTGCCCTGAGTTTTAGAAATACCGCTGAAGCTATAACCGCGTCAAAACAGCTGATTGATTTGTTCGCCGCCGGCGGATTTGACTTAGTCAAATTCGCTAGTAATTCATCAAATTTTCTTGGTGCTATGCCTTCTGAGGCTAGAGTGACCGATTTAATTGATATAGGTTCAGACGGAAACCTTAAAATATTAGGCCTACAGTGGTCGCCCGCTTCAGATAATTTCTGTTTTCGCGTTACAGAGGATGACCGTAAGTGTACTAAACGTAACATCCTTTCATTTGTGGCTAGGATTTGGGATTTGATGGGATTCGTAGCTCCTGTCACGCTTTTAGCAAAATTAATTATTAAATCGCTATGGGAAAGTCATATAGAATGGGATGACCCACCGCCCGCAAATATAATTTCTTTATGGAACACTTTCGTAAATGAGTTGCCTTGTTTACAGCAAATTATAATTCCGCGATTTGTAGGTATTCAACCGCATGTAACTCTCACCATTTTCGGTTGCGCCGACGCAAGCGAGCGCGCATACGGTGGAGTAGTTTATCTTCATGTTTATTGTAAAGAAACTCGCCGGTCTATGGTTAGCTTACTGTGTGCTAAGTCACGAGTAGCGCCGTCTAAAACAAAAATCACGCTCGCTAGATTAGAATTAAATGCCGCTTTAATGTTATCTAAATTAATAAGTACTGTTCAAGATACATATCGCAGTCGTTGTAACGTACACAATACATTCGCTTTTTCTGATAGTATGGTCACGTTAGCATGGATTAATTCAACTCCCGCACGCTGGCAAACTTATGTAGCAAACAGAGTGGCACAGCTTCAAGAAAATGTAAACCCGCAAATTTTTTACCATATTAAAGGTACCGAGAACTCTGCTGACTGTCTGAGCAGAGGCTTGACTCCAAATCAGTTAGTCAGACATCCGTTATACTATAATGGCCCGTATTTTGCTCATTTACCTGTTACGGAATGGCCGCTTAAAAAATTCGATACTAGCAGCTGTGTCGACCCGCCTGAAATTAAAATTAACGTATTAAATACTAATGTAGTTGAACGTGTATACCCGCCTTTATATGAGTTGGCTAGACGCGTTTCCTCATGGCCAAAACTTCTTCGCATAGTCATTCTAGTTTTTCGCTTTATAAAGAAGCTTCCTCGTAAATTTGAAATTCAACATTTAAATTATGCAGAATTAGCAATTTTACGCGATGTACAAAGTGTTCATTTTTCCGAAGAATTTAAACTTAATTTGTCAAATAGTAATTTGCCTAAATCTTTCGCTAAGTTAAACGCATATGTTGACGAAGGCCTGTTTCGTGTAGGCGGAAGGCTTGCGAACACAAATCTCGATTACGATAGCAAACATCCAATATTATTGCTAGGAAAGGATCATGTTGTTGATCTAATTATCGATTACGAACATAAGCGCAATCTACATACCGGACCTGGTCTTTTACTTTCAATAATGAGACAGAAATACTGGATTTTTGGTGCTCGCAACGTTATAAGAAGGCGACTTAGTAAATGTAACCTATGTTTTAAATCTAATCCGCGACCACAATTTCCGCTAATGGGCGATTTGCCTGCTTGTCGTGTTCGCGAATCTAAACCATATTCCCATTGTGGCACGGACTTCACGGGACCTATTCAAATTATCCCTTATCGCAAGCGTGGAATACGCTCCTGTAAGGTTTTGTTTGATTAATACAAATAATATTCCGCCATTACAGTGGCCAATCGGTATTATCGTCAAGACTTATCCCGGCGCTGACGGAGTTGTACGTGTGGTAGATGTTAAAACAAAAACCGGTGTTTTTCGTCGCTCCGTTACTAAGCTTTGTCCATTACCTACCCAGTAAATGTAACATTTTCTCTATTCGTAGTCTATAAGTATTATTTAAGTTATTTTGTTAACTATTTCACTCGGGTGAACTCGCGTTAATTTAATTTGTTTCTCGTATAATAACCGCTTAATTATAACGCATTTAAACATTAGCTAATTTATATTTTGAAAGTGGATAAGACTATCCCTTTCAAGGGGGGGAGGATGAAGGCGCCGTTTGTTATATTTCTATGAATTGTTGCCGCATATAATTTATAACGCCATCTGTTGTTGTGTTTGTGCACTGTTATGACATTGGACGAGGTCTTATCGATCCTGTCCTAATAATCCTCTCTTTCCCTCGATATCCGCTACGCGAGTTTGGCGCCACTTGCGCCAATAGTGAAGTTCGTCGCAAATCGTGGCCGCAGGACTAAAAGAGTGAGGTTCTTCTGTTCCGCTTGAGCCGCGCTCCGCGCACCGCACCGCGCTACGCTAAAAGCCGCGAATTTTCTATAACCGCTAAAAAGGGGGCCCCCCTATACATGTGACGCTGAAAATCCGCTGTTCCCATCCAAGGTAAGATCTCTAATTTGTTATATTGGTGTATTCATGCAGCAGCAGATATTAGCTTGTGGTGTGGTAACGATTCATAGTTTATAAATTTTTAAACCTAATACAGTCCACTAAATTCGCATACAAACCAATGGGCGAAACAAAAAATATATCTATGGACGCTTCACACCACGTCAGTCTAGCCCCGTGCTAGAACGAACAACGGAAATATATTTAATACTTTTATACTATACATATTATATTATTTAAGATTTCATTATATGATACACATATTTAATACACATCCATGACCCAGGAACTTTGAAAACTTTTTGTACCGTCGGCGGGATTCGAACCCGCGACCCCCGGCTTGAGCTACCAACAGCCCACCAACTGAGTCACAGAGGTCGTTATCTTTATATCGATGTATATATTTATACTTTATACGGCAAAACAACGTTTGCCGGGACAGCTAGTAACATATACAAACATTAATTGCTTTTAGACCAATCTAAACTCTATCTACTTGTGTTAGGCAATCTTTTTAACGGACTTCCAAAAAGGAGGAAGTTGTAATAATATGTTCACCTGTTTTTTTAGGGTTCCGTAGCCAAATGGCAAAAAACGGAACCCTTATAGATTCGTCATGTCTGTCTGTCTGTCTGTCTGTCTGTCTGTCTGTCTGTCTGTCTGTCTGCCTGCCTGCCTGCCTGCCTGCCTGCCTGGTATTTGTTATAGCACCAAGAGAATCACACAATCTGTGAACAGAAGTCTAGCTATAGTGGTTGTCTCCAGGCTGTGTCTCAAGAGACAGACAGACAGACAGATGGGCAGACAGACAGACGGACAGACATTGAATTCTCAGTAATAGGGTCCAGTTTTTACCCTTTGGGTACGGAACCGTAAAAATGATCAGTCCGACGATCAAACGGTTACACGGTCACTCTCCCGTCAGTCTGGACCAGACCGATGACTCTACTCATACCAGACTGACCGTGTAACCGTAGTCTTAAGAATGTGAAATAATAATAATAATATGCAATTGCATAATATTATAATATTATATTTTTATCATATTTACATAATGCATTGGAAATTCCGCTACAGTGACAAAACATGACTGAAATAGTAATTTTAACGTTATGATAGTCGTAGTCGACCACGTCATAGAATTAACGTTGGATTAATTATGCACTACCCAATTAAGCTGAAGTTAATTAATTGACGATTAATGATCGCATCATGAACAGGTAGAGTCGCGGTTAGCTCGGTTAGGATATTATCTAGAAACAAGTATGATATTATGTAAATTATTGTCAAAACGACCCGAAGAATATTAAGGTCTCTATCGTGACTATACGATCGTTTCACGAATTTCATGTAGATCTACAGTTTAAAACTATATTTTTTAAATTTATTGTGGTATCTACGCCTATCTTCCAAAGCTACCACACCTTCCAAATTCAAAAATTTACAAAATTTGTAATGGCGTTACAAAGAAAACCGGTAAGGGCCTGATTACACCCACCGATTCTCTACTCTATAGGTGCAATCGAGACAAAAGACCCAATAAAATCTCAATTACTCGGAAAGCCTCAATTCTCGGCACTTGCAGTTATTTTTAGTCCAATTATAGGTTAGTAATTAACAGGACTTTAGGTGCGGATGTTGCTCGAAACTCAATTTCAGTTCGATTGCTTTGCGACTCGATACGTCCTAGACACTTTATTCGAGGATGTTATTCCCCGTTAAGCTGTTTGCTCGGTTCATTTATTTATTTAGACACTTCGACATTTTGTAATGGCTTTGACCAAGTAAATAAAATGTTTAATTTTGTCGGCATCAATAACATCTGCATTCATGCCGAATTACAGCTTGGTAGGTCCTACAGTCTCTGAGTAAAACCGCGGACAGACAGACAGACAATTCATTCATAAATTCCTCGGAACTGACGAGTGTAGGAAGGTATTTTGTTACCGAATTCCGTGGGTATAATCAGGTGGAACCGTGGAACCTTCGTGGGTGTCGACTATAATGTTTTAACTTGTGTTAATTCGACCCTTCGGCGTGGATTTGCTATTTTATATACAAGTATAAATCACAGCCGAGTTATCCGCTAATACCACTTTCTTTGTATTTTCTTTTCGTCTGTTATAAAGTAAATTTCCATTTTTAGGGATCCGTAGTCAACAAGGATATATTCTTATAGTTTCGGTCTGTCCGTCCGTCTGTCTGTCTCAATCTCTCTCAAGTAATAAAGGACTTTGTGAAATTTGGACAGATTGTGTATTTCTGTTGCCGCTATAACAACAAATATTAAAAATAAAATAAAATAAATATTTAAGGGGGGCTCCCATACAACAAACCTTATTTTTTCGGCCTTTTTTGCTCTATATCAATAATGGCAATAGGTAGGTACTTGAATTTTTCACAAAGTCCTTTATTATATGTGTACTTTAATAATATTAAAATAAAATAAAAATTTAAGGGGGGCTCCTATACAAAAAGTCAAAAACACAATTTTTGGCCTAATTTTCCTCTATAACGGTACGGAACCCTTCGTGCTCGAGTCCGACTCGCACTTGGCCGATTTTTTACAAAATGTATCTAAGTACAATCAGAGTATCTATAAGGGATTAAGACGGTAGGTACGTTACGCTAATTAAACCGTTCCCCCTTCTGTCTGAGAGCGATGAGGGAGCGCCACAGGCTTGGGTAACCAGCAGATAGACCTATGATTAAAAAAAGTGTCCTTTTTTGAGTACTAGATGACGCCCGTTGCACCAAAATTCATTTTTCGTCGTAAACCGTATATTTTTCTTAAAACCTACTTACTAACCTTTTTCCTCAAACTTTCCTTTTCTTTCCAGGGTCTGAAAGTATCTCCATACCAAATTTCAGCAATATAGCAAAATCGATTTAGCGATGGGGCTTGAACGGGTATGGACTATGGAGATACTTTGAGTCCCGGGAAAGAAAATAGGAATTATTATAAATGCGAAAGTATGTCTGTATGTTACCTCTTCACGCCCGGTTTTGCTGAAATTCGGTATATATAGTTTTAGTCCCGGGAGTACTATTATATTATATTCTGTGGTCCCGGGAAAGGACATAGGATACTTTTTATCCCGAAAAAATGTACGGTTCCCGCGCGATATACGATCTTTGGCGCAACGGAGTTGCGGGCGTCATCTAGTTTATCATATGAGTATGTATAGTGTGGAATATAAGTACCCTGTTGCAGTGATGCCAACTCTTCAATAATTTCCTCCTAAAACAACTTTAAAACCCACTAAATTTCAAACAAAACTCCCCAAAAATCCAAATATTTATCACTTGGGGCACAAAATATATTATATTAGTTGTACCAACTTGGGGTGCGTTCCACTAAGAAATCAATGACGTCATTATTTTCGCTCCCCTGCGGATGGGGAAAGCAGAAGATTCATGTAAAAAAAAACCTATATTATTTTAAACTACACTGCAGCACAGCAATTTAGGGCTAAGGCCCAAATAAGGGCTGGGTTAATGGGACCAACACCCTTGATAAACACTTTTCATCTCAAGCTTCTTCTCATCAGGGCAAGCGAAGCGATCCCTAGTACCTGTATCCCACAACCTGAGAACTTTTGTGGTACACTTTACGGAAACACTATCACGCCTATTGATATGCTTTAACAAAGTGTTATTATCGGTCAGTCAGGGTTTAGTTACTATAAAAATATATTTAAAAAAACTGCCTTAAAGATTATTACCACGCAGAAAAACGACGCGGGCCAAAGCTCGCTTAATTTTAGCTAGTTATAATAATAATTATGACTAATACTCGGAACGTTTCGTATATTTTTGGCTCAGCTTACGTGTCCTCTCTGTTCTATTGTGGTCTGTGGTCGGGAAACACTCAAATTCCATTCCCCCGCACGTTTGGGTTTCCCCGTCGCCGAATTAGCGCAGCGCGTCATGTGCAATAAAATTTCTTTCCCCTTTTCCTCAATTCAGTTTCCGGATTTCATTTGAGTGATTTCCAGTTCTGGCTAAATCCCAATGGAAATAATTAGTTAATCATAATATGAGTGGGGATATCGATATAATTTTTTTGGTTAAAATGTTGCAAAAGTGTATCAGAAATTATTACATATTATGCAGCCAAATGGTATTTTAACTCTCGACAAAAAAGAGGAGTGTTATAAGTTTGACATGCCTGACTGTCTGTTTGTCTGTGTGTGTGTGTATCTGTCCGTTGCATCGTAGCATCCAAACGGGTGGACCGATTTTGATCTAGTTTTTTTTGTTTGAAAGCTGACATGATCAAGAGTGTTCTTAGCTATAATTCACTATCATCAGCCTGCTCAGTGCTGGAAAATCAGGGTTTATCTGATTCATGAAAGACCGTTAGCAACTTGTAATCGTTTGATGGGTTTTATATTTCATTCTAGTTCGTGACATTTGTGAATATACAATATACGTATACACAATATAGTAATGTCATTAATATTTAAGGGGGGTTCCCATACAATAATGACAACAGTTAGGCACTTGAAACACTCACAGAGTACTTAATTATGTTTGTATTTTAATAGGTAATTAAAATAAATTAATGAATATTTAATCTCCCATACAAAAAACACAAATTTATACCAACTTTCGCTCCATGACGGTACGGAACCTTTCGTGAGCGAGTCCGACTCGCACTTGGCCGATTTTTTTTAATAACACTTAAAATCGTTGCAGAACGGTCACTTCGCGGTGGTTTCGGGTAGAGCGAGGGTGCGCGGGGTGCGCGGGGTGCGCGGGGTGAGTCGCGGGGTGCGCGGGGTGCGCGGGGTGAGTCGCGGGGTAGGCGCCTCCCGCACGTGGCAGTGACGCGTAGTGTCCATTAAATGTGGTATTTTTAACCAACTTCCAAAAAGCGAGGAGGTTATATATTCGGCTGTGGATTTTTTATTTTTTATTTTTGTATATTCGACCACTACTCCGCCGTTTGTGAACCGATTTTCAAAATGTTTGTTCTGTTATATTAGGTTTCACTCCAATTTGGTCCCATTTTCACAAAAGTGGTGATCTGATGATGGGATCCATGAGTAATCGAGGAAACTCCTCAAAATTTATATGGAAACATATGGTGATTTTGGTTTTATGAGAAGCATCCTAAGCATATACTACCAAAACGTAAGATTTTGCACCAAGGTATACTATGGTTCCGAAGATACTTAGAGAACTCCGGATTCCTTATAGATACAAGTTTGGGGGTTTAGGCGTTGTTTTAAGAACTGAAAGCATATGCTACTAAGCAAATTACATTCATCATCATCATCATCATCACTACCATGTCAGGGTCACCAATGTCACAACTCACATGGTTGTATATGGATACAATATACACACAACACCATAAAATATCATCAGTCATGACGTTATGTCCTTATTTATTTGGTACATTTCAAAGCGATTTTAATACAAAAAAATATACATAATGTTCTTGCAAAATACATAATATTTCAAGTACCACAAAATTGAACATAAGTAACAAATTCAACCTTTACTCCAAAGCGTAAGGCACACATTTGGGTTGGACTGAAGGAAACTCAACCCCCGTCGAATATGAACTCCCCGAAATGTGACCCTTGTTAGTATGGCGAAAATACTTAGAAAAATTTGGCTAAGGTTTAGGAACCTACGTCAATTAAATGTTGGTGACATGGGTTAAGGAGGATTGTTTTGGGTGAGAAAAACTCCTACTTACCGTTTCCACCGCCAGTAGAAGAAATTCGCATTTGAGATTTTCGTAATCTTCAGATAAGATCATCTGTTTTCTGATGTTTACGAAGTATTTTAAAGGCATCTCAAGGCTGTGATGAGTGGGTCTTACTTAACTACTCAGCTACGGATACCGAAGGGGGGGGGGGTGACGGGGGTGCTCCGGGGGGGTCGGGGGGCGCAGCTCCCCGCCAAAACAAAAACAAACACAATCTAGAAAGTCCAAAAGTAGGTTAGGTTAGGTTGGAACTTAGACCACAGCACCCAGATATAGGAGCCCCGCGTAGCGCGGCTCCGTCGACTTTCTTTTGTAGTAGTTTGTCAAATAAATTGGGGTAGGTTTGTTAACATTTACCAAGATTAAGATAATATTAAGGGGTTGAAGTATTTTCTTACGCGATGGTTAGTAGGTAACTAAAAAGAGTGAAATTATTATTTTTAACAAAAAATTAAAACCGACTTCCAAGGTAAAAACAATAATAACATCCTTATAATATGAACTAAAAAGTATTAAATAATTTTTCCTATCTAATAGTGCATTTTTCCGATTTCGGCTAAACCTCAACTATTTCTGTACTCAATCTTTATAATTTTGAAGTCGGTGCCAGTTCCAAATGTTTCAAATATTCTGTCAGAGAACTAAAGATTCAGCTATCTGGTACCGACTTCAAAATAATGAAGATTGAGTACAGAAATAGTTGAGGTTTAACGAATTCGGAAAAAGGCACTATTAGATAGGAAAAATTATTTAATACTTTTTAGTTCATATTATAAGGATGTTATTATTGTTTTTACCCTGGAAGTCGGTTTTAATTTTTTGTTAAAAATAATAATTTAGGATAACTTTCGGAGGCTTTTTCTCAACATTTTAGTACTGAGTGATTATAAAAGAAAAAAACCGGCCAAGTGCGAGTCGGACTCACGCACCGAGGGTTCCGTACAAACCTGCAAGGTTTACAAAGTTCGTCAATTAGATCTAAGTATTTGATATGAATTTCAACTTGATAGCTCTACGCGTTCATGAGGAAAAAAGTAATAAGTTTATATTTATTAAATAATATATATTTTGTAATGTAACTAAAAATTTAAGGTTTTCGGAATTTTTCCTTTATGTGTGCTATAAAACGTTGCTTCATGCCAAATTTCAAGATTCTAGGTCGACTGGAAGTACCCTTTAGGTTTTGATTCCCTTGCGAGTACTTGCGAGTTTCAAAATATGCAGCTTAAATTGCTGTTTCTTTTGATTGCGTTGACATAGAAGTTTGATTTTGTTACAGCTTAAAGGTATTATAGACCTGAGTATTTGGTATGAATTTCAATTTAATACCTCTACGCGTTTATGAGGAAATGGGTAGTAAGTTTAAAATTATTAAAAAAATATATATTATGTGATGTAACTAAAAATTTATGGTTTTCGTAATTTTTCCTTTATCTATGCTATAAGACGTTGCTTCGTACCAAATTTCAAGATTCTGAGTTCACGGGAAGCACCCTGTAGGTTTTGATTCCCTTGCAAGTGTCGAAAATTTGCGGCATAAACGGCTGTATCTTTTGATTGCGTTGGCTTAGAAGTTTGATTTTTTCACAGCTTCAAGGGACAGTAGACCTGAGTAATTGATATAAATTTCAGCTTCATACCTCCACGCGTTCCTGAGAAAAAGGGTCTTGACAGACGGACGGACGGACAGACGGACAACAAAGTGATCCTATAAGGGTTCCGTTTTTTCCTTTTGAGGTACGGAACCCTAAAAAACGTGTATTTTTATTTTCAACAAGGATCAATATATCGAAATTTGGCCGGAAGGTTTGATTGCATCCTGTACAATGTAGATAGGCTGCACCTCAACTAATGAGCCACTTTTAATTAAATCTCAAACTTAACTTTGGTTTTCCTTCCCCATCAAAATTTACTGCTAGGTAAATTTTGATGGGGAAGGAATTTCCTGCTAGCTGCCATTTCAATAACCTCTTACAAGACACAGTCTTTACATGTACTATTTATCAAAAATATAAATATCATGCCAGGTTCACAGTTTGTATGAAAAAGAAATTCGTATCCAGTTTAAATGATCTGTAAAGAGTAATGAGGCAGCCGATGATCGAGTAGCGGTCTATTACAAGTGGCTAGTTTTTGTCCACGTTTCATGTGTGATGTGGCAGTTGGCACACAACGGAAAACGCGAAGCCATAGGGTCAATTTATACTAGCGCAGAGTCGAAGCGCATCGAAGCGAATTATTATAACTGAACATAACAAATTCAACCATAACTCCAAAGCGTTAACGCACTTTATTACTTCTGAGAATTTAAAAAGGCGCGCGCATCCGCGCGTATTCGCGTGACCAACGCTGATTGGCCTCGCAGAAGTAATGTATGCGACGCTCTAGAGTTAAGGTTGAATTTTCTGTGTTCAGTTTTTGGAAATACACTTCGACTCGCTTCGACTCTGCGCTATCTATACTAATATTATAAAGCAGAAGAGTTTGTTAGTTTGTTAGTTTGTTTGTTTGAACGCGCTAATCTCAGGAACTACTGGTCCGATTTGAAAAATTCTTTCAGTAATAGATAGCCTATTTATCGAGGAAGGCTATAGGTTATATTTTATTACTCTACGACCAATAGGAGCGAAGAAATAGAGGAAAATGTGGAAAAAACGGAAGAAATTATATGAAAGGGCTTATTTGAAAGCGCTAATCTCAGGAACTACTGGTCCGATTTGAAAAATTCTTTCAGTTTTAGATAGCCCATTTATCGAGAAAGGCTGTAGGCTATATTTTATTACGCTAAGACTAATAGGAGCGAAGAAATAGAGGAAAATGTGGAAAAAACGGGGTAAATTACATATAATTGCTTATATATCTTAAGAACTACTGGATCAATTTTTATGTTACTTGGCAAACATGAAGAATAGACCACGTGAAGGGACATAGGCAATTTTTTGCGGAAAAATGTACGGTTGCGTGAAATTCCTAAATTACGCGGGCGAAGCCGCGCGGAACAGCTAGTTATAAATAATTGTCCCTTAGGCTGCATTTATATGCGGCGGCGCGAACGCTCCGCTTGATCGCAAGCAAATATGTAACGATTTATTTTAGTAGCGGCGCGGTCGCGCCGTTATTTACAAACAATTGCCTGTCGTCTCTCGGTGCAGCCACCGAAACCGCGAGTTCGCCAAAATGCATGTTATATCCAGGCATATTGTTCTGTTGCGAATTGCGATACGTCGCGTCGTCTGAATGAAATGCATAATGGTCGATTTACACGGGTGACTAAAGCCGCACGATTTCCGCCGCACGGCGAAATTCGACCGTGTAAATGGCAAGTCGACTACGCCGCATGCGGCTAAAGTCGCAAGCCCCAAAGTCGTGCGGCCAATGGCCGCATGTGGCTGGTGACTAAAATCGACCGTGGAAATGCTCAGTCGCAAGCGATCAACGAATACTATACTTACAAGGAGAAGAAGCGGAACTTCATAGAAAAAAGTGTACGCCTCAAATTCTTTAGTACCTGCGAAGTAGGGGCAGAGAGCGCTGAAGTGGCGATGACGTCAGCTGGCGGGAAATTTAAAATTCTACCATTCTCTATAGCGGGAAATTTGAATTTTTAGCTGGGTGGGGTGGCGATACTCTTTATTAATAAATCCGAAAGAATGGAACTATCAGAATATATTATACCACAATATTTTAATTGGAATAATATATTCTGACAGATCCATTCTTACAGTTATCGCAATATAAAAACAAATAGAAATAAAACAGATTTATACAATTTTTCAAAATTTTTATTATTCCAAAGGAAACTTTCATTGACTTCCGGTAAGCCATATGAAAATATATGAATTATAATTGCGTGAAAATCAATAACACTATAACTCATTAGGATTATGATTAATTTCTATATTTATTTGTTTAATGCACAAGAAAAACAGTTTCGAAGTCGATTTTTCAATACAATAAAACAAAACACAAACACACAACAACATAAACATGGCAGGAGTCTATTTTTCAATATTTAAAGTGTCTCAACTTATAACTGGCATAAAAACATACACAGGATTTTACGGAGGACATAATATTATAGTCAAATTAACGTAAATTTGCTGTTAATAAACAAAATACGAGAAAATATTTAAGAATATAACCTCAGAATTTCACTTGAAAATAAACTAACCACAGATAGTGAACTAACCATTCATGTTGCCAGTACAGATGTCTATGAAAATACAATTTTTTATTTCTAATTTTGTTCAAAGAATGAAATAGATTTTAATTCGTGATTATTTAAACAGCTTTGATGTTTTGCCAATTAAATTTTCTAAAACAATTTGCAGAAATATCAATCAATACAAATATTTTCTAAGAAAACATGATGAAATTAAAAAAATAAAACTACCATAATGGATTCTTTTTAATAGTGGCAAACATTTGAACCAGCGCAACTAGTGTAAAAATATGTATGCGTGGGTGAGCTTTCACCGACACAGAAGTGCACACCCCCTGCAAGCGATCTTGCTGCGAATACTACTGTTGACTGGTGACTTGCCGGGTGACTAAAATCGACCCGTTAGTCACCCGTGTAAATCGACCATAATGCAACGCAGCTCTAGCGTTGAGCTTAAAGCATAAGTCCGTGACAAGTCTGTGACACTGCAAAGATTCGCCATCCCACTACGTTCCCTCAAAAATTGTGTCGATAATACCGCAGCGATTCACTCCACTTCATCTCGTTCATCGTTCCAAGACATCGTTCCATAAATGTTGGATGTTGGATCGTCGTCGCTGCGACGAACCGCAACGTAACGTAGCAACTAGCAATATGGCCTCCATACCTACTCAAACATGTCCGAACATGTCCAGAACAGCAAAGGTTAAACGTAAAGCTAATATTTGTTTGTACTTTTCCAAGTAAAAGTTTAATCCGTAACATTTCGTGAATGTGACCGACCCAGCTGGAGGTTTCACGCCTTGCTGAACATTTCTAGCAACTTCAATAGTTCTAGACTCTATATTTTATAGTCTGTTTCCTGTAATACGTCTTGTACTAACAATTAGGTATTCTGTGGTAATACATGAAAGAAAATCCCACGGGTACAGCGGTGAAAAGTCTGAAAATTCATAATTAAGAGGGAACACGGGTGCAGTAGAATTTAAACGAAGAAACTATTGCCACGCTTCACCCTGCGCCGGCAAGTGTATAATTATTGTGATAGAGACAGATACAGTAAATCGAGGTAACGTTATAGTCCTCTGATTCCTCCTTCAAAAAAAAGCCTTACTACTTAATTATTATTTTTTCAAATATCTTCAGAAAGACTGAAGAGTGACTTTATGCCTGTACGTTTTATTTCGTCGGTATTTTATACGTCGGTGGATTGGCGGGTTACGGGGCTGTCATTTTTGCGATTTTATAAGGCCCACTTGCGCCAAAACTTTGAGTTAAATAAATAACCCGGGGCTTGCTAACCCACTGTTAACGTTTTTAATTTTTAACTCATACTACATATTGCAGCAGAAGAATTTATCCCAGAGTCAACTAGCCCGGGCTTATGTCATGTTCATTCATTCTTTTTACATCCAGCCAAATATGATAGAGCGAATGCTGAATAATTTATGTGTACTGCTCTCTCTCGCTCCACAGTACTTTAAATAAGGCTATCTCCTTATGTCAGATTTGAAATGACACGTGGTTCTATGTCGCATTGTGCGTGCGTGTTGTGATATTTTGTGCAAATAAATTAAGCGGAAAATGATAAAAATTGGGAAGAAACACTTGTGTCCAATGTTTATCTAGTCTACCTATTTATGAAGGAGTTCACTAAAGACGCACTAATCCAATATTTATTATTATTAAACTTTGGTAGGGACTTATTTTTTATGCTCATTTGTATATTGCAATTATTTTCAATTTTATTTAATAAAAAGAGAACAGTTTCTTTTTTTAGGCGAAATCTTCGATGGAAATCTTTGTCTCTTTGTGAGTAAATACGGGACCCTAAACAGATCGGTCCGTTCTACAATCCTTCTGTAATACGAGTCCGAACTAATGTATTCGATAATTTCTTCATCATCATCATCATCAGATAACAACCACTGATCATTTATCATGGTTAAACACGAAACAAAACCGGTACCTATTACTGAACACAACAAACTACATAAGTCATAACCGAAAAATCTCAGTTTTGATATTACTAACCCAGAGTTAGTTGATTTAACCCTCCGACATCGGTGGGTTAAAAATTTAAAAAATTAACTCTAAGGTTAACTCCTAACTCTTGGTGGTGCAAGATATGATATCAATTTAAATTCGAAGTATAATTTAACTCAGAGTTAAGCGTGTTAACCCAGTCTGGCGCAAGTGGGCCTAAGGGTCATTTTTTTATTTATTAGTAAATTTAGAGAAAAATGAACGCAGAGGCTGTCTCGACGTATTGTCCAGCCCCTCTAGCATACGCCAACGAGATATCTCGTGGATATCTCACTCTCGAGCGTAGTGATATTGTCGATACAGATATAATCTCTTTTTCGCTAACATGCGTACGTCGAGACTCGAGAGATAAATTTCTCGTTCGTATATTTTTCGTTAGTATTTAGACAAAAATAGCACATATAAAATATACAAAATTATCTCTAATTTTGACGACAGACGTACGAGAAAAAATGTATGTCATGTTAGGGTCAATAGAGATGAAGAGATAAACCAGTTAACATCGAGAAAACGTGTAGAGTGACGTATCTCGTTGGCGTATGCTAGCAGGGCAGGGAGTAAATTGGGGAGTACATTTGTATGGAAAAACAGTGTTAGCGTTCCCTCTTAAGGAATCAATGTAATACATGGGCCACACTAAAAGTTTTGCACTTCTAGCTAATCGGAACTATTTGAATTTAGAATGTTATATTTTTTTAAACGTTGCAACCTTCTTAGTAATTTAAAAAAAAATTTGGCGGGAAATCATTTGTCAATTGTTTTTTATCACACATCAAATTTCTACGTACGCAACGAAAATAGAATTAAGTCGAAATAATTTTAGAGCGATGATTTTTTATGATTTTAAAAGTTCTCTCTCTCCGCAAAACTGTGCTGCTCGTCTCCAAAATGCTTTTGGGAGAGAAGCACCTTGTTTGAGCACCGTGAGGCGATGGTATGCTGAATTTGAGAGAAGTCGAGTTTCTTTACATTTCGTGAAGGGCGGCCTTCAACTGCCGTCAACGAAAATAATGTGGCTATTGTTAGGCGGCTAATTGAAGAAAACCCACGGATTACCTATGAGACAATTCGAGGACTATTGGGGATTGGTATGAGCCAAATTCAGAAAATTTTACACGAAGAATTGAGAGTTCGGAAACTTTGTTGTCGTTGGATCCCTCATGAACTGACAGCGGAGCAGAAGCGGGCTCGTGTGGAATGGTGCTCACAGATGCTACTGAAGTACGACCACGGACATTCTAATGCTGTTTATGATATTGTCACAGGAGACGAAACGTGGATTTATTGTTTTGAACCCGAAAAAAAACAGCAGTCTTGTGAATGGGTGTTTGAAAATGAGAACAGGCCAACAAAAGTGAGGCAGGCGAGAAACGTCGGTAAAAAAATGATCGCATTTTTTTTCTCAGCTACGGGTCCCATTTGTACAATTCCACTTGAAGATCAAAAGAGTGTTAATGCCGAGTGGTATTCTACCATTTGTTTACTCAGGGTGTTAGAAAAGGTTTGCGAAAGACGACCAAAAAGCCGCATTCTCCTACACCATGACAACGCTTCTTCAGTTCTTCACACACATCCATCAAGACAAAGTCATTTTTAGCTTCCGAAAAAGTACAACTCGTCACCCACCCTGCGCACAGCCCTGACCTAGCACCCTGTGATTTCTGTATTTTCCCCAAAATTAAAGATTTGATGAGAGGTTTCACTTTTACGAACTCCAAAGAAGCAGTGATAGCGTTCAATCAGCACATAGAAAACATGCCTTCAGATCTGTGGTCCTCCTGTTTTAAAAAATGGTTCGATCGCATGAAAAAATGTTTAAAATGTAAAGGAGAGTATTTTGAAAAGCAATAAACTTAATATTTTGGTTACAATATGTTGTTTTTTTAAGTTACGCAAAACTTATAGTGTGACCTACGTAATAATTAAAAACATTCTCAAACCGACTTGAAAAAGTCTTTCGCAATATCGTTATAATACGACATCATCATCCATATTACACAAGGAATATTTTTATTGCAATTGACGACCTCTGTGGCTCAGTGGTGAGCGCTTTGGTAGCTCAAGCCGGGGGTCGCGGGTTCGAATCCCGCCGACGGAACAAAAAGTTTTCAATGTTCCCGGGTCTGGATGTGTATTAAATATGTGTATGATATAATAAAAATCTTAAATATATGTATAGTATAAAAGTATTAAATATATTTCCGTTGTCTGGTACCTGTAACACAAGTCCTTTAGGTACTTAGCACGGGGCCAGACTGACGTGGTGTGAAGCGTCCATAGATATTATTATTATATTATTAATTGGTATTCTTAGAATGTACTCTCTCAATTAAGTACTACATAAATAATGATAACAACGCACTTATCACTTCTTGGTGCGACATTTACCGGTCACGCCTATAACTGTGATGCTTATTTACACGTTTTATTTTGATGAACGTAAATATTTACGTTTCTCCAAAGCGGGTTTTGCGGCCGAGATACTACGTTTCCCCGGAGCTGGGAAAGCCCAGCGCATAATAATTGACGGAAAACTGATCGTCTAACCCACGGATCGATGGACTGATCATTTTTTTAAATATGTACTTTTTATAACCATCAATCTGGCGTCAATCACTGATTGGCAGATTGATCGTGTAAACTACGTAATTTAATTGACCAGGAATGCGATGTTGGTCAGTCTGTTTCAAAGATCGATTGTTAACAATGTGAAATGACCCTTCCTGTGAATCCCACGGGCAAACCCGAAATGATCAATAATTATTTCAGTTCTTGCTTAGTTTATATTAAAAAGTTCTTGCCCTGATAACAAATAGGAGACTTTTGATATGAATCAAGGAATAGTGAGACAACAAAACTAAGTACTAACAGTTAGGCAGTTACTGCCGCTCACAGAGACGACCTGTCGAACAGCAAACAAGACATTATATTGATTAAGTTGAATCATAATGAATTACTGTCTCTCAGTAAGTTATTGATGGTTTAAGGTGACGCCGCGTTAAAGTAAAAAATTGTTTTGTATATGTTTTAGATCGCTTGTTTTTGTCTATGAGAGGCCGACAAGAAAACAAGAAATGGAAAGGGCGTAAGCGACAAAATGGTTTTTGTCGCGTAATTTAAAAACCATAAATATATTACATATTATTGTAAGCTAGTGGCAAATTATAGTATAATATGCTTAAACTAATCTATTTACAAATTTTGGAAACTTAAATCACTCTCCTTTGTTGGCAAAATTAGAATCCCTGTTTTTATACAGGTATTTTTGTTTAATTATTCTGTGTTATAAAAGTTGACCAATCGTGTTTGTCTGGCTATGGGTAATTCAAAGATAAAGACATGATGGATACTGACAATGAACTTTAATTTCTTAGGTTTAGTCATTGCATTGTTGAGAAAAATCGATATCGCTACAGCCAAATTATCAAGGCGTCACCTTAATCAGTTACGCGGTTTAATTAATATAGTAAATAATATAGTTTATAGTAGGTACTAAATAAAATAAGACTTGTATGAGGACATACATAGACATTACCTTAAAGACTTTTCAGTTTTCAATTTTCTACAAAATATTTAATGAACATGAGGTTTTAAAACCCTGAGCGTAAAAAAAATAAATAAATAATGACATTTGGTGAGAAAGTTCTCGTGCGAGTTTCTTACACCGGTTCTTCTCGCCGGGTTAGTTCCCGAGCCGGTGGTAGGCACCGTAGTATCGACGTTCGGTAAAGTTTTTGTAAAAAAAACCGGCCAAGTGCGAGTCGGACTCGCGCACCGAGGGTTCCGTACAAACCTGCAAGGTTTACAAAGTTCGTTCATTACGACAATCGAGTCATAACTATGGTATTTCTTACCAAATTTCGAGATTCTATGTCAACGGGAAGTGGTCTTTAGGTTTTAATTCCCTTGCGTGTAGTTGCGAGTTTCAAAATATGCGGTATCAATGGTTGTACTTTTGCGTTTTGCGTTTTTGCGTTGACTTAGGTTTTTTTTTTTTTCACGGGTTAAAGGCAATTAGATCTAAGTATTTGATATGAATTTCAACTTGATAGCTCTACGCGTTCATGAGGAAAAAAGTAATAAGTTTATATTTATTAAAAAATATATATTTTGTAATGTAACTAAAAATTTAAGGTTTTCGGAATTTTTCCTTTATGTGTGCTATAAAACGTTGCTTCATGCCAAATTTCAAGATTCTAGGTCGACTGGAAGTACCCTTTAGGTTTTGATTCCCTTGCGAGTACTTGCGAGTTTCAAAATATGCAGCTTAAATTGCTGTTTCTTTTGATTGCGTTGACATAGAAGTTTGATTTTGTTACAGCTTAAAGGTATTATAGACCTGAGTATTTGGTATGAATTTCAATTTAATACCTCTACGCGTTTATGAGGAAATGGGTAGTAAGTTTAAAATTATTAAAAAAAAATATATTATGTGATGTAACTAAAAATTTATGGTTTTCGTAATTTTTCCTTTATCTATGCTATAAGACGTTGCTTCGTACCAAATTTCAAGATTCTGAGTTCACGGGAAGCACCCTGTAGGTTTTGATTCCCTTGCAAGTGTCGAAAATTTGCGGCATAAACGGCTGTATCTTTTGATTGCGTTGGCTTAGAAGTTTGATTTTTTCACAGCTTCAAGAGACAGTAGACCTGAGTAATTGATATAAATTTCAGCTTCATACCTCCACGCGTTCCTGAGAAAAAGGGTCTTGACAGACGGACGGACGGACAGACGGACAACAAAGTGATCCTATAAGGGTTCCGTTTTTTCCTTTTGAGGTACGGAACCCTAAAAATTACCCTGAATAAAAAATATTTTGATTTTGAAAGCCAATTAAGTCTTACATGAAGTTAAAAATTCATTTCATAAAGTGTAATATAATTATAAATTATAAATATGGGTGATTTACATGAAATTTAGTATATAGGGGGTTTCGGGGGCGATAAATCGATCTAGCTAGGAATCATTTCTAGAAAATGTCATTTTCATCGGATACCGAGCAAAGCTCGGCCGCCAAACAGCTAGTATTAATAATCGGCCAAGTGTCAGTGAGACTCGCGCACGAAGGGTTTCGTACCGTTAGAGAGCAAATAGAGGCTAAAAATTGGGTTTTTTGTATGGGAGCCTACCCTTAAATTTTTATTTTAATATTATTACTAGTTATTAAAGTGCACATAATATAAAAAAGGACTTTGTGAACATTTCAAGTGCCTACCTGTTGTCATTATTGATATCGAGAAAAAAGGCCAAAAAAATCACGTTTGTTGTATGAAAGCCCCCCTTAAATATTCATTTAATTGTATTTTTAGTATTTGTTGTTATAGCGGCAACAGAAATACACAATCTGTGAAATTTTTAGAAGTCTAGCTTTAGCGGTTCTTGAGGTACAGTCTGGAGACAGACCGACAGATAGACAGACGGATAGACAACGAAGTCTTAGTAGAAGAGTCCTGTTTATACCCTTTGGGTACGTATAACGGAACCCTAAAAACGATCGAAAAGGATTCAGCAACCCTCAGCCGTATGATTACACTGCAATTCTGAAAAACATAGCGGGTTTGTTATATGAAAAATGATATAAAAGCTACGGTCCGAGTTTTTTGTTTCCTGCAGCGCCAGACGTCCCTATCGCGATGACAAAAAACGACTCAGCGGTTTTTTCGGCCGAGATACTCCGTGATATATTATCTGGGGCGGTCCGCAGTCGCAACTCGTATACTAGTACTCCTGACGCACGATATATCATTGTTTATCAAACAATTTTAGTGCCTGTACATAGGCTGAAAACAAGAATTGCAAACCTTCCGATAGATGAGATTTGTAATCGAAGCGATATAACTCTAGTTGGAAATGATTATGATGATGTGTTTTTGATATTATACAGGCGAGCGATATTTTGGTAGATAATTTGAAATTTGAATGTAGAGTTGAAATAGATAAACACGTCTTTATGAAATTCTGATTTGAGCTGCACCGTGAATATACATAAATATAAAATAACACACCTAATATAATATAATAGTAAATAATTGGCCAAGTGCGAGTCGGACTTGCGCACCAATGGTTCCATACTGGAAAATTCTCCAATAGTGTCTACTGAGTAAAACGCACGGAGTTTCTGCTCTCCTGATGATTTTATTCCAATTCCAAGTAGAATGGGACTGCATCCGCTATAATATAAGGCGAGTGCAGTCCTCAGGAGAGCAGAAACTCTGTGCGTTTAACTCAGTAGACAGTTTTGGACATTTTGCCCTGGACCTTCGAGCCGGATGAATTAAAAAATCTATTCCTTTTTAATTAACTAATAAACTAATTACAATACATAAGATATTTAAATTTATTTTTTCCGTTATAGAGCAAAAATAGGCCAATAATTGTGTTTTTGTGTGCGATAATATTAAAATAAAATAAATATTAAAGGGCCTTTAATATTCGCTTTTATTTTAACTTTATTAAACATTATTCAAGTATACATATTATAATCCTGGAGACAGACAGACGGACAGACAATCTGAGTCTTATTAATAGGTTCCCGTTTTTACCTTTTGGGTACGGATCCCTAAAATACCTTATAAATTATAATACGTCTGTTTCGAATGATAAATTGTTATTGTTACGTATTGCTTATTAATACAAGTCAACGTTCAAAGATATTTAGATTAGGTTTTTCCAAATTCGATTGAATAGGTATGTAATATTATGCATTATCATGCATGTAATTATTTATCATGAACAAAATATTTAGTAATATGTGTTAATATTTTTATTCCACAAACGATAAAAAATATAATTATGTTACGTTTTTGTAACGCGCCTAATATCGAAACAAAAAGTTGAAAGTAACCTAAATTGGACGAATGTTTAGATAAAAACAAAATATTTAATATTTATCGAACTCTGTTTGCACGAGCGTCGTTAGAGAACAAACATAACTAGTGTTTCGGGTTTATCGACGCATACAGATAGACAATCAGAGCTGCAATTCTATTCAGACATTTAGAAAATAAAATGTATAGAAGATATACGGGTACTTTTGTGTCGTATCTTACAAAGACTCTACAAAAACCAGTCTAGGCAGTAGGCGAGTCGGACTCGCGCACGAAGGGTTCCGTACCGTTATAATAGAGCAAAAATCGGCCAAAATTGTGTTTTGTATGGGAGCCCCCCTTAAATTTAAATATTATTAATAATCATTAAATTACACATAATCTAATTATGGCATTTGTGAAAATTTCAAGTGCCTACTTGTTATCATCATTGATACCGAGTAAAAAATGTTCGTAAATCATGTTTGTTGTATGGGAGCCCCCCTTAAATATTTAATTTATTTTGTTTTTAGTTGTTGTTATAGCGGCAACATAAATACATAATATGTGAAAATTTCAACTCTCTAGATATTACCGTTCTTGAGTTACAGACTGTACTACAGACGGACAGACGGACAGACATCGAAGTCTCAGTAATAGGGTCCCGTTTTTACCCTTTGGGTACGGAACCCTAAAAAGGTATCACATTTATTAAAGGTAAGCATGGTGAAAGATGAACACACCCCGAATGTTCAGTAACAGCGTGTCGATTTGACAATAGTGGTGTTGAAAAGGTCAAAGTTTAGCTGATTTCGGATAGTAGAGTCAATTTTTTTAAATAATTTCTTAATATAATTTGAACACTATTCGTTAACTTGTGTAATTTAAAGCAACTTTTGTTATGAACCACTTTCATAAACGCAATAATTAATATAGCTATCGAACAAAGTTCTCTCGCGACGCCTACAAACTCTATGGTAACATCACAATCGAGTAGCAGTCTGTATGGAGCATTTCGGGCAGATCTATTTTATGAGATTTTCTAATAGTTTTATCTTGGAAAGTTTTTTAGCTAACACAGTAATTCTTTCACCGATGTTTCTATTTTGGAAAGGTTCTTTAATTACCATCATGAAGATAAGTCATTATTTTCTTGATGGTAATTATAGGATCTTTCCAAAATAGAAACATCGGTGAAAGAATTACTGTGTTAGCTAAAAAACTTTCCAAGATAGAACAATTCGAAAATGAAACAAACAAATGGTAAATAAGGGACCAAAAATATTAAATTAAGAAATAAAAAAAAAAAACCGCCAAACAACTTTAAAAAGTAATGAAATAATATTTACTGCCTTCAAGTTCAAATAATTCCTAACTTGCGTAAAGTAATATTTTAGTCCATTATTGTTGTTACGGTGTGTCGGGGGACCGCTAAGTAAACTACAACCTACAACCGCCAAGTCGCTGATTATCTCGATTCAGTTCGCTGTGAATTGATCCTTAAACTTATTCACCCGCTTTCTGAAAGGCTGATCAACACTAAAATTAACTAATCGCCTGTTAAATCTCTTGTCAAGTAACAATTGGGTTGCTAGAAACACGGTTAGTTAGTTTAATTTGACCAGCGCGTCAGTTGACGGTAGCTGTTCAATTTGACTCGAGAATGATATTATGTCAACCGCCATTTTGGGTTTCCGAAGCGTTTGTCAAGCCGTGATCATAGATTAAAGGTTTGTGAAAAGCTGTGTCAACTAATCGGTAATTGTGGGTGAATTAACTTATGAATTCAATTAATTTTTAAACTACGTTACTATAAGGTTAGTAAACACATTTATTATGAAGTTTTAATAAAAATTCGTAAGAAATACGTCGATTATGCAAATAAACTGTTTATTTGCAGTACTCGTTTTATTTGCAAAAAATGTATATTATAATCAATTTCATTTCTATAATGAAGAAGAATTTAGGATTCGCTATCGTCTCAAAAATTGAAATTCGGAATGGGCATTGTCCAAAAAAAATCACATGTACTTTTTATATTTTTTTTCGTTAAAATAGGGTATTTTAAGAATATGAATTAAATAATTTTGAAATTCATTGGCTACTTTTTTCTCAATAAATTTTTAAAGTTTCGCTCTGACGTCATCATCGGCGGCCAATAATTGACCTCTGCAGTATGTTTTTAGGGTTCCGTACCTCAAAAGGAAAAAACGGAACCCTTATAGGATCACTTTGTTGTCCGTCTGTCCGTCCGTCCGTCTGTCAAGACCCTTTTTCTCAGGAACGCGTGGAGGTATGAAGCTGAAATTTATATCAATTACTCAAGTCTACTGTCCCTTGAAGCTGTGAAAAAATCAAACTTCTAAGCCAACGCAATCAAAAGATACAGCCGTTTATGCCGCAAATTTTCGACACTTGCAAGAGAATCAAAACCTACAGGGTGCTTCCCGTGAACTCAGAATCTTGAAATTTGGTACGAAGCAACGTCTTATAGCATAGATAAAGGAAAAATTACGAAAACCATAAATTTTTAGTTACATCACATAATATTTTTTTTTTAATAATTTTAAACTTACTACCCATTTCCTCATAAACGCGTAGAGGTATTAAATTGAAATTCATACCAAATACTCAGGTCTATAATACCTTTAAGCTGTAACAAAATCAAACTTCTATGTCAACGCAATCAAAAGAAACAGCAATTTAAGCTGCATATTTTGAAACTCGCAAGTACTCGCAAGGGAATCAAAACCTAAAGGGTACTTCCAGTCGACCTAGAATCTTGAAATTTGGCATGAAGCAACGTTTTATAGCACACATAAAGGAAAAATTCCGAAAACCTTAAATTTTTAGTTACATTACAAAATATATATTTTTTAATAAATATAAACTTATTACTTTTTTCCTCATGAACGCGTAGAGCTATCAAGTTGAAATTCATATCAAATACTTAGATCTAATTGCATTTAACCCGTGAAAAAAAAAATTCTAAGTCAACGCAAAAACGCAAAACGCAAAAGTACAACCATTGATATTTTTGAACCAGATTTCTAAATAGTGACTAAAAAACTTAGTAAATAAATAACTTTAATAAAAGAACTTTCGCAAGTCTGCTGCAAGGCTAGTATAAGTGTTTCAGTTATATTATAGATAAATGATATGTGTTAATATAAAATAAAGGATTACTTAAACGATAAAGAGATCTTTGTCTTAAATTTATGCTCCTCCATCTTTCCCCATTGTAATGTTATGAATTTCATTTTGCAATAAAAATACCATAGTTATGACTCGATTGTCGTAATGAACGAACTTTGTAAACCTTGCAGGTTTGTACGGAACCCTCGGTGCGCGAGTCCGACTCGCACTTGGCCGGTTTTTTATTTCCTTTCAATCTTATTTATAATGGCTGGTTCGTCAAATGCAAGTTCTCATTATGTGAAAGCTGATACGAGAAGCTTACCAAAAGTTCGAAACGTAATGTTGGTCGAATTTATTGCTAATTTAACGCCATTGAAGGTCAAACAAAGGTTAAACATATTTGTTCAAAAATATAAGTAACTAATGGGTATTTTTTTCGTTTATATACAGAAAAACGATCACTGACTTTATTCCTCGAAATGTTTTTGTAATGAGCAAAATTAAAAAAAAAATGGACAATCCCCATTCTGACTAACTGCAGGTATTATTGTAAGTAGGCAAAGACTGTATGAGTTATATGATGAAAAAACAATTAATACTAGTGAATCCTTTAAAATATACGTGAAGAAATAATTAAAAATTTTTAGAAAAGTCTGTCAAGCTGCAAAGGCCCTCCACATAAAAGAAAAAATTAAGAACTCTAAAAATAAAGTGAAAACCACCTGGAAAGTTATTGCAGATGAGACTGGAAGAGTCAACTGTCGTAACTCGAAACTTGAACTTTATATTGATGATAAAAAGGTCAACTCTGACCTTGAGGTTGCGACAGTCTTTAAGAAGTTTTTTGCTGACATTCCGATCTCAACTACAAAACACTGCAGTTCACCTGCAGTTGCGGAAAGGTTGCTTAAAGAAAATGTCAAGGAATGTGATGTCAATTTTATTTTTAAAGAAATCGACTCCAGGGATATTATTAAGACTTTTAAATCGCTGAATGTTAAAAGTACAACTGATCTCTGGGGTATGTCCACAAGAGTTATTAAATCAATAATTGACATCATTGCCCCGCACTTAGCTCTAGTCTTCAATAATTGTATTAAAAATGGTGTGTTCCCTGAGCTAATGAAGCATAGCAAGGTGATGCCTCGTTAAGATAGACATCACACACCACACCACACAGATTCTGACTGGACACGGCGGATTCGCATTCTACTTGCACAGATTCAAGTTGAAGGAGGATCCGTCGTGCCTGTGTCAGCCAGGAGTTGAGGAGACGGTTCCTCACCTGTTACTCGAGTGTCCAATTTTTGCTAGAAATAGATATGATATTGAGCAAGAATTGGACACATCGATGACGGGTGAGAATCTGCCTGCCATCCTGGGGGGAAAAAAGAGAGATTTGTTTCTCTCTTTTTGTAAGAGGATAGTGTGTGTTGTGAACAAGAGAAATTCTAGTAAACTATTGTGATTGTAAGCTGTGATATTAGGGTAGTTGAACGTTGTGCCGTATTATTATTATTTTTTATTGTTTTAATTTTATAGTATTTTGTAGCAATTTATTGGAAATTTTTATGTTTAAGAAATTTTAATACTAAAGAACAAATTAATGTAATAAGAAGATAGCAACAAGCCCTGACACAGTTAGGGGGATGAGAAATTACAAAAAAAAAAAGGTGATGCCTCTCTTCAAAGCTGGGACTAAGTCTGACCCAGCCAACTACAGACCAATATCTATTTTGCCAACTTTTAGTAAAATATTTGAAAAAATAATTCTAAATCAATTACTAGTTCACTTTAACTGTAATAATTTGTTACATAACAATCAATTTGGCTTTACTAAAGGTAGGTCCACAACAGATGCAGGCATCAGTCTTATATGTAGTATATTTGAAGCTTGGGAGGGGTCGCAGGATGCACTCGGTATCTTCTGCGACCTATCCAAAGCATTTGATTGTGTCGAACATGCTTTTTTTTTTTTTTTTATGAAATAAGGGGGCAAACGAGCAAACGGGTCACCTGATGGAAAGCAACTTCCGTCGCCCATGGACACTCGCAGCATCAGAAGAGCTGCAGGTGCGTTGCCGGCCTTCTAAGGGGTAATAGGGGAGGGTAGGGAAGGGAATAGGGGAGGGTACGGAAGGGAATAGGGGTGGGTACGGAAGGCAATAGGGGAGGGTACGGAAGGAAATAGGGGAGGGTAGGGAAAGGAAAAGGGTAGGGGATTGGGCCTCCGGTAAACTCACTTACTCGGCGAAACACAGCGGAAGCGCTGTTTCACGCCGGTTTTCTGTGAGGACGTGGTATCTCTCCGGTCGAGCCGGCCCATTCGTGCCGAAGCATGGCTCTCCCACGTCAAAAATTGTATCATTATGGTATAAGGGACACGGCCCTAAAACTGTTAAGTTCTTACCTTGCAAATAGAACGCAAAGAGAGTTATGTTACCGTAACAAAGAGGCACATAGCTCTCTTCATAGAATGAACCCAACACCACCTATAAACATCCGTGGCTTAATTATCGCCGAAACCATTAGACGTCCGCTGTTCCTGGGACCAGAGTAATATGACACCCAATGTAAACACAGCGTCATCACCGCCACCGCCCGCTTCAGCCGTCGCAGACGCCGGACTCGCCGCCCGCGCCCCATACCCCTACATAGTTTATAAGCAATAGTTAGGCCCACACCAGTCAGTTGACAGCCACCTCTTGCCCGCTCACTGTAACTCTGTGCGACATTTAACAGTAATCTAATATTGTAAAATAGAGTTAATATTTAGTTAAATAAACATTTATATAAGTAATTCATTCGTTTGAATAACTTCACTGGCGCAGTCGGTAGGATAAAGTGTCTAACGTAACGACCCGGGCTCAATTAGTCCAGTGATCGCGACACAAAGACTCTAAACTCCAAGTAAATTCAGTGAAAGACTCTCAACCAGATTACGCACTATCATCGTGCAAGTGGCCGTAGCAGCATCGACAGCAGAAGCAGCAGAGGAACCGGCTCAACTCACAAGATAGCGGAAGACGATGTTCCTGGGGTGAGCATAAAATTTGTTTATTTTCCTGGACATCCCATCTGGCCCTATCCTTATATTATAGAGCTTAGAAGCTTGCTCTTTTCTTTTTTTTTTATAATTAAATTTATTGCAAAATGACAAGTCCTGCAGTAGTAATAGATTACCAGAACGTTTCAATTTTGTTACCGTCTTACGATGGAAATAAGAAAACGCTGCACTTTTATATCAAGTGTGTGGAAAATGTTATAGACATGATCGAAAACAAGGACGATCAGTCACTAGCGTGTTTAATAGTGAACAAACTAACAGGTAAAGCCGTTGAGGCATTGTCTGAAAGAAACAATTTTAAAACATGGAAAGACATTAAACAGATTTTAACACAAAGATTTGGCGAATATAGGTCAGAAGTAGAATTAACACAAGATTTGATTAAATTAAATAAAGACAGAGATAATATGGAAACATTCACCGATAAGATTAGGGAATTAACATGTAACCTTATAAATTGCGGATCACAAAGTACAGAATATTACGAAAAATTAGCAATCAGCGTCTTATTAGACCAAATAAATCCGATGATTTCAATTATGGTTAGAACTCAAAAAATGGAAAAATTAGAAGAGGTTATTGCCCTAGTAAAAATCGAAGACTTAAAGTACACTAAATATAGAATCGCGAGGTCACAAAATTTCATAAAGCCCATAAATAAACAATCTACATATCAAAAACAGAATATAAAATTAGAAGACACTAAAAAACATTTCCCAAAAAATAATTTTAATAGAATAAAACAAGAAAAGGTAAATTTTCAATCTGCTGAAGATTTTCCTCTTGACGATACCTCCGAAAATGGAGATGAGACGGAAAATTTTCAGGAAGGACTCGAAGTAGACGGGGAAACGTAGTATTTATAAATAATTTGAATAAAAATAGTTTACCATCAATTTTCATTAACGAGTTAGGTGGTCACTTCTTATTAGACACAGGTGCCTCACAATCTCTCATAAGCCCAGATATAATAACAAAATTAAATTTAAAAAATGATATTGTAACAGAACAACATAGAATAAAAACTGCACATGGTATTACAGATCATAACGAAGTTATTAATTTAAAATTGCCTAAATTATTCAATAATTATACACATAAATTTTTAATATTTGAATTTGATAAAGACTTTAAAGGATTATTAGGAATAGATTTTTTCAAAAAATTAGAATGCAAAATTGATATTAAAAACTTACAGCTTAAATCTGAACATTTTCACATACCAATACTAATTAATATTAAAGAAAAAATTAAAATTCAGCCCCAATACGAACACATTGTTCAATTTTTGTGTAATTATACAGATGGTGAGTACATAACTGACGAATACTGTAGCCAGACCTTAGAAATATTACCAGCAATAGTTTCAGTAAATAATGGCAAATATTTCACTTCAGTTAAAAACAAAAGTAACAAAAATATTTTAATTAAAAAATGTTGTAACTTAAAGTTAACCCCGCTAGATCGGGATACACAATATTTTGATAACACACATAATTTATATTATTTTAGAAATTGTACAACGGATAAAATTTTAAAAGAAAATTTACAGCGCCTTAGAACTAGCCATATGAATAGCGAGGAAAAACGTGCAATAGAAAAGTTATGTTTTCAGTACCGAGATATTTTTCACAGTGAAAAAATTCCTTTAACATTTACACACGACATCAAACATAAGCTTAGATTAACAGATGAAAACCCCATATATGTTAGAAACTATAGACAGGCTCCCCAACAAAGGCAGGAAATAAATAATCAAGTCCAAAATTTATTAAAACAAAATATAATTAGAGAAAGTAATTCTCCCTGGTCTTGTCCAGTACACATAGTCAGCAAAAAGCCCGATATAACAGGAAAAGTGAAATGGCGTTTGGTAATCGACTACCGCCGTCTTAACGAGAAAACTATAGAGGATAAATACCCCTTACCAAACATAAATGATATCCTAGACAGACTTGGCAGAGCTCATTATTTCACAACGATCGACTTAGTTTCAGGGTACCATCAAGTGGAAATGCATGAAAATGATATAGAAAAAACAGCTTTTTCTACAGAAAGAGGCCACTACGAATTTTTAAGAATGCCATTTGGTTTAAAGAATGCACCAAGTACTTTTCAGCGCTTAATGGATTCCGTTCTAAGAGGAATACCTAATGTTATGACGTACATTGACGATGTTATCGTATATAGTATTTCCCTTCAGGAACATATTAAAACTTGCGAAGAGGTTTTCAAAAGGTTTAAAAAACATAATTTAAAAATCCAGTTAGACAAGTCAGAGTTTTTGCAAAAGACAGTTAAATTCTTAGGACACACATTGACCGACGAAGGAATTAAGCCCAATGACGAGAAAATAGAAGCAATTAAGAAATTTCCCTTGCCGAAAACACAAAAGGAAATTAAATCTTTCCTTGGACTTGTTGGTTACTATCGTAAATTTATACAGGGTTTTGCTAAATTAACTAAACCATTGACAGTTTGTTTAAAGAAAAATGCTAAAGTTTTACATAATAAGGAATTCCTAGAGTCATTTGAAAAATGTAAACAGTTATTAATTAATGCACCCATATTGCAATACCCCGATTTTAATCAGCAATTTATCTTAACTACAGACGCTTCAGATGTTGCACTAGGCGCCGTCCTATCACAAGGCACCGTAGGCTCAGATAAACCCGTAGCATTCGCTTCACGAACACTTTCAGATACAGAAAGAAAATATTCTACAATAGAAAAGGAACTTTTAAGTATAATTTGGGCAACCAAATACTTTAGGCCATATCTTTATGGTAGGAAGTTCATCATATACACAGATCACAGACCATTGACTTGGATTATGTCTCTTAAAGACCCGAACTCCAAACTTACGAGATGGAGATTAAAATTAGAGGAATATGATTATAAAATCGTATATAAAAAGGGTAAATATAACACTAATGCAGATGCTCTTTCCCGCGTAATTATACATAATCAAGATACAGAAAACACGTTAGAAAACGATTCAAATGACACTCAAATAATAAATAGAATTTTTGAGAACGTAGTACCCTCTACGTCAACCGTAGCACCTTTTACATCACCCGTAGCACCCTCTACGCCGCCCGTAGACTTTCAACCCTCTACGACATCCGTAGACGTTCAACCCTCTACGTCATTTGCCGTAGCGCCGTCAAAATGCGTAGCGCAGCCTACGAGCGTAGACTCGCCCGCTACATCGTTAGATATAAGCAGTTTAATTAACATCCCAAATGATTCTGAAATCGACAATGTTGACTTAGATAAAAATAAAATTCCCCAAATATCAGATGCAATAGATAGACAGTTAAAACAATTTTACATTAGAAAATCACCTGGAAATGAATATAAGGTAGAAAATAGATCAAAAGGTAGAACTATAATTAAAGATGTCTTTATACCAATTAATGATACCCATAATCAAGTTATTAAGTTCTTATTAGAACATACAATAGCAGATAGAATTTTCCATTGTTACTTTTATCAAGAAGAATTATATGACGTTTTTAGTAAAGTTTATAAGACAATCTTTAACGACAGAGGCCCTAAGTTAATAAGATGTTTAAGTAGAGTCACGCGCATAGAGAATCCGAGTGAACAGTTAGAATTAATCAAAAAGTATCATGAAGGTAAAACCATACATAGAGGCATACAAGAAACATATAAACAAATACATAGGAATTATCACTGGCCCAATATGCTTTTATCAGTTCAAAAATATATTAATAAATGCGATACATGTCTTAAAGCGAAATACGAACGTCATCCTTTAAAACTACCACTAGCATTAACTAATACCCCATTCAAACCTATGGAACATTTACATATGGATTTATACAGTAGTGGAGGCGTAACCTTTTTAAGTATTATTGATAATTTTACAAAGTATGCACAAGCTATTCCGTTGCAGGCAGCCACTAGCGTACATATAGCAGAAGCCTTATTGCAACTTTTCTCAGTTCTCGGAACACCAATTAAAATAACTACAGATTCTGACTCTAAATTCGATAACGAAGTTATAGCAGAAATATGCTCTATGCACAACATTAAAATTCATTTCACAACGCCATATAATCCAAATTCAAACTCCCCAATAGAACGTTTACATTCAACGTTAGGCGAAATAATTAGAATACAGAGAATCACAGATAAAAATGAACCCACCAATCTTATGAAGTATGCAATTATAGCTTATAATAATACAATACACTCAAGTACGAGTTTTACGCCGTTTGAATTATTATTAGGACATACAAGTTCAAGAAATCCTCTAGAAATGCATTGCACACAAGAATTCTACCAAGAATATGTTAATAAGCATAAACAAATAATGGAAAATGTTCAAAAGCTAGTAAATGTAAGAATGTCTACAGAAAAGGAAACTGTTATTAACAAATTTAATCAAAATAAGGAAAACCCAGTATTTAAAATAGGCGACATAGTGTATAAACAAGTAGCTAAATCAGCCCGTAGTAATAAATTAGAACCTAAATACCTAGGACCCTATACAATTGTCAGGATTCACCCTGAACAAATTGCAGAAATAGTAGGAAAACACGTAAATGCAAAAACTATTAGAGTACATTTTCGTATGTTAAGACGCCCCGGTACTTTTATAGTAAGTAAATAGAATAGTATATAATCACTATAGAAAGTAAGCTCGTATATTTAGGCTCTTCAGCATTAGATTTTAAAAAGTTTTTATGTACCTATGATTAAGCGAGGTTTAATTAATAGATTAGGTTCAATCATAAAGGCAATTTCGATCAAATTGATGCAGATCGTTTTGAAAAGTTAATAAGTAATTAAAAACTGACTACATAAAAATTTTAAATTAACTATTAGCCTTATGCAAGACTTTATGAATAAAAAACAATCAAATAGCTAGTGTTATGAATCCATTGTCTAATAAAACGTACCGATTAGAAAATAGAATAAATATGATTAATGTCTATGTCCAAATAGAGACATGCTTGCAGCAGCTCTACAGGAAGTTGTCACTATTGAAAGACGCTATAACGTTCACCCACTCAGGTGTAGTGCATCAGAGTATTGTAGATCCCAGTTATCTGCTAGAAAAACTAGTGGAAATTGAAAAGGAGATTGAGTTTAATTTACCTTATCATCCAAAATTACTTTATATGTATTTGTTAGAAAAAGGGATAATTTTTAAAGCATATAGTACAAATGAAACAATTAATTTTATATTAGAAATTCACTTGGTAGACAAACATCTTTATAACCTTCTTTATTTGTATTCTATTCCTAATAAAAATAATATGGTCCTTATTCCAAAACACCCTTACCTTATTCTGGGAAATAACGAATTCGCTTACCTCAACGAACCCTGCAAGCTCATAAACAACTAGAATTTTATTTGCAAACATATGGAATGGTAGTCACTCACTGATTCAGACGACTGCATAGCACAGCTTATACAACGGAAATCATTCCCTTACCAAAAATTTGGTCCTCAGTTATACTGTATATCAACCTGATGTTAGCTGGAGCCGTTGCAGCACACGTATTCTGCAAAAGGGGGCATGCAATGTCAGCGCATCAAGAAGTCGAAGAACTGCAGCTGCAGTCGACGGAGTCTTCGCAGCAGCCATCTTCCACGCGCCTCACACTTAAGGGGGGAGGAGTTATGTTACCGTAACAAAGAGGCACATAGCTCTCTTCATAGAATGAACCCAACACCACCTATAAACATCCGTGGCTTAATTATCGCCGAAACCATTAGACGTCCGCTGTTCCTGGGACCAGAGTAATATGACACCCAATGTAAACACAGCGTCATCACCGCCACCGCCCGCTTCAGCCGTCGCAGACGCCGGACTCGCCGCCCGCGCCCCATACCCCTACATAGTTTATAAGCAATAGTTAGGCCCACACCAGTCAGTTGACAGCCACCTCTTGCCCGCTCACTGTAACTCTGTGCGACATTTAACAGTAATCTAATATTGTAAAATAGAGTTAATATTTAGTTAAATAAACATTTATATAAGTAATTCATTCGTTTGAATAACTTCACTAGAGTAGAAGTTAATTCTAAAAGGTCTAATGGTAGTAAAATAAAGCTAGGTGTTCCACAAGGATCTATTTTAGGTCCCTTTCTTTTTCTCATTTACATAAATGACCTACCTTATCTAGTTAAAGATAAGCATGAGATAGTACTTTTTGCTGATGATACTTCACTAATTTTTAATGAGAAGCGACAACAATATAATTACGACGAGGTAAATAGTGCTCTCTCAAAAATAGTACAATGGTTTAATGCTAATAATTTACTATTAAATTCTAATAAAACGAAATGTTTAAAATTCAGTTTGCCAAATGTTAGGCAAGTACAAACCAATGTACTATTAAATGATGAGAAAATGAAATTAGTGGACACCACTGTTTTCCTAGGTATAACTTTAGACAGTAAATTACAGTGGAGTCCGCATTTGCAAATCTGGCGGATAGGCTCAGTTCTGCAGCATATGCTGTTAAAAAAATCAGAGAAGTAACTGATGTAGAAACAGCGCGACTTGTTTACTTTAGTTACTTCCACAGTATTATGTCCTATGGAATCCTTCTATGGGGAAATGCAGCGGACATTAATGCAATATTCGTGCTGCAGAAGCGAGCGATACGTTCTATTTATAAGATGTCATCGTGTGAATCCTTAAGAGAAAAGTTTAAGGAAATAAATATTCTGACCGTCGCATCTCAATACGTCTTGGATAATGTATTGTATGTAAGAAAGAACTTAAATAATTTCAAAAAGAATAGCGACAATCATTGTTTTCTTGTAAACGTTCAAAATCTCTCTATCAATAAATTTTAAAAAGTTGTAAAAGAACGTTTGTGTACTAAAGCTTATTATAAAATCAATGATTTCATCGACGACAACACACCTTGGGAATAGGGTGGTTCTTACAGGCTACTTGAATACTCTTTATAATTCCTGTTGTAAATAGATTTAAGTCATAATATTGTTTCAGTTTGACAAGGCTTTAAATGAACGTGGCGAGAGGGGGAACTAGCGCTGTTTTCGTACAAAAACGTCATTTTTGACAGTTCTTCTTTACCAGCAGCGCCCATTGACATAATATTCATTTAAAGCCTTGGTGCACTATATATATATTCAAATTGTAATTTTCCATCTTTTTAGTAAAAGATGGCCCCGTGCGAGTTTCTTACGCCGGTTCTTCTCGCCGGGTTAGTTTCCGAACCGGCCGGTGGTAGGCACCTTAGTATCGACGTTCAGAAATATTTTTGTAAAAAAATTACTCTGAATAAAAAATATTTTGATTTTGATTTTGACAAATGAACGAAAATAAACAAATCGCATGTCAAAATCACAGATTAGTTAATTTTCGTTGATCAATGTTTCAAAAAGTATCAGATTTGAAATTCCCAGAACATTTTTGAAAGCAATGACAGTCTGCAATTCCTTCTTTTGACATTTAATTTGCATTTTTAGGGTTCCGTAGCCAAATGGCAAAAAACGGAACCCTTATAGATTCGTCATGTCTGTCTGTCTGTCTGTCTGTCTGTCTGTCCGTCCGTATGTCACAGCCTCTTTTCTCCGAAACTATAAGAGCTATACTATTGAAACTTGGTAAGCAGATGTAGTCTGTGAACCGCTTTAAGATTTTGATATAAAAATGGAAAAAATATTAAAAATTTTAGGGGTCCCCATAGATACAACTGAAACAAAAAAAATTTTTTTTCATCTGACCTAAGCGTGTGGGGTATCTATGGATAGGCCTTCAAAAATCATATTGAGGTTTCTAATATAATATTTTTCTAACCTGAATAGTTTGCGAGAGACACTCTTCCAAAGTGGTAAAATGTGTGTCCCCCCCCTTCTAACTTCTAAAGTAGGGGCATTATAAGTCTTAAATAATTATATAATGTACATTACTACAAAAACTACCAACGAAAATTAGTTTGAACGAGATCTAGCCAGTAGTTTTTTTATACGTCATAAATGGTGAACCTGAAATGGTGAAGGTGAAAAAAAATGTTTCAATGACCAAAACTATTGTCAGACGTTTTAAAAGTAACTTTGTTGCTATTTATTTTCAAAGGCATTATTTTTATTTTATAAATTAATATAACACCTAAGAAAACAATACGATATTGCAAGAATTTATTTTCTACTAGCTGTTGCCCGCGACTTTGTCCGTGTCAGCATACTGCATAGTACAATAACAAAGATGGACAATTATTTTCCTCTGTTTCCTTACCCAAAGGGTAAAAACGGGACCCGATAACAAAGATATTTCAGCCTGTCCGTCTGTCTGTCTGTCTGTCCATATCCAGACTGTACCTGTACCTTAATGACGAAAATTATAATGATTTTATTGATGATTGCGATGATTAAAAAATAAACAAATACTTGCTGTTAATTATTCACACTTCCATACTAATATTATAGATGCGAAAGTGTGTTTGTCTGTCTATCTGTCTGGACACCTCTTCACGTCCCAACCACTGGACCGATTTTGCTGAAATTTTGTATGGAGATACTTTGAGTCCCGGGAAAGGACATAGGATACCTTTCATTCCGGAAAAATGTACACTTCCCGCGCAATAAACAAATTTTGGCGCAACCGAGTTGCGGGCGTCATCTAGTACGAGTAGTATACAGTGTGTAACAAAAATAAGTGATAATACTTTAGGGTATGTACGTGTTCCTTGTATAGAGTTTACTGTGAAAGTAGCAGCGCTGAAAGACCAACATTTTCACAAAAGTGAAAAAAAATGTTGGTCTTTCAGCGCTGCTAGTTTCACAGTGAACTCTAAACAAGGAACACGTACACACCCTAAAGTATTATCACATATATATCAAGTAGCAGCGCTAAAAGACCAACATTTTCACTTTAGGGTAAAAAAAAATGTTGGTCTTTCAGCGCTGCTACTCTCACAGTTAACTCTATACAAGGAACACGTACACACCCTAAAGTATTATCACTTATTTTTGTTACATCTTGTATATTATTCTTCTAACTGATATCTATGCATGCACTAAATAAATTTATTTCAATATATTTTATGAAATACGAGATAACACCCGTAAAAAAAATTCCGAGACAAAAAGTATAATATTATAATATGTCCTTTCCAAGGAAAGGACATAATTATATCATGATTCTTTTATCCCGGAAAAAATATCCGGAAAAAACGGATAGGTATACTTTAACCCTAGGGCTCAAAGTATATCTGTACCAAATTTCAGCAAAATGGGTTACGCGGTTTGGGCGTGAAGAGGTTACAGACAGACAGACAGACATTTCTACACATTATGAGTGAGTGAGAGTGAGTATAGCTCCATGTAGAGCATCACAAATTCGAAGGTATTCTAAATACATAAGGAACTACTGAGAACCTAAGGTTTCATCCATATTGTGATAGTAAGTTGTCTTATCGCTCTGGGATCTGGGTCTAACAGGTAGGCACTTGACTAGGTATATGACCAAAAAATACTCAATTGTATCCATACTTTAATAATATTCACTACATGTTAGAAAGGGGAGGTACAGTCTGGATATGGACATGTCTGTCTGTCGACAGACAGACGAACAGGCTGAAATATCTTTGTTATCGGGTCCCGTTTTTACCCTTTGGGTAAGGAAACAGGAGAAAATTGTCCATCTTTGTTATTATACTATGCAGTATGCTGACACGGACAAAGTCGCGGGCAACAGCTAGTAGAAAATAAATTCTTGCAATATCGTATTGTTTTCTAAGGTGTTATATTAATTTATAAAATAAAAATAATGCCTTTGAAAAAAAAATAGCAACAAAGTTACTTTTAAAACGTCTGACAATAGTTTTGGCCATTGAAAAGTGTCTTACACTACACGATACTAGTTCAGAACAATAATCTACAAATTATATATAAATATTAGCCATTTGAAAATAAGTAAAGTAAGACTAATTTTTAGTCCACTTTGGTTCCTGGTACCTGACCAGGTGTCACACTTAGAGCTACACAAATTCGCAGGTATTCTAAGTACACGAAGCACTTCTAATAACCTATGGTTTCATCCATCAGAGAGTAAGTTATGTCTTATCCTTCTGGGATCCAGGTCTATAACAGCAGTGTTAGTTGATCAGTGATTTGACAGACCTTTCAGAAACCGGGGGTATATGACGTGAAATCAAACTTCTACATTAGCGGTCCCCCGACACATCACACACCTTGACAACAATTATGGACTAAAATATTACTTTACACAAGTTAGGAATTATTTGAACTTGAAGGCAGTAAATATTATTTCATTACTTTTTAAATTTGTTTGGCGGGAGTTTTTTTAAATTTCTTAATTTAATTTTATTTCATACTTTTTATACCTGTAGTACAGAATATTAATTCCTATCAACAGAATTATATTCTCGTGATTACCATTTATCAATGTCCTTTTCGATGAGGCCGTGAAACAAACATGAAACCTCCACTTTGGGTTCATACGAAGCTCGGTTCCTATAGAATCCAAGTGATGCTGCAGTAGCAGCAAGTAAATATTTAGTGTTTATCTACTTCTCACTGGTTGTCGCAATCAAAATGAGCCCAAACACGAAACCTCTGCTCTAAGTTGGCGAGGAGTTGGTTATCCTGCTTTACCAGGCGTTGGATGCTGCAATACCAGGTCAACTTTCCATTATTATGTGTATACGTATATTGTATATTCACAACTAGAATGAAATATAAAACCCATCAAACGACCACAAGTTGCTAACGGCCTTTCATGAACCAGATAAATTTGGATGATCCGATGCCACGGACAGATACACACACAGACAAACAGACAGACAGACACGTCAAACTTATAACACCCCTCTTTTTTGTCGGGGGTTAAAAGAAGTCATTATGTGTACAGTGTAATATTGTATTGAAAGAAACGAAATAATATTTGTTTTCGATGCCCCCTATTTTACCTTTGGGTACGGAACCCTAGAAGTAAAAAGGCTTTTACAGATGCGACGTTAAGCCAGTCAAGCGGTGATGTGGGTTGTATTCGAAAAACAAAAATCTAGTAAAAGCAACACGAATTGTATCTAATTCTCTATGCCTTCACAGTCGCTATCAGAAGTTTCTGTCGACGACATTTTACGAATTGTTCATACAAAATGTATAAGTAGGTAGCAGTTATAATACCTATATTAATATTATAATAATAGACATAATATTTGCAGGTCTTACTTGGAGGTTGTTTCGGTATTAAAAGTCTACGCAAGTGGTGACTGTTCTCATATAAAAGGTTTTATTATATTATTTGATCTATCATTATAATATATTCTGTTTTTTGACGTGGGCGCCATTTTTCCACCAAAGAAACCCTGGGGCCCTCTTTGCCTATCCGATGAGCAACTTTGAACAAGTATTCATATTTATTATTCATATTCGTTTGTCACAGTCACTAGGACTAGGTAGAGCGCACTAACAAATGTCTAATCTTGAAGGAGTCGGCGACAGCTTAGATTCGACGACAAAATCTTCATTGTTGGAAAATATAACTAACTAGATGACGCCCGTGACTCCGTTGCGCCGAAATTCGTTTATCGCGCGGGAACCGTACATTTTTCCGGGATGATAAGTATCCTATGTCCTTTCCCGGGACTCAAAGTATTTCCATAGCCAATTTCAGCAAAATTCGTTCAGCGGTTTGGGAGTGAAGACAGACACACTTTGGCATTCATAATATTAGTATGGATTAATTAAACGAATGCCAGAGTTTGCGTTTTTAACTATAACTCGTATGTACGTTTGTGTTATAAATTGAACTTAATAATTATTTCTGAACAAACTTGGGAATTTTTAATTAAACTTTCTAACTCGTGAAAATAAAATAAGGTGATATAATTAGCGCGGAGGTTATGACAAATAAAAAATAACCGAGGAATATAATATGATGGCAGTTAAAAATGTTATTACAATGAAACGCTTTTAGTTGTTTTAACTAGCAGTTTACTCAGTAACTTTCGTTTTATTGTTATTATTCATGGGTTATTTCAAAGTTGCTATAATAATAGTGTAGGTTTTCATACAACTCCCCGTTTATTGCAAAAATCGGTCAAGTGCGAGTCGGACTCGCGCACGAAGAGCCCTACCATTATAGAGCAAAATTACGCCAAAAATAGTGTTTTTTTGTATGGGAGCCCCCCCTTAATTTTTTATTTTATTTTAACTGTGCGAGTTCTTACGCCGGTTCTTTTCGGCGGGTTTGTTCACGAACCGGTGGTAGCGGTGGTAGCGGTGGTAGCCGGTAGGCCTCATGTAGACGCGACGTTCTAAAAGTGTTAACTTTGTTAACCTATTTAGAAATAAATACTTTCATTTCATTTCAATATTATTAATAAATATTAAAGTACAAATATAACTAAGGACTTTGAGAAAAATTCAAGTACCTAGGTACCAGTTGCCATTATTGATATTATAGAGCAAAAAAAGGCCAAAAAAAAATCACGTTTTTGTATAACCTTCTTAAATATTAATTTTATTTTGTTTTTAGTATTTGTTGTTATAGCGGCAATAGATATAATAGGCATAATGACTATTTTTTTTTCTATTGGTAATTGAAAGATCCTTAAAAAATAGAAACATCGCTGAAAGAATGACTCTGATAGCTTAAAAATTCACCAAGATATGACAATTCAAACATCTCATAAAATAGACCTGCCCGAAACGCTCCATACAAACTGCTACGAAAGTATGACGTCACTCTTTCGTAGTTTGTACGCATCGGGAGAGAACTTTGTTCGACAGGTATATTAAATATTGCGTTTATGAAAGTGGTTTCATAACAAAAGTTGCTTTTAATTGCATAAGTTATCGAATGGTTTACAAATATTAAGAAATTTAATAGAAAAAAAGTTCGACTTCAATATCCAACTTTGAAGGCGCATAGCAAAAAAAAATACAAATGCTATCAAGTTGAAATTTTGGGAACACTTATTTTTTACCGTGATTTCATTATTTTATTATATTAACAAAATTTGCTAATAATTTTTGACCTTGTCATCATCCCTATTACATAATCTTTTTTGAAAACCGGCGTGAAACAGCACTTGCGCTGTGTTTCGGCGAGTGAGTGAGTTTACCGGAGGCCCAATCCCCTACCCTATTCCCCTCTCTTCCCTCCCCTATTCCCTTCCCTTCCTTACTATATTAACCTATTCCCTCTTAAAAGGCCGGCAACGCACTTGCATCTCTTCTGATGCTGCGAGTGTCCATGGGCGACGGAAGTTGCTTTCCATCAGGTGACCCGTTTGCTCGTTTGCCCCTTTATTTCATAAAAAAAAAAAAAAAAAAATCTGTGAAAATTTGAACTCTATAGCTTCTTGAGTTACAGCCTGGAGACAGACGGACCGACAAGTCAGGGTCCAGTTTTCACCCTTTGGGTACGGAACCCTAAAATAATTTTTCAAGATGTTTTTATACCAAAAGTTTATCAGTCTAGGTCTAGGTCAGGTGGGTTACAATTTGCAACATTGATCTGACTATAATGCATACTTTTAAGTTAAAAATATACAAGCTTCTGGGTATTTCATGTCGTAATTCGCAAACGAAACAGAGTAATTACTAATTATATTATAGTAATGCGAAAACGTAAAAAGGCAATAAAAGACAGCTCATACAGGGAAAACTGCACGGGTTTGCCCGAACATCGGTCACATGTTTTTCCGGTCGTTCAGTTTGTCCAGAGTGCCAGCAAACCACTTCTATAATAATAGATATTATAAGGAGGAATAATTTTCCAAATTAACATTTTAAGGAGGAACATATTTGTTATCAAAAACAATTACGAAAATGATTATGTTAAAAAAATCGATTGTCTGTAAAGTCGGTTTACTGACGATAGTTGAACGTGACAACGAAGAAAATACTGATTGAATGGTTTCATTTTACAAAAGATAATTTTATTTATATATATTAGCTGGCCCGCGACTCCGTCCGCGTGAAGTTAAGCTTATAACGCGCGGTGGTTACCGTTTCCATGTAGGCTACATTACTGCAAAATTCGCATGACAGACTTGCTTCCGCAGTACGCTTAGGGGGCGTCCATAAATTACGTGAGCTGTTTAGGGGGGAGGGGTTCGAGTCAAATCTCATCTTATCTCACGTTGGGGAGAGGGGAGGTCTCGGCAAATCTCACGTAATTTTTTTCTCAAAAAAATAATACAATTTTGGTAAATTTCATCCAGATTATACGAGTACGTACAGATTTAAGATTTAATCGTAAGCGTAATCGTTATACAACTTCGTTCGAAATAAAATCTACTGACTGTCAAACCAAACGTTATAGGTAGTAGCCTAGTATGTCCTTTCTCAGGCTATAGAATTTCTGTGTACAAAATTACATTACAATCGGTTCAGTAGTTTTGGCGATAAACCGAGACAGAAAGACAGACAGACATACTTTCGCATTTATAATATTATATAAAGTACCCACCAAAAACATTTTCATGTAAAAATGTTGCCAAGACGAGAACATAATATAGTCCGTGGTGTCAAAAAGTAGTGAGGTCTCATGTAGAGCCAAGTTTCTAACCTTAAATTCTCAGCCCTACATCTAAATACCTTAATTTTACACAATATACTTGATATAATATTATGTCAGCCGCACGAGAAGAATCTAAACACTCTACACATTAGTCAAAATCGGTGGCCTGGCTATTTTTTATTTGTTAAGGTTAATATAAACGTTATTAAGTACAACAGAAAAGTAATATAATACGTTCAACGCCCATAAAATGACGAATAACAAAATGCCCAAGCCACCCATTGCGACGACTGTGTAGAGTTTTTAGATTCTTGTGAAAGGTGCAGTTGGGCCTCCGCTAAACTCACTCACTAGACGAAACACAGCGCAAGCGCTGTTTCACGCCGGTTTTCTGTGAGTCTGTGGTCTCTCATGGTTAACACGTATTTTTAATTTGTCACAAGAAGTATTTTATACTATTTTCAATTTCGTATCTAGCACAAGAAACGGGGGTAATATCTCATAATAACATCCACCCTCTATATCAAAGAGATGGGATAGGTTAGGTTGGGTTTGATAATTTTTTTGTTGTTTCTGTACTAATATTGTGTTACATACCAAATTTCAGCTTTCTAAGACTTCAGGAAGTACCCTTGTACGATCCATATCGTACATCAAGCAGTTTTAGGGTTTTTAAGGACTCAGCGTTTAGGACGCGCTCGCGTAATTATTTAATTAAAATCAGTTCGCATCGATCTATCAAGGCGATCGCGCATGCTCGCACATACGGGTTATTTGATCATCAATGAGTATTGACAATAAATCAAGTAACGGTTTATCAAGTCAATCGTTTTATTTATCAAGTAAAATGAGCAGTAGTTAATCAAGGACGCTACATCCTTTATGGTCCTTCGTTTATTATTTCAATCACCAATTTTGATGATTGGTGAGTCAGTGCCAAAATTGTGGGTTTTTGCACACCTATAAAATCTAAAGTATTAATAGCTACGATATTAAAACTTTGTGCATTTAATTACTACACTCATGTCATTATATCTTAAGTATTTGAACTATCTGAGATAATCCAAACCAAAGTTACGAAAAGTAAAGTTCAAAAGTACGACGAAACGTTTCGAGAAAAGGTAGGTAGTGCCGGGCGCTTCGCTTGGCTCGCCTTGGCGGGGGCACTACCGTGCACCCAGATAGCTGATGGAACGCGTCAGAGCGGCGAACGCCGCATGAGTCATGTTTTTTCGCGCGTGCAGCCGGCTCCATCGAGTTATAAGACGTTGTCACATCAAAATGTTCTGAAACTCTTTCTATAATACGTCTTCGATGCAGCCTTGCAGTAAGATATCTTATTCAGTTTTATCTCGTAAGCTTGTTATAATAATGGACAATTTGGCCCCAGTTGTCAAATTACAGTTCGCTGATCCTGCGTTAAAAGGCACAGGATTCAGATACATAATAATTATATTGCTGGGTTACCTAATCAAGACGGCCGCGGCATCGACACAACATGTAAGAATATTTAGCAGGTGTGTTAGTTCTGGTAAAACTACACGTGTATTCTCAATTCAGATTCTTTTTACCTCGGACCTTCAAAAAGTGATACCTATGTCGTTGTCATAAAGATCAAAAGGTCTAGACTGTCTCCATGAGTAGCAGGTGTACGGTGTATTTGCCGCGACAATCCCCGTGTTTGAGCTCCTCAGTCAACATGATATATTGTTTGTTTGATGCATTACCTCAAATCATTTTCATATACGTTTTTAGGGTTCCGTAGGTACCCAAAGGGTGAAAACGGGACCCTATTCATGAGACTTCGATGTCTGTCTGTCCGTCTGTCTGTTCGTCTGTCTGTCCGTCTGTCTGTCCGTCTGTCTGTCCGTCTGTCTGTCCGTCTGCCTGTCCGTCTGTCTGGCCGTCTGTCTGTCCGTCTGTCTGTCTCCAGGCTGTATCTCAAGAACCGCTATAGCTAGAGTTCTGAAATTTTCATAGATTATGTATATCTGTTGCCGCTATAACTACAAATACTAAAAACAAAACAAAATTAATATTTAAAGGGGGGTCCCATACAACAAACGTGATTTTTTTGGCGTGATAGGTAGGCACTTGATATTTTCACAAACGCCTTAATTATATGTCTACTTCAATATTTAAGAATAATATTAAAATAAAATAAAAAATTAAGGAGGGCTCCCATACAGAAATACAATTTTTCGTCTATTTTTCTTCTATAACGTTACGGAACCCTTCGTGCGCGAGTCCGACTCGCACTTGGCCGATTCTTAGATTTTGGTTGCGTATTCGGTATTTCATATGTTTCAAAACCGTTGGTTCGTCAACAAGTAGGATATTAATTTGTTGATAATAATTCAAAATGTATAATTTTGATTTTCAGATTCATAAAAAATTCTGATTGACTTAATGTGAATTCAAGATTTGTACCAAATTTCGTAACTCTTTGACTCCTCCACGTACAAGCGACTTGGTACCGTGGTGTCTGCGCTGCGGTGATACACCTGAGTGGTATTCCATTTCTGTGTTAAGCAATACACAGTACACTGCCTAATGCCGTTCTTGTTTTTTATTATTTTTTTATGTCCGTGGTTTTATTGTAAGTATAATTATTGTTAGGTAGTTGTTGTAGAAATGTAAATGTTATAATTGTTTTAGTTATTAGTTATTACATTATCTTTATAATACATACTTATATTATATTTTTTATATGTAATGGTGTCAAAATTTTGTAAAATTGTTATTCTTAATGTGTATTGTCTTAACACATGAATAAACTATTATTATTATTATCACAAGCACTTTCGACTATCTAACATTGTAGAATAGATAAACTCCTGTCAAAAAACTTCAGAAACCGGACATAGCTTTTTTGACGGTAGGAATATATTTTTGCTGCCATTGAGATGTACGCAAATATTCTTAGTTTTGTTCAAAGAAGTTATCCAAATAATTAATTTCATCTTTGATTAAGCGGTTTAAGCATCGAGACGTGAAAAATAGAGACAAACACTGTCGTACATTAATATTTAATTGCCAAGAAATCTGCCCAAACATTTAGCCTTGCGGTACACCATCAAACATCGGGTGCACTATCAAAGTGGATAGCAGAGTTTATGAACAGTAATTAATACATCACCGACGGCATGTAGATAGCTACGGAACCATTTAATCGATGCTGTAGTTATTATGCTAATAGACCGTAATGTACTAAACAATAGAATCAATGGAATGAACACGAGTAAATTTCTGGGTACTTATAAGACACTAATATTCGATATAATTTCGACAGCGAATCAAATTGAGAATATTTACTGACTTTAAGTTTAAATAATTTGTGAGGGCGTTCGCTGCGTTAGGCGTGCGCCCGGCGCGGCCACTACGCGGACTAGGTAATATTATATCAATAAAAAATCCATAGGTATTGACTGTACACCCGCGCGATCGAAATTATACTGGCGGCTGCGAGAGACGGGCGCACGGCGCGGGCGCCCGCTCAACGCAGCGAACGCCCTAAGTGTAAGGGTTGATTCAGATTGCAACGCGACGCGTAGATGCATTTCTAAATTTTTATGGATTTGACAGATTTCAATTGCGTCAGACGTCTTGCGAATCTGTCAAATCCATACTAATTAAGAAATGCATCTACGCATCGCGTTGCGGTCTGATCCTAATCATAATATTTTAGTCCATAATTATTATTGTCTCGGTGTGTCGGGGGACCGCCAAGACGTAATCTACGACTCTTGCATTTTGTCAATCAATCAAGTCGCTGTTTGTCTCGATTCGGTTCGCTGTGAACTGACCCTTTATAAACTATATAATTTTATGTATGAAATCAAACATAATTATATACAATACTAGCTGTTACCCGCCACTTCGTCCGCGTGGACTTCAGTTTATAGCGCGCGGTGTCAACAAAAGTACCCCTTAAATCAAAATACCCAAAACAGCCGTGTAGTGTGCACATACTTTTTTTTAAATTAAACTTTTTTATACCAAATTTTAAAGGCGCTTATTTACCTTTACACAACTTAGCTGCATTACACAACTTTAGCTTTACCCATAAACTGTTTAGTATTTATTATTGGTAGCTGTTGTTTCTGATCTCTATGTTGGTAGGTGAGTTATTTGATAACGTGCATAACAATCGAAAATCTAAACTCAATATGGTACCATCTTATAGAAATACATATAAGCAAGCGATAGCGCGATCTAGGCGATTCTTGGCGCCATCTGTTATGAGTTTTGGAACTAACTTAATTTGAACAAATTTACGCATAAACATCCCCTTACTTTTTCCAGTAAAAAAGTAGCCTATGTCCTTTCTTAGGCTTTAGACTATCTGTGTACAAAATTTCATTACAATCGGTTCGGTAGTTTTGGCGCTGTTGTTTCTGATATCTAAGTTGGTAGGTGAGTTATCGATTGATAACGTGTAAAACAATCGAAAGAAGCGAAAAACTTATCTCAACATGGTACCACCTCTTATAGAAATACATATGAGCAAGCGATAGCGTGATCTAGGCGACTCTTGGCGCCATCTGTTATGAGTTTTTGGAAACTAACTTAATTTGAACAAATTTACGCATTTTCACCCCCTTTTCCAGTTAAAAAGTAGCCTATGTCCTTTCTCAGGCTTTAGACTATCTGTGTACCAAATTTCATTACAATCGGTTCAGTAGTTTTGGCGTGAAAGCGAGACAGACAGACAGACAGACAAAGATACTTTCGCATTTATAATATTAGTATAGATTAGCGGTCCCCCGACACCTTTCAAACACCCCCGAAACACCATTCGTTTTTGCGTGGGAGAGCCATGCTGCGGCACGAATGGGCCGGCTCGACCGGAGAAATACCACGTTCTCACAGAAAACCAGCATGAAACAACTTCCCTACCCTCCCCTATTCCCTTCCCTTCCCATCCCTACCCTCCCCTATTAACCTATTTGATACAGATTATTGCGACGGAAGTTGCTTTCCATCAGGTGACCCGTTTGCTTGTTTGCCCCCTTATTTCATAAAAAAAATCGTAAGTGTAACTTACGAATTATATATTTAAAGTCAGTATAAATATTATTATTTCATTACTTTTTAAAGCTGTTTGGCGGGGTTTTTTTTAAATTTAATTATTATTCTTAATTTAATTTTATTTCATGCCTTTTAAAACTTGTGTAGATTAATGTGCAGAATAACTCTTATCATCTAATTACCACATTATACATATAAATGTCCTTTTCGATGAGGCCGTTAATATGAGCCCAAACACGAAACCTCCACCTTGGGTTCATAATTACTATAGCTAAGAACACTATCGATCAAGTCAGCTTTCGAACAAAAAAAAAACTAGATCAAAATTGGTCCGCCCGTTTGGATGCTATGATGCCACGGACAGACACACAGACAGACAGACAGACAAACAGACAGACGGTCACGTCAAACTTAGAACACCCCTCTTGTCGGGGGTTAATAAGAGAGAATAAGAAAAACTGATGTAAGCTGCCATGCATTTTTAGATGCTTCGTAATTCTCTCAGCAAATAGACACACTACTCGTATTATCTGATATTACTTACTTTTAAATGCGTATGTATAATTGTACACTCAGTTATTGACATGACATTGCTATTAACATCTTTAGGTATCAATAGACAAGTGCTGTCTAGACTGTGGTAAAGGAGCTAGCTTGCGTGCCTTATTGTAAGGCTCACTAGCACAAACCTGGGTTTAAATTAACCCTGTTAAAATATTGTAAATATAAACCGCGCGCGATTAGAAAGGGATCAGAGTGACAGTTTTGTTTGCTAATGCGTGTGTAAATGAAGTAGCGTTAGCAAAATTTTTCTGAACACTAATTTATAGGATTAAATCTATACTAATATTATTAATTCGAAAGTATCTCTGTCTGTCTGTCTGTCTGTCTGTCTGTCTGTCTGTCTGTCTGTCTGTCAGTCTCGCTTTCACGCCAAAACTAACGAACCGATTGTAATGAAATTGTGTATACAATTCAATTCAATTTATTTATTTCCAAGAAATTGGTACAAATATTGTCATGTGGTTATCAGTTATGTCACACTAAATTACTAATAAGAAAGTACATTAATACAATTATTACCAATATTGTCAACTTAAAGCCAAAAACAATTTTATCATTAATTTTACAGATAATCTAAAGCCTGAGAAAGGACATAGGCTACTTTTTTACTGGAAAAAAGGGTTGTAAGGGGGTGAAAATGCGTAAATTTGTTCAAATTAAGTTAGTTCCAAAAATTCATAATAGATCGCGCCGTGCGTCTCTTACATCGCGCTGACGCTTGCTCAAAAGTCTTTCTATAAGAGGTGGTATCATCTTACACTTAAGTTTCGATTTTTTTCGATTGTTATTTCTATTCTACGTTATTAAATAACTCAGTACTTTATCAATGCAGTGACGTAACCTTAAACCTTTCAATGATAAATAGTTTATGGGTAAAGTTGTGTAATTGGGGGGCTAAATAAGCTTTGAAATTTGGCATAAAATATAAAGTTTAATTTTAAAAAATGAAACACTGCACAGTTTTAATTTAAGGGGTACCAGGGTTTTTTATAAAAGCTTTTGACACCAATTTTGTTGACATCGCGCGCTATAAACTGAAGTCCACGCGCGGACGAAGTCGCGGGCAACAGCTAGTATATAATAATATTAAAATACGTAATCGGCCGACTGTGTACATTAAATATATTACTGTGTTTTTGGTCAACCCTGTGGCAGCTGCAACTCATTCAGTTACTTTTTTTTAATCAAGTACTATCACAAAAAGATTAAAACAAAACTTGAAATAAATGTCCGCGAACAAAAACGTCATTTTGTTTCATGTTTGTCGACCCTAAGGCTGGCCAAAAACATGTCAGCGCGCGTCAATAAAACTGTCATTCCGATCCCATTCGTCGCGCATGGATTAAAATAAATATGTTACCTCTATCATTATAATATGAAGAACGAAAGAGAATGTTATATTAAAGCAAGGTTTAACCCAGATCTGTGGAAATGGGCCCGAGTACAATATAATAATATAGATATTAGAATGATAATAGTGCTGGTGCATGATAATAGCAGAGGTGATTAAACTTTGCCATCAGTGTCAAAGTCGAAAACGTATATAATACCTACCTACTAATCAGATTTCTCATACGCTAATAACGCCAAAATAGGTAAACTGGAGTCCTGCAGGTTTGGTTTTAATTCAGGAATAACTGTTTTAGATTGACAAATGACACCAACAATATGTGCCATGATCAATTTTTGACATTGTGTGTGAGCCTGCGTCTGCTAGCTAGTCTGCGTTGATCATGATTATATATTTTGTATCAGTCCATCGTAAGCCCATGTAGAGAAGATTGTGTGCGTTTTTGTTTAGAAATGATAGCACATAGACACGTCACACATGTACACACATTCTGTGTACGTCATACGTCATACGTGCCAGATATGACACTTAGATATTATACATTTTAATTTTTAGGTCAGTAGGTTAATTGACAGTTCATTGCACAGGCCACATTAAATAATAAGGGAATCCCATTTAACAAACCTAAATATTATTTACTTAATGAAAGGACATATTTTGCGTAGGAATCAAACGAAGGGGTCAAGTGCATAATAATTCGGAAATCCCATTACTCAAAACGCATCATAATCTAGGTTAAGGAAAGTTTGGTTATTGTAATATTTTAGTTTTGCTATAATTTAGGGTAATTCCACAATAATATGGGAATTGATTTTGATTAAATAATAATAATATCTATGGACGCTTCACACCATGTCAGGGGCCAGCCCGTGCCAAGTACCTGCCTGCCTAGCATACGCCAACGAGATATCTCACTCTCGAGATTAAAAACTACTCGTCTCGTAATCTCAAAATCTCGACATGATCTCGACTAAACTCTATAAAAATGTGTTATTTCGATGATAGATCTACGCGAGAAAAAATGTTTGTCATGCTAGGGTCAATAGAGATGAAGAGACAAACCATCAAACATCGAGAAAACATGTAGAGTGAGATATCTCGTGGCGTATCATGCTAGGTAGGTAGAAGGACTTGTGTTACGGGTACCAGACAACGGAAATATATTTAATACTTTCATATTATTATACATACGAGTATATTGAAGATTTTTATTATAATTTTAAAATTATAATAAAATTAATCTTAAATTTATGTTAGTACAATTAAATTAAATTGAGAAGATAATATTAGGGAAACTTTAAAAACCGGCCAAGTGCGTGTCGGGCCAAGCAATATTATAGGGTTCCGTGGTGCCGCTAGTTTCTGATATTTTTTATATTATAGTCAATACTATCACATATCAATATGGTACCCGTAACACAAGTCCTTCTGCCTACCTAGCATGATACGCCACGAGATATCTCACTCTACATGTTTTCTCGATGTTTGATGGTTTGTCTCTTCATCTCTATTGACCCTAGCATGACAAACATTTTTTCTCGCGTAGATCTATCATCAAAATAAAACATGTTATAATTAATGTACTTTCATTGGAAAGTACATTAATTATAACATGTTTTACACGATTAACAGTATCATCACGGATCAAGGAATTTAAACGAAAAGTTCCTTTATACTTCGACGAATACATTTTTTTTTAAGTTGATCGACTATTACTCAATAACTTATGAAGTATTCTTAGCCGTGATAGCTTTTCTTTTAAATTCAGCATATTTCCTACTCCCGTGAATTTTTTCACATAATTTTCATAAGCAACCGTTTAGCTGGTAGAAGGTGGACATTGGACTATAACCCATATATTCTACTTATACAGATATGTTACGTCCATACTATTTTCCGGCTTAAATCTCTTCCGAACAATTTTCAAATTCAAAATTGCAAACATTTACAAATTTGACAGATAAGTGAAACAAAAGATACGAAAAACCATTTACATAAAAGAGATAGTTCTATTTTTAAACGTCGAATCGTATCACTGTCTCTTTCTTCGCCTGAGCAATGACGAAAATTCGATTTTTTCCAGATTGTTCGAAAAAATAATTGAAAATGTTAATAATCGAGGTATTTATTGCAATCAAGACATGTGGTAAGAGATTCCATGTGTTTTGTTTACTTTCGAGTCATAATTGGTACATTTTCGAAACACGCACGACGTCATTTTCAATTTATTTAGGTAAGACAAGACGCGGCACGTTCGTGACTGCGCTCGATGCAGACTAAACAACAGACGGCCCAATTAGGCCGTATTTGAATCTTCACAACGCGCGCGGTAGTAACATAATATCTGCTTTGAGTTTTTCATCATTGACTATAACTATTTTTCCACTTTAAAACTTCATATTTCACAAATGCAACCCTAAATCGGAAAACAATCTATAAATTCTCATAAAATAATTTAAAAACCTATCCAACGACAGCCAGTGGGGTGGGCGAGAAAACAATATTCATCCTCGCTTGATGTGTAGGGGAGGTACCATAAAAAAATTTTTTAAGGATTTTATATACCATTTTGTTATTATTTTGTGGCATTTTTAATATGTATTCATGCCAAATTACAGCTTCGTAGGCCCTATAGTCTCTGGGTAAAACCGCGGACAGACAGACGGACAGACCGAAACTATAAGGGTTTCTTGTTGATTACGGAACCCTAAAAACTAAATGATAATATTAATATGCTTAAAGGTCATTTACCGTGTGATAAAGAAATGGAAACATTTCTTTTTAACAAGCTTATAATATTAGCTTCACTTGTAACTATGTAGGAAAATCTTGGAATAATAATATTTTGACCCACTTCCCGGTCTTCGATTAGGATGAAATTTTGCACACGCTCTGAGTTCTGATGACAATACATGACTACTTACTAGCTAAGAAACGTCACTACAAATCCAATATAGGGACCTCCCCAAGATGGCGGACAGGCTATTTGAAATGTATCCTCATTATATTGGATCAAATGAAAGGGTTTGCTCTCAGGAATACGAAAAAAAATTGTCACGTGACTTAAATCCAACATGGCGGACATCCAAGATGGCGGATTGGCTAAGCCACTACGTGCTAAAAGCGTGTCTTCTAGTTCTTTAAGCTATTACTTAATTAATTATTTATGATACGGTAACTTTTAGTTTAGATAATTTTATCACATTATCTTGCTTGCGTCGGTCGTTGCTGTTTTTTGAAAAATATTCTAGAGCCCTGTCTCTCTGTGTTTAAAATAAGCCCACGTGGTCTGAAAAGTAAATCCATACTAATATTAAAAAATGCGAAGGTGTGTCTGACGCCATTTACGCCAAAACCGCTAAAATGATTTTGCTGAAATTGGTACAATTGGTACGGAGGAAATACTTTGAGTCTCGGGAAAGGACATAAATTAATATTCTTTATTCCGGTAAAAATGTACGTTTCCCGCGATAAGCGAAATTTTGTGAAACGGAGTTACGGGCGTCATCTAGTATTTAATAAAAATAATGTAAATTTTGTCTATTCATAACTTTAAATATGCCACATTTTATACACCTCCGATCGCAAAATGGTTAAAGCACACTCAAAGGTTTTTGGCTCACAATATATAAATTAAATTATGAAAAAAATGCTAAAAATATGTAGTTATAACAGAATGTAGAACCTCATGACAGTCGGTATAAATCTCGATTCCTTGGCAAGTGTCGGTCGTGGTAGGTACGTACCCGGGAGAAATTTGCATCACAAACTCCGCAAAACCGAGCTGTGTTTGTCCAACTTAAACACCTCGTTGCCTTCTTAGCTGCATTATTGTCGTTCATTTACACACCGTGTCAGATTTACAACGGATTTTTCTGGGATTTAAATCTTTATGAAGTGACTAGTTCAGGCTAGTACATAATTATCATGAAAAGCGACTAGTTAGGTGACATACTCGTTGTCGCCTTGAACAGAATACCTTTTTAAGGTTCCGTAGTCAACAAGGAACCCATATAGTTTCTGGTCGGTCGGTCTGTCCGCCTGTCCGTCCGTCTGTCCGCGGTTTCGCTCAGATACTATAGGACCTACAAAGCTGTAACTCGGCATGAATGCAGATATTAACGATGTCGACAAAATGGTTACATATAAAATCTTAACAAAATATTTATTTTTATAGTATCTCCTTTACACATCAAGCGGGAATTATTTATTTTTCGCGTCCACCCCACCGTGTGTGGTGTCGTTCGATAGGTTTTTAGGGTTCCATACCCAAAGGGTAAAAACGGGACCCTATTACTAAGACTTCGATGTCTTCTGTCCGTCTGTCTGTCACGAGAAGAATAAAATGTCTGTAATAATTAAGAATAAAATTTAAACAAAATAAATGATTGAGGGGAGCTCCCATACAAAAAACACATTTTTACCTATTGAAACGAAGTTCCTTATCGCGCGTTCGTAAAGGGGGCTAGACAGAACGTTCTTTGACCTCGACACTTTTTATTATTGCTACCATGGTACCAGAGGGCGTCATAGTGTTCCTGTGCGTCAACTAAATGGCGTTTTTTGAGAATAAAATACAGCGACGCGTTGTTAGTATTCCGGGGAGTCAATAGATGTTTTTTTTTTAATTTTGAGTTTATTTGTATGTAACAGGTTTTTTTAACAAATAACTTCATTCCATTCGGGTGTCACGTCCCTTAATGACACCTCTCAAGTTTTTTTTTTGCTTTAAAATGGTACGGAACCCTTCGTGCCCGAGTCCAACTCGCACTTTGCCGATTTTTTAAATATAATATTATATTACAAGTTTTCACAGATCATTTTCTGATTTAAGGATCCATTTTATTTGTGAGCAATCCTACTAATATTATAAAGGCGAAAGTTTGTTTGGATGTATGGATGTATAGATGTATGGATGTGTGGATGTGTGGATGTATGGATGTTTGTTACTCTTTCACGCAAAAACTACTGAACGCATTTTAATGAAACTTTACAATAATATAGCTTATACATCAGAATAACACATAGGCTACAATTTTAACCGACTTTCAAAATGGGGGAGGTGTTATGTTCGTTTTCTTATGTTTAACGATTACTTCGCCGTTTGTTAACCGATTTTCAAAATTTTTCTTTTGGTATGTAGGGTATCATCCCAATTTGGTACTATATTCACAAAAGTGGTGATCTGATGAAGGATCCATAAGTAATCGAGGGAACTCCTCAAAATTTATGGGGAAACATGTGGTGACTTCGGTTTCGTGAGAAGTATTCTAAGCATATGCTACAAACAAGTAAAATTTTGCACCGAGGTATACCTGGTATACCGTGGTTCAGAAGGTGCTGAGAGAACTCCTGATTCTTTATAGATACAAGTTTGGGAGTTTCGGCGTTGTTTTAAGAACGGAAAGCATATGCTACTATGCAAATTACATTCATCATCATCATCATCATCACTACCATAATATTATACCATGCATCGTCCCATGATTATGAGCCTTTTCATAGTCTTTTAGATCGAGGCTCGAGTTTGTCAAGCGATAATTTAAAAAAATCTATACTTAATATTATAAGCCTGAAGAGTAAGTTTGCTTGAATGCGCTAATCTCAGAAACTACAGGTCCGATTTAAAAACTTATTTCAGTGTTAGATATCTCATTTATCGAGTAAGGCTATAGGCTATATTAAATTATCACGCTAAGACTAATACGACCGAAGAAACTCAGGAAAATGTGGTAAAAACGGTGAAAATATTAGAAAGGGTTTATCTCACGAACTACTGGAGCAATATTTGGCACATATAATAATAATAATACTCCCCACACCGGTTTCGGTGACGGTGGCCGGTTTCATTGAAAACAGACCAGGTACGCAGGAGTAATTTTATAGTGCCCAAGTGTGTGCGCAGTACACAAGAGCACTCTCTATTCCTTTACTCTCATAACCCAGTGGGACGGAAGACCGACACGACTGGCGAGAGATCAGGCGCAGGACCGACTTTTTACATGCCCATCCGACGCATGGATCATCTTACTTGTCAGACAATCAGGTGATCAGCATGCATTGTCCTAACCAAACTTGGAAATAACATGTTTCCAACGCGGGATTCGAACCCACGACCTCCGGAGTCAAGAGCGACGCTCTAACCACTAGACCACGGAGGCGTTAAGGCGCTTTTTTTTTTTTTTTGGCACATATATAGAGTAGACCACGTGAAAGGAGTATTTATAGCTATTTTTATTCGAAAATGTACGGTTTCTGTGAAATTCCTAATTTACGCGGTCGAAACGGCGCGGCACATCTAGTGAAATTATAAAATTGAAAAAATCGTTAGAGTCCACTTCTATCAGCTAAACGGTTGCTTCTAGAAATGTGAATAAATTCATGAGAGTAGGAAATATGCTGAATTTAAAAGAAAAGGAGAACTATCAGACTTCATAAGTTATTGAGTAATAGTCGATCAACTAAAAAAATGTATTCGGCGAAGTATAAAGCAACTTTTCGTTCAAATTCCTTTGAACGAGATGATGTAGTCAGTATTGTAAAACACTTTATAAATGTACATTCATTGACCATACAAAAATTATCAAAAACTAGCGGTACTACATATAAATAATGTGTAGGCAAATATCAAATCCCAGTATGTCCACCATAAGCGAAACTTGGCAAATGAGAGAAATATGTTTTTGGCTATTGATAAAGGTATTTCTTGGAATTTTCAGCAAATGGGGATTTATATAGGAGGTAGGTTTGATAAGAAATTACGCTTTAAAACCATATTAAAGTTTGGACATATCGGTGTTTGGTGTATACTGTCGTTTATCGGAGTTTAAAAAATATCGCTGTGGACTTAGGTACTGGATTTCGAAAAATAGGTACTGGACTTACCTAGTTTTGATAAATATTATTTTGACAATCCCGTACTGAGGGTTGCTTCATCGTAATATCGCAGCATCGGAAGAGCTGCAGGTGTGTTGCTGGCCTTTTAAGAGGGAATAGGGTAATAGGGGAGGGTAGGGATGGGAAGGGAAGGGAATAGGGGAGGATAGGGAAGGGGATTGGGCCTCCGGTAAACTCACTCACTCGGCGAAACACAGTGCAGGCGCTGTTTCACGCCGGTTTTCTGAGAGAACGTGGTATTTCTCCGGTCGAGCCGGCCCATTCGTGCCGAAGCATGGCTCTCCCACGTATAAATTTTTATACAGTTTTCGGGAACTTATCGTGATTTGGAAAAAGAAAACATAAAGAGAACTAAATTTCAAATTTAGCGCCTTTCACAGTTCAGTTTCGAGTATGGGTGTGACTTGCCGGGTTTTGATATTCACCTACAATTATTACATAACCTTATATTGCGCGTGGCCCTATACGCACTTGGCCGGTTTTTTATCTATACCACAGAAAACATTATAAAACTGAAGAGTTTGTTTGTTTGTTTGAATGCGCTTATCTCAGGAACTACTGGTCCGATTTGAAAAAATCTTTTAGTGTTAGATAGCCTATGTCGAGGATACATATCGAGAAAGGCTATAGGCTATATTATATTATCACTCAAAGATAGATCAATAGGAGCGAGGAAACATAAGAAAATGTGGAAAAAACCGGGAAAATTATTTGAAGGTTATTGTCTCACGAACTACCTAATGGGTTTTGAAGTTATTTGGCACAGATTTAGAGTAGACTACGTAAAGGGACATCAGCAATTTTTTTTTTGCGGGAAAATGTACGGTTTCCGTAAAACTCCTAATTTATGCGGGCGAAGCCGCGCGAAATATCTAGTTTTTTTCATAATAAAAAAAATACGAAAATAATTTTAGTTCTCTAGTGAGCAATAATGGTCTGATAATTATTATTACATTTGCGGTTGATGTATTTTTGATTGGTTGGTTTCGGAGCAACCGCAACCGAAATGTGATCTATTATTACCGTTGTATTGTGGTTGAGCTAATGCCGTCATTGTCAAATCAATCATTACTTGTAACAAGCTTAAGTGAGGTTGTAATTAAGCCAATTAATATGCTAATTTACAATGTTCTGCTATAATTCATATTATAATATTGCGCAATATATTACGAAGGTACCTGTCTACATACTCGTATTTACTAGCTATGATTGTTTAAAGTGGTCACGTTTTAAGGTAGAAGGTATATTAAATAATATTATAAAGCATAAAACTTGGAAGGATTTTGTTCCAATTAATCTTAATCCCAGACAACACGCCTTACCTACTCTAGGTATAAATTACAAAGAGATGCTTTTAGTTTGGTGCCTTTAAATTTTAATTAAGAATAATATAGTCAGGGAGCCCTAGAACATTTTTTTTATTACTATCAAGCTATTTTTTTGTGAGTAGCTTCATTTTGATAAGACAAACAATATTTTTATCTGCTAAAAATCTTGAAAGTGGTAGCTTGCTTTTCAAAATTCTTTATTGAACATAATAATAGGTAGGTACACATATTGGATTGACACAATTATACTGAAAACATGCAATATTTAAACTTACAGGCTAAGCGCACCTCTTAAAGTTATCTGCATGATTTTGTGTTAAATTTTTAATCAGACCGTTTACAGAACTGCTGAAAGTGGTAGCTAACAGAGATAGAAAGGATTTCGTACTTTGATTTGATGGTCCTAAAATATGGTTGTTTATATTTGTAGGACAATGTTACTCTCTACAAATAGAACAATGCATATTTTAGGACGTTCAAATCAAAGTATGAACTCCTTTCTATCTGTGTTAGCTACCACTTTCAAGATTTTTCACAAATAAAAATGTTGTTTGTCTGATCAAAATGAAGCTACTTACAAAAAATTAGCTTGATAGTAATAAAAAAATTGTTCTAGAGCTCTCCCTGAGTATTACAATATTTTTCAAAAAAAAATCCACGGCAAAACATATTTTAGAAAGAGGTACAAAACTAGCCTATATTTTACTGTAGACTGCAGTTAACCACCGACATGCCACATTTTGATAAAATTTCAATTCCAAGTGACTACTTCGTCAAACTATAAATAAATAAATAAAAAGTGTTTTATTATTGAATAGATTTTAAGAAAAACACACTTCCAAATTAAAAACGTAACAAACACCTACGCACACACACAAACACACTTCCAAACCTTTATGATATTAGTGTGAATTGTATCTTACTTACTACCTTTTGCCTTTACCATAATATTAGTGTGAAGTATATTAGTGTAGTGTATTCACAGGTGCGTCATCTCAATTTTTCTATAAAACGCATCGCTATAGTATCTGTTAGGGCGGCAAAGTTTTCAAATAACGGACTATTTACTACACAACTTTTGCCCGGTTTCATTAATTCAGACCCTTCTGAGGCTTGTCTATGGCCAAACAGTATTTACATAGCATCCGTGTTGGAGTTGAGAATTCTTTGTGTGAAAACTTAGAGCTTTATTGCGAAAAAGCCGTTTACAGCGCGCGAGCTCTAAGGGATAATAAAAAAATAGCCTAGGGTTCAGCTGGAGAGTATTGCTGTATTTTTGGAGATAAAACTTATAATTAGAAGTAATAGTTATAGAATGTTTTCGTAATAATAATAATTACGTACTTTGTCTGTTACGTGAGAAAAGTCGGTCGACAGACAAGGACCAAACATTGTGTCATCAACCTCTTTAATATTCGTGAGTTATTACAAAAATAAAACTTCTTCGTCTAAATTTAATATAACACTATAGGTCCCTCGGTGTTGTAACTATTTGCGCATAATATTCACATTATAACGGGGTACTCAGTGGATTATGTTGTACAAAATCTAAGCTCGGAACTGTAGCAGGTGTCGCGGTAAATAAATAAAATAAAAAGAACATTTTGAGTAGAACGTGGTCGGACTACCCTCGAACTACAGAATAAATGTATACAGTTGTACATTTTTAACCGACTTCCAAAAAGGAGGAGGTTATTTATTAGACCGCTTGCATCGGTGTACGCACGCATAAGAGTGATTTCCGATAACTTCAGAGTGTAATGCTTTGCAGTTACGTCACGACTCGCGGGCGTGTTTAATTTTTTATTTAATTTTGTAAAACCTTGACTTGAAAAACACGACTGAGTTACTCTACTTTATATTTTTGTATTGTGCTCGAGTCCTCATTAGAAGGCAGCGGCCATCTGCTTTAAGTTAAAAGAATGTGGAGTTGGTTTGTAGCAATTTCACCTTATTGTGATACTTACTGTGGCTGACGGGAGATGCCATTATCGAATTTAAAATTGGATTGTAATGTTGTATGATCTACAACAGAAATATAATAATAGGTCAGGGAAAAAGTCTTTTCGCATTATAGTATGTATGAACTTGTCATAATATCTCTTGGGCTATACCGATTGTATCTGGCTGACTTTGGTATCATTAAAAAGTTTTAATTTTACAGAACACAATTCCAAATTCAAATTAGGTAAATATGAGATTTTCATTTGTTTTTCTTATTGTTAAATAAAATGAGTGATTCTAATGAAGAAATTCGATATATTTTAAAATTTTATTACAAAAAAGTAAAAAATGTAACACAAGCCGCGAAAAAAAATTGTGATTTTTTTTTTATTTTGATATCAAAGATGCACTTCGCTTTGGTCGCCCTGTTACGGACAAAACTGATGCTATTTTTTAAAAAGTGGAGCTAGACCGGCATATTAGTAGTAACAATATAGCTGAAGAACTGGGGATTGACCACTAAATGATTTTGGCGCATTTGAAAAAAGCTGGGTACACAAAATATTAAGAGCTCGATATATAGGTGCCTCATGAGCTCACTGAAAGAAACCTAATGAACCGTGTACTCTTTGTGATTCTTTATTACGACGTAATGAAACCGAACCATTCTGAACTGTACCGCGAACAACTGATGAGATTAAAGAAAGAAGTTGAGAGAAAGCGGCGGGAATTAATCAACGTAAGGGGTGTGGTTTTTTACCATGATAACACTAGACCTCACACATCTTTAGCCACTCAGCAAAAATTACGGGAGTTTGGCTGGAAGGTGTTAATGCAACCGCCGTATAGTCCTGATCTTTTCAGATTCAGATTTCCACCTGTTACGGTTGCTGCAGAATTCCTTAGGCAGATTGACATCACAAGAGGACTGCCAAAACCACTTTTCGCAGTTTTTTTTATCAAAAACCCCAACATTTCTATTGCAATGGGATCATGTCCCTACCAACAAAATGGCTAAAAGTTATCGAACAAAATGGCACATAATATATACTTTAGTCAATTGTAAATAAACTTTATAAAATACCTTTTGAATTTTCGTATAAAATGTGAAGAAACTTTTCCGCCAAATTATACAGGCTTTGAATTGATTGAAATACAGGGTGTATTTCAATCATTCCAAACTAAACTAAGTGATAATTCTGTATGGTGTGTACGGGCACAGAATATAATATAAGATAAATTTTTATTGTTCAATTCTGTGACAATTATAATATAATAGTAGTGATAACGACGGGAGAGATGGACTGTATGATACGAAGATGAGGAAAACTGTAACTACCAAATGATAACACCAAGTGAAGCGACAACTGTAATGTTCCAAGATAGACTAAATCACAAAAACAGTAAAGACGTCAAAAGGAAAAAATGTGACATAGAAAAGTAAAAAATACAATATTTAAAAACAGAATGGTCTGTCCAGCCAGTCGCCAACATACCCGCCCCCAGTGGGACACTAAAACTCGGTGGCGACTGGCTGGGCCTCCAGTACAATTAATTTTCTAGCCGGTCGGCGCAGCGTACCTCCCTTTGTGAGGAGGTCCGCTACGCGGACTCGACCGTCCTGACCGGGGTACGTCCTCGAGACCCTAGCTAGCGGCCACAAGCCGCGCGGAAGGGTAGGGTCCACGATCAGCACCACGTCCCCCTCCTTTATGTCTTGATACGGTTGGGACTCCTTCAGTTTCTCTCTCAGCGTTGGCAGGTACTCCCGCAGCCATCGAGCCCAGAAGTGGTCCGCCAGCCGAAGTGCCTTCCGCCACTCCTGGCGTTGTGAAAACTCCCCATCTGTCAGGTCGTTAGTCCAAGGAACCACCGATGACGTGCCTATTAGAAAGTGGAATGGTGTTATCGCTTCCGGAGCGTCGGTCGCCGTGGGGACGTACGTCAGTGGCCGGGAGTTGACGATTGCCTCAGCCTCTAAGAGCAATGTTCTGAATGTGTCCTCTTTGGGGAGGGACCTGTTTTTGAGAGTTGTCTTGAGCGCGTTCTTCACGGTGCGCACTAACCGTTCCCAGGCCCCCCCCATAAAAGGCGCGGCCGGGGGGATGAAGCGCCATCGTATTCTTCCATTCGTAGCGAAGTCAATAACGGGGCCACCGTGGAGTTTTCTCATTTCTTTGCTTGCACCGACAAAATTCGTTCCGTTGTCAGAGAGGATCTGCTTGGGCGATCCTCTTCGAGCGATGAACCGCCTTAGGCTCGATATTGCGGCGTCGGCAGATAACGTTGTAACCACTTCCAGGTGTATAGCCCTCGTGACTAGGCATGTGAAAAGGGCGACGTACCTTTTTTCTTGTCGACGGCCCACAGCTACGGCGAACGGACCAAAATAGTCTAGGCCAGTGAACGTGAATGGTCTTGTGTGGTGGTTCAGCCTCTCCAGGGGCAGGTCTCCAGTTGGTGGTAGGACCGGGCGACCCTTAAATCTTCGACACCCAGCGCAAGAGCTCGAGACGCTTTTAATGGTTTTTCTAGCGTTAATAATTCGGAATCTTTGTCGAAGCTCGTTGAGAACAGTTTCGTCAAACCCGTGTCCCATCTTTACGTGGAGTTCCATTATTAATAATCGCACGATGTGGCTCCGACCGTCCAATATTATTGGGGCTTTTACGTCTTCGGTAGCCGTTAATGCCAATTTGATGCGGGTGTCCGCCCGCAGGAGGTTATCTTTGTCCAGGAACGCACAGAGAGACGCTATTCGGCTGGCTTTGGGGAGGGGCAGCGAGGCCCGCAGGTGTGTGATTTCTTCGGCGAAGCAATCCCATTGCGAGTATCTCAATAATGTCTTCTCCGCCCAGGCGAGGTCGGACTCTAGAAGTTGAAGAAGGGACGTGGTGCTCCCTGGACCTATGGACATGAAAATTGAAGAATTAAGATCAGCCGAACGAGTTATTTTGGACATAAACAATCTAGCAAATTGATAAACGCGTGCAGTGGATCGCAGAAGGCGCAGCCAACTACTAAAACGTCTCGGATCGGGCACTGGGAATTTTGAAAAAGGTTCTTCGGTAAGAAGACCAACAATTTCTGGCTTTAATTCGGAATCTGAAAGGTTCGCGGTATTGGCTTGCGTTTCCTTTGGCCAAAAGTCCTCAGTCTGCAAAAGGAAAGACGGGCCAGAAAACCATCTATGGTTAGCCTCGAGTTTCAAAACTTTGGGCTTCGTGGCATCGTCAGCCACGTTGAGAGAGGTAGGGAGCCATCTCCAATCAGACGGGTTGGAGAGTTCCGCTATCTCTCCCAACCTATGCGCTACGAAGGGCTTAAAATTACGCGCGTCACTCCTAATCCACTTCAAAACTGTAGTGGAATCCGTCCAAAATATTGTCCGCGACGGTTTTAGACGGTGGGCACTTTTAATTGTTTGCGAGAAACGTGATGCAATTAGCGCTGCTTGTAGCTCTAATCGGGGTATCGATAACGGCTTCAGTGGCGCCACTCGCGCTTTACTACCGATTAGGGCTACAGACACGGTGCCATCTGTGTACATCACGCGCCAGAAGGCGACACAGGCGTATGCTTGTTCTCCACCGTCCGAAATGACATGAAGTTGAATGTCACTCCGCTCCAGGTTGAGAAGGTAGCATCGTGGCACCTCTATAGAGGAGGCTTCCCTTAGGAGTTTACACCATGCTTTATATTCTTCTACGTACTTACTTGGCAGTAGCGTATCCCAACCGACGCCTTCGCGCCATAATTTTTGTATAAGAATGCGTCCCCAAATTGTGATGGGCATGAGAAGACCTAAAGGGTCGTACAGCTTCATCACATTTGAGAGAACAATTCGTTTGGTAATGGCTTCGTCAGTCGTTTCAGTGGTCGCCCGAAAGGTGAGAGTGTCTCGGGCGGGATTCCATTTGACGCCAAGAACGCCTACTTCCTTGTTAGAGGGTAAGTAGACGTCATCACAATCGCTTCGGAGTTCTTTTGGAATTTTAGATAATGCGTCTGGTACGTTGGAGATCCAGGATCGCATTTCGAATTGGCAATTTTTGTGAACCATGACTATCTCCGAAGCTATTCGTGCTGCGTCAGCGATGTTAAAATGGCTAGATAGGTAGTCGTCCATGTAGTGATCGTTTAAGATGGCGCTGCAGGCTTCTGGGTGAGTCGATTGAAATTCTTTAGCGTTTTTATCTTTAAGGTGGAGCGCTATAAAAGGGCTACAAACGGCGCCAAAGATCATCGACGACATACGATACTCGCGTACCACTCCGTTTGACCGCCAGAGAAAGCGCTGAGCGTCCCTATCTTTAGGACTTATTTTAATCTGGGGAAACATCTCCTTTATATCCGCATTTAAAGCTACGGGCCCTTCTCTAAACCTGAATAGTATATCTATCAAAGATCGCAGGAGGTCCGGGCCCTGTAACAACATGCTGTTCAAACTGACACCTCGTGTCGTAGCGGCAGCATCGTGAACGGCTCTCAGCTTCTTTTTCTGCGGATGGAAGACACCAAATATAGGTAGGTACCAGCGGACGCGACTACGATGCTGGTCGCTTCCGTGGTAGGTACTAGGTTCGCATTCCTCGGCATATCCTTTAGATAGAATATCCGTAATAAATTTTCTAAACGCTACTTCAAACTTTGGGTCCTTTGACATTTGCCTTTCAAGAGCCTTAAGGCGGGACAACGCTTGTGGGTAACTATCGGGTACAACGTTTGGTAAGTGCTCCTTCCAGGGTAAAGCGACTTCAAACCTGCCATCCGCCAGTCGTCGAGCCGACTCGTCAATGATACTGACGGCGCGTGCATCGTCGACGCTCTGGCGAGGTAGGCTTTTTGTAATGCCTAAAGAGTCAATATCGTATTGACTTTTAATCAAGGCGTCCAACTCGTCGCAGTGCTGGTGAACGTTGAGCTGGTTCACGAATTGCATTGGCTTGGAAGAGTTAGACGAGGCACCGTGGAGTACCCACCCTAAGAGGGTTCTCGAGGCGACAGGTTCATTTTTCCGTCCACAACGCACCTCACGGCTGACTGTCAAATGCCAGTCAGGGGCACCGATAAGTATGGAAGGGGGGTCGCTGCTTGTCGTCAGGTCGGTGGACAAAGCCGCCAAGTGGTCGTAATTTACCACGTTCACTTTATCGTTACGCACCCGTAAATTAAGGGGCTTAATGGCCCTTGCGTTTTCGACAAGGTGTCGTTCGGTTTTATTGCGACCACGGATGTAGAAGTTGACATAACTTACGTCCACGACCTTCGACATATCGCCAACCCCCTCTAACCTGACCCGCTCCTGTCGGATGGGAACAGCACCGATACGAGTCGCTACTTCGCTGTCGATGAGCGTCGCGGTACTGCCCTCGTCCAGTAGTGCCGTCGTCTCATACTCGCCGTCGGGGCCCTCAATAGTGACCGCAATGATTTTAAGAAGGCCGCGCGGGAAGTTGACGGGCTGCGGAGTTTCTGGAAATTGTGGGAGGTCAGTATTAGATATCTGTAGCGGTGCTTCTGTTTCGCTACTGTTACGTATGGTGGCGCTTGTGACGGCACTTTGAACGTCGGTACTGGTATTGGTTACCTGCACGTCGGCCGGTGCGCGTAATGTAATGTCAGTTTGGCCATGAAGTAGTGCGTGGTGTCGTCTGAGACATCCGTCGACCCCGCAGCGTTTAGTTCCGCGGCAGTTATTCCACGAGTGTGGGTAAGTTTTAAGACATCGATAACACGCTTTTGAGTCTTTTACCCACTGCCACCTGTCGCTTACCGATAGAGAAAGGAATGGTTGACACGCTCTTATGAGGTGTTGTCCTTTCTTGCAAAAACTACAAGTGGGTACGGAGTTGCCGGACGTTGTTGCGTGTACCGACTCAACTCGTTTGGGAAAGGTTTTGTGCATAGTATAAACAGGCGGCCTGGGCGTCACGTTAACAATATCGAATACAAAGTTATATTTAAGTTGTTTGTCCGCCTCCGCTAAAAGAAATTTTGACAACGTCTCCAATTTTGTCATATTTTGAGACGAAGGCATACAAGCGGCGGCAAAGTCGGTAAATCGAGACCTCGTATGCTCGTTTAGTTTTAATAGAATAGAGCGGAAAAGCTCGGGCGAGTACAAGTAGTCATTTTGATTTAAAATTTTGATTGTACTAATTAAGTTTCGCAGTTTGTTCGCAAGTGCATTTAAATGTTCAGGGGTACTTATCTTAGGACTGCCTCGTATGTCCGAGATTTCTCGGGCCACCAGAATTTCCGGCCGGGCGTATGTCTGCTGCAGGGCGTCGATAATCTCCTGAGGGTCAAGAGACGTCCACAGCAAGGACGCCACGGAGTGGTAGGCGGGTCCGCGAATCGCGTTTTGCAGCCGCGAAATGTTTTCCGCTGCGGAAAAATTTGCGTTACTTCTATCGTAACTGGATTTAAAGGCAAGCCATTGGCTTAATTCACCAGCAAAGGGGACCAGTTCGGGTCTTTTAGGGCGGTCGGCGAGAGCATTGATGGCTTGGGCGAGTCGAGCGATCGGTTCGGACGATGAATCAGCTCTCGGTAGTCCTCCGTTAGTACCCGTCATTTGTGTGGGTGGGCAAGGGTTGGCATTTGTGTGGGTGGGCAAGGGTAGCACGTGGTGACAAGGCCTCGAAGGTCAGATCCGCCAGCTGTACGGGTGGACCTTGGGTGCTTCCCAAAGTCACAGCTGGGGTTCTACCTGGCCTGTCACCTGCAATTGCCATGTTTTGCCCGCGTACCCATGACGCGGTACGTCGTAAACTAGAGTAAGAACTACAACGAGACTTATCTTTTAGCTCCGATGCGGCAAGCTTCGCACGAAGCTCCGCTTGCTCGACCTCGGCCTCCAGGCGCGCGAGTTCGCGCTCGCGTTCGGCCTCTAGGCGCGCGAGTTCGCGCTCGCGCTCGGCGTCGCGTTGTGAGAGCTCGCGCTGCCTCTTCAGTTGCTGCCGCGTGCACTCCGCCTCCAGGGCCAACCTTTCTGCCCTTACGGCTGCTGAAGAGCGCGAAGACTGCGTGCGCTCGTTTCCGGTTCGACCACTGCAAGAACTCGCGTTAGTGCTTTGAAAGAAAGCCTCCCCTGTTCGGCGCCGGCTGGGATGGTCGTCTGCCTCGGGCCCTGGCGACGCGCTGGAAGGCGCTGTGTCTGTGGGCTGTAAGACTCTCCCAGCCAACGATGCCGGGTCAATCTCGGAACCAGTGTTCGAAACCAGGCGAACGTCGTGAAGCGAACGATCACTGCACTGGGTTTGCTCGGCTTCGGCAGTTGCCGCTTCTGCGATGGATTTTCTAGAACTCTTAGAACGCGTCAACATGATGAAGTTCTAAAAAAAATGCGCAAACGAAAGATTAAAATGTAATGTGAAGTAAATGACGAAAATAAGCTACGGTGAAGAGAAGGATACTACAAATAAAGTGAAATAAGGTGATACTACAACGCATTAATGATAGTACTACGCTAAGGCGACAATGAACTAGAACTAAGACGATTTTAAAACTACGATGAAGACAAAATAATGGTTCTAAATTACAGCGAAGAAGGACCAAATGATAACGACGGGAGAGATGGACTGTATGATACGAAGATGAGGAAAACTGTAACTACCAAATGATAACACCAAGTGAAGCGACAACTGTAATGTTCCAAGATAGACTAAATCACAAAAACAGTAAAGACGTCAAAAGGAAAAAATGTGACATAGAAAAGTAAAAAATACAATATTTAAAAACAGAATGGTCTGTCCAGCCAGTCGCCAACAAGTAGTATAAACTATAATGGGTCCCCTATATAGAGTCCGCTGTGAAAATAGCAGTGCTGAAAGAGTAAGAGTTTTTCACCTTTGTATGAAAAATTTAATGATGCGTGGGCGCTTGCCCAAACAAATCACAAAAAAACAAAATTGGCCTTGCAGCGCTGCTATTTTCACAGTGAACTCTATATAAGGGACAATATATACACACCATAAAGTATTATTACTTAGTTTTGTCACACCTTGTAGATAATAATTGAAAACACTGGGAAGTTAATGGTTCTGTCAAGTGACTTTTTGTCGATATTTAAATTAACTACAGTGTACTCTTACTATTTTAGTATGTCCCTCGGTCATCCAGAGATCATATCAAAGGATATTTCTGGTTGGTTACCGGCCCGCTGTCGATCCTAGCTCACAGAAGTAGCATTGGTGGGTATATGTGCTAGGTGAATGTCCTTCATAAAAATAAATAAGTTGGTACCAACGTAAATATGTCAATAATAACGTTAAATTAAGAAATTTAAAAATTACGCCCGATTAAAAAATTTAAGTCGATAAATTCAACATTTTCAGCGCTGAACGGGCTGATGATAATGAACTATTGTTAAGAACACGCTCGATAATTTTAGCTTTCAAACAAGACGGCATCTTCAATTCAACTTTCAACACACAGTCACACACCACAGAATAGATAATTGTACAAGCACACACACAGACAGACAAATAGAGAGACACGTCAAACTTATAATATAAAACCCCTCTTTTTTGTCGGGGGTTAAAAATCGCATCAATTCATGTAACTTTCACACACAAATATTAGTTTTACACAGGTACACGCTGTATTTCTGTGACAGCACAAAATATTTCACCCCAAAGTGTCGCTTCTAGCTCGGGGCGAGCTCTCAAGGATTTCGTATTTTATATGGCAGCGTTTAGAGTTTAGACAAGGCAATTTTTAACAAGTACTACTATTCGTGCCTGCACAATACATAATATGCAAATATAAACATGATTCTGCCTCAATCCTACTGCGGCAGAGTTTGTGCCAAGTACAGTCAGTACGGATCTATTCGTCTTTAAAGAAGAAAATGTGTTCAATATCAAATAATTATGTAATTATGTGACAAGAGACGTTTGTAGTACCTCTCATCTATAGCGAGTATATTTTTGTATACAGTGTCATCGAATTCTAATATTAATTTGGTTTCCAACTGTACTGTACATATTTCGGAACATTCAAATATATCTAAAAGACATGAGTAAGTGTTATAATGTTCTTGGCACCGTCTCGTCTTGTACGCACATTGTATATTTTAAACGCTCATAACTTTTTATGGTATCGTTTGTAAGCACCTTAAACGCTTATCTTTACACCGGTACGGTATCATTAGTTTTGTTCCTTTAGATTTTAGTCAATCTTTCCATCACGACTCGATTTGGCCGCTGTACCGTCACCATCACAAAACCCGGCTTCCGCATAACAATAGAATATCTATTGTGTCATATTCCCACGATCAAGGTATTAAATATGAAGAACATAATAATATGTAACATCGCCTTATACAATTTTTTAAAACTTCTCTCTATTTTATTAGTTTTAAATAAATATCTGCAGCACACACGTTTGTATGAAAAGCAATTTATTTCAGGCTACAGTTCCAGAAGATCCGAGTTATTAGAGTTATGAATAGGAGCTCATTAAAATTTAAAACAATGATCATTTTGTTTGTTGCCCGCGACCGCGACTTGAACGGGATAAAACTCATTTACGATTAGGGATGAAAAAACTGAGAAAAGATGTCTGAAAAAAGTTTGAAAAGAAAAGTAAAAAAAATCTAATTACCAATAATACAAAATGTTACATAATATGATTAACTAATTAAAAACATTGCATCTGCAATACATAATAATATATTATTACATGTATAATACCTAATATGTACAGTTTTGTAGCAATTACAGATTTTGTACCGGACATACAATAAAGTGTAGTGCCTACTTGTTGTAACTCCAGTTATATTACTTCTAGTTATGCTAAAAAATTATAAAATGATTAGAATACTTATTGGGTTTCCGTAGCGAAATGGCAAAAAATGATACCTTTGTATATTCGTCATGTCTGTCTATCTGTCTGTTTGTCCGTGTGTGACAGCCACTTTTTAAAAGAATTTATATTTCTTGATATAAAGCATTTAAAACGTAAAAAAATAATGTTTAAAACACGTTTTAAAATTAATTACAATTTTTAAAACTTGGCAACCCTATCTCACTTAATACCTGGATATAACCAATAACACACGTAAAATAAAACCTTACAATTTGCGCACGGGTATAATTAATTTTCATTTTTCAGGGCTATTTTTTGCTCAGTAAAAATCCTGCAAATTATTTAGAAGAGAATTTCTTTTAAATTTCTTTTCGGATTTAGTTAAAAGGCTTTCTTTGGGGGTATAATAGGGAAATTCATGGAACTCCGTCTGCCCCGAACTACCTCGTTTTCTTGCAGTCTGTCTGCATTTTATGTGAGCTAGGTATTATCATTATGTCTCTTTGGTAAACAGGGTTGTAACAACAAGACGCTTTTTATACTGAACGTTAAAGTCGCATGTTTCAACGTGATTTTGTCCACGGGGGTTTTATTTTCGCGATATCTCGGAAACTATACGTCTTACAAAAAAATTGTGAGATCATAATATTTTGAAGATTATATTTTTTATTCCTACAGTCGTAGATAGCAACGTTATACGGAAATGTTGATTTTCAGAAAGATTCTTGAACATTCCGGTAAAACATAAGCTACACGCGTTTTGTTACACTGTACATATTTGTTCATAAAAGTTATATACAGGTCATTATGCATGAAATTTCGGGTACTACTTACTCCTCCTATCTTCTTTTTAACCGACTTCCAAAAAGGAGGAGGTTAGATGTTAGTCTGTTTATAAATTTATTTAATTATTATGAATTGAAGTCGGGACCGGCTACGTTCTTTGTCAAGGAGCTCAGTTCTGAGCTGGTACCGACTTCAAAAGAATGAAAATTGGGTGCAGAAGTAGTTGAAAAAGGCACTTATGAAGAATAACAATTATTTCATACTTTTTAGATTATTTTAAGAATATTGTTTTTACCTTGGAATTCGGGTTAAAATTTTTATCAAAAAATAATAATTTTACCCTTTTTAGTTATCAACATGACCACAAGGCTTTATGCGTAGACGAACTATAACGAACGTTAACTATTCATATTCTTATTATTGTTTTTACCTTGGACGTCAGGTTAAATTTTTGTTAAATTATTATTTTTCAATAAAAAATTGAACCCGACTTCCAAGATAAAAACAATATTTTTAAAATGGTCTAAAAAGTATGAAATAATTCTTATTCTTCATTGATACTTTTTTCAAAATTCGACTAAGCCTCAACTTATTCTGTACTCAATTTTCATTCGTTTGAAGTCGGTACCAGCCTAGAACTGAGATACTTGACATATAACTTACCTTGGAAGTCGGGTTCAATTTATTGTTAAAAATAATAATTTTACTCGTTTTAGTTATCTACACGATAACAAGGCTTTATGCGTAGATAATCAATAGGAAAGAAGTTTATATTACTGTAAGCGAAATTGTGGTAAATGCTTGCAGTTATCTAAGCGATGCTTAAATTTCCAAGCTTTTATGTTTAAAGGTTCAGGAGTTCTGTTAAATGCCTTTGGATCCAGAGACACCTTCCTCTGAAATTTTACTTATTTGTAACATATGCTTGATTTACTAAAAACAACATCTTAACCACCATGTGTGTTTTTATAAATTTCAGGAATTTCCCTCGATTGCCTATACATCCCAGATCATCACCTTCGTAAAAATTGTACCAAATTCAGATTATACCCTGTATAACAACAATAGAATTTTCGTAATCAGTCCACAAACAGCGGAGTAATGGTAAATATATCTGTCTTGATGTAAAAAACTATGAAAAACACTAATAAAACTAATAATAGAGCCATAATTTGATGTTGCAAGATGTAAGGATAGAGACGATGATAATGATTAATTAAACTAATTTACCATTAGCATATGCCTTCAATTCTTAAAGCAACAACGAAACCCCTAAACATGTATCTATAAGGAGGCTGAAGATCTGTTCACCACCTTCGAACCATGGTATAATACCTTGGTGCAAAATCTGACTTTTTGGTAAGATTTACTTGGAATACTTCATTATTTATCCAACATCGCTTTATTAAGTTTCCATTTGAAATACTTCAGATTATGAATCGAAATCACAATATCATCCAAATAAATGAGTTTTTGGTATAAATAGCGAGGAATTCCCTCGATTACGTCTTATGGATCCCATCATCAAGTCACCTTTTTTATGAACATGGTACCAAATTCGGATTAAACCCGATACAATAGCGAAAAATCTTGAAAATCGGTTCACAAACGGCGAAGTGATCGTTAAACATACAAAAAAATATATAAACAGACGAACATATAACCTCCTCCTTTTTGGAAGTCGGTTAAAAATAATAATGATTAATTTCTTTGCGGGTTCCAAGCTTGAGCAATTTGAGCATGTCCCTCTGGCTCACTAAGATCATATCAATTCGTGGTTGGATACCGCTGTCGATGTGGCGACACAAGAGATACAGCGGTGGGAAAGTATGGTGGGCAAAAACCCGTTAAAAAATATCCGAAAAAGATAACAAAAAGAATCGTTAGTGCTTGTGACTAAATAAATCCTTTGCTTATAATATGATGCCGGTAAAGCCCGTATTCACGCCGGCCGGCATTCACGAGCGATCCATCGATCTATTTGGCACGCTGTCGATCCAAAATTCGTCCATGAATGTGAAAACACTGTCGGTCCAAATGGATCGGCTCGACCCGATGGAATTGCAACTGCGCTGAGCCAATTGGCGCGGCGCGCTCGTGAATGCAGAAAACCAACGGTCCTGTCCGAGCCGTCGTGCCATACGGCTCGCTCGTTCGTGAATAGTTTATTACTTGGGAGCCAAAGACTCCATTTTGATTTTAGTTTGCATTTAGAACACGTTCGGTGCTGTCAGTGCCTACACTTAAAATGATCAAATGGTACAGTACCTTCAATATCATATCCAAATGGAACGGCTCGCTAGCGTGTTCGTGAATGCCATGAATTTGGCTCGGCGCGACGAGTATCGAGCCAATGGCCCGAGACTCGAGAGTCATATGGATCGCTCGTGAATGCCTACCTTTAATTCTTGCTTACGGTCTATTTGGCAGCATGTCAACGTCGACGGAGACATCTGTGGTTCGCGCCGATAACAAATTATAATATTATTTTACCTTTAAATCCGGACCATCATTATTATCAGCCTTGACCTCACGAGGATTATTTCTGGCCATTTTTACCTCTGAGGTATGGGTTACAACTTACAGTAGATCACAAAAAACTGTCTTTTTGGGGTCCAAAAATATCCTCATACACCCAACAGTTTGAAGAAGATTGTCCATTGCCCCGCAGCAGGTTACGTGCTGCTCTCTGTGTACAATAACTGTGAGTGACTACGTGCTCTTGATCAGATATATTATTATCATAAGATGATGCGCATTAGGCATTTAATTCGCTTAAAAGTAATGCGTTTATTTGCTTTGTAAAATAATATCTTAGAAATTGTATTGTGCGTCTTTAATTTCGATGTAGGTTTTGTACCTATTACTATTCGTGATCTCGCTTTCAAAACTTTAGGATGCGACCGCGCCCGGCTGCAAGCTCCAGGCTTACGAAAATATCGTACAATACTGCTATTATTTGTGGTATTTTTTGTAATTTATCAACGGACAGACGGAGGCCGCCAGTCGTAATGATGGATAACTGAATTTTCCATTCCGCGGTACGGTAAATTATTTCCTATAATAACATTCCTGTCAGCGTTTTCAATTTCACCTGAAATGAATAATTTAATTCCGTGCACACACCGAAAAGTATTTTATTGTTTGTCACAATTGTTGCAATTTCATAATTTTTGTGAGTTAATTTTGTATTATCGGACGGAATAAACCATTTTCATGCACGACTTCTTATAAAAAGAGAGTTATATTACCAGTCAGCACCCTATCTTTCGTGAAAAATTCTCGTGTCCCAGCGTTTGTTGCCAAACTCTTCTGAAACGATAGTACCAATTTTGTTGAAATTTTGTGTTCCCAAAATAACGTCGTATCATGATAACAATATCAAACAATGCACAGCTCTGAATCGCGCATATAAGTACCTATATAGCATCTGAGATCGTGGCATAAACAACAACCCCATGAATACATTTGAAATAATAGCAATGGACAATACAACGTTTGCTGATCAAAAAGTATAAGATAAAGATCTAATAAAGAGACAGTGTGATGGCTCGATAAATTATTGAACATTGAAAGCAACGTTCAATAATATAATTAACTGTTTAAAAAAAACTAAAAACACGCTTTTAGCACGCACTAAGCCAATCCGCCATCTTGGGGAGGCCGCCATATTGGGTTTGTAATAAAGTTTCTTAGCTAGTCATGTATTGTCATCAGAGTTCAAAGCGTGTGCAAAATGTCATCCTAATCGAAGAACGGAAAGTGGGTCAAAGTAAGTGTAATGTGTCGACCTAGCGAACGGTCGTGCTCCACGTTACACACGCCGCAAATATTATTTAATTAATATTTTCGCAAATCGCGCGGTACGTTGCCGCTGCACGTGACCATGGCGCTCGTAGAACGAGTTGCTGGCGTTTATCCAGCACGCCATCGACACCATGGACGAGGTCAGCATCATGCAGATCTGCAAGTCCTCCTTCACCAGTGAGGTGATTTGCAAGGGGAAGCAGGTGCTGTATGAGACGCTCGGCCAGAGCGCGAACATGCCGTCGCGACGAAGAGACGGAACCGAAAGGAGCGTGCAGGAATCATCTCCCTGCTGAAGCAGACTGATCCAGATGAGGTACCGGCTTTTGTGGCTAAAGAGCTGCACAAGCTGCCGCCCGTCACGTTGGACCACGTCGACGTCGTCAGCCTACTGAAGGACATCAGGTTCCTGAAGGAGGAGCTGACCGGAGTTCGGGGTAGATTGCAGGCGTCAGAAGCTATCATTAGTGATCTACGTAATGAATTATCACAACTAAAATGTAATAATTCATTATGTAGGTCACCAGCTGACGCCGCATTTGTCACTCGACGCCGAGGCGTACAGGCGATCACGTTTAGCCCGTCAGCATTATCGGACGGGTCAACGAACGCCACCGCTGCCGCCTCCGCTCGCGCTCCCCTCCCGGTTGCGCCGACGCCGAGTCCACAGGCGACTCAGCAAAATTACGCGACTGTTGCTGGTCGCCCCGCGCCTCCCCCGCTGGCGCATAAAAATGGGAAAAATGAGAGCCGTAAGGCTTCGGAGAGTCGCAAGACTACGGAGAGCCGCAAGGCTACGAAGAGCCGCAAGGCTAAGTCCTCTCGACCTGGCAAGGACGAGAGCAGGAGGTGCGATGAGGAGGGCTTCATACTGGTGGAGAGAAGGAAGAAGAAGCCCGCCGCCTGCAACCATCGCGGCACCGCGCCATATGTACCTGAGCTTCGTCTGCGGAGCGAGGTCCCCGCGACGCCCCTGTACATATCCCGCCTGCACTGGTCCATGGAGGTCGAAGACGTCGTGGACTACATCAGTAAGAAGACGTCCCTCCACTTGAGGGTCGAGCGTCTGCAGTCTCGCCACAAGGTCAACTTCAGTTCCTTTGTAGTGAGAGTACCGACGCATCTTCTCCCGACCTTTGAAGCGGAGGAATTCTGGCCGACTAATGTGGTTTACCGAAGGTTCCGGGGGAGACTCCGGAATAAAGCGCGCGACACGTCGCCGTTAATTCGTGATAATGTGTAGTTGTTAAGTTTATAGCAATTTTTATGTATGTTAGTCATTAAGGTATATATTGTATGGGCCTACGTAGCCTGATTTAAATAAATAAATAAAAATAAATAAAAATTATGATTCCAAGATTTTCTTACATACATACATACATAGTTACAAGTGAAGCTAATAAAAGCGTGTTAAAAACAATGACAACTTTTGATAAACTTCCAACCCCTGTTTCACCACCTTAGTTTAGACTTTAGACCGACCGACCGACTCTTAAAACCGTTATAAGGACATAATACTTGCAGTCTGCACTCTGTAAGAAGCCTACTTGCTTTTTATACTTTTTAAGTTTATCAGTGTCTTCGATCACTAATAGTGTTTTGTTTCTGAGGTTTAGTAAGGACTAATTTTATATAGATACAAAAAGATGAATTACGAAAAAACTATACACTTCATGAAATACTATTTTAAATGTAGGTAATTTTTTAAAATTCTTATGAATCACTATAATTTATATAAGAGTTTATACGACATATCCTTACTGGAAATTATGCAGTCAAACATTGTATTGCACGTGTAACGAAGTAGCCTAGGTCTGATCTCGTGGGACCTACTAGCACTGTTGTATACTGTGTAGTGTGTACATAGGGTTTACTAGTCGACTAATTTAATTAGCTAGGTAAACGACGATTTTATTATGGTCTAAAGCAGGGGTAACCAATTAGTTTCGCTCAGGGTCCATTTTAAGAAATAAAATGACCTTCGCGGTCCACACATTTTATTTAAAATAACCTCCTTTTTTTGAAGTCGGTAAAAAATATTTAATAAACAAAGGTATTTTTTAAATATTAACTTAAGGCGCTGTGGTTGTTGCAACTACGTAAAATGGGTTTTTTAAAACACGTTTTTAGTAAAGGAAATGTCATTATTTAAGTATAAAATAAGTACCGTTTTAAAATTGACAAAATTTCCTATACGCAAAGGTATATCAGTGCACAATTTGAAAAATTCTGCTCGATAGAAAAAAAATCTCAAAGATGACTGTTATAACGCTGTTTTTCATAATTAAATAATTTTATGGCTAAATTACACACTTTCTAGAAAAAACAAAAAATGTAGTATATGTGTCGTAACCTAACGTAAACGATTTGATATATTTGATTTGTGTAATACTAAAAACAAAAGGTTTATCAAGGCACGCGGCGAGCGCGTAACCGCCACTGTACAAGGCGCGCTGATATGAATGTTATTTTAATGTTCTTAACGTCTATTTTCGTACTGTCAGACAGACAGAATTTTAGGGACTACTGGGCCTTAACAATGGAATGAAAAGTGACAATTTTGTTCCTTGTTTGGAGTGAAATTGGTGCAAGCTATTGACATTTAATCCTGGAGATGTTCTTCAGTAAGTCGAGAGTCGAGGCCGAAATTTGTTTTTAACGAAGTTCATCTCCAAATATGCTTGGTCCGCACACGATGGGTCGGCGCGAGCGGTCCGGATGCGGACCGCGGTCCGCAATTTGGTGACCCCTAGTCTAAAGTATATGTCCAGTCAGTCACAAAACTTCATCTTGTAAATAAAAATAACGAATCCCTCTATTTTCTTGGTCACAGCATCACGCATAAAAATATTTTCCATGCCTTCTCTTCATGGCGTCAAAACTATTTCGGAGATTATTTCTACCTGTTACAATAATATTATGTTGTTTAACTCAAAAAATTCGTATATTATGCATAAATGAAAATTGCAATCAGTCTTTTTGGCAATTCACTCTTGGCCGGTCCACACAAAGTCAAAGAGTAATTTGATCGCTCTATTAATTCCCACTCTCCTAATGGATCGGGTTTTTTTGGATCCAATCTCAGCCCACGTCCGTGATTAGTGGCCGGCTTAATCATGTTTTTTGGCTCGTCAGCTGTACTTGATATATGGAGCAGTGATAATTACGAGTACTTTGAGCCAGAATCTAAGGTTTTTGATTTTCAACAGCCTTGTTTATTGGTTAATTATTATCGAATTTGGCCAATCAAAAGCGATAGTTACAAGGGGTATGTTCCAAAAATGAGCCCAGTATATTGGCCAGAGCTTATGACGTCTGGAATCGACGCCACACTGTTTATTCGTTCCGAACTAGAGCCAGTGCATTGAGGATATGACTTTGGTGGGATATCGTTATAAACTCCAATTAAAAAATTTCCCTCTGCGCTAATTAGCAACCAACGAGTTAAAAACAAATGTTTAACATTATAACTACCGAATCCCAGAATGTAAACGAGTCTAACTTAGTTGAAATAGAAAAATGTGGCTGTTTTAAAATAAAAACTAAAGAGTTACAGTGTATTTAAAGTTGTTCATTTAATTTACTAAGCTGGTGACTAGCTTCATTAGCGGTAGTGTGTCTCAGCTAATACGACGTTGGCTAATAAAATAAATACTTAAGAGTGCAAGAATAAAATAGTATAAATCCGACCTTTAACGAAGTCCAGGAAACGAACAGGGACTATTTTTGAAGAGAATTCGATGAGCTACAAATTCGGTTTGAGGTACTTTTTCGACAAAACTCAGTTTCCGAGAAAAACTAAAAAAACTCAATTTTTGACCTTTGACTCCGAATAATTTTAAATACGCTCGCAGGTATGGAGACTTTTGAGTTTTTATTTAAAATGGGTAACCCAAGGTATCCACCAATTTTTAGCTTTCCGGGAATTTTTGTTAATTCAAATGTCTAAACTAACCGGACTATTAAGTATTAAGTATATTTATGTAATACTAGAAAACGCCCGCAATTCCGTAACGCCAAAATCCGTTTATGGCGGGAATAAAAAATCTCCTTTCGATACCCAACAAAGTCGGTTCCGCGGTTTGGGCGTGAAGAGGTAACAGACAGACAGACACGCACACTTTCGCAATATTAGTGTGGATGAACATGACATTTTCAAAGATGACTCACTGCAGACAAACGCACGTATTGCCGCTATAGGACCGAAATGCAGTTTGCGATGCAGCGCAACGTTACAAAATTTCAAGTGTTCATAAAAACACATATTTCTGTAATGTATTTTTTTATCCTTTATAAGCTTTCAGTAATAAAAACATATTAGTCTCTCAAATCGCAGCTCGAATATCACTCTAATTAATGAAACCAATAATCTCTTTCTGGGTAAATTTTAGTTTTATGATATTAGCATGGATGATGGATATTAAGTTAGCGAGTGTGGCAAAGTGCGCCTACCCGGTAAAGTATAGTTTCCACATTTAAAGAGCGCTCGCTCGCTTATACAAATCGCAAAATAAAATTTGCTCTTTCAGCGTTGCTACTTTCACAGCGAATTCTCTATGAGGGACACATACCTACACATTACACACCCTAAAGCAGTGCCGTAAATAGCCTTTTTTGCGCCCTGTGCGAGCTTTTATATAACTGCACCTTTGTTTTTTAACCGACTTCCAAAAAAGAAGAGGTTATATGTTCGGCTGTGGATATTTTTTTATTACATTGGGAAACATCTATGGAGCACAGCGGGAACTTATCGGGAGCAATTCGAAAAATAAGGATCTGTCTGGTCTGGCCATTCTTGCGCCCCCCAGAGTCTACGCCCTGTGCCTTGTCACCGGTAGCACCGCCCTATTTACGGCACTGCCCTAAAGTAATACATGTTTTGTTACACCTTGTATATTTCAAATGAGAGTACAAATACTGAATAAATATAATAATATTATACACAATAATGGTATCTTAGAACAGAACATATTATTATTTTGAGAATCGGTTAATATTCTCACATATAATTAACGCTTTTAAAACGAATAGTTAATCGGTTATACCGTTAAAAATAGAGGCTTTTAACGCTCTTCATTGAGTAAATTGATATAATTTGGTCGACAGCTGCCATTACACTTTCCCCCGACTGATATTAATCAATGTAATATTTGCATATAACATCCAATATCCAGTTTAATTTATTATCAAAATACCAATTGTTAAATTAACAACGATGTCGAATTTAACAAGCAATTTGGTGCGAGTTTGAGCTAGAATCTGTGCTATTAAGGCCAATTTTGACCAAAATCAGATTAGTTGTTCACAAAAAGGATTATTCAATATACTATAGTGGGAAAAGAATAATAATATATTGCATTTGTGGCACAGAAAAAAAGGCTCTATTAAGGTGGCTTTCCGACCTTCATAGCACGCGACCGTGACCGACAAAAATTAAAAAAAATGACACCATTTGAAATAGGCTATCGGTTTTATTTTCTACCGATATTGGTCCAGCGACCGAGGCTGTCAGTGCTTTGTAGTGGCATAGACTAAAATGAAACCAATAACCTGGTTCATAAAGTGATTAAGCGAATTAAATGATTTGAATTTGAATTTGAATAAAGTGTCATTTTATTTTAATTTTTGTCAGTCTCAATCGCGTGCCGCGATGATCGGAAAACCACCTTAACGTTAACACTTGCACGACTGCACGAGGCGTGAGTGGCGTGACAAAGCGCGGTGACTCTTAATGAGAAACAGTGTCATGATTTTAGGTTTCGTAGTAAAGTGAATTACTCCTGTTAGATTTCTCTAATTTTGCTATTTGAATTGGAATATAAGGAAAGAGTTATCACAAATTAACACTTTTATTTATATAATCTAATAATTACCTTAGAACCTTCTCTGTTGAAAGCCGGATCAAAAGTATTCTCCCGAGTCTATGAACCGACTCCCGTTTTCCCCAGTGTTGTCACACACAATTTCAAAATTTACCGAAGTTTAACTGTCACATCAAATAAAGTATTGCCAATTAATAATTAAAATTTCCAGACTTTATGAAAATCGACAAATTATTGTTTTTAATAGTAAAAATTTATAAAACCTAACACTCGACCATCCTGAACACGTGCATGTCCCCATGCACAGTAAATATTTAGACAACTACCTAACCTAACACTCGGCATTCCCTTGATCAGGCTTTCATAGACTTACAATATTATTATTAAGCTTCCAAATAGAACAGAACATACAACAATAAACCTCGTTTACATATCAAACATATTTTGTCATAATATTAATCTTCAAATTACTTATAAATCTTTAACTACTCAATTTACAATATTATTCATTTCATTTATTAACTATTATGTAAACCACAATTTCTTACAAGTTAATAATTTATCAATTACATACTATCATAATAATATAAGTGTGAACCTCAATTTCTCACAAACTATGGGGTAGCTCAACTTCATCTTAAATCATTCACTTCATTTATTAACTAGTATGTAAACCACCATTTCTTACAAAACTAATTAATAATTTATCAAATACTATCATATAGGTGTAAACCCCAATTTCTCACAACTTATAGGATAGTCCAACTTCATCAGAAATCATTTACTTCTTTTATTAACTAGTATGTAAACCACCATTTCTTACAAAACTAATTAATAATTTATCAAATACTATCATATAAGTGTAAACCCCAATTTCTCACAACTTATAGGATAGTCCAACTTCATCAGAAATCATTTACTTCTTTTATTAACTAGTATGTAAACCACCATTTCTTACAAAACTAATTAATAATTTATCAAATACTATCATATAAGTGTAAACCCCAATTTCTCACAACTTATAGGATAGTCCAACTTCATCTTAAATCATTCACTTCATTTATTAACTAGTATATATAAACCACTATTTATCTTACAAAACTAATTACGATTCTATAATTATATAATTAGTGTGAACCCCTTATTTCTCATAACCTATAGAATAGCCCATTATTATTATTCGCTGATATCTCTATGTAAAGAAAATTCTCAGATTCAATAACTATATCTTCATTAAATCTCATTATTGCATCTATAAGAACTCAATTAATATAATCCTCTCAGATACACAACCCATTACCCAACTCAAATTATAAACATAAATGATTAAATATTTTACAATCAAAAGTTCAACATTTACAGTTACTCGCTACATTGTGTATCTGCACTACTTTAACTTTACATTAAATATTTATGTTCAGTAAAAATTATCATTAAGTATTAATTAAAATCTTTTTGGTTTTCCTAACACTTTTTCACGCATTTCATCATCATCGTTATTAGACTCTTTCTCATCATTGTCATTATTCAACACTAAGGAAACTATATGAACCAAGGGCGACATGCGATCGGCATCTCTTTATAAATTTTACTAAAGTACCTATCCAACTAGACCTAGCAACTGTCTAACAAAAATTGGTCGTGTGGGCGGGGAAAATCTTCAACGCATTTAGTTTTTACACCACCAGGCCTAATTCCGACCGAACTTATACTTAATATACGGAATATTATTGCTACTATGTGTATTCATTATATTAAACCATAATAAATATTAAACCATAAATAATATAAAACATACCATTACTATTATCGCAAAATTTCGGTTCTCTTATATACGTTATATTAACGTTATACGTGGTGTTGTTTGGTATGAGTTTGGCCCACTAACAGCGGTACGTCTAATAAAACATAATATTCTATCACGTAGCATAATATTGTTACCTTAGCTAGAACATTATCTACAGACAAATCAATTAAATAATCCTATGGAGTTCACAATTCCATTACCGAAGCCCTTTTAAAACTTTTTCGAATTTTAAATTTAATTATTTAATTACTGTAGATAAAGTAATTAGTGAAACCTCACTACCAAAATCGATAAAACATTAATTCATGAGTACCCCGTTAACAACTGTACAATATACTATCAGAGAAGTTGATTCCTAGATGGTACATACATACATACCTACTACATAGTTTAACGTATTTTTGAGTTAGAATTAGAAGTTAATATGCGCATCGTTTTTCTGAACCGATTCATCTTTATTCGTAGAATTCGGTAACGAATCATTTTTGAACATACAATTTTCAATCTTGTGACCGTAACGATAACACTTCGCACACTTAATTAACGGCTTAGGACACTTTAAAAAGAGGTGCCCCTTTTCCTTGCAATTATAACAATATAACTGACCCGGCACTCGGTTGTTAGACTTACGTAAACTAGAAGCATTACTATTGTTACTACTAACGTTCGATTCGGGCGTCATTCGCCTTACATTGGGTTGATCAGTAATAGCCTGTGACTGATTACTCATTAAAAATTTTAAAAGTTGATCGGGCTGCGAGCACCGTAGTGCATTTGCGCTCGATCGCATAGTCTTATCACTAAGCCCGTGTATTAAACAATCGACCGCGTTTTTGCCGCTTATGTAGCACTGGTTCAACATAGCTAACTTTTCATAGTAATAAACCTCTAATGGTTCATCGAACCTACTTTTCCTACGAAGCATGTCCTCCAGAGACTGACCATAGTTTTGTTCGCAGGGAAAAGCATTTAAAAGTTTCTTCTGCCATTCCGACCAACTAAATAAAATTGTGTTTTGACTCTCGTACCAAACTTTGGCCAATCCCTGAAGTTTTTGCAATGCAAAATGAACTGTCGTTCGTTCGTCCCACCCGTAGACCGTGGCGCACTCGTTCACCTTTCTAAGCCAGATATCAGTCCTCTGACATTTAATCGACGGATCAAAATCGGGCAAAATATTCTTATGACTGATGCTAGCAGAAGGCAACGAGGCACCCGCCGTCACGGGCGGCTGAGACTTTACAAAATTAATAAAATTCTGTACATCCTTATAATTAAAAGTAGGGCTACGTGACCTCGTGTCTCGCGCGGCAGCTTCCCGTCCCGCCGACCTCTCGGTGTCGCGGTGTCGGTGCTGGCTGCGCTCCCTGAGGATGTCGTCTTCGAGGGCGCGGAGTCGGTCGCGTTGCCGCTCGAGCTCCAGTTCGCGTGCGCGTAGACTCGTGCGCCTCCCGCTAGCCCGGCTGCCGCTCCTCTCCCGGCAGCTGGTCCGCCGAACGCTGCCGCTGTCCCGCGCGGGTTGCCGGCTGCGGCTGCGGCTGTGACTCCTTCTCGTCTCCATCCTCGCTTGTGTCCCACCACGGTCAGGCGTTAGTAGCCGACGTTGCGTGGACATTTCGTTTTCGCGTGGCATTCTCTGAAACTCAAACCGAAAAGCTTAAATATAGTCTGTATTTACTTGCAGCGAAAAACGATAATTACAAATTAAAACGATAAGCTAATAATAAAAAGAATAATTCGGGAATTGAATATCAAATAGGTACCTAGAAACCTTAAGACGTATCAACAAATTAAAAAAAAATGTAGGGTAGATGTAAAAATAAGTTAATAATTATATAAAATAATTTTCTTAAAAATTTAAATCTCGTAACGTTTTAATTACTTATTCCATTAATTGAATTATACACTAAGATTTCTTAATTGTAATTTTAAAGCTAGTTTACAAAATATACAGACTATTATTACATAAATTGTACCGTTAAACGTGTAGTTGTGTAAATGTTTGCTTATTATTAATCACAGTTTATTGCAATTTCATATCCATGCTTTCTTAAAAGTTTGCGATAACGACTATCTGCATAATTATTTTATGCGTGTCGTTTTGTTACAAAAATAGCAACTAAGAAAACGATTTACAAAATTTAAAATGTGGGCAGTTCGCACTTCTGAATTGTTAGATTTCTCTAATTTTGCTATTTGAATTGGAATATAAGGAAAGAGTTATCACAAATTAACACTTTTATTTTATTCTTAAGCTACATAATATTTCATCTACCCAACACTAATTACACATATAAATCAAAAGTAAGTAATCTAATAATTACCTTAGAACCTTCTCTGTTGAAAGCCGGATCAAAAGTATTCTCCCGAGTCTATGAACCGACTCCCGTTTTCCCCAGTGTTGTCACACACAATTTCAAAATTTACCGAAGTTTAACTGTCACATCAAATAAAGTATTGCCAATTAATAATTAAAATTTCCAGACTTTATGAAAATCGACAAATTATTGTTTTTAATAGTAAAAATTTATAAAACCTAACACTCCAAGTACTAAGCAGTAATTTAAATATTTCAAAGTAAACCTCAAAACTTATGTGACGAATTTTATCCGCATACAAGACAGTATCTTAACGTTTTAAACAGTTGAAATTTATAGACCATTTTAGGAATATTTTATAGCATATACAGAGAAGTTTCTAGTGAAATAACCCTATCTATTCCATAATAGGGCCATCAGAATACCTGATCTCGGTAATGTGAGTACTAAATCAAAGTTCTCGGAGCGAACGTATTTAAATAGGAGCCTCCGTTACTCTGCGTTATAGTAGCGTTATAGTCCTATCCGAGACTTTATTATCATTTCCTCGTATAGTCGGGGTGTAAATAAAATTATACGGCTCTAGTCATCGAAATTTTATACTATAGAAGAGTAACCGAATCAATAAATGCTGCCACGAAGGTGTACTTTTAGTTTATGTAATTGATTGTACAGGTAGGCTCTTGGTGGTAATTCATGTTAAACACTAATAAAACACAATTTTCTTGCACTTTTAAATAGTTGTCTTACTAGTTTTTTAAGTGACTTTAAAAAAAGAAGGTTATGAATTTGACGCTTATGCATATTGTAATATTTGTAGAACTGCCCAGTTTTTAAATTATAATATTGTCTACAACAGCGTCCGAACAATTTTTGTGCCAAATTTCAAAAGTGTATGTATGTATGTGTTTATGTTTCTGTTCGCATATCTACCAACCACAAGTCTGATTTGAGTAGATACTTTTGTACTAGGTTGTACTAGGTATATGGTTCAACTTAGGGAATACTGCAAGTTTAATAAAAATAGGTTCAGTATAGTTTTCGAGATAGGAATTTTAAGTACAATTTTGATGTCGGTTTTATTTTTTTAATAAACCACTTTTTATTTGTTTATTTCTAGCTACGTATATACACTGAATTATATATACTGACCGTCTGAGCTGTTCAATGTATAAGACCTATCGTTCTATAGGATGGTATTTCGACGGCTCTAGAAGTAAACTTCACAGTCCCTTTTCCCGGAATATAGTTCCAAAATTTGACAGCACAAGGACAAGGAAATTTAGATTTGTTTTTGTGAAAAAATCTCGACTGAGACGTACATTACGTTAATGAAACTTTTCAAGTACAAATTCGTTCAAATACGCTAGTCAGGCACAGGGTCCCCGCTACCATATGTGAAATGTGTGCAATGCACACGAGCGCCATCCTTTAGGGGCGCCAAATCGCCATCTTTAGGGGCGCCAAAACTAAGGACCCAAAAAGTTTGCCTAAAAGGGGCGCCAAAATCCTTTTTTTGCACACAGGCGCCAGTAGCCCTTACGGGAGCCCTGGTCAGGCATGATTAAGCGTACCGAAAAATATACTTGAAAAACACCTTTTAGCCTAGTCTGATAAATAGAAGTCATTATTTCCATACAACATTAGCCTTTCATTATAACTACCGAAATTTCTATAACAAGAGTGCGAAAATATGTACTCGCACACTATAATATAGTCGTAAATTAATTAAGCAATTCTTTCGCTTTCACGTACTGAAAAGGTAGGAATAAATAGGAATCTTTAAGGATTCCCGGCCGACATTGTCTGCGTGGGTACATCTCTTCATTTTGGCTCTCATTTCCTTTAGTTAGCGGAGAGAAATGAGTCCTAGTTATTCTGAAAGTAACATACTTATTTTTGGCCAACTTAAAAAAGTTGCATACTTCCATATAAAAATGAATTTTTATTTTTTTTAGTCTCGCTAAAACTATCTAGTGTTCTCGAGAACGGCTAAATAGATTTGCCTAATCTTGAATAATGAAATTTTCTTGGTAGTCCAGGGAAGGTTTATATTAGCATTTAAGACGGAAGTGATGTGCGTTTAGCAAAAGGAGACCTAGGTATAACCTACGAATAATAATAATTTTATAGCGTATGTCATTTTTGTAGGTCTCAGTCGCTCGCAGCAAGGATCGGAAAGCCACCTTTAAGATTCAGTATTTACTCTAAACTTCAAAAAATCCAATGGGCATACGCTAATTACAATAATTATTTAAGATATTGCATAGCTTTTATTGCGGGCTTTGAGCACGGTGACCGAATCAAGAATTTCCGTAACGAAAAACGCCTAACACTCGTCTAACGTCGTTTCAGTTCGGCAGACTTCGGTCGTCGTCAGACTTCGGCACGGCGTATGTGTGCGTGCGAATAGACGTATGCGAGTTATAATTGCATCAGTTGATAACAATGCTATGCAACAGCTCCCCGCGCACTCCCCGAGTGCCGCACGTATTATTTTCGTTGCTATTAATTAAAACTTGTTAATTTAAAGCAAAACAAGTTTATTTAACGTTGCTTCCGAGATATAATGAGTGTTACCTGATATCGAGAGATTTAATTAATTTTCCGCTCATAATAATATTATGATGAACTCTAATAATATTGGTTCTTGCCGTTAAAAAGCGTCAACGATGTTGTATTATAGATTTATCATGTGTTTTATTTCTTTATAGGCGTTTTTATAATTATAACGAAATAAGATGTTATAGATTATTGTGGAAATTATAAAAGTATTTTTTGTCTGTGATATAATATTATGTCAATATTATTTATAGCAAGTGCTTACCATAAGTACTTACCAGTTATTACACTATAATAAAATTAAAGTCATCTTTAATATACATAGTACTAAACGTATTAACTGATTCATGGAAAATAACTATTTTCGAACTAAAAACTAGGGAGCATACTGTATACTGGACCCTTCGCCCTGCAGCGGGCATTGACCCCACGTCATATTATCAAGTCCTATGACGTGGGTACTGGAGGGGTCCACCTTACTCATATTATTGAACTGTGAAGTGTTCGCTACAGTGATTATGGCTTGTAGGCTACAACTATTTCATAATATTAAAATATGAAGTGAATATGTTATTGGCAATTGGCATAGTATTTGAACGAAGTTCCTTATCGTGCGTTGCGAAAGGGGGCTAGACGGAAAAAGTTGTAACGACATGACACAAAAGTGTCGGTATAATTATTACAACTAGAGCAAAAATGCTATAGTATAATGCTAGTATAGTAAATGGTTTAGCATAACAATACTAGAAACGGAAAAAAATGGACATGCTGAAATATTTGAGTGACAAAATGGCGTATTTTGTTCCGTAGAAAGAAACCATTTCTATGGTGACTATGCTAAACGTGCTGATGGCAGGTCTATATGGAGTCCTGACACGACAAATGGATCTATTGTGATTCTTTCACATAATCCTATCCCTAGTAATTCAATGTTGCTCATGAATTGAAGTTTGAACGATGGAATTGGGGTTGGAGCTAGGAATTTTCTTTGTGGTATCAGTAATGCCCGAGGCTTTTCTGCTCTGTCGTTGCAAAATAGTCAAAACTTGCAAGTTCTCGTATCACTGCCTCCCGTTCTATTAAGGTGGCATAATACATCTTTCACATACTAATGTTTAACCAAAACCTCCCGACGTCGAAAACTTTCAAAGGTTTTATTTACCCCTACATAGCCTCTACAAGTCGAGGGAAGTATAACTTTTATGCGACTCAGCGTTAAGCGAGAGTCAATAATAAATTAGGAACAATTAGCGAGGCCCTGGAGTCGGTTAATTTTCATTAGTCAACGCTAATTCAACGTTAGTACACATTTTTCAGGGGAATTTATCGCGCGGTTATATTTTACGATATGAGAACGTTTACGGCTCGTCGTTGGCCGCCGGCCAGATGGTCTGACGAAACCTTTGGGCCGAGTTTGGAGTATTTTTTTAGTGCAGATTATATGGAAGTTAGTTTGGCTCTACTAACTTTTAACGATGGAACCGTGGCCCGGCCTAGGAAAATATTTTTTTTTACGACGAGATGGCGCGACTAGCTCAAAGCATATACTAGCCAGGTAGGTTGGTCAGAAAGTCCGTAAAAACTGACATATAATATTGTCTTTGCCCGTCACTCGAAGTATCTATATTCTTATCAAAATTGCTACAGCGGTTTAAACGTGAAGTACCAGTAAATGATGAATTTCTTCTAGTTGAATAGCTTTGTCCACACTGTGCCTTTTTTTGTTCATCAAGGGCATGCGTTATAGCGCAGTCAACATCGCACGTGAGGCATGCCCGCGACGCTATGACACTTTTCTTTCCAACGCGGGTGGATTTTGACGCATTCAATATTATTGAATATGCCAAACGAAAGTTGAATAAAAGGATGATGACGAAAATTGAAGATGAAATTGCATAGTGTGGACATAGCTTATAGATATTTGTTTTCTTATTTCGTATTTATTTTGTGAAAGTATGATGTTACCTAACATTGCACATAATAGTTACTAAACGTTAATACCACAGCAATGAAAATCTGTATTAGCGCCTATTAGGCATTGCCATCAGCTGTAGTGGTGCTTTACTTTTAATAAGGCCTTATCCGAGGTTCAGCCTAAATATAATGTTACGTGCTGTTCACAAAATTGCTGCTCTATATGAGATAGTGTCTAAACACACTAGGCCGAAGTTACGCGGCGTAAATTCCGCATGATTACGCCCGCAATGTATTTTAAATTACCGATGACACACTATTCCGTCGGGTTCCGTACGTATTTTATATGCTTTTGACATTGCGGATGTAATCATGCGGAATTTACGCCGCGTAACTTCGGCCTAGTGTGTTTAGAGTAGTTTAGACACATAGAGTACATTGCTGGTTCGCCTCCGTAGTCCAGTAGCTTAGAGCGCGGTTCTTGACTCGGAGGTCGTGGGTTGGATTCCCGCGTTGGAAATATGTCATTTCCAAGTTTGGTTAGGACAATGCGAAGAAGATGATCCATGCGTCGGGTAGGCATGTAAAGAGTCGGTCCTGCGCAGTGCGCCTGATCTCTCGCCAGTCGTGTCGATCTTCCGTCCCACTGGGTTATGAGAGTAAGTGTCTAAACATACTATGCCGAATTTCCGCGGTGGAAATTCTGCATGATGATACACTAAAGGAATAGAGAGTGCACATGTGCACTGCGCACACACTTGGGCACTATAAAATTACTCCTGCGTAACTGGCCTGATTTCAATGTAACCGGCCACCGTCACCGAAACCGGTGTGGGTGTTATATATTGCCGGTTTGCACGATATAGTTTAATTTTTTTTATTATTAGGATTTTAATTCCGAACTATTTAATACTAGATGAAGCTTGCAACTCCGTCGCGCCATTTGTTTGTCACGCAGGAACCGTACCTGTTTTTGGGATAAAGAGTATCGTATGTTCTTTCCCAGGAGTCGAGACACAAGGTGTCTCTATACCAACATTTTTGTAAACTCAGTTCAGTGGTTTGGGTACCAAGAGGTAACAGACAAACAGATAGAAAGAACGACAGACAGACTTTCGCATTTATAATATTATTATGGATATTCGATATTGTTTTCAAAAAACCCGTCATATTGCTTTTGTAGAGACGTGAGCCTCTCTTCAAATTCCCTAACGTTCCAATTTAACCGGGCATAAAAGTAGCTTAAGCTACATGTAATGCTTGGTACATATATAACATTAAATACTAATGAATGAGACAAAACAAGGCTTTCTCTGTTACAGTTACCAAAAACGAGAGAGGTATCATTACATACAGGCAATCAGTACAAATCGCTTACTCTTCCTCTCACAAATACGAAGAACTAGAGGGCTTACATCAATCCATGTATACAATATGAATATAGTACTCAGACAGTAGATCAACTTTATACTTGCCCGTTCGAATTGGGTGCTTGCACTAGCGTGATTTTAGATACAGACAAAACAATGCAGTAATCGCTCGTATTAAAACTTTCCTCTTTAGAAGGCGAGGTTGATTTTAACTGTTGAGTAATTTAGTAACTCTAACTACTATATCATTTAATGATATAATAGTTAGAGTGCTTCTAGAAAAACGACTTCCAAAAAGCAGGAGGCTATAGTTCGTCTGTTTTGAATACTAAACGATTTTAATTTCGCGACCTACTGAGTTACTCCACCGTATCGTATTACACTGTGGCGGCAAGTGGCAACTAATACCCTAAGGAATAGCCCGAGCTGGCTCAAGCTGCGGTTGTAATGCCGCGATATTTTACAATATTAAGAGCAAGTGTTTATCCAGCATGCAGCTTGACGCATGGCCGCCATCTGCAAAGATTACTGCTGACTAATGACATCTGTTCGGCTTTTGCGCTTAGCCCGAACCGTATTTATCTATTACATGTGCCATAACGGTAATGGATCTACGATGTCTCGCATAAATCCTGCTTAAACTTGAATTTAAATAAAGGATAATGTCCGTTGGCCAGCGGAGATACAATATTGAGTTTTATCCGACTGCGGTGGAGTAAAAAGAGTAATAATTTTAGAAGTGTGTGTTCGTTTATTCCATAGTTGCGGCTAAATCTTATTTTAAAGAGATGTCAATAGAAATTATGGCTCAAGTAATAAAGGGTATAATATAGTTTGTGTAAGTCAGGTTCTAGTTTTTTTGTTTCAAACAATAAAACCAATTCAACTTAAACATGCTGTAAACAAATTAAGTGTGTTAGCATTGAAACGACTTCGAAACCGCTAAGGCAATTTTATCAATTATTACCATTTAAAACATGTAGAAAACTATGGCAAAGTAGTACTTTTTTGTAGCGCTGAAACTACATTTATACCACTTCAAAAACGTGAATACAGTTATATCCCATATTTATGTAGGTACAACATAATATTAAAGCGAGTTCATAAAACAGAAAGGAAAACTCGTAATTCAAGTACAAATAGATAATATTATACATTAATCGCAATGCGTTATTTAGTCACGTCAACAACATTCCCCACATTGTTTCAACTTAACAAAAACAAATGAAGTCGCAACAAAAATTAACATAAGTTACAACCGCAAACAATCTACAACTAATATGAAGATAGTTTGAAACTGGTTGTTTGCTCGACATAGTTGTATAAGGGTAGTTAGTTCATTAAAACGTCCGCAGAGCATAAACTGTCATGCGCATATAACATAAACACCACATGCGCTGCCCGCGGCCGCTGCTGCCCACTTGGACCTCACCCAACTTAGACCATATTGACTTGCTATCGGATATCATCTAATTTATCTGAAGGGAAATGTACATCATATTAATATTGAGTGAAAATTAAGACAAGGATTAACGGGAATTTCTTTATTAACGCAGCGAATGAGAACGCGTACCTACTAACCAAAGAACACATATAAAGTTCATAAGATACAAAATTATTGGTAAGCATCGAAGGGACATGATTGGTACGAAAAGGTCTGAAATTACAATCCCTCGGTTTGAAGATCTTTCTTTGTGGCTCTAATGTTACAAAGTACGTTATGTCAAAAAACGTTAGCAGGGTTAGCCAGACGTATACCTATTACCTATATCTAGATAGATTAAAATCAGATTTAGTCGTTCAGAGACTACAAAAAATAGTTACTAAACAGGTGTTTCGTAACTAAAGGTGTCTAAATAATAATATGGGTGTCATTAGCTATCTCAATCGAAAAGCTCGAATCATAGTTGTCGGTCGATTAGTCCGTGACGTTTATTGCATATTACGACCGCTGTAATTGGAGGCTGCTTATTCCCGCCACACAAAGGAAAGGTTGACCGCCCTATAATCGACACGCACATTTATTTTGCGATACTAATGGCGGAGAATTGGAGGATAAATGATATTGGTTTGAAATAATCACGTACGTTCAAAGGACATGTTCTATATTTTATACGAAAATATTATTAATTGTAATTATTTATTTACAGAAGTACTGTATGTTGCCTGTAACTACGTAGCGTTGACATTTAGTTATTACGCGGATACGTACATGTGCTATATAGCGCCCGGGATTTTTTTAATTTTGTCGTGATAAAATACTTTTTATAAAAATAGATAACATATTCTTAAGCTGTGCTTATGTCCTTTTACGCGTTCTGTGCCAAATTTTATGAAACTCGATCCAGTCATTTCTTCTTTACAATTATTCTTACATGCAAAATAAGTTTGGATAATATTATATTAGTAAATTCAAATAAACAGAATACGGAATGTTGAAGTAACAAAACATCAGGCTACCTGTATGTCTGTTAGCGTTGTCTGCAATGAAATTCCATATTTTCATCTCGACGTGCATATTTTAACTCCGCGCTAGGCAGTTATAAAATTAAACTAGTTACAGCGACCGGCCGCCGAGCCGCGTACGTAATGTGCTAAATTGTTCGCGATTACGCCCAACTTGTGCGTAAATTGCAACAGTTTTACATTATAAATCTATCGAAATGTCGGTAATCTTCATTATTTAATCTTTTCTTTCACCAAGGTTTTTTGTTTTTACTTTTACAATGTATCAAACAAAGAGGAGAGTGTTATAAGTTATAACTATGATAGTTGGTTAATTAATTGGTTAAGTCTAGTTTATAACTTGATCAAATTACTTAGGCCCGCCATGTGCCTTTGAATTTCTTCTCTGATATTGCTTTCGCTGGGATTCGAAATATCGCTGTAACAAAATTATTTATCAAATCGATTTATCGGTTCCAGTGGAAACAGACAAGCAGACAGATACACTTCCGTTCAAGTTTATAAATTAATATACAAAATATTTACAATAAATATTACCAAGTATAGATATTTTGTGATATAAACTACCCTCCAACCAGCCCCATGGAATGTGAGTTTACGACATGAGGACGATTTATACACCAGCCGGGAATCATTTAATGGGAGCATTTTGTTTGTGACGTTGCACAATACAAATATACAGTAGTGTAACTTCCGTGTAAAGGTCAGAAATATCTATATATTTGTGGCCTCTACACGGAAGTTACAGAGAGACCGATCGATGCAGTCGGGCTGACGAGTAAATGCGCAAAACGAGTCGGATTAAGTCGGCCTGCGATCAGTCCGACCGGCAGGCTGAATTTATAGCAAGCAACAGGCGAAGATTGTACAATATCTGTTTTCAATCGCATGTAGCATTGCTGTCGCAAAACTCATTACTGATAACTCATATCAATGGCCCTGCGGATTGATCCTCCTTCCCGTATCCCGCGTGATACTGCTTTGGAATCACAACTCGCTCAATTAGGGTAGTCAGTTAGGCTGCTGTATATTATTTATACTGTATAATAATATGTATGGCGTGTGACGATCAACAAGCGCATAAACATCTCAGGATACGTGACGGGTGTTTTTAGGTCACTGATATTATTAATATTATTTTTATTATATAATAATAATATGCACAACTCTATAATAATGATTCGCTAAATGTGTATGTCTGAACCGATTTCCCTAAATCCTTTATTGTATTTTGCTTATATCAAAAAAATGGTTCTTACCGATCCCTCCGTTATAAATCGAGTTTTAAAGTTTTACGTCCGTCGGGGCTCGCTAGTTGATTAGAAGAACAATTATAATTATTACATTGTTAGGGCCCGATATTATATGAGGAGGCCGATCGAATTCGGGCGGATTCATCATAGACATATTGTAATGATGGGAGGTATTTATTGCAATTATTAGCCAAAATCATTGAAATAGTCCTAACGAAAACAAAGAACAAAACATTTAAAAGAATTTATTGCGACGAAAACTCAACCATAAAAAATAATGTTTAAAAAAGAAAAACCTTCGTATTTTCTTCGTAACTCTCTCGCTTACGAAGGTCGAGAATCAGATAATCGGCTAAATTCCTGCAATATAGGCGATGCACGTAAGAATTTCATTGCTCGTTATGAGTGCGATCTACAGAATATGCCCTGATAGCAATAAACGAAGTAATCCAAAACAGCTTAGTTTAAAATATAGTGTTTTATAAAATGATGAACATGTGGTGAATATTCTAAAAACTCTTATTAACAAAGATATTACGCAGTGTATATTCCATTGTAATTAATAATAATTGTAATTTGTCTCTCATATAATTATGACATACTGACCCAAATAAGCAGACCTTTTATAGCTATTAACCCTATTATAAATAATTATAATATTAGTTAATAAGTATAAGGTTTTCAAGCAATTTTTTTTAACTTATCGATATCGAATGCATTTAAAATATTCCTGCCAAGTTGAAGCTGAATCTCAAAACTTAATCCACTCAATGGCTATGCAAATAGGGCAATACCCCGTGTAATGGCCCCAAGAAAGCTTTCGCGCTCGTTTCTGTACGCAAATGAGACCATTCGAGAACTCGCGGCCTTATATAAAACCGGTCTAACACAATTGAATGATGGAATGTCTTATAGTCTTTACTTACAAGATTTTAATAACTTTTAAAAAAGACAAAAAAAACCTGACAGTTTCAATGGACTCGCATACTAGATTTGATTGTCATTCGCGTAACTGAGAAAACAAGGCTTTCTAATGTGGTATGGCGGTGGGGTTCTAGAACATGTCAAAGAAAGTTAATATTCACACACAATAAACTTCTGGGGTAGTACAGTAATACTGAAGTCCACACAGAGTTCTTATCGAAAATAATTAATAGTTAAAAAAACTAAAATAACGATTTTAGCACGCACCAAGTCAATCCGCCATCTTGGAGGTACGCCATATTGAATTTAAGTCACGTGTGACGTGACTATTTTTTCGTATTCCTAACAGCAAACCCTTTCATTTGATACTCATATCATGGGGGAACATTTCAAATAGCCTGTCTGCCATCTTGGGGAGGCCTTGGGGAGGAGGAGGAGGGAAGCTAGTCATATATTGTCAACAGAACTCAGAGCGTGTGCAAAATGACGAAGATGAAGACCGGGAAGTAGGTCAAATTAAGATTCTAAGATTTTCTTATATACATAATATTATATAACTAGATGTTCCGCGTGGTAATTCTGTGGTGGCTTCGCTCACGTAATTTAGGAATTTCACGGAAACCGTACATTTTTCCGCAAATAGCCTATATCTCTTCACGTGGTCTTATTCTTCATGTGTGCCAAATAACATTGCTGCAACAAAATTGTTCTAGTAGTTATTAATGTAAGTAATTTCAAATAATTTCCCCCGTTTTTTCTAAATTTTCCTCTATTTTTTCGCTCCTATTAGTCTTAGCGTGGTAAAATATAACCTATAGCCTTCCTCGATAAATGGGCTATCCAACACTGAAATAATTTTTCAAATGAGACCGCAGTAGTTCCTGAGATTAGCGCGTTCAAACAAACAAACTCTTCCGCTTATAGTATTATAAGACGTATATAATATTAGTACCTGGATGACCGAGCTTTGCTCGGTATAGCAAACACTCATTGACTTCGTGTTACTTAATAACACTATCTGCTGGTCGTTAAAACAATTAGTTGCTTAGAAAATAGTATTATTATTCGCCAATAGATGTCAGGAAGAGTCATATTTTTCAGTTTATCGATTATCGATGAAACAGGAATAAAAAGACATTTTCTGAAAATGATTTTTTTTTAATGAAATAAGGGGGCAAACGAGAAAACGGGTCACCTGATGGAAAGCAACTTCCGTCGCCCATGGACACTCGCAGCATCAGGAGAGCTGCAGGTGCGTTGCCGGCCTTTTAAGAGGGAATTGGATAATAGGGAAGGATAGGGATGGGAAGGGAAGGGAAAAGGGAAGGATAGGGAAGGGAATTGGGCCTCCGGTAAACTCACTCACTCAAGCGCAAGCGCTGTTTTACGCCGGTTTTCTGTGAGAACGTGGTATTTTCCCGGTCGAGCCGGCCCATTCGTGCCGAAGCATGGCTCTCCCACGTATATTCCTAGCTAGATCGATTTATCGCCCCCGAAACCCCCTATATACCAAATTTCATGAAAATCGTTGGAGCCATATATATATATATATATATATATATATATATATATATATATATATATATATATATATATATATATATATATATATATATATATATACAAGAATTGCTTGTTTAAAGATAAGATAAGACGTATAGATTAAGTTACAAGTGAAGCTAATATAAAGCGTGTAGTAAAAATTATGTCTTAATCTCTCTGTCTTCCTATAAAGTTATTACACTAATAATACGGTGTACCTAACTGCATTATCTTACCTAAGCCCAGGTTGATGAAGATACATTTAATCCGTTCAGTGGAGAACTGATAGCACACCTCAAGTTCTAAACCTTATTGACATAATATGAGTTTATTGTGCGGAAACCCTCGTAGACCAATGCGGCTATTTCGTAAAATAGCGATTGATGATTACTCTTAACTCGCTAATTATTTAAATATACTCCATTACAATGAATTAATTTATCTTAATTCGACAAATGATTCTTATTAGAAATAAGCAGATCCTTTGTGTCGTCTGTGTGCAAGTTTTTATTTTGTGAATGTTTCTTGTGCACAATAAATAATTAAACTAATAAAGGACGCCAAAATTAATGTGTCATTGTATTGTTAAGTTGTTGAGTAATAATAATAATAATTACTTAAATATCATAATGCTAAAATAACATTTAACCAGGGTTAACTTTAACCCAGATTCGCGGAAGTGGGAATTATATATAAGTACAAATGATCTACTTTCATCCACCGATTTCAGACTTCGAGACCTGCAGAATTTGAAATAGCGGATAAGTAATCGCCGCCCTAGTGCTTGAGTGGCCAATCAACCAATTTTATCAAAATAGACTTTTTATTTCAAACTATTAGTAATCCTGATTACATACTTTACAATATAAATATTTTTTATTTTCCTTGCATATAACTTGCTTTTTTAGCAAAAATAAAATATCTCATCTCCCATATAAAAACTGTTTTAAGTGCTTGAGTAGACTAACTCCATATTTTGCTCAAATGACCAATCACGGTCAAGCATTTTGAAGGTCACGCGTACGTCACGCGACGCCATTTTGCTTGTTTATTACGTATTATTTGCTTACTACGACAAATTTAAAATATTTAAGTCTATAACAACGAAAAAATGGATTTTAAATTAAGCGAAGTTGATTTGGAAAGGTACGTTGCCAGTTTCTTGATATATTCTTTTGTTTCAATTTTGTTTTAGTTTTCGAAGTTAATTGAGGGTAAATACAGGATGATTATAAGTAAGTACTAAATAAATAATTTATTACCTTGTCACATGCAAGCCACGATCCGTTCATACTATTTTAATCCTTCAAGCCCCATATGAGCACCGGTGATCGTGACAACAATAGAATATAATAGCTTTTCCAAGAATCCCCGATCGAAGGACTAAGCCCACTTAAAAAAAGTAGGTTCTCAGATTGACCTCTATGTATGTGTGTATGTATGTATGATGTATGTTGGTCCGCAATTATCGCTCGTTTGGCTGAACCGATTCTGATGCGGTTTTCAGAACAATATTTGTCACATTTAGGGTCAATTTAAACTAGCACAGAATCGAAACGAATTACCAAAACTGAACATAGCAAATTCAACCTTAACTCCAAAGCGTTAACGCACACATTACTTCTGAGAATTTAAAAAGGCGCGCGCATTCGCGCAAATTCACGCGAATGCGCCCGACGAACGCTGATTTGCCTCGCAGAAGTAATGTGTGCATTATGCTCTGGAGTTAAGTTCAGTTTTGGTAATTCGCTTCGATGCGCTTTGATTCTGCGCCCATATAAATTGACCCTAATCATAATCATAATATCTTTATTTGCTCGAAATGTGGTTAGTAAAAAGATGACAAAAGTAAGTACAGTTTCAGCACAATTCGCTAATAAATTGTTAACATGCAAATATTAATTTCTCATAATTTTTAAATAATAAAACAGTATTAAATATAAACAATATTATGACAAAAATAACAGTAGTAACAATAATAAAATAATTAAGTAAAATGACATAAAAAGGAAATCTAATTTAAATGTGACAAATATTGTTCTGAAAACCGCATCAGAATCGGTTCAGCCAAACGAGCGATAATTGCGGACAAACATACATCATAGTATACATACACACATACACGGACATATACATTTTTTAATAATTTTATAAAAAGATAAACATACTGCATAGCGAACATGGTGGTATTTTGGACAAACAAGCACTAAACTGGCACGTTATTTTAGAGAACTGTCTCCATGTCGTTGTGCTCAATCTCCATATGCATAATTATGTTGGAAGAATTTTGGCCAATCTCCAATAATTAAATGAAATATAATGAGTGCTATAGTTATTATTTTCAATTACTATTTCTATACATATAAAGAAATACTACATTTTTTAAATCAGCAAAAGTTTAATAAACTTCTAATAATATCCATAAGTAATTTAAAAAAACGTCTCCTGTAAAATTTGCTCACTGGTCGATTGGCCATTCAAGCACTAGGGCGGCGTAATGCTGTTTGACATAGAGTTATTAGGGCATCAAACGAAGATTCTACAATTACGGATCCCAAAGGATTGTCTCCAGTCCGGAATAATGTAATCATGCTAGAAGTGATAGCCCAAAATTGCTTGTCACACTAACAGCGTGAAAGCCTAGCTTTGATATCCTCATTTTGAATTGACAATATTGTTTGTTGAGTTCGCTTTGTGACTCTGGCGTTATATTGGGGTTAAAGGTAAAGACAATAGAGACACTGATAACTGAACTGAAACTGGATCTTGGACATGGATCTTGTTAGTTGTGGCACTATGATGACAATACCATGGGGCGTAAAAGCGAAACGACTGTCACTCGAATGACATAAGCGATACTCGGTTACATACAGGGTCTGTTCCAAAATGTACCGCAGTACTGGCTAATGCTTCTGACGTCATGAATCGACAAGACTAAAATAATTTGTAGGTATTTAATATAATCAGGACGAGCGAAGCGAGCCCTAGTATATTTCACAATCTGAAAATTTTGTGGTGCACTTTGCGGAAAAACTATCACGCCTTTTGATTTGTGCTTTAACATAGTAATTTTTAAATATAATTTGCTTGTAGGTGTGTTATCATCAGTCAGTCAAGGTGTGACGGCGCGAGCCCTCACTAAGCTCGGCTTTAATACTTTAACCGTGAATCTATGAACGTAGAGGTATTTGTAGTTTGTTTACAAATAATATGACTAAAATCAATCAACTGGGAAGTGAAATTTATAGAGTTCTGACTTAGAAAAGTGATTGCTATTGTTTAACACTATATTGTGACTATATTATATGACATGAGGCTCCACCCGCATGCTTGATGTATGCATATTTTGACAGTATACTTCTTACCGCCATAAAATATGTGTATAAAAATTCCTGTGGTCTACTTTATATCTATGCCAAAATGTTATCAAAATTATTCGTAAGTTCGAAGCATACTATTTGTAACACAAAAAATCCTCCTCACAATAATATTAAATCAAATAATTTTTATACACAGATTTTTTTTAACAAAATTCTTTATAAGTGTCGAACCTTTGTTGCCTACTACCGGTTCGGGAACCAACCCGGTTCGAAAAATAATGAATGTACCTAACGAACCTTTTAAATCCTTTTTGGAAACCGATTACTATTATTCAATACTTTCACGTAATAGTCCTCCGGATATAGTTAACCGTGCTCGTTTATCATAAGTTGTGTCCCACAGGGGCAACTAATGCTGGAATCATTTAAGTTTATTGACGACAGAGTTAGCTAAGACGTTATTAATCTTAATTATTATTAAAATGTAATACAAAGTTAGCTATCCCATGCGACATCGCTTGTATATTGATATTTTAAATGGTTGAATTTTTGTATGTTCGCTACGTAAATCTATCGAAATGATTTATCGAATGAAAAAATGTAGATTCCTTTACTTTCGAATATATAGTTCTGAACACAAAAAGTTAATTTCATATACTGATTTCGAAGACACAATAAGTAAATTTTTGATCTGCGTAACTACTTACCGCATTCCACAGCTGATAGTTTTTATGTTTACGACTACTGGATTGATGCTGATGAAAATTGTCTTGATAAGTAGACCAGACTACTGTTTCAACTAGATTTAAGGCGCAAAGTTGTGTGAGGTATTTCCTATTTAATACTTTATCCGGGACGCGTGGTTTGGGTGTACGTTTTTAAATTTACTCGGCAACAGACTCAACAAGGAGTCCTCTAAACTCCGAGTACCGCCCGCGCTGTCATACCATGTCATGTCCCAAAAGCACCGGCTTCGTGCAGCCACGATGCTTTAAAATGGATACACAATTTTCATTGATTCTTGTTTTCATTGTTATCTAGAAATCTATGGCTATCTAGAACTCATGTGAACAATTTTCACTGTTCACATAACTTCTAGATAGCCATAGGGTATTTGACAAGTGCAGAACACATTGGTGTGTCAAAAGTTTTGGGAACCTCTTGTTTTCATAATTGCGAAATTCAAGCAAAGCTAGAAAAAAAATGGTTGCATTTAATTTTAAATCTCAAGTATTATTAGATTAATTTTAGCGTCGGTTGACACCTAATTAAGACGAGACTAGGCGTAATGCCGCGATGCATAACGTCGTTTCGTCACGTTTCAGATTGAACTGACTCAGTCGTGAAAGTGACACTGGGTTCATTCGAGTAGTATTTTTTTAATGTTTAGGCAATTTCTGTTATTTACGAAAAATTCTAGATACAGAAAAAGTACATCGCTGCTCGTACCATATCATTTTGCACGGATGATATTTGAGGAATTTTTAATATTAAGTAACAGGAGACGCTCAAAATGACACGTCTTGAAATATTTTCGATACGGTGATATTTCATTTGATAAAGGAACAATGTCTTTTGTAATAACTCGTTCTGTTTCTTTATAGCCATTAGCCATATTAAAATCATTTTGAGGAATTTATTACGTTTACATGCAGTAAAGACTAACTTGATGTAGTTTATATTTATTCTAGCGACCCGCTCCGGCTTTGCACGGGTATAAAATATAGCCTATGTCACACACTGAAAAAATGATAGCATCGATTCAGTAGTTTTGATTTATGTTCTCAATACCCGTGGCCCGCATTGGCCGGGACCGCCACAAAAGCTACGTCCCGCAATTTTGAAATCTGTAATATCTTCAAAAATATTCATTTATATCATATGCTGTAAAGGGCCATATATATCTATAAAATCTATATTAAATCAACAATGTGTTTAAAGCATTTAATTGAATAAGCTTCGAAAATTAGCCATTATTTGTAATAAAAAGTAAATGACAAAAATTTTTACTGTGGGATATCCATAAGAGATACACATCATCGGAAAATTTTCTGTAGACCTATTCATTGTGTACAATACTTAGTACATTATTTTGATAAATCTTGTAGGGTTCAGCTGGTGTTTGCAATGTAATCGGAAAATAATGTACTTATTTACGACATCTCATTAGAAACCTCAAAAATATCAATGTTTTTTCACTATTTAATTTTACTCATAAACCTTCCTCTTTAATCACTCTATCTATTATAGAAAACCGCATCAAAATCGGTTGCGTAGTTTTAAAGATTAAAGGGAACGAAGGGACATAGGGACAGAAAAAGCGACTTTGTTTTATACTATGTAGTGATATACGAGGTGACTTCGACAAACATTATTGAACTCACCTCGTAATATATTATAAATAATACTTAAACACGTCATGTAGGTTATATCTTACTGTAGCAAAATCTACCGATTTCGTATAGTATGGAAATATACAGGGTGTAACAAAAATACGTGATAATACTTTAAGGTGTGTATGTGTTCCTTGTAAAGAGTTCACTGTAAAAGTAGCAGCGCTGAAAGACCAAAATTTTTTTTCACTTTTGTATGGGGAAACTCGTGACACTCGGACCCTTGCCATACAAAAGTGAAAAAAAAAATTTACGTGGGAGAGCCATGCTTCGGCACGAATGGGCCGGCTCTACCGGAGAAATACCACGTTCTCACAGAAAACCGGCGTGAAACAGCGCTTGCGCTGTGTTTCGCCGAATGAGTGAGTTTACCGGAGGCCCAATTCCCTTCCCTATCCTCCCCTATTCCCTTCCCTTCCCATCCCTACCCTCCCCTATTACCCTATTCCCTCTTAAAAGGCCGGCAACACACCTGCAGCTCTTCTGATGCTGCGAGTGTCCATGGGCGACGGAAGTTGCTTTCCATCAGGTGACCCGTTTGCTCGTTTGCCCCTTCTTTCATAAAAAATATATATAAAGAAATATGAAAACTGTAACGGTTTTTATAACTTAATTGTATCTCGTGTATTGACCGAAAATTGACGTCTTAATACACTTTGAATCGGTCGTAATTGCCATTAAACAGCCAATAACAGGTTTTCGCGGGAAACGTCGCAAAATATCGAATTCTCATAACAAAACCTGATGAATTCATTCAATGTCTTCAAAAGATTCTGTGTCACTTATATTAAAAACAGGTCTGTTTATTTTAAGCGATATTTTGTTACGAGCGCCATTTTATGTTATAATGGTCTATTAATCACGGGCTTGTTTTTTTCGTACTAACTTTTATCCGCAGCGTCATTTGTGTTCGGAAATATTGTATGTTTTCGAAATAAAACATACACACATTATATACACGTTTGAAATTTGCCACATTTGTTCAAACGCTGATATCCGTACTAATATTATAAAATGTGGAAGAGTGACATAGGATACTTTTTATCCCGGAAAAATGTACGGTTTCCATGCGATAAACTAATTTTGGCACAACGGAGTTGCGGACGTCATCTAGTAAACTAATATACATACGAGTGAGAAGTGGGCAGCTCTAGAAATATTTATAACCTCTTTTTGTGGAGTCGGTTAAAAAAGCGGTCGTGTGGTATTTCAAGCGGCTACGAGATTCCCAGAATTTTTGCTACGTGCTACGGCGTGCTACGACGTGCTACGGCGTGCTACGACGTGCTACGGCGTGCTACGACGTGCTACGACGTGCTACGGCGTGCTACGACGTGCTACGGCGTGCTACGACGTGCTACGGCGTGCTACGACGTGCTACGGCGTGCTACGTAACTCGTAGCGCCGGCAATTACCTCGTAGCGGTGCTACGACGCGTGCCGTAGACAGTTTATTGTTGCAGCTCAGTTATTAACGGGAACAAATATAATGACCACCAAAAAATGCACTGATACACTAAACTTGTTTACCAAAAAAAGATATTTACCACCAAAGAAAAGAAGTCTAAAATTGCAATACTACCAGCTATTTTAGTCACGGCTACACTTTAAATTGTAATCGAACGCCAAATATAGTAAATGATAACCAAATATAGTAAATGATCACCAAATATAGTATATGATCACCAAATATAGTATATGATCACCAAATATAGTATATGATCACCAAAGCGAGTAAATCAATGCGATATTTGACAAAGTAAGCATATTAACAAAAAAGTATAATAACTCCATATTATGTTATATTCGGCAGTTTGGACCTGAAGAGTTAACAGACGGCCACCTACCCTACCCCTCTTATATTGAGTCCCGAAAACAACGGGTAGCTTTCCGGTAGTGTCTGAAGGATAAAAAATAACAGCTAGCGTCGTTTTTTAGCGCCCAGTATAGGAAGGGAGGAAAAAGCAGACCGCCATACTACAGTAGTAGTCTACTATCTTCACATAAATAATAAGTATTATTATTATTAATATTAAATAATAAGTAAATTAAAATCGGCCAAGTGCGAGTTGGACTCGCGCACTAAGGGTTCCGTACCAATATAGAGCAAAAATAGGCTAAAAATTGTGTTCGTTGTATGGGGGGCCCGCCTCACATTTCAATTTTATTTTTATATTATTATTAAATATTAAAGTACACATATAACAAGAGAATGTGTGAAAAATTCAAGTGCCTATGCCATTATTGATATATAGAGAAAAAGGCCGAAAGTATCACGTTTATTGTATGGGAGCCCCGCTTCAATATTAATTTTATTTTGTTTTCAGTATTTGTTGTCATAGCGGCAACAGACATACACAATCTATGAAAATTTCAGACAGACAGACAGACAACGAAGTCTTAGTAATATGGTCTCGTTTTTATCCTTTGGGTACGGAACCCTAAAAAGGGCAAAATCTACATTAATTAACGTACCCTTATCAAGGCAAAAATCCTACAAATACTCTTCGAGCTTCAGTTTCGTTACCAATTTTTGTCAAAGTTAATTAACCCTTATCTTATATATTCCACCCTTCATAACTCAATATACCCTCAATATTCAAAGGCTTTTGCGGATCGAGCTTTTATCAAATTTTCAAAACGCCCAACAAGTAATCGAAGTTATCGGCGGGCCCAGGGACACTTTATAATGGACTCTTTGGGGGATAAGTTTTCTAAGCCCGAGGAAAATATTTTATACAATAGCTTGTTCCTCAATAAGGAAAAAATATTTTATAAATTAATACCATTTGTTGGAGGTTAACGATGATTGTCAAATAAAATTCTCGATTGTGACGAAATTATTTTGTTGTATTTTTGTTTGCGGTTCCCGGTTTAAGTGAGTTTTAGGGTGTGTACACAAAGTTAAAATTATTGTCATATTAATAATTAATAATAATTATTATAGGTGCGACAGACTAACATATTGTGTTGAGAATTGGGACATCCACTATACATTTTTATAGCAAAATAGCCTTAAAGATATTATAGGTAAAATTATGTCTATGATAATAATAATTGTTTACTTTACTTATCTTAGATTTAAACGTGGGATCGCATCGCGGTGGTTGTCTTTATCTTAATAGGCTTCTACCCCTTAAATTTCGCTTAATTGCCTGAGAGATACCTCGTGAGATTTATTTCCGTTTCCTAATGCTTCGATCGATATTACGAAAAAAAATTAGCAAACTAGAAGAAAAGACCATAGTAGTATATTATTAGGTATTAACGATAAAACAGATTGTACAATTTTCTTAAAAAATATTATTTATTACCTATCATTATTTACATACAATTAGAAATCGGCTAAGTGCGAGTTGGACTCGCACACGAAGGATTCCGTACCGTTATAGAACATAAGTAGACCAAAAAATGTGTTTATTGTATAGGATCCCCCTTAATTTTTTAATTTTATTTTAATATCATTAATAATAATTATTGAAGATGACATATAATTAATGCCTTTGAGAAAATATCAAGCGCCTACCTGTTTTTTTATGAAATAAGGGGGCAAACGAGCAAACGGGTCACCTGATGGAAAACAACTTCCGTCGCCCATGGACACACGCAACATCAGAAGAGCCGCAGGTGCGTTGCCGGCCTTTAATGCTGGAATATGATTACAGGGTAGAGGAGGTAAGGAAGGGAATAGGGGAGGGTAGGAAAGGGAAGGGTAAGGAATTGGGCCAGCGCAAGTGCTGTTTCACGCTGGAGCCGGCCCATTCGTGCCGAAGCATGGCTCTACCACGTATAATTGATATCGAGCAAAAAGGTAAAAACAATCACATTTGTTGTATGGGAGGTCCCCTTAAATGATAATTTTATTTAGTTTCTAGTATTCCAGCACGATTTAACTGCTATACTCGTAACTATAATCGTTGTGATTTCAGTGTTATCAACGAAAGCATCTCGAAAATGGATTGGTACAGAGAATTCGAAAACAGATCTTTAGATGATTCCGTGGACTTTTTCTACAACTTTATCTCTAACTTACATAGAAAATATGTACCTTCAAAACAAATAAAACCCAGTGAGTATCCTATCTGGTACAAGTATGCTCATAAACACCTTATAAAAGAAAAACACAAGTATCACAAAAAGTTTAAAAAATATCGTAGAATTAGTGATCAGATTACTTTTAAGCTGTTACGTGATCGCGTAAAAAAGGTTGAGTCGGAGTGCTATTCCAATTATTTATCAGAGACAGAATCATCCATCGCTCAAAATCCAAAGAAGTTTTGGAGTTTTGTTAAACATCGGTCTAAAACAAATCTTCTACCGAGTAACCTTATATAGAATGGTGCCACTATCTCATCTCGGGAATCAATCTGCAATACCTTTTTTAATTACTTTCATGAGTCTTTTCTATGCCCATCAAGCAACTCTCGCCAAGATAATGCTACTCCACCTCCCGCTCACCCCGTTAATGATAACACATGCGACTCAGTATCATTCCTAAATTCTATTGAAATTAAGTTAGAAACAATAAAATTTTATCTAAAGACATTAGACCCGAATAAATCAGCTGGACCTGATTATTTACACCCAAAATTTTTTAATTCAATGTTATCAGACTATAGCTATTCCTGTTTTCCTGCTTTTTAAAAAGTCACTTGATTCATGTACGGTGCCTAAAGTCTGGAAGTCTGCCTTCATAACACCTATACATAAAAAAAGGCGATATTTCACAGGTTACTAATTACAGACCTATCTCTAAGCTTTGTGTTATTGCCAAAATATTTGAACGTCTCATCTACAATCAAGTTTATAACGCCCTAAAAACTTCTTTCAGCAATTCACAACATGGTTTCTTAAAAGCTCGGTCTAAACACTCAAACCTCATTCTCCTTAACGAATACCTAACTAATGAAATGGACAGTAATAACAATCAAACTGACGTTATACACATCGACTATTCCAAATGCTTCGACCGTAAAGATCACAACATACTTAAAAGCAAGCTTCATAACATTGGCATAAGAGGTAATCTTTTCCGTTGGTTCTGCTCATACCTGGAAAATCGGTCGCAAGCAGTAGTCATTAATAATTACGTTTCTAGTTGGGTTCTCATCCCTAGTGGTGTTCCCCAGGGATCACTACTGGGACCCCTCCTGTTCATAATTTTCATCAATGATATTGACTCATGCTTTCACTACTCCCGTTATCTCTATTTTGCTGATGACATGAAAATTTTTCTGCCAATCTCATCTTTCGCCGACACTGAGAAACTTAAAGCTGACCTGAGATGACTAGATTCTTACTGTGTTGCCAATAATTTAGAACTGAATCCCTCTAAATGTTCCATTACAACATTTTCCAGGAAAAGGAACCCAGTCCATGCTACATACCTTCTGAAAGGTCAAGTTATACCAAGATGTCATGTCGTGCGAGACCTTGGTGTCTACCATGATGAAAAACTAATGTATGATGAACATATAGATAAAATCATTGCGAAGGCCTCTAAAGCCCTAGGCTTCATCATGAGGGTAAGTACTTCCTTCAAATTAGCAAAAACTTTAAAAATGCTCTACTGTACCTTTGTTAGAAGTCATTTAGATTATTGCTCACAGGTGTGGAATCCTTGCTATAACAAGTACATTGATAGAATCGAAAAAATTCAAAAACGATTCTTAAAATTTATATGTTACCGCCTCAAAATTGTCTACAAGTCAGACAACTACCTTGCCCTTTGCAGACAATTTCATATTTTCCACTATTTAAACGAAGACAAATCTCGGAGTGCACTTTCATTCTGAAAATTATTAATAATGAGGTTGACTGTCCAGACCTTCTCCAAAAAATAAATTTTACTGTACCTTCCAGATCAAGAAGATACAATCCTCCACTTACTTGTGAAACCTACAGTACTAACTATAGAGGTAACTCATTCCTGGTGCGAGCAAGCAGATCTTTCAATTATCTTTGCAAAGAGCTTAACTTAGATCCCTATACTACCAAAAGCACTAAATTTCGATCGGATTACAATAAGAGGTTCTTTAGTGGGTGACTGATAGGATTTCTATGATTTCTATATCATAACATTTTTATTTAATTTTCATGTTTACTGTATAGATAATATTTCGAGTAACTACATAACAACTAGTATGTTAAGGATAAAATAATAATTAAAAATTAGAATAAGTATATTTTAGTGTTGTATGTCGAGTAATGTTGTGTGTACACTGTGAAGTTGTTAACTATGTCATATTTCTCTAATCGTGAAAACCTGTCATTGGCTTTCTTTTTCTATAATGTCGATTCTATTGTATTGTAAGTTAAAGCTGTTGGTTTTCCAAAATAAATAAATAAATATTTGTTATTATAGCGGCAACAGATAATATACACAATCTGTGAAAATTTCAGAGGTCTAGCTATAGCGGTTCTTGAGATACAGCCTGGAGACACACAGAAAGACAGTACGGAACCCTGAGGGTCAATTCGGACCGCAACGTGACGCTTAAATGCATTTCTATAAATTGGTACTGAATTGAAAGATTTCGTAAGTTCGTTAGACGTCTTGCAGATTTGTCAAGTCCATACAAATTTAGGTTACATATTCTTATTTTTTTCTTACTTTTTTATCAGTAGGCGTTTGCTATATTGGACAGAAATGTGCAATGCAATAATTATTACGTTGGCCAATACAAGCGTTTACGAATGTGTAAATGTTTATCCCGAAGATCGATGTCGATCACGCATGAGTCATGACATAGCCAGCTTCGGAATTCCTACTAAAGCGGTACAACTAGCCACAGTCCTGCATCGACATCACACTAACGAAGTTTCTGAGATCGACAAGACATTAACAACGTCTGAAATGACGTCAGTAGGCTTCGGCCTGACCGAGCATGCTATCACGCTCGGTCGGAAGATCTTCCTTTGTGGTCGTGCATATCCCCACATTACCATTTCTGCACCATCATAGCTTAGCGTGGAAAGCCTCAATGTCATACTTAACATACTAAAATTCTGGCAATTTTCGAATTGGCCAAGAGGTTTCCCAATAGTGGGACAGCTATCGAGGACGTACAAATCCTTTCTATCACTGGCGAACTCCGTAATAGGGTGCTGAGGACTCCGACCGCGCAGGGACGGCCTTTATTGTTGTTGATAGTTTTTCCGACGTGACGTGAATTCATATTAAATTTATTCCGCGCCCCCCAACTTCGAACATCGAAAGTTGAGAAAAAATTGGCCATGTCGTCGAAAATGTTTAATAAAAGATATTTTTGTATTTACGAAGATGTGTAAAATTTTTGTACATTTTGAGCTGCGATCAGCTGTGTTTAAAATGTAACTAGCTATTTGATCGAGCTTTGCTTGGTATTCGATAAAACACGAATAAAATGACAATTTCTTAAAATGATTCCTAGCTAGATCGATTTATCGCCCCCGAAACCATTGAAGAATTGCTCATTTAAAGATATAAGATATGAAAGCGACATGACCAACTGCAAACAAAAATATGTGTCCAATGACACATCCAATGACACATTAAAGTATAATTGACTTAAGAAGTGTGATATCATCATAAAAAATCATTAAAAATTATATACTTAATTATTAAGCTATTGCATAGCTTTTTTCGCGAGCTACCAGCACGGCGACCGAATATAGAAATTCCGTAACGCGCGACTAGACGTATGCGAACTACAATTGCATAAGTTGATAAAAAATGCTATGTAAAACACTGAACTTAAGCTTTTTCTGCAAGCATTGGACCTATTCTAATGAAGTGCATTTGAAACACACAGTTGACGAATAAAGTAAAATTTACCGCAGGGTACGGTTCCCACTAGATTCTCCTTTGCATCAAATGTTCACAATATCTAATAGTAAACCCTCAGCTGTAGCCAGTACCTACACAACCAAGGGATATCCCCCGTTTTCAAGGAAAATAGCGTAAAATGAAACAGGAAGGAACACATAATGTATGACGACTTTATATTGTGACATTTGCATTGCATTAACTCATAAAACGTTTTATTTCGTTAGGGGATCTCTGAATACCCCTCGAGAGCTTCCGAGGTCAGCGGAGACTAAAATGCGACTGTTAATTTAATGAACGAAGAAAATTAAATGAATAATGAGGAGAAGTCAGCGAGTAAACTTAAAAAATTATAAAATATGGTAGTGTATTGTTATTCCATGTTCTTCTGTATATTTTTGCTAAATTATTAGCTTGAAAAATTTAACTCAATAGTACTTGTGGCTTCTTAACAGACACCGCCTAGTGCCTACCTGTACTTGATAATATTGGTAGTGAACAATAATTATTATACGGCAAATAGTATTCCCATTGGCATCTATTCGAATGGATTTTCATATTCATACAGTAATTTTGTCGTGTTATAAAAATATGGTTTCTGAGAAAATCTAACACACATTGATCACCTGCTAAGCGCTATTCACATTATCTACGTCCGCTATAAAGAGCCAAGATTGTGGCGCTGTGCTTTAACCACGAACCGTGCCGTGTATATCCGGCTTATCAATTTTGAACTTTATTCCCAACGAATAAGATCACGGGATATCACCATCGATCTCGCCTCCATGCGGCCCGATACATTTTTGCGTACTCGTATATACGAGTACTTAAATAATAATGTTATACCTATTTCAAAGAAAGAGAAAAAGAAACGTAATTGTTTTTTCAACAAACTATTTTTTCCATATACTTAAAGTTATCGTATCAAATATATTCAGACAAACATTATCACGTTAATAATAATAAATCCCACCAAAAACATACCTGTTAAAATGGGGGAAAGTTCCTATCGGCTAATTCTTGGCCTAAAAAAGAGTTGAAATCCAATCCAATGCCAAGTTTAGATGCACTTCATCGATCATAATCATCTTCATAAACATCCTGATCCATAATACATCTACTTTCTTGGTTAAAACTCATAATTAAATTATGCTAATTAGATTTAAGATTAACTAACCCTGGTTATATTTTATAGCGAAATAGCTGACCCGACAAATGTGGTTTTGCCATATATATTATTTCTAGTATAAATATAAAAATAATATAAAAAATTTCATTAAAATCGGTTAGCCGTTTTGAAGGAGTTCGCGCATAAACACTGACACGAGTATTTTATCTATACTAATATTATAAAGAGGTAAACTTTGTTTGTTTGTTTGTTTAATTGTAATGAATAGGCTCAAAAAGTACTGGACCGATTTTAAAAATTCACCATTCAAAAGCTACATTATTTACGAGTAACATAGGCTCCTTTTTATTTTGGAAAATATAGGGTTCCGTAAGATATTTCAGTTTTTCCGAAACAACCAGAAAATTTACTTATTTTGCGTACGCTGCCTAAACTATAAAAGATAGAACCATACAATGTTCTAAGTAAATGTAGATCTTATAAATATCTACAAAAATGTCCGCGACACACTATACCTATCTATGTCAACTGAGGCACAACAACCATTTTTTTATTAAAAAATCTTGATTTCTTTTGGACTACATTTAAACGCATTTATTTTACTCATGCTAATAACCCTCATCATTAAATTATTTCATCTCTAAGTACAGTTTATGTAGACAATATTTGGTCTGTGAATGATTAAAATTGGACGTTTGGTTTAGAAGTTATGGCGAAATTAAAATATTGCGATTTACGCCCGTTTCGAAGTGGGCGCTACCAAGGCGGGGCCCGGGGGTGCGCTCGCGGGAGCGGAGTTTAAATCTATGAGTATTGAACTATTGACCAAATCAGTCATGTAGCTTCAGCTGTATTAAAACTCCGTTAACTACCTACTTCCCTAAACAACCCTGTCTGATAATCTGCGTGCTGGCAGGTCGTGGGCGGTGGGTGTGGGAGTAGTAGGGTTGGGTAAAAATTGGGAAAAATGTAGTTTCAGCGACTTAATAGTGTTTGCGATGATAAATTAAAATGAATAATCGGCCAAGTTCGAGACGGACTCACGCACGTAGGGTTCCGTACTGGTATAGACCGAAAGTAGACAAAAAATTGTGTTTTTTGTATGGGAGCTCCCCTTAAATATTAACTTTATTTTAATTTTGTTATTAATTATTAAGATACAAAGATACAAATTAAAAAGTGGCAACATCGTAGTGTCATCCCTTTTTTCTTAGATTAATTTGAAAGGGATGACACGATGATGTTGCCACTTTTTACTATACCTATTACCTAGCTGTTACCAATATTGATTACGAGCAAAAAAGGCCAAAAAAGCCAAAAAAATCACGTTTATTATATGGGATATATTAATTTGATATTAATTTTATTTTGTTTTTAGTATTGGTCTTATAGCGGCAACAGACATACATAATCTGTGATCAGAAGTCTATCTATAGCGGTCCTAGAGAAACAGCGGACAGACGGGCAGACGGACAGACGAAAAAAATCAAAATTGCTGAACATATTTTTTTCATTAATTTTTCATTAACCCACCCCACCACTCCCACACCCACCGCCCACGGGCCACGGCCAGCCAGCACGCAGATTATCAGAAAGGGTTGTTCAGGGAAGTAGGTAACGGAGTTTTAACACAGATGAAGCCACATGACCGATTTGGTCGTCAGCTCTTAGTCGAGTAGTCGTAGTAGATCTATGAGTAAACAAACAAAGTTTACCTCTTTATAATATTAGTATAGATTAAAAACTACTAAACCGATTTTAATCATTTATTCAGTGAGTGACATAGGCTATATATTTTTACCCGTGCGAAGCCGGGGCGGGTCGCTAGTATATTAGATAAATGGAACGAATTTACAGGCAACGGAGTTTAGGGCAACATCTAGTTTTATAAATATGTAACTTGGCGCATAAAAGTAAAGTAGGCCAAAGGAAATGGCCCTTTATAAAACCTTTTTCAAAATTATTTGCAAAAATTAATTTATTATTTAGTATGTTTTTTGTATCTATATAATATGATTGACTTTTATTCCATCATAAATTTATTTTACGCACACAATGTACAAAGATCAGAAATTATTAGATCTGCCGCGGACTGTTATTTAGTTCATTCCCTTTGTTTATCCGTTCGTAGAACATTGCTTAATTATTAAGACGATCGAAGATTTATAGAAAATGTAATAATTATAATAATATATATATATGTCGGAGAATCATTGTCCTGGTCATCTCTGCCGCTAGCGTTAGGAATTCTAGTGGGCGTCATTTTGGGTAAATGCGGGCACAAAACACAATAATTGTCACTTGTATTCACAAATTTATTATAAACACTATTATAACGCTTTCACACAATTTACTAGAATTCTATAATCATAACACAAATTCCAAAACGAGCAGTGAGTTCGGGGCACCGATCTTACTTTAGTTAGCACAACACCAGAACTAGCCACGATCCAACTCGATCGACTGCTCACACTCGAATGTGCTCCCCAGACTGTCAATCACTCTAAAGTAAAGATGGCGCCTCGACCCCACTCAAGGCGCACACGCCCTCTGCTCTGATTGGTCATTAATGATCACTGACTCTAACATTTAAGAATCATAAAAATAACTACACTCATGACTATTCATGACTTCCTCTAAAATTCAGTAATCAGAAAACAATCAGACTCATGACTTCCTCCGACATATATATATTGGAATCTCGGAATCGGCTCCAACGATTTTCATGAACTTTAGTATATAGGGGGTTTCGGGGGCGATAAATCGATCTAGCTAGGAATCATTTTTAGAAAATGTCATTTATTCGTGTTTTATCGAATACCGAGCAAAGCTCGGTCAAATAGCTAGTAATTATAATATTCGCACACAATAACTTAAACTTAAGTGTACATCAGTAATGGCCTTATTACTATTAGTAATTTCTTCCACGCAGCAGAAAGGACAGTATTAACGGCTATTAATCAACAATATCGTCAAATAAAAGTTTATTATGAAATATTCCCGAGTGCGGCCATGACACATTCATGTTTATAGTAAACATTAACACGTACTGATATTGTGTGTATGTAACCTCTTTACGCTCAAATCACTGAAACTAAAAACGAACATTGAATAAATAGTAAATCAGTGATGATTTCGCTCCTTCGGACTACGACTTATCTAAAAATGTAGATCTTTGGTAAGACGTCTTGTGTTTTCACTGTATCCCGTACACTGTACAGCTTCCATCGTAAAAACACAATAAACATAAAGATTCCTGCGGTTACCGACAACTTTATGGACTATCACGGAACATATGAATAACACTAAAATGTGATAACATGTCTCACTCTAAATAATTAAAAATTACTCCTAGTGGATCTATAAATAAGTTAGAATAATTTGGATCCAGTGACGACACTGAGATGCAGTGACTTCTAACCAAAATCCTAACTGATTCGAATAAAAAAATCAAAAGTTAAGATTATTTCAGTTGTACTATCACAGATGATGATTCCTAGGCAGATGGCGGACCTCAGTAATTTGGTCGCGTTAAGTCAAACCCATCCGACCGATCACAGCTAACATTGAATTGACATAAGCCGACCAAACGACGTAGGACCGTCTACTGACTAGGAAATTTCCTCGATGGTACAATGATTTGGTTTTACATGGGTTTTACCCACGTTTTTCCTAAGAGAAGTGAAAATAATAATCAGGATATTTACTTATACTTATATACTACTATACTTATTTTATAATATTATTACAAATGGGAATGTGTGTATGACGGTCTGTCTGTCTGTTGCCGCTTCACGCCTAAACCACTGAACCGATTTTGCTGAAATTCGGTACTTTGAGTCCCGTTAGAGGACATATAATTTTTCTTTCGGAAAAATGTACAGTACGATAAACTTATATCTGCGCAACGGAGTTACGGGCATCAACTAGTACGCTTATAAATGTATCGCGATTTATTATGTAGTAAGTACTTACTTAAATAATATCAAAATATCATTTAATCAATATTTGAAAGTATAAATCTTAAAATGATAAGTAACAGTTTTAGTTCATCTGTTGACACCAATTTTAGGGTTCCGTACCCAAAGGGTAAAAACTGGACCCTATTACTGAGACTTGTCGGTCCGTCTGTCTCCAGGCTGTAACTCAAGAACGGTAATAGCTAGAGAGTTGCAATTTTTACAGATTATGTATTTCTGTTGCCGCTATAACAAAAAATACTTTAAATTTATTTTGTTTCTTAGTAGAAACAAAATAAATTAAATATTTAAGGGGGGCTCCCATACAACAAACGTAATATTTTAAAGAAATTGTGCTTGGTATCAAAAATGGTAATAGTTAGCCACCTGAAATGTTCACAAAAGACTTAGTTTTATTTATACTTTAATAATTAAAAAAAAAATTAAGGGGGGCTCCCATAAAAACACAATTTTTGCCTACTCGCACTTGGCCGATTTTTTCTGATATTACTATTGTTCCTAAAACCTTACCTTCTTGGTTTCCACAAAAGCCAGCTGTGTTGCTAAAACTGAGCCCTGTTTATACAATTTTAATAATTTATTTGACAATCTTCGCTGGATTTCAGAGCTAGAGACGTGTTCCGTAGCTGGATTCTAAGTCGGTTCTGCTTGCGGCTCATGCATAATTTCGGAGAAATCAAAGTGGATTTGCAAACCGACTCAAGACTTGACCAGTAATGGAATATCAAAGGAAACCGTATCTCACTGTGCAAAGGAGAATTGGTTGTTTTTACTCATAGCAAAAGCAGGCTTTAGTCTACTATCGGGACATTATGAATATTCCTAAGATCTGCTTACAATTATCTAATTCATGCCAAGCCTTCTAAGCTGTTAAGTACTATCACGTAGGAATTACTGTGCTGTATACTTTTTTGGGTTGAAACTATCATAACATTATCCATCTTGGTCAGAAAAGTAAGATGGTGGATTTAAGTCTACTAATAATTAATTTATACTATTCTAGTGGGATGATATATACTGTTCTAGTGGAATGATCTGATTTTCTTAGTGCCTATACGCAGCGGCAAGTTATGGTAAAGCCTCCATAGTAATAAAAATATTTCACGGTAAATAATAATCTGCTTGCATTTGTCTGACACATTCGAAAAGTCTCATGAGACACAAAGACAGCGGATCTTGAATTGTAATACTTCAAGACGCTTGCAACTCGGTTGCGTCTAAATTAATCCGTATCATATTATAAGCAATTACTGGATATTACAAAATTTAATGTTAGATACACCAAAGTATACAATTCTCTTTGAGTCCATTGAATTCGTGAATTTATTGCACGCGGCCGAAAAGGTTTGCGGCGTCTGAACTGGGGCATGACTTAATGCATTAACTCCGGCCGGTAAGTAACGGTAAATAACGGTAATGACGGATTTTATTTTACCCCAACGGGCAATGTTACAGTAAATGGCAGGTATCAAATTGCCATCGAGAATTCACAATCTTGTACTTTTACCTCCGGAGTCCGGCGAAGCGTAAAAAGGGTAATGATGTTGATGTCTATGTTTATAGTTTGTTTTCTATTACACTTTCATGTCATCTATATTATAAATAATACTAGTTGTCCCGGTGAACTTCGTATCACTTTAAAACCTTCCCTGGACTTCTACGAATATTTTAAGACTAAAATCAGCCCAATCCGTTCAGCCATTTTCGAGTTTTAGCGCGACTAACACATGTGAAAATCCATTTTTATATATAAGACTAGCTGTCCCGGTGAACTTCGTGTCACTTTAAAACCTTCCTTGGACTTCTACGAATATTTTAAGACTAAAATCAGCCCAATCGGTTCAGTCGTTTTCGAGTTTTAGCGCGACTAACACATTAGAAAATCCATTTTTATATATAAGATTATTAATACGAAACTCTATCTCTTGCCATTTTACTCTGATGTTGCTGAACCGATTTTGATGTTAATTAGTGTGGAGATAATTTCACTCCCGCAAAATGACATACTAGGATAATTTTAGCCCGAAAATATGTACCGTTCCCACGCGATAAAACAAATTGCGCAATGAAATTTGCGACCATCATTTTCATCCATCCCAAATCCCAATGGATCAGCTCAACAGCTGATAGAGGCCAAAATTTTATAAAGATGTTAATTGAACCAACAACATTTGTAGCTCAGTAACTAAAACATGCGCTGAAGCTGTAATAATAAACAAAATAACTTATAATATTATTATAAGTTATTTTGTTTATTATAAAGCTAATAAATTCATTCCAAATTACACTTTAACCTAATCAGAACGCAACACTTTCTCGAAACTTTCTCAGCACGTAGAGTTTGCAAATACCCTTAAGATTATTGCTGGAAGTTTCGCGAACTTCGCAGTGACGCATCCGCTGTCAACTTTTTCGGGATTACGAGTTTCACACGTGATGTATCTGCGGATTAAGGCTTTGTACACACATAAACAAGATTTGAAACATTTCTAGTTTGATTTAATACAATGTTTTTTTCTGAATGAGCGGGGTCTAGCATAACGCAGGTTTTACATTAAAGGAGACTACCGAATGAAGACATTTTGTCATTTTCATTTTCAAAATAAAAAAGTTGTTTGTCTTATTAAAATGAAGCTACTCACAAAAAATGCTCCCTGACCAAAGCGCTTACTGTTCTCAAGTTCTGTTTCTATGTCTTCTTCATGTGAATTGTGAAGCCTTCTATATTATGCTAGTGCATATTATAGCTTGACCGCTGTAAAGTCGACCCTCGTAGCATACTCGTGGCATACTAAATGTATGCTACGAGTATGCTGTCGACTTTACAGCGGTCAAGCTTTACTAGTGCGTAGGAGCACACTTTCTTGAGATGAAACTGCCATACTATGTTTCGACCAAGATTTGAGACCTCGGTCAGAAAATGACTGGACCAAAACAGAGAAGCATACAAACAGACAGAAAGCTAAAACCCACTTATAATACTACTGAATATTTTCAGTAAATCTATCCTAACAAGCCGTTGACTTCGAAAGATTTAACATGAAATTTTCCGTAGTGTGATACTCGGTCTGAGACGAGGATGCGATAGGATCTTTGAGCGGGGATTACTTTGCGCCGGCCCCACTAATGAGAACTTTATTATTTGCCCGCCATTCTCTACACCTTATATTGTTATCTTTTTAAAGGACCCCGCAGTTTTCAAAAGGATTAAGTTTGAATACAATTTTAAATGCAAATTAAAAATGTTCCCAAAATGTTTAAGATTTTCCTTAAATACGCATCCTGTAGAAGAAGCCTGTTGTTAATTAAAATATACACTTCTCTACTAATATTTTATAGTCCAGTGACTTGATTTTTAGTTTACATTAAGCTACAAAACCACTTAATCGTTTTTGATAAAGCTTGGAAATGTTATTTTATCAGAAAAAAAATAATATTTTCCTTGTTACTTGGCACTACAAATGCAAAGTAATATTTGGAGTAATACTCAAGCTACCTAAAAAGCGTGTTCAATCTGCCTTAAGATTCCTAGGGGTTCAAATCTATAAGAAATCCAAGTCAATTGGTTCTCTTATGTACTTCACGTCCATTTCGTACCGTAAAGAGTTCTTTTGAATGGTCTTTTAAATCATGCGGTTACTCAGCGAATGTTGGCCCTTTGAACAAAACATGCGGACATGAGTGGCCTTCGGGAAAGCTTTCCGAACCGACTAACACGGAGCTTTCTAAAGCCTTTTTGTGAGTGAACTTTAACAAATGAGAGATTTGTTCTTAGAGAATTATTATTAAGTAATTATATTAACAGTTTAAAGCTAATTATTACGTCTTGTAGTAGTTAGTAAAATGGAATTTGTGTTTATATGCAGTTTTTAATATGATGAGAGGGATATAATAATATGATAACAATTCAAACTTTTTTATGTTAACTTACTTTCAGGTGTAGTCAAGACTCCCAAGTCCCAAAACACAAACAAGACTTCTGGTAACCTCACCAGAAGCTGTGGTCTTTCGAGTCGGATTCTTGCGTTAACTATAATTATAATTGTGTGAACTGTAAACTATTTTAAATTAAACAATTTTATGTTAACTATAAGAACTACATAATTTTAACATTCACAATTTTAAACAGATTTCGATAGTATCGTTCTGAAGTCATCAATGTTAACGATTTTTGTATCGTAGTGATAAAGAAATCGAGTAAATCAGGATTAACGACACAACTTAACCTTAATACCCCGAATTCGTTCGGAGGTATTATCAGAATTGAAGTAAAATGAGCTCTCCCATTTAAATTCACATTAAAACATCGGCTGTGTAAATGCCGCAGCGATTTCATTAACAAAAACGAGCCCGTGTGTTTACCGATAAGGGCGCGTACACACTCGGCGTCGCAATAATAATATGACGACTGTTGACAGGCTGAGCGTTTAACGATTAGCCTGTCTACAGTCTACAGACGTCATATTGCGTTAAAAATGTTTTATTTCTGAGTGAAACTAAGTCTACGTATTGGCTTACTAATAAAATTCTCGAAAAATTTTTGTGAGCGCTTTTACATAGTTTGAGTCCCGGAAAACTTTTTATGACATACTATGATACTTTTTATCCCGGAAAATATACCTACGGTTCTCACGTAATAATCTAATTTCTAGGCAACGTAATTGCATTATCTAGTTGGATATAATTCATTTGATCGCGTCACAAATCACGGTTTTGTTTAATGAAAGGTGACGTTGCGTTATATAGCCAAGTGTGTACGCACCTTAATGCGGCTGTGGGCAGGGGTCACGTGCGTTAGCGGCAAGTATAGAAAATCCTTTCCATCCGACTCCAACGAGACGGCCTTCATATAACACGGTTACACGGAGCTATATTAAATGTACGGAACGTGTCCCCTCTGACAGTTTAGTTTTTGACCTACGCTTGTTTTATTTTATTTACGAGTACTTGACGCAATATCATCATAATTAAAAGCCCTTGTCATTGCTATTATTACTTACAGTAATTGTATATTAATTTGTAACAGCGTTTTGAGGCTGTTTTAGGCGAAAATCGGAAGATGTATGGATGGAATGTTGAAAAGCGTAACCTAAGGGCCATACCTCACCAGCACGCCGAGGCGACGTGGCCAGCGGCGTCGCCAACTAGTTCTACTGAGAGGTATGAGGGGTAACTCACCTGGCGACCGTCGACTCACACAACGTCGCCAGTGGGTCGACTGCTGTTTGCACGTCGACGTCCCTGTCAAAACATTTTAGTTGGTCGGTTGTGTTTAATATCACTGTTCACTAGTAAATTGGTACAAAATAGGACTTTAAATATTAAAGTTTTCATTCGTTTAAACTCGATAAGCCGTTCCCTAATGTGTTATTATTTTTCAACAAAAACAAAACAATAATTATGTTTCCTTTGATGTGCAGAATGATGAACAGCTACATTTATTTATTTATTTGGGATAACAACAGCCATCAATTTTACAATGTACAATAGAAGAATACAACAAGTACATAAGGCCAATAACAGCTATATACATAATTTAATATGCTGTCAAATTACTTCCTATTATACTAACAAGGGCCAAATCCACCAACGTGGAAGCGAACTGATGATGAAAACCTTTTTTGGGTCACAGCGTTTGATGGAGGCTTCAATTTCGCAATATTTGCTTGTTTTTGAATACGTTCAAAAGGTAACGTCACCCCAAAAGGCTTGTAAGTTAATTATTCGTAAACATTTTAGAAAATTGCCAAAGAAAAAAACACGTGTAAAAGATGAAAAGGTGTTTTATCTTTAATCTTATTGGGGGCAGAATTAAATTATTCCATGGAATTAAGCCTTCGACGTTATATTTTTAGTACCGTACGTGCAGGAAAAGTGACCGTTTTGATGACAGGATGGACTATAAGCCGACACAATATTACAACGATAGTATAATATAAAATGTGTACTTTTGTAAATACACAAAAATTTCCGATGGGCAAAACTACGACGTGTAACTTTGACGTCTATATAATTTAATATACAAAGCGTTGATCTATTAATTTAATAAAGCGGTTGATATAATAATATACTACATAATGAACACAAAAGTAATTAGGTTACGATTATCCACATAAGCTCAAATAGCTTTCAATTACTACCCTTCCTTTTAGCTTTGTAGCCGGGTAAAAATGGAAATTGACATTCACAGAGCGCACTGCGCCGTAAGTTAATTGGGTGTTTGATATCGAGTTTTATTGATTTATTGACGGAATGTGAAGAGTGTAAAATCCTGATTCATATACGGTTTAAATTGAAAAAGTTTTTTCATAAAAGGAACGAGTCCATTAAATATAAACGGTTGAGTTTACTGACGCGCGTAGCTTGACAGTATCGTTTAGAAAGCACTCAGAGACAAATATTAATTACTTAACTTTAAATGAAGATCTTGGCATAAGCCCCGATACATTATCTGACAAATTTTTCATTAAATTGAAGTTTAATCACCATTTAATGTCTCTAAGCGCTTACAGACGAACGGTTCTTGTCGACGGCAATCGACGGCAGTCGTCGACTGCCATAGACGCGTGCCGCCAACAGTCGTCGGCTGTCGTCGACGAGTGCCGTTCGTCTGTAAGAAACCTAAGTGCGGCCGTGAGACTTATTGAACTTGTTTAAATACAAACAGGCAGGTCTGATTCTAGATTGGGCTGAATTGTATGTACCTATCAATCATAAGACTTGTTGGACTAAGGACCGAGAACAGAAAATAGGATTATGTTCCAATATAATGGAACAGAAATTAATCAAATTAAATCGTGTAATCAGTTTTTGCTTTGAGCTTGATTCCGTAACATTCCACATGCAAAGCAGTAAGTTTCTAGATGTATTTGTTTGACCAGTGCGTTCTATTGGAGCCAGTAAAGGAGCGATCGTTTGCTGGCGCCATTACACTCAATCGTGTTGTTCCAGCGCTGTTTCTGACCACAACATTGCGTTGCTGATTAGCCGCACTTTAATTGGCTATGTATTTAGATTCTACGATTTAACCGCGATTACTTTACTGTGTTTAACACTATTCGCAATTCACCCATTATTGTCTATACTAATATTATAAATGGGAGTGTGTCTGTCTGTTTGTCTGTCGTGAAGAGGTGTTACCTCCTCACGCTCAAACCGCTTAACCACTTGCTGAACTTTGGCATGGAGATACTTTGAGTCCCGGGAAAGGAAAGGATATAGAATACCAAATTTATTATCCGGAAAAATGTACGAATTCCGCGCGAGGAGCGAATTTAGTCACAACGGAGCTATAAATAACCTCTGTGGCTCAGTTGGCTGTTGGTATCTCAAGCCGGAAGTCGCGGGTTCGAATCCCGCCGAGGGATCAAAAAGTTTTCAAGGTTCCTGTGTTCCTGTGTGTCATGGTTGTGGATTAAATATGAGTATCATTTATTAAAAATCTATATATATATATATATATATATATATATATATATATATATATATATATATATATATATATATATATATATATATATATATATATATATATATATATATATATATATATATATATATAAATAAATAAAATTAGAGTGTCTGTTTGTAATATTGAAAGAACCTTTTTTACTAGATGCATATAAATCTATACACGGAACAGACTGCCAAACAACATTTTTTAAAAATTTTGTCTGTATGTCTGTCTGTTTACTCGGACAGCTAAGCCATTTGTGTATCGATTTACAAAATTCTTTTGTTGTTGCATAAAGATGTAGCCCGATTTCGGTAACATGATCACAAAAGTGGTGATCTGATGATGCGATCCATGAAAAATCGATGGGACTCCTTGAAATTTATATAGAAACATACAGTGATTTATTAGTAATAAAACATTATTGTCTCATAATAAATACGGACAGTAGCGGGCGTCATCAAAATATAATTTAAAATTGTCTTTTGCTTTTAAGAAAGTTTTTATGTGTATCACAGTGCTAACGTTTTATAAATTGCATATAATTTTACGCTTTACAAATTCCAGTCCTTTCAGCCACTACCATCATCAATACTGAATTTCAACCACGTCCGCCTCAATCACACACGATCACAGTGCGTGTCATTATTGAAACAGTCAAAATTCGTTTATTGGTAAGTATCTAAATTTTTGGCTTGTCTTGAATCGCTGGGCCAATTTAAGTAAAATATTGGACTGGGATACTACTTGGTTCCGGAAAAAGATAAATTTAGGAAAAATGCACATTAGCTTTGCGTTATATTATTATTTATTATACATCATCAGAAACGATAACACTTGCCGGATAGCTCCAAATTTCGAATTCGAATGGCCTTACATTGTTAATTACATCTGAATAAAGAAATATGCAAAAGTAACATAATTACAAACCTTGGTGACAATTCATAATTTATTCTTGTTATCACTTACTCGTTATGAAGTCGTGGCGGCTGAGAGCCCTCAGAATTTACATGAGACCAAAATTGAGTAGATAGCGGAATAGAAGTGACAAAGTTATGTTTATTGTTGTTTAATGTTTGATTGAAGTCGCTATTCGTTTTCTTAAATCAGTATTACTTGTTTCATATTTTGTTTAGGGGGCGTCCACAAATTACCTGAGGTATACCTTGTTTAAGTTTTGTTTTAATTACGTGTAACTCTAAATCAGCTGGAAATATTGAGATGAAATTTGATAATTTGATATAATATAGACTACCATGGAAATAGTAGGCATAAGCTACGTTTGGTCGCGAAAAATCATAATAATATCATGGTGCCCTCGGGATTTCGTTTTGCGGGTACAGGATCTCGAGACATGGTTATTATTTAGCTCCAAAAACCAACGAGAATTTGAATCATTGTGACGTAAAGTTCGAAGAATATATTTTGTCTACAACTATTGTCCAGTCCGGAATGACTAACAAACTCTTACGGAAAGTTCTGTCATTGGCTCATAGTTTATTCATTCGAAAGTCACAACTAGTGCATTTGTAACCCAGGGATGCAACCCGGGGATGCTAGATAACCAAGCCAAAGTATAATAAAGTTATTGCATAGTCTTTATCGCGTGATCTAAGCGCGGCGACCGACTCAAGAAATTACGTAACGAAACAAACCTAACACCCCCAATCCGACCATTGCGTGTATGTTAATGCACTGCTTAAAATATTTTTTTATGACTAAGGAGGTAAACCGTAAAATTATTATGATGCTGTAAGCAAAGTATTTAAACTAAATGCGACGGTATGAATTTAGGCCGTAACAGCACAATTATTGTATCATTGTTTGCAGTTTCCCTTCTGTTCGGGTTTTGACTCTCTGAGTTCGTGATGAGAGCCTCATTATTACAAGGTCAATGACATTTTATTCCAAACTTAACCTCATTTGTTTTCAGGGTTATTCGGGAATCAGTAATAAATTATAACGAACGGTAGAATACAATTTATCTGGTTTCATGAAATTAGTTTTATAGCTAAAATTACATAATACGAATATTTAAACCTCATAATCTGTATATTATTGATGTGAGACTATTGTATACTTTAGCTATTTTAAATATTGTTATACTCTAATAGACTCAGAAATTATACTATAAAGATTTTGATTATTCTAAAGGCACATAATTTCATGTTGACATTATTATGTAGTTTTGCTCCTGGATTTAATTTAAACTTTTACTGTCAGAATCGTGTTGGCGGTTCTGCATAATATAATTCTACCATTAAAAGGGGGCTACGGATAACCCAAAAATTAAATCATGCAGCGACAAAAGGATCCTATTGAATGGTCTAAGCTTCAAATTCCATATTATGTTTCCTTTTGTCGGTCGAAATCGAATTACGACAGCGATTACTTTAGCTTCAAAGCCACATCACTACGGGAGAAAGAGAAAAACAGTGGAGTAGAAAGAGAAACGTGTTTTAGTAAATGTTTGTAGTGTTATTGTCTAAACACACTAGGCCGAAAATACGCGGCCGAAGTTCAGCATGTTTACGCTTGCAATGCGCTACGCATATGCACGTAATTTCGGCATGGTGTGTTCGGCACTCATCGGTAATTTAAAAAACATTGCAGGCGTAATGATTCCGAACTTCGGCTGCGTATTTTCGGTCTAGTGTGTTTGGGCACTTAGTAATGAAAACAGAGTGACAGAGTCGCTTCCAATGAATGACCCACTTTTGATCTAGTTTTTCTTCTTTGATAACAATCTTGATTGAAAAATCATGACAAAACTGGCTATGACAACAATAGATTATATACAAGACTGTCTCTCTGTATAAGATTGTATTGATACGGTAGAAACTTTTATCTAAAGTAAGAAGAAGAGTAAATCCGCTGTCTCTCTCACGTCATCTTTTCAATATGCTAGATACAGACACTAGACAGCTGCAGCAGACCTTGTACATTTACTAGCTCTATTAAATATTAACTAGCTATTTGACCGAGCTTTGCTCGGTATTCGATAAATCACGAATAAAATGACATTTTCTAAAAATGATTCCTAGCTAGATCGATTTATCGCCCTCCCAACCCCCTATATACAAAATTTCATGAAAATCGTTGGAGCCGATTCCGAGATTCCAATTAAGTATTTATTAATTTACAAGAATTGATCGTTTATAGACATAAGATATTTCTATTACTAAGGGCGTATATACATGGTAGGGTGTTATTGGACATGACATTTAGGTAAAAGTGTGTATATGTAACACGTTACGGCCGACGGGTGATTATTGACCCGCCTGGCGGGCTGGCGTGCTGGCGGCGCGCCAAACACAAACGTTTGACAAGATACACTGAGCCCGTCGCCGCGACCGAGGCTCGGGCGGGCTTAGAATTGACCACAATTTGTTCATGGTTGCATAAACTTTTATTCGAAAACAATTTCGATAAGAGTTTGTCACTACAAAACTGCGAAAATCCCGCGCGAGACCTCAAACAGTTCGGGAAGTTTGTGTTATCCTGCTATACAGTAGCGTTTTGCGCACATATTTTGTTACTTTTGAAGTCGGATAAATATTTTAGCTGTTAATCGAAAACTAGATGGCGACTAACCCAAATAATCAAACATCGTCCTTTTCTCTTCACACTCACGCCCGTCTTTCATATGCCAGGCGAAAAAAGATGACGCGGATTCATCGCCGAATTAGTTTTTTCTCTCTTTTTTCTTATATAATTAGGTAGATCTCTTAATGATAGAATTTTATACAATTATGTTAAAATATTAACTTAGTTCAATGCACGGTTATGGCAATAAATGAAAAATTCGTGAAAATTAGATGCATCTTTGTGATTTTTTTTTATAATAATAATAATAACAATAATATTCTTTATTTGCATAAATATTGTACAATAAGGTGTTACGAGTACTATAATTCTAACAGTGCTTCACATATTTTGTCAATTTTCTCGACGTGCAAATGTTAATTTAGGATACATTCTTAAATATAATTTGTCATAATAATTATTAATAAATTTGTCATAATAAATATTTTCTATCGAGAAAATTTTAAGATATCGTGTTTTTGCTCAGATCGAATTCTCGGAAATATAATGTAGTATCTAATTTTAGAAAATGAAACAATTCGGGGCTTATATTCAAGTATAAAAATGAATTATAAAATCGACACTTAGTTCAATGCACGGTTATGGCAATAAATGAGTCGCCCCCTTAAGTCGCGGCAAATCAGGCTCGAAGGCAAAAAGCTCCGAAATGCAAAAGCGACATACATAGGATCTGTCGATATCTGCCAGCTCAAACTAAATGAATACGATAGTCTCTCTGTTAAGTGTTACTGTGTTCACGTCGAAGCCTGGACCGATTTAGATAAAATTTTAAAGTACTTTGAGTCCCAAGACACAGGATACTTTTAATGAGGGAAAAATAAATTGCTCCCGTGTATGAAATTGGTGTGCAAAGTAATGCAACTTAGAAGTTAGAAGCAAACATCTATTAATAAATAACTTTAAACTGGCATAAAGCAGGTTTTGGTAGACGTCGTTTTAATCGGCGGTTATGGTGTGCAATATTGAATACGCGCAGTAAATGTATTAATTAGTTTAAATAGCGCTAATAAATAACATCCTATTATACATCCGATATGTTTGGCGGCGATTATTACGTATGATTTGCTTTATTACGCTATTAATATTTGATTAATTATTATTTATGGAATGTAAATTATACCTCAGCTACGAAATTATTTTAATGATTATTCAAAGAAGTCTGAAAGCGTTAAAATCTAAATTATTTACTTGACGACTTTTGAATAGGTCTCTATTTTAAAAAAAATTATGGGCACAAGACATCCCGTTTAAAAAAAAAGTAATTTTAGTCAATTATCTTATCTTATATCTTTAAACGAGCAATTTTTCTATATAAAAATTGGAATCTCGAAGTCGGCTCCAACGATTTTCTTGAAATTTAGTATATAGGGGGTTTCGGGGGCGATAAATCGATCTAGCTAGGAATCATTTTTAGAAAATGACATTTTATTCGTGTTTTATCGAATACCGAGCACAGTTCGGTCAAATAGCTAGTAATAATAATTGGTGGCACGTTTCTTTTCGTATAAGTGGAAATATTTCGTACAAGTTTCTTCTTAAAATAGTTCTTATTGCCTAAAGTTATAACTGTAGCATTTATCTATATCACATGGTTCTCAACTGTACTGTAATATAATAAAGGAGCAACTGAAGTGCTACGAAGTCGGTCAAGTGCGTAACAAAACTTCAAGTGAGGTTTCTCGGGTGCGACGCATTATTCTTTCCTTTTATGACTTTTAGGTGCTGCTCAACCCTCCTTATAATGAGATGAAATAAACATGCTATAAGGACTCTTTCTAGTGGTTAACGAGACTCGTAAAAGTCTATTTCGAACTACCAAAGATGTCCGAAAATAATGTAGTTAGGATTGATAATGGAAAAACGTTACAATATAATCAAGTATATCCCGGCACAACCTGAACATTTTGTGGTACACTTTACGTAAAAACTCTATTGATTTGTGCTTTAACACAGTAATTTTTATATGTAGATATGTTATATCAGTAAGTCAAGGTGTGACGACGAGAGCCCTCACGAAGCTCGGCTTTTATCCAGTAATATTTTATTGTCTTTATGATTTATTTATTAAGAATTGGTACGTTAATTTCAATAAAAGTTTTGTATTGCTGATGAATGTGTTTAGCAATTTTCGTATACTTCTTTATTATCACTTTATTGTAACTTGTAATATTTACTGTACCGCCGATTGCGTAATGTTAAGACCAAAGATATCTAACTGCCACACTCAGAGTGGAACATTAATTAGTTAAATATAATTAATTGAAAATTTTGACATAAGCCCCATACATTATCTGTCAAACTCTTCATTAAATTGAAGGTTAATCAAAATTAAATGTCTCTGAGTACGGCGGTTAGTGCGGCAAATAATATTATAGATTATTAAGGAAAGTTAAGCGTGTATTCAAAATATTATAAGTGAAATGGCCGTGTATTTTCGCAAACTATAAAGTTCAATAAACAAAATAAGGGGACTTACATCAATCGGTGGCTCCGGCACTTTCCGGCATCCATTTCTATATTGAGTTCCGGATTTCACGTAATTGGAATTTAACATTATCCTCTGTGAGTTGGGTTAAACTTTTATAAAAGTTTATTTTATGTTAAGTAAAAGCGAAAAAAGGGTTCACTGTTTCTACGAACGAGTATAAAAGTTTACGAAAAAAAAGTGTTTTGTTGTGACGCTTATGAGAAAAGAGACAGTAGTGTTGTAGTAGTTAGCGCCACGACATTATCTCCAATCTCCATCATTGTCGCGACCACAATATGTTGAAGGCACAAACACTTTTAATATAAACAGAAGAAAGTCTTTTTCAACGTACCTACATAATAAACAATAACACTAAATAATAACAAAGTTACATTTAAATTATGGCCCAGAGTGGTTTATGTAGAAGATTTTAGCATCTGAACAACCCATGTAAAAAAACATAGTTTAAAATTATGAATTATTTTTACGTTTCTATCTCGTAAAAGCAATTTTCTACGATCTCCAGGGAAGCGAGCATAAAATATAAATAAATATTAAAATATTTGCATGTTATCGTTGACTATTAAATAAAAAGACCCAAGGATCCAACTTTACAACGGACCTTCATAATTATGACCGCAGTCAAAATTGGAGTTTACAGCTCTGGTCAGGCACATCGTGAGGGCTACTACGTAACGAGAATAATGTAACGATAACAAACAATCGCTAATACGTAGTGAAGAGGATTAAAAAAACTATCCTTTTCTTATAAAATAAGGGGGCAATCGAGCAAACAAAAAAAAGGGTCACCTGATGGAAAGCTGTCGCCCATGGACACTTGCAACATTTGAAGAGCTGCAGGTGCATTGCCGACCTTTTAAGAAGGAATACGGTGGAAGACTGCCTTGATGAGTTCAAGGTGATGAGGATGGTATATTTTTCGCGTGGAACCATGACGAAAAGATGCAGTTATCCTATCCCCCTGGGAAATCACCTCCCTCGTCTTTAGTCTATCCCGGGACCTGGCCCGGTCAGATTAGTATCTGCCTTAGCTCTAGCCCTAGCTCAGCATGTCATCTGTTGTGATGACACGTTAGCTAATTACTGTTTAACTCTAATATGCCTGTATAATGCAGCGAAACTTTCAAAGTAATAACATTAAAAACCAAAAGCTTTTCACCATAAAGTAATATCATGATTAATGAGAATGTTTAAATCCTACAACTCGTTAATTTTAAAGTTAAACTGCAAATACTGAAAGCGATTTATGGCTATAAATACTGATGGCTATTCGTAAGTAATTGGCCCCGGGAGCATTATCCGACTCGATGACGTAAACGGTATGGTTCTGCGCTCGACTCGTAATCTGGACGATATACCAACTCGATTTTAGAACCGTAGTTTACAATCGCGCGTTGCGATTACCATAATCCACACAAAATTACAAACAGCTCTTGCCTAAGTTTGTTCTAATTCGCTACTTAGGGAACTAAACAGGGTGCAAGTAAAAGCAAGCAAGCAAAATTAAGTGATAAATGATAATACCTAAGGGGGTGTATGGGTATACTATAACTAGTTCGCTGGGAAAGTAGAACTGAACTGAAAGAGCTTTTTTTTACTTTTTTATGGGACAATTCAAAGCAATCTTGCTCATACAAATCATAAGAAAAATCTCCTTCAGCGTTGCCACTTTCACAGTGAACTGTGTTCCTTACATTATACAAACGGACAGACCGTAAAGTATTATCACTTAGTTTTGTTACACTTTAAAACTTTTTGTTTACTGTCTGTGCTGGTGTTGCCCTCTAGCGTGAAAACATTGCATAACAGATAAATAATATTATAGGTATAAAATACACATGAAGGTGCACAGAATATGATGTCGTGTCTCAACTCTCAAGAGAGCGTTCGCTCTTCAGCACCGCATACTTTCATATTCTGATATTTTGTAAAAACATTTTCAAGGGCAGTTAACATTTGATAAAAACATTACCGATGCATTAATTTGCGAAATTGAAATATTATATTATATTTTTTTACATTTTGATTTAACTACAAACAAATCGTCTCATAATATCGTCTTTTTCGATTCATTTTTAACTTTAAAGCGTAAAGTCGTAGACGATAAAAAAGAGCTTTTAGCAGCAATCTGATAATAATATAGAGTTAGAAATTTAGAGTTTTACACGAATCTCTTTTAAAATCATCTTCGCAACTTCATAATATTATGTGCGTTTGACGAGGACGTCATTGTAGATGATGTAATATTGTCATGAGTTGTAAATATAAAGGACGTACAGAACCCTCGTAGCAATAAATTGACGAAAATTGTTTTAATTTTGCATGGCATCAACCGACGCTGCCTGTTGAAAATTATACTTGACATATTAATTGTACAACATTTAAAATAAAGCGGTAGTGCCAGACATATTATCGATAGAGTGAATGTATTTAAAGGACAGCTGCGACCACAGGCTTTATCGAGTTATGTGAAATCGATGGACATTAACGTCGACATTTCACTAAAAGATGGGAACATCACTATAATCATTCATGGAATGTGTATGGGAGCAAATCCATTAATCGTTGTCTCATTACAATCTATATATATCAATCTATCTATATATATATATATATATATATATATATATATATATATATATATATATATATAGATAGATTGATATATATATATATATATATATATATATATATATATATATATATATATATATATATATATATATATATATATATATATATATATAGATAGATTGATATATATATATATATATATATATATATATATATATATATATATATATATATATATATATATATAGATAGATTGTAATGAGACAACGATTAATGGATTTGCTCCCATACACATTCCATGAATGATTATAGTGATGTTCCCATCTTTTAGTGAAATGTCGACGTTAATGTCCATCGATTTCACATAACTCGATAAAGCCTGTGGTCGCAGCTGTCCTTTAAATACATTCACTCTATCGATAATATGTCTGGCACTACCGCTTTATTTTAAATGTTGTACAATTAATATGTCAAGTATAATTTTCAACAGGCAGCGTCGGTTGATGCCATGCAAAATTAAAACAATTTTCGTCAATTTATTGCTACGAGGGTTCTGTACGTCCTTTATATTTACAACTCATGACAATATTACATCATCTACAATGACGTCCTCGTCAAACGCACATAATATTATGAAGTTGCGAAGATGATTTTAAAAGAGATTCGTGTAAAACTCTAAATTTCTAACTCTATATTATTATCAGATTGCTGCTAAAAGCTCTTTTTTATCGTCTACGACTTTACGCTTTAAAGTTAAAAATGAATCGAAAAAGACGATATTATGAGACGATTTGTTTGTAGTTAAATCAAAATGTAAAAAAATATAATATAATATTTCAATTTCGCAAATTAATGCATCGGTAATGTTTTTATCAAATGTTAACTGCCCTTGAAAATGTTTTTACAAAATATCAGAATATGAAAGTATGCGGTGCTGAAGAGCGAACGCTCTCTTGAGAGTTGAGACACGACATCATATTCTGTGCACCTTCATGTGTATTTTATACCTATAATATTATTTATCTGTTATGCAATGTTTTCACGCTAGAGGGCAACACCAGCACAGACAGTAAACAAAAAGTTTTAAAGTGTAACAAAACTAAGTGATAATACTTTACGGTCTGTCCGTTTGTATAATGTAAGGAACACAGTTCACTGTGAAAGTGGCAACGCTGAAGGAGATTTTTCTTATGATTTGTATGAGCAAGATTGCTTTGAATTGTCCCATAAAAAAGTAAAAAAAAGCTCTTTCAGTTCAGTTCTACTTTCCCAGCGAACTAGTTATAGTATACCCATACACCCCCTTAGGTATTATCATTTATCACTTAATTTTGCTTGCTTGCTTTTACTTGCACCCTGTTTAGTTCCCTAAGTAGCGAATTAGAACAAACTTAGGCAAGAGCTGTTTGTAATTTTGTGTGGATTATGGTAATCGCAACGCGCGATTGTAAACTACGGTTCTAAAATCGAGTTGGTATATCGTCCAGATTACGAGTCGAGCGCAGAACCATACCGTTTACGTCATCGAGTCGGATAATGCTCCCGGGGCCAATTACTTACGAATAGCCATCAGTATTTATAGCCATAAATCGCTTTCAGTATTTGCAGTTTAACTTTAAAATTAACGAGTTGTAGGATTTAAACATTCTCATTAATCATGATATTACTTTATGGTGAAAAGCTTTTGGTTTTTAATGTTATTACTTTGAAAGTTTCGCTGCATTATACAGGCATATTAGAGTTAAACAGTAATTAGCTAACGTGTCATCACAACAGATGACATGCTGAGCTAGGGCTAGAGCTAAGGCAGATACTAATCTGACCGGGCCAGGTCCCGGGATAGACTAAAGACGAGGGAGGTGATTTCCCAGGGGGATAGGATAACTGCATCTTTTCGTCATGGTTCCACGCGAAAAATATACCATCCTCATCACCTTGAACTCATCAAGGCAGTCTTCCACCGTATTCCTTCTTAAAAGGTCGGCAATGCACCTGCAGCTCTTCAAATGTTGCAAGTGTCCATGGGCGACAGCTTTCCATCAGGTGACCCTTTTTTTTGTTTGCTCGATTGCCCCCTTATTTTATAAGAAAAGGATAGTTTTTTTAATCCTCTTCACTACGTATTAGCGATTGTTTGTTATCGTTACATTATTCTCGTTACGTAGTAGCCCTCACGATGTGCCTGACCAGAGCTGTAAACTCCAATTTTGACTGCGGTCATAATTATGAAGGTCCGTTGTAAAGTTGGATCCTTGGGTCTTTTTATTTAATAGTCAACGATAACATGCAAATATTTTAATATTTATTTATATTTTATGCTCGCTTCCCTGGAGATCGTAGAAAATTGCTTTTACGAGATAGAAACGTAAAAATAATTCATAATTTTAAACTATGTTTTTTTACATGGGTTGTTCAGATGCTAAAATCTTCTACATAAACCACTCTGGGCCATAATTTAAATGTAACTTTGTTATTATTTAGTGTTATTGTTTATTATGTAGGTACGTTGAAAAAGACTTTCTTCTGTTTATATTAAAAGTGTTTGTGCCTTCAACATATTGTGGTCGCGACAATGATGGAGATTGGAGATAATGTCGTGGCGCTAACTACTACAACACTACTGTCTCTTTTCTCATAAGCGTCACAACAAAACACTTTTTTTTCGTAAACTTTTATACTCGTTCGTAGAAACAGTGAACCCTTTTTTCGCTTTTACTTAACATAAAATAAACTTTTATATTAATTGTACAACATTTAAAATAAAGCGGTAGTGCCAGACATATTATCGATAGAGTGAATGTATTTAAAGGACAGCTGCGACCACAGGCTTTATCGAGTTATGTGAAATCGATGGACATTAACGTCGACATTTCACTAAAAGATGGGAACATCACTATAATCATTCATGGAATGTGTATGGGAGCAAATCCATTAATCGTTGTCTCATTACAATCTATATATATCAATCTATCTATATATATATATATATATATATATATATATATGATGAGACAACGATTAATGGATTTGCAATATATAATTGGAATCTCGAAATCGGCTTCAACAATTTTTATGAAATTTAGTATATAGGGGGTTTCGGGGGCGATAAATCGATTTACCTAGGAATCATTTTCAGAAAATGTCTTTTTATTCGTGTTTTATCGACAATCGATAAACTCAAAAATATGACTCTTCCTGACATCTATTGGCGAATAATAATACTATTTTGTCAGCAACTATTAAGAGGTTATTAAGAGGAGTCCACACCACGGTTTTTCCATCCATACAAACGTTGTCCCCTGTTTCCTCCCTGGATAATGCCGGTAGAGTTATGATTTTTTTCCTGAATATCTATGGCCACTATTAGCATGTCCCTATGTTTTCTTTTTTTTCATAATTTTATTATTAAAAAAGATAAGAACGTCCAAAAACCCAAAAATGGACAGATTTTCCTCTGTGTTCAAACACCCAGAAAACAAAACTGGTTAAAATATACAAAAACTAAAATAAAACATAGGAACACACCTCAAGCCTTCCTTTAATTCTAAATGAAAAAAGTACTTAAATCTGTTAAGTTTTGGAGAAGGAATTAGCGGACAACGAATCGAAGATTTTCGATTCTTTTATTAGAACTTTTGTCGTGTTGTCTCTATCGTGCTCTGAGGTGGGAGACTTGAGATTGGTGAGACAGCAATACATTTTCAAATACCTATTATCAATTTCTTTCGCCCCTGGTGTAGCCCCTCTTAAGTAACACGAAGTCAATGAGTGTCTGCTATACCGAGCAAAGCTCGGTCATCCAGGTACTATTAGATTAACTGGATAAATAAATGTGTAAAGTTATATTATCAGCTCTTGTCATAGTTGTGCTATCGTTATAATATTAATGTTCTGTTAAATATAAGCTATAACTTCCTTAATTTAATAGTTGCTTGATAGGCTTAAAATTTTAAAATGTCCTTTAAGTATAGGTATATATTATGCTCTTTACCGTAGTATTAATATAATATGTGCCTCGGATTTTGGTAATATTTTGTTTGTCTAATTACGACGAATGAATACTCCTTTGAAGTTCGCAATAGAAAATTTATTATGTTGTATCGTAAATAAAATACGCATCCATACAAAAATCAACCAAAGAAAAAAACTGCCCCAAATGCGTCAAAATCGAGTTATCACGACTCGATATTGACTTCTCTGACTATAAAATACTAGATGACGATCGTAACTCCGTTGGGCAGAAGTTCATTTTTCGTGGTGGAACCGTACATTTTTTCGTGATGAAAAGTATGGGTCCCGGGACTGAAAGTATCTTCGTAACAAATTTTCGCATTCATAATATTAGTAAAGATCTGCTTCCTATTACTAATTATTGCAAGTACTTAAAAGTTGTCGTTTAGTAAATCGTTGAGACTCTTACTTGAAAATATAGGTATATTGTCGTTTTACTGGCTGGATCATTCCATTTAAACTTTCATAATTTTTGGAACAAACAAAAGATGACTCAAAATTTCTCTGCCACGGTTTGCAATAATGTAATATCGTCTGGAGCTATTCTCGGCGCATTTATATTAAAAACTGAATGAGGTGTCGTCCGCTTAAGTCGCGAGATTAAAAACTTCTCTTAAAAATCATTCCGTGATTAAACTACAAAATGACTGTATTTTGTGTCTACGTCATCAATCTGTGAGTAATACTTTCTGAATATCTTTATTTCGAACTATTGACAATACAATACTTTTACAATAACCCACGATTTCTTAGTAAATCTATTTTAGTAAAATTACATAACCTAACTAGTATAATAATAGACCTAACTAATAATTAATTATTACTATATTATTATCTAAGGATACTGTAGTAAAGTTATACCACTTTATACTACTGATTACTAATTCAAGGTTTCAAGCGTTTTAACGAATTACGGATGTTTAAATATCTATTTGTTTAGCTAACGTCAAACTAAGAATATATTTCTGTCTAAAAACCTCAACTCACCGGGAAAAAGTAATGTACCGTCGAAGAAATTGGCCGTGTTCGTCGGCGTATTTTTGGACAAATTTTTTATTGCGCATGTCCAAAAGATGTCATGGCAACGCCATAACAAGTTGCTGGTCAAGTCGTAAACAACGTCTTAATTGTTTATACATGATTAAAATAATAAAAGCTAAACATAAATACATTAGCCTAAATTGTCTAACAGCCGCACAAATAATTTATTTAACACTATGATAGTGTTTGATTATTTTATTTTGGAAAATATGGATATGGATCACTTGGAAAAATTTAAAAATTTAATTGTTTTTTTTTATGAAATAAGAGGGCAAACAAGCAAACGGGTCACCTGATGGAAAGCAACTTCCGTCTCCCATGGACACTCGTAGCATCAGAAGAGATGCAGGTGCGTTGCCGGCCTTTTAAGAGGGAATAGGGTAACAGGGGAGGGTAGGGATGGGAAGGGAAGGGAATAGGGGAAGGTAGGGAAGGGAATAGGGTAGGGGATTGGGCCTCCGGTAAACTCACTCACTCGGTGAAACACAGCGCAAGCGCTGTTTCACGCCGGTTTTCTGTGAGAGCGTGGTATTTCTCCGGTCGAGCCGGCCCATTCGTGCCGAAGCATGGCTCTCCCACTGGTTTGTTCATTGCAACGCCACCAACAAATTGCAATTGGGTTAAATGTCAAGTCGTAAACAGTTGTCGTTGCCATGGCATGACATGATTTGGACATGCGCAATAACTAGGTTTTGCAGCGAATGCGCTAAAAATTACGCCGACGAACACGGCCATTGATTCTTTTGTCAATTCAGACCGCAACGCGACGCGTAGATGCATTTATAAATTTGTATGGATTTGACAGATTTGCATGACGTCTCACGTATTTAAAATCTATCAATTCAGTACAAATTTAAAAACGCATCTACGCGTCGCGTTGCGGTCTGAATTAACCCTTAAGCCTACGTAATTTCGGGTCTGCTGTCAGCTGGGTTTGACATAACGCAACAAAATTACGTAGGTCCACCATCTGTCTATAAATCAACTTCTCCGATAGTACCTACACACAGTGTAAGTATATTACCTACCTATAATTCAAGGTGATGATGATCACGAACAACATTGGGTTTAAACAAAAGTAATTTCGCAATTTTCCTTGAAACGCCGCATGTGCTATCAGGAAAATCCCAGAGCTGATTGGGTTTTACATAAACTATAATATTGATAACCTTCAGTTTAACATGGTCTTTACGATGTTTAAAATCTATAATGTTAGACTTAGTTACGATTTGGCTTAATTTGGTTCTGTAGGTTAAAATTTTCTTTTTACATGAACATCAGAAACTTTTAAGTAATTTCACACCTGGGATATTTAATTGTGTTATATTATGTTGGCTCGGGTGAGCTTGATTAAGTGGAGTGTCAGGGCGTTTTGTACGAAATCTGCTCAAGTAATGAATCTTCTTGCCGTACTTCCTAATTCCTACAAACGCTCAAACTATTACAGTGACTTGGTTTGTAATGGTTGTGTCTTATTTTTATTTTATATGTAAACTAGCTGTCCCGGTGAACTTCGTGTCACTTTAAAATCTTCCCTGGACTTCTACGAATATTTTAAGACTAAAATCAGCCCAATCCGTTCAGCCGTTTTCGAGTTTTAACGCGACTAACACATTTGAAAATCCATTTTTATATATACTAAACTAGATGACGCCCAAACCAAAAGTTAACGTGTATATTTTATCTTGAATAGTACAAACAATAACAAGCAATAGGCCTCCGTTCTGATTCTGTACAACCAACGCTTTGTCACTATATTTTACGATTCTACGAGTACAAACAAAAATTCTAATATCCTAACACTTAATTATTGGACCCGTTTTAAGTTTTAAAACTACTTGCAAATCATTGCCCGAAAATGTATTTTTATATGGAAGCCAATAGTTGCTAATCCCACTGTAATTAATAATAGCTGCCAAGTCATTATTTTTAATACCTCACATATTATTTAGTTTTTCCCGTTTAATATATTTGCTATTTTAAGTTTTTTTGATGAAATAAGGGGGCAAACGAGCAAACGGGTCACCTGATGGAAAGAAACTTCCGTCGTTCATGGACACTCGCAGCATCAGAAGAGCTGCAGGTGCGTTGCCGGCCTTTTAAGAGGGAATAGGGTAATAAGAGAGGGTAGGGAAGGGAATAGGGGAGGGTAGGGAAGTGAATAGGGTAGAGGATTGGGCCTCCGGTAAATTCACTCACTCGGGGAAACACAGCGCAAGCGCTGGTTCACGCCGGTTTTCTGTGAGAACGTGGTATTTCTCCGGTCGAGACAGCTCATTCGTGCCGAAGCGTGGCTTTTCCACTTATAAGTAGCAGCCGTTATTTAGTTTTTATAGATCTTACGTTTTGTAACTCATTATAATATAATTGTTGCTAAAAATTTAATCGCTATCAAAGTTATTTTTTGTAACCAAGTAGTTAGTCGTCAAATAAGTTCTTATTCGCTTCAATAATAATAATTGGGCTAATATTAGTATGAATATCTAGCTTAGACAAAGTCCAAAAAGGTAATGACAAAATCTTAGAGGTTTGTGCGTAAGCTTGCCTTATAGTAGCGCTAAGTGACTGAATTAATATTAACAAAATGTATATGGTGTAATTTAACATTTTGAATAGGCCTTGAAAATAATCATTATAAGCGGAAAGGAGAGTTTTATACAAAAAATATAAAACTATCCTTGTACCGAATCTTCCTTCCTAGTCGTATCCTCATGGCTGAGGGACGTGATCATCAAAATTTGCTTTCTGGGATAGGGCTCTCCACCCTCCTTTGTACCCAATAGTGAACTTTATTTCGAATAACTAAGTGGCAGATAAAACCCTGTTCCTAACAAATATGAACTACGCCCGAACAAGCAACTCGCAGTAACAAACACGACACTTCTGTTTTGAACGTAAAAATTATAATTGACTTTTAGAACATGCGCTCGCAGCCTTATACGAGTAAAAAGCGAAAAAATATAAATTGTCAAACTCTCATGTGGATTGCCAGCTGTCGGTCGCTTTTGTATTTATATAAGGGTAAGTTCACATTGAACGTGAATTCGCTAGTTGTCAAAGGCATGCGGCGTACGGAACCTCTAAATTTTGTATGTGAATGTGAAGTATAAGTAAGGCAATAAGTGCCAGATTAACTGTGATATATTTATTCATTTCTGAATTCTTCCCTTCTTTAAGCTTTAAGCGCTTTTGATATTAATTAATAATAAATGCCAAGTTGTTTAAGGTATTCAGAAATAATATTTCTCAGTCAGTTAACTTTACCCTGAGGAATAAATGTGACACTTTGACATTCACACAAAATAGTATAAACAACCTGTTAAAGTTATTTTAAAATCAGTCAGACGTTTCATATTTGTGAAAAAATACGCCATCAAAACATAAAAACAAAAGGAAAAGCTGTCATTGTGTCCTGGTTTATCTTCATTTTCCTGACGTATTGCGTATTTTACAGCAACCGCGGTTACGGGAGTGACATGACAGATGTCATAATATGTTTTGTTAATCCAAATTACCCGGGGGTTTTTACTTGTATATTTATTCAGGTTAAATTCATTTTAATTACTTATCGAAGATCTGAATTACTGTCTAAACTATAAAATTAACATAATATACAGGATGTCACAGAACTAAGTGATAAAACTTTAGGCTGTGTACGTGTTCCTTGTAGAGAGTTCATATTATACGTAGGAGAGCCATGCTTCGCCTCGACCAGAGAAATACCACGTTCTCACAGAAAACCGGCGTGAAACAGCGCTTGCGCTGTGTTTCGCCGAGTGAGTGAGTTTACCGGAGGCCCAATCCCCTACCCTATTCCCTTCCCTACCCTCCCCTATTCCCTTCCCTTCCCTTCTCTACCCTCCCCTATTACCCTTGTAAGAGTTTGGTACAGGAGATAAATGATACTCGACTGTAGGATCAGAAATGAGTGATTTATTTACAAAACTTACGGCTATATATACAAAATTTGATTAGTGAGAGTGAGACAATATAATATACAAAGATAGAGACAAAACATATCACACATGAAAAAGACAAAAATTGAGAGGGGAATACATATTACAAAAGAGACAAAAATTGAGAGGGAAGATTAAACACAGTGTGAAAGAGATAAAAACTGAGAGGAGAGATCTCGAGAGGGACACGTGTGAGCGAGATGAAATCTGCGAGAGAAGACATGTGAGTGCCTGAACCTCAGCAGATTTACACCCGAAGAAATGTTACCACACCCTATTCCCTCTTAAAAGGCCGGCAACGCACCTGCAGCTCTTCTGATGCTGCGAGTGTCAATGGCGACGGAAGTTGCTTTCCATCAGGTAACCCATTTGCTCGTTTGCCCTCTATACACACCCTAAAGTATTATCTCTTAGTTTTGTTACATTCTGTAGACGGTGAGTAGGAGGGTGATGTTTTTCATGTGTCCACCGCTGCCGTCACCGACAAAAATTCAAATAAAATGCCACTTTATGACCTAGGCTATAGGTTTCACTTTGCTCTGCGCCAGTACAAAGCAGCGGCGGTATGGGTCGCTAGACCAATGTCGGTAGAAAATTAAGAGGATACACCAGGGGCTAGAGAAATGAAAAAAAATTACGTGTAATATCTATAGCTGTCTCCCTTACCTCAAGCCTATACCGCAGAACGCGATAGAGACTACTGCAGAAAATAAACGATTTGTTGTCACCTGCGGGGCTAAAATGGTCACATTTCACAATTCCTCTCAATCAATTCAGCAAATGAATTGTCAAAACTGTCAAACTGACAAATGTCAAATGAATTGCAAGCAGAGTTGCATTTTGTGATTTTAGAAAAATGAATCTATGATTCATATCATGATTCTTCAAAGCGACCATTTTAGCCCCGCTGATTCCTTCTCCAAAACTAAACCGATTTAAGTACTTTTTTCATTAAAGATTAAAGAAAGGCTTGAGCTGTGTTCCTATGTTTTACTTTTTTTGTATAATCTAGCCAAATCTGTTTTCTGGATGTTTGAACAAAGTGGAAAATCTGGCCATTTTTTTGGGTTTTTGAACGTTCATATATTATTTAATAATTAAATTATAAAAAAAAGAAAACATAGGGACATTGTATTAGTGGCCGTAGATATTTAGGAAAAAAATTATAACTCTACTAGCGTTATCCAAGGAGGAAACAGGGGACAACGTTTGTATGGAAAAAAGGGCAGTGTGGACTCCTCTTCAACCTGTAGCCTAGGTCATAAAGAGTCATAATATTTTTATTTGCATGTTTGTCGGTGACGTCGCGTCCTGATGATGTCCCGATGACGTCCTGGTGACGGCGACGGTGGACAAACGACATAAAACAGCTCGTTGCTTTCGAACTCGAGAGGCATCATTAAGTTCGTCTTAGTCCCGGGAGTGATGCTTCCAAAGCTGACAGTCGTTTTCATTGTAATGTCATTTTAATAGTCATTATTCTCGTATTTTGTAATTTTTGTATTTTGTCATAATTCTTGTAAATTGTAATAATTATAACGTGCGCAACGAAGATGCGAACTGCCGCAGGTACCGAGAATCTGAAACTTGTAAGTATATGATTATTTGCTTGACACGTGCTGCCACCTACATAACATTATTGTTACTGCAGGGGTCGACGTGCGCAACAAAGGTCGCCAATCATAAACTTGTACCTTATGATTGCATGAGCACTGAGCAGCCTCTAGCTCCTGTACTTACCCTGTTGAATACATACTAATATTATTATAAATGCGAAAGTGTCTTTTTTTTTTTTTTTTTTTTTTTTTTTTTTCTCTTGTTCCCCTTACATAATAAGGGACAATTATCCCCGTTATTTTTAGATACACTCTCATATTTTACAACTTCTTTTTACCTTTCACACTTTTACATTTAACATATTACATATAGTTACATATAAACATATAGTTACATTTCTTATTACTTTTCCAACTAAGCGTCACTTTATTTTACACTATTACATTTTGTTACATTCCAGTCCGTTATTCACTTTGGTTATACATCACATTCTTAGTTCTGTGTTACATGCCATAGTCACGAGTGTCCGATTTTGCGCTGATTTTAATACTTATAATTAACACTAATTATTGTAGTATTACATGTAAATGGGAGCCATTTTGCGATTTTATTTAATTGCCAATAGGTGTTACCGTGCCATACTATCGCCGATAACGGTTATACATATACATAACATAATACATTAGATACAGATTTAAAAGAAACAGAAAATTTACAGTGTTATATAATAATATAAATATAGTATAAAGTTAGGTACATATAAAGTTAGGTACTAACTGCGAGTTACATATGGTGTATTTGCTATATTTCAAATACGTACAATGTTTTTGGCAGCGCGTTTTTTTTTTTCATATAAATTACTACAAAGATAACAGACATTTTATAATATATATTTATAATTAAAGATTTTAAGTATACATATGCTTTATTAATTTTTTGTTATTAGTTATAATTTCTTACATCAACATTAATTCGGCTACTTATTAATTATTGTTATTACAAATGCTCATTATTTACTACTAACAATCATGGCATTACATTGGCACTATTTTGAAGCGGCGGTGTTAATTTGTGACGTCAAATGTTTGTTGAGTGCTGTGTAACCACGTGGGGTTCCACATACTCCTCGTCTTCAGGTTCATATGCCACCGCCGCACGCGCTATGGCGTCCCATTTGCGCCGAATCGGACACTCCATGCTGAACGCATTGTGCTCGCCCTCTTTACCTTCTTTCTTACAATTAATACAGCAGGGTTTTACTCCTGCCTTTAGCCCCTCACACTCCGACCTGTGGTGTGGTCCGGAGCTTTCGATGCAGAATCGCCTTCCATGCCCATACCCTAGACAGTGCGAGCACTGTATTAGGGGGGACTGGTCGGCGACTCTCGCCCTCTGCATATCTATATATGCGCGCCCTTCCCTGGTGAAGCACTGCCATATGTCCGGGGACACCTCAAGTACGACATGCTCCGTGCGGGGGTCTCTTGACTTCCTTCTATATTTAACACGTACCCTGTCCTCATCCCCATCCAGTACGTACTGTATGAGGTGCTTGTTCTGATTACGGATTGCGTCACAAATGTCGTCATCCGTAATCTGTCTGTCTGTTACCTCTTTACGCTCAAACCGCTGAACCAATTTTGCTAAAATTTGGTATGGAGATACTTTGAGACCCGGGAAAGGACAAAGGATAGTTTTTATCCCTGTAAAATGTATGGTTCCCACGCGATAAACGAGTTATGGCGCAACGGAGTTGCGGGTGTCATCTAGTCGATTTATAAGTACGAGCTAATGCTCCGAGTACTACGTAATCGTACATCGACATCGTGCGCGATTACGCAATTGATTGGATCTGTTTTAACGTTACGTCTTAAGCGAAATCGTTCGCACAAATCACGTTACGCACAAGATCGATCGTATTGGAGAAAGTTCGTAATCGGATCCTTCAACAGATCCGTCGCCGTGAGTTGTGTGTTATTAAATATTTATTCTCCCCCGCTCTCAACACCAGATGTTTTTGATTGAACACAAGGAATAATTTACGCGTCTATTTCCAGTACACTTTAACGCGTGTTTTATAAGAGGAATAGCCTAAGCCATGAGACGTTCCAGTTAAAATAATTAAACAAAAAAATAAAATAAAAATTATAGGATAGGAAAACAGCGCTCTAATTTTTAAAATTCGTCTTTTCTTATAAAATACGTAAGCTTATCTTAGCTTCTTCACTAGCTTTGCCCGCGTAAAACACTATTCCTGGAATACCAATTTTAAATACATGTCTTATTCCTTATATTAGGGGTACAGTTTCAAAAAATCTGTTTTTTTCGTGCGTCTACATTTTATCAGGAACCAACTTACCAAATTTAAAGTTTTTTTGATAAAAAAATATTTTCTGAGGTTCTCTCCATTATAATTATAGTACAGTGCTTTTATTGTATGTATTATTCATATCTGATATCATAGACTAGATTAAAGTTCCTTTTTTTTGTTATTTTTATCGTGAAAGAGGTCAACGCGACGACAGGTCACAGTAAATCATGATCAGTGATTAATGCTGCTCCTGAAATCAGCAATATTAGCCTGAGCAGCGAGTAGGTCTAAGTGTATTTAAAATAATGTTAAAAATATTCTTTTAAGTGGTGTAGTCCACAAATTACTGAGGTGTTTAAGAGGGGGCCCATCCCATTGTTAAAAGAAAATACTATTTTGGTCCATTTCATCAAGATTGTAATATCGGCCAAGTGCGAGTCGGACTCGAGCACGAAGAGGAAAAATAAGCAAAAAATGTATTTTTTGTAGGGATCCCCCTTAAATATATTTTATTTGATTTTAATTTATTATTATCATTAAGGTACAAATAATATTAAGTGTTTTGTGAAGTTTTCAAGTCCCTAGGAGTAGCCATTAATGATATAAAGCGAAAAAGGCTAAAGAATAACGTTTGTTGTATGAGTTAAATATTTGATTCATTTTAAGCAAAAGTCAAATACTAAAAACAAAATAAATTAAATATTTAAGGGGGCTCTCATACAACAAACGTTATTTTTTTAGCCTTTTTCGCTTTATATCCATAATGGCTACTCCTAGGGACTTGAAATATTTACAAAATACTTAATATAATTTATACCTTAATGATAATAATAAATTAAAATAATCTAAATCTCATACAATAAACGTGATTTTTTGCTATTTTTAGTTTTAGTTTAAAGGCACTTGAAATACTCACAAAATATTCAACTGTATTTATACTGAGGTAATAATAATTATAAGAAAATTAAATATGGTGGTACGGAACCCTACGTGCGCGAGTCCAACTCGCACTTGGCCGATTTTTAAAATATTATTATCTTTGGTAGATAACAGTACTTTAAAGCTTAAGAAATAAGCTAAAACTTTAAACTTTAGTAATTTTAATTGAATATAATAATAATGAAATTAAGAAGTAATATTGTTATTATCTTACAATTTTATAGAAACACTCTATAATTACTAATTAGTTTACTTAGTTGAGATTTTTTTTCCAATACATAAAAAGCGGCAACGATTATTTCGTCTTATCTACCTATATATCTATATATATATATATATATAAAACTCAAAGGTGACTGACTGACATGGTGATCTATCAACGCACAGCCAAAACCACTGGGACTGGTAGATACTATGACGTAGGCATCCGCTAAGAAAGGATTTTGATCAATTCTACCCACAAGGGGTCAAAATAGGGGATGAAAGTTTGTATATAATAATACATGCTAACGCGAGCGAAGCCGCGGGCAAAAGCTCGTCCAATATAATTTCTTAAAAATAAGTTAAAAAAACTAAATCAACTAAACTTAATTACATAAAAAGCCCCATGAATACATAAAAAATGCAAACCTGCAAAGAAAATGTTCATTATCTCATAGCTTATCTTGGCGAAATTCATATTTTCACGAAAATTCCGTCCCGTCGTAGCGGAAGATTTGTTTTCAGAAAATTTCAATAAGTCGGTTCATTTTTCAAAAGCCTTCATTACAACGGGCGTATTTGTTCCCACTCAAATAAGCACGGTTAGAGAGAAAATCATAAAATTCTCCCTCAAAACAAGTTAGTTCATTTCACAAGTTAATTTATAATGTTCCTACCAGCTATCGGCTGGTGAGCTGTCAGAACAACCCAAATTTTAATTTCGTAAGAAGCGTAATTGCTTACTCGTGAGTATGGAGCAAAAATAGCATTAATTAATTATATTTGTTTTTTGGTACGAGACTGTATGGAAATAGCTTTGTGAAGAGTTATTACGAAGAAAGTATTTAGAATTTCTTCTTTTCCTGACTTGATATTATATTTTGTATATGTTTAATTGAATTAATTACTTATTTAGTGGCGTGCACTTTATATTGGGATAGGTAAAAGTATCAAACTACTGGCAGGACACATGGTATGATTGAAATTTCGTAAGACGGAGTGTGAGTAGACCGCCAGCGCGGCGTAGGAAAGGAAAATATATGCTAGCTACCGCTCTTGCGTTATTCACATTGAGATAGTCTTTCATTAATATGGTTTAGCGACTGGTTTTGAAAGTAGCCGTTCAACAAAAGTTTTATTATAAAATGTTATCAAGTGCAGAGATAAGAATACGTATTCTCTCAGTGATCCGAGAAGCTTTGGAACTTTAAACGAGTGGCTTGTCAGTAATAATCGTTCTAAATGCTAGTGGAAAACCATCTGGAGAGAAAATATCCAGTCCTGAGTCACGGATAGAGAACATTGATCTATCGTTCTTGTACATACATAATGATGGTACTATCATAAGAATCTAACTTTTAACTCGAAATGAGTTACTGTTTTTTGGCCTTCACTTCTTATTAGGGTAGTGATGTTAAAATGTTTGATTTCCGAGCGGTGCTTAATGAGTTGGTAATTGGTTGGCTGTATTGACTACCACGGTGTGAAGAGGGGAACATATCAAAAATATGTCTTTGTTGAAGTTTATCATAAAAACAATCAAAGTAAAAAATAGTAGTTTGGTAGTGAATAAAAAAACCGGCCAAGTGCGAATTCGACTCGCCCATGAAGGGTTCCGCAGCAGCAATAAGGTTTATTTTTATGAAATTAAAAGGTTTTTGATTTATTTTCATTTTTCAGTTGATTTAATGAAAGTTAATTTAAGGTTTACCATTTATGACGTATAAAAACTACTAGCTAGATCTCGTTCAAACCAATTTTCGTTGGTAGTTTTTATAGTAATGTACATCATATATTATTTTAGACTTAGCATGCCTCTACTTTAGAAGTTAGAGGGGGGGACGACACATATTTTACCACTTTGGAAAATTCAGGTTAGAAAAAAAATATGTTAAGAACCTCAATATGATTTTTGAAGACCTATCCATAGATACCCCACACGCATGCGGCATGGGTTAGATGAAAAAAAAGTTTTTTTGTTCCAGTTGTACCTATGGAGACCCCTAAAATTTTTTATATTTTTTCCATTTTTATATCAAAATCTTAATGCGGTTCACAGACTACATCTACTAATTAAGTTTCAATAGTATAGCTCCTATGGTTTCGGCGAAAAGTGGCTGTGACGTACGGACGGACAGACAGACAGATAGACATGATGAATCTATAAGGGTTCAGTTGTTTGCCATTTGGCTACGGAACCCTAAAAAGCAACAAAAAAAACTTCAACACTTTCCAGTAAGAATTTGGACAAAAGTATATTGTTTGAACAGCTTGGATTATATCCAATGGGATCCGGCGCTCGCATGAGACGTGTTGTAATAAACAATTAAACTACGAACCGATTGCTTTTGGCAGCGATTAAATAAAGACTCAGAGGAACTCGTTCCAGATTGTTCGCTTACTTCATACAAGTACGTTTTACGCAAAAATGTATGTTTTGTTTAATTTAAAAACAATTCGGCTAAAAATTACCTTTGTTTTTGATATTTTAGCGTCTATTACGATCCAAACACTATTTATATTTTTATACAGAGTTGCTCGTACCTTTGCTCGCGTCAATATAATAATATTATCCCGCAAAAATTATTATTCCGACGAAAAAGATGGCCATAATAAATTAATCTAGTAGGTTCGGAGACTAATCGACGATTGGGAAGCCTACGAGTACATTATACGAGTTTATAAAATTTCAGCCTTTTGTTTTGTATAGAAGTCATAAAGAGAAACTATAATACCTATTTTATAGAGTTCCGTAGTAATGACAAGGAACCCTTGCACTTATAGCGTTTAAAATACGGCTTTTAAATATAACACGATAATCCATATTTCGCCGTTATCATTCACGATATAACCTTAGAATTATTTTTATTTTCCGTTCGCAAAGAAGGAACTGAATAACGGACGAACTGTCTTTCACTGGCGCCTAATCGAATGTTTGATCGCAGTGGCATACTCAATGGAATTTGATCCCGATTCTCGCGATCTTCATACGCCTGCATAAATGTATATTAAGGTTAACATCTTATTTTAAAATACTATTTCATTTATTTTTAAGCTAGAAAGCATTGATGTTTTAAATTTAAATAAGTATTTTTGTTATTGTCACTCAGCGTTGTACATTTGTGTCGATTTAAGCGTGGTAGAGCCATGCTTTGGCACGAATGGGCCGGCTCAACCAGAGAAATACCACGGGCTCACAGAAAACCGGCGTGAAACAGCGCTTGCGCTGTATTTCCCCGAGTGAGTGAGTTTACCGGAGGCCAAATCCCCTACCCTGTTCCCTTCCTTAGCCTCACCTTACACCTATTCCCTCTTAAAAAGTCGGCAACGCACCTGCAGCTTTTCTGATGTTGCGAGTGTCCATGGGCGACAGAAGTTGCTTTCCATCAGGTAGCGTTTGCTCGTTTGCCCCCTTATTTCATAAAAAAAAACAAAAATCTTTCGAATTACTAAAGTACTAAAAACATTTAAAAGTATTTTGTGAATTCAGGGGTGTATTTTACAAATATACTTTCAATTGTGCATTTTTTATATTTGTAAATATAACACTAGTGTTTCGTGGAACTCGACTGTTATTATAAAATGCACTTAGCGTTTTTTTAAATGGAAAAATTAGAGTTGGAATATTAACTATTATTGAATAAATAATATTAAAACTTATAGTATTTTGTGTTTAAACTTGGGATTGTTACGAGTATGTGTTGTTCATGACTTACCTCTTTAAAATTATAAAACCTTTTATATTAGCATTTTATCCTACTTCTATTTACTCTGCTCTAGTCTTTAATATTCTACTAAGTAAGTTTCCAACGATAAATTATAAAAGTTTGTTTTATAATAAAATAACAAACTGTAGAATGAATTAGAGTGAACGCGTAATGGAATAAAATATGGAGTCAATCAGGTCTGCAAGAATACTCGTTATGCAGAAAATGCGAATAAATAAAATGTCAAATGAACCAGACTGACGGCTGTGAATCACTGCTGGATTTGGCAGAGCTTTGGCTAATTTATTATAATGGAAATTATTGTTAAAGAAAATTGTATTGGATTAAAATAATTCAATAAAACATTTTTATGTACTATCATTTTCGAGTTTTTACGGGAAGAAGAGTTGCGTAAAAAGGAGTGCATCGACTGACGTGCGTAGCGTAACCCATATACAAAATCTACATTGATAAAATAAAGAATTAATGTTTGTTTGTTTGCATAGATATGAAAGGCACAAGTACCTCGAGAAGAATATAGGTAAAAAGAAAATAAAACAGACATATACATACGTAGCTTTTTGTTGTGAAATATTTTTGCGCGTCGTAGACAATATCAGTAAATTAATCCTAACATTGAAAACGCATTTAATAACGTTAAAAACGTACAGAAAGTTGAATCGCGCGCGTCAAAAACAATAAACGAAACTGTTATGCGCTTTTCATTGCGTTTACAATCGGCCATATCAGATTTGCACTTGTCGAGGCAGCTAGATAAAGTCAATATTCATGGATCACGGGTTTATTTGCGAATTAAATGTTAAATAAAATTAAATTCCCGAATGTCGGGTGACCGTATTTTTATTGGACTATAAACCGTATTCGTTTTATCTCCTCTCCATTCTATATCGGTCAGGATTGATCCCGCGGGAACTGCACAGAATACAATCGGAAATCCAGAGCCGTTTTCCTGCTTTGTCTAAGTTGCCGTGTGCTAGGTCTCTTTAGAATAGGTGGACAAAAGCAGATTGATAGCCGTTTTAGATCAATCCTATTGTCTCTTTCTAACATCCTAACATCGTTCTGAGTTCTTACAGATTAATGATTTTCAACAAAGTATGCTATTAGTTTTAAATCTATACATACTCGTATAAATAAAATTGGAGTGTCTGTTTGTAATATTAAAATAACCGTTTTTTACTACATGCATATGAATATTTAGACGGTACTTACACCAAAATAACAATTTTTAGAATTTTTGTCTGTCTGTATGTCTGTCTGTTTGTTCCGGCTAATCTCCGAAATGGCTGGACCGATTTTGACAGGACTTTTATTGGTAGATAGCTGATGTAATAAGGAGTAACTTAGGCTACTTTTTAACCGACTTCCAAAGGAGGACATATTTTTACGCTACTAGCTGTTACCCGCGACGCGGACGAAGTCGCGGGTAACAGCTAATTAAAAATATTGTTAAATTATGATCACATAATATTATTTTATTATTATCTAGATATTAACTTCTTTATGACAGAAAATAAAAGAACCGCTGCGTGTATTATTGTATGGCTGCAATCAGAAAATTTAAAATTGGTATAGCAATACTTATTTTTTCTCGTCCAGTCTACAATTATGTCTTTGCCACCCTTTGTCAGCTTCAATTTTTATTGTAAGTTTTTTGGGGATATAAAAATCGAAACGCACGAGGTTGCATGCATGCGACGATCCCCACCTAGCAATCGATGTGCAAGTTTTGTGAAGTGGATTTAAGGGAATTCAGCACATGAGCATTTCTAGCTATACCATGATCATGCAGCAATGCTTTGATGTTGTCGAGTATTGTGTAATGCGTAGCGACAAACAATGGCCGTTTGGCGCCCGCATACTGCGCCCGCTGACCTGCTTCCAGCATTACTGAACATGATTACGTAATTATACGTTTGGCGTAGTTAGTAAACGACCTAGTGGTCATTGGTCAGCTCTGGATTTCGATACCTAATGCCTATTGTATCTCAAGTCGTTTGGAAAATCCTTTTCCTTTCTTAAATCCAAAAATTAAATGTGGACTACAATTCGGAAGAGAAACACGAACCTGTGTAAGTGTTTTTAGGAGTAACTAATAATATTTTATTAAAAATGTTTCATAGTTTTTTTTTTAAACACTAATAGTAGGATATATACGTGGGAGAGCCATGCTTCGGCACGAATGGGCTGGCTCGACCGGAGAAATACCACGTTCTCACAGAAAACCGGCGTGAAACAGCGCTTGCGCTGTGTTTCGCTGAGTGAGTGAGTTTACCGGAGGCCCAATCCCCTACCCTATTCCCTTCCCTACCCTCCCCTATTCCCTTCCCTTCCCATCCCTACCCTCCCCTATTACCCTATTCCCTCTTAAAAGGCCGGCAACGCACCTGCAGCTCTTCAGATGCTGCGAGTGTCCATGGGCGACGGAAGTTGCTTTCCACCAGGTGACCCGTTTGCTCGTTTGCCCCCTTCTTTCATAAAAAAAAAAATATATATGCAAATGAACTAGCAAACTATTGTATTTTAAGATTTTTAAGTAGTCGTCTGTACTAAAACATCTCGAAAATGCAAGTAATATACAATAGCCTTCCGTAGCGTAGCGTACAATAGCGAACACCAAGTCTTAAAACATACGTTAGACATAAAATTACGGAAATAAAAAACTTTTTTATTGCAAGCTGTTTTAATAAAGCTTAAAACTAAAAAGCCACCTGGGCGTGGTACGAGCTACTGCAGGCGTAGCGGCCGCTACGAACAGTGAGCTACGACTTTTCGCAGCCAATGCTACGCACTTTTTAAATTGTTGAATTATGATTGTAGAGTGTGCGTATGTTGGTTTTAAATTGAGTTTATTGTTAACTTTACTATATTCTAGATTGTAGTGAATGCACCTGTAAATGACGTCATGACCAAATAACGAAGACTCGAACTATCTGTCTACGAATGAATAATATAATCAGGGCGAGCGAAGCGAGACCGAGTATATCCCACAACCTGAGCACTTTTGTAATACACTTTACGTAAAAACTATCATGCCTGTTGATTTGTGCTTTAACATAGTAATTTTTATTTATATGCACATCTATTATCATCGGTCAGTCAAGGTTTGGTTACTACTAAAATATTAAAAAAACTGCCTTAAAGATTATTACCACGCAAAAACGACGCGAGCCCTCATAAAGCTCGGCTTTTTATTAGTTTACCTGACTTTACATAAAATTATCCCAATTAACATGAGATACGAATCGCTTTAATAATTCTGTCTCTCATCTTATAATACACAATTACAATTGTGTTCGTAGAACCGAATCGTTCAAAAAGGTCGATATACAGAATCCAGTATTCATACAGACAAAACGGTTCCGAGTCAATTTATAATACATTGTTGACTCAACGGGTCCTTCTTTCTCTTTCGTCACATAATAATTTTATGAGACAGATGGGGTCTATACATAAAACCCAGGCATGTATAATGAAAAGGATTCTGACAGGTATGTGTATAATAATATGAGAGATAAACAGAAATTTATTTCCGGGATCTTTGTACCGCCGGATATAATAACGCCCATTAAAATCTTGTGTGATTATTTGTATTTACGTTTCATCATCATTATCTCGTGCCCTCTTCATATCGATCAGCAGATGGAATTTTTCCGATTAGCTAACAACTTTAATTTTGGGCAGCAACACCTGGTCTCTGTTATATTTATTTTCGTTTGTCCTTTACTTCTTTAGTTTTTTAATGAGTTTATATAGGAGATTAGTGCTGAATCAATTTTGAACTTCAAAAATGTGTTAAAAAAATAAGAAGTTGTTAAAGGAGATGCGAGCTCTATTTTGATTAAAATTAATAATTATTATGTTATAATATATATGTTAATAATGTTTTTAATAATTATTGCTAATAATGTTATAAATAATTATTTATAAATAAATTAAATTAATTTCTTTAATGGGGATTTGATCCAGCTAAAAAAACGTACACACACACACAAACACACAGGGGATACTTTTTCCCCGAAAAAAAATCCCGGTACACGGTTCTCGATAAATGATTTTTTGCGCAACAGAGTTACGGGCGTCATCTAATATTATGTAATACAGGTTAATTTTTTTCGGGGAAAAGTATCCTGTCCTTTCCAGGGACTCAAAGTATCTCCATAGCTAGCAAAATCGGTACAGTGGTTTGGGTGTGAAGAGGTAACAGACAGACAGAAAGATAAACAGACACCCTTTTGTATTGAACCTATGAACATATTGAACCTTTTTTGAAAGGGTACCTAATTACTGCCTACGTTCGGGCTTCACATAATTTACCAACATCCCAGACGAGGGCGATGCTCGCCGCTAGTATGTAATATCTTACACACTTAATTGTTTTATCTTTTGAACTGCAAATTAACCTGTACGAGTATTGTTCGAGAACCGGGGTCTAAAAGACCCGGGGTCCCTTCGACCCGTGGTGGGGGGTCCCCGCGACCCGTGAGGGGTTTCTTTGACCCCCGGTGGGGTCCTCCCGACCCGCGGACAAAAGGAACATTATTTATGACGGTAAAGGTCCATGACAAACGTTCTTTATACAATTTAACTGTGATAAGTATCGCAAATGACTTAATTCTAATTTATATTTTGTTTATGTAATAAATATGAATAATAATCTCCATGGGACAGAAAAAAATCAAAAAATATTTTTGATGCACTACTCGCTGTTGTTGACGGCTACTTAGATTACTTAATTAGATGAGCACGTCATAATAAAGTAAGATGTTGCACAGACAAAAGTTTATAGCGCAAAACCTATACATTTTTCATCTTTAAAAAAAACCTATTCAGCGGACCTCTATAATTATAATGAAATACCCAGAATCTATATTTATTTATATTTATATTAGTAATAACCGAAGTTATCAAATGAGGATGGATAGACAGATGGATGATTTGAGCGAAATTCATAACAAACTTCCCAATAAATTAAAAAAAATATTCCTAGTAAAAAAGTACGTAATTATATTGAATAAATATTACAATGCGGTTACAAGCCTCATCTAATTGAGTTTGAGAGTTGAGAGAGTCACAAAAAACAGCTGGTCAGAAACTTTGGCCCATAATTGTCTTAGATTCATGCGGTTTTCTTAAAGTTAATTAAAGTTTCTTGTAATAACTTCCAACAGTTTAGTTACGCCATTATGTAGTTTTACTGTTACAAGTGATAGTAGAGTGAGAAAATAATATTACATGGAAAATAATAATATTATGAGCGTATAAAATTATTTTAAATAAGTACCCATAGTTTAGATGTCACAGTATCACCATGGTTGTGGACTGATTTTAATAAAAATTGACGCATATAATATATTAGAGTACACCACGGGATGGACATTACCTACTTTTTTGCGGTATTTTAATTTTTATGTGTCATGTACGAAGTCGCGTGGAACAATCTAGTTCCCTGTAATATTACGTTACAATTTACTTTCATAATTGCTAATAACGAAACCTAAAATATAATTCTTTGATAGTCTGTAATTACACCTAAAATTCTAATAACATCTCATAAAATATTATTAAACCCGAGTTCTCGAAATAAAACCTAGACCGGACAAAGAGACCCTAGCTCTTAAAGTATAAATTAAAAATGTTTTATGAGATTTTTTGTCGCCTCGAGATATGAATCTTAAAGTTGGTGTAATCTCTTCCTCTCGTCCGCAAACACTGCGGCTTCAGGAAGCTACGGAAGTACCATTAAATAGACATAAATCATAATCTTTTTCTGTACTCATGAGCTTTTGGAGACATTCAGGGCTTTCCGTTACCTACGCGCTGTCGCTTTATAGATCCGTCATAATTTTATAACGGATGTATCTTCTTTTCTTGCATTTCAATGTTGGTTTTTTTTTCTGTGGGATTTACTTTTAATGGATAGAAATATATAATTATATATAACAGCCTATAAAGTTATTACGTACCTAGGAAAAATACAGAGAAATAAATAATTTATACATAATATTATGGCTACGACTAGACCTAGCAGGCATTGTTATTTTAAAATATAATATTTCGAGTATTCAATATAATAATCTCAGCCATCAGCTGTGTTACATTAATACATACCTAGTTAGCTATTTTGTCATATTGGTTGTGAGTACGTGTTTCAGTTTCAAAGATATTTGATATTGTTTTTTCTGTGTTATTTCTTTAGTGAGTTTAATTTAAGTTTCGAATATTTTATTTATTAAAAACCAGTAACCATAAATATAGCACCTAACGTGAAGTATAAAATAACTGAACCTAACTTAAATTATGCAAAATTCACAGCTAGTACGGTTGTTACTGACGCTGTTCTGAGCATCTTTTGTCGTCTAAATACTTGGACGCTTACGTAGACTCAGTTCAGGCGAAACAATTGTCTTAAACTTTTAACTTTACTGCATATTTAATTCTAGTTTATTTTATTTTTAAACGGTCTCTTTGAAACTTCTTTACACTTTATTTTATTGGCCATTTGAATTTCGTATCCTGTTACTTTGATATCGGAGGTGTTTTGTTTAAACGATGCTTCGAATGCTATTCCTAATTTTGTTTAATGACTAGTTTCTGTGTTTAGTGTTTCTCGCACACTGTATTAGACCAACGTGAATACTAGACAAATAATTCATTATTTATGTTTTTAATTACCAATACTATACTTTTCTTAACAACTTGTTCGGACAAACAACTCTAGTAGCAAACAACCACCCCCATCTTCACAAAGACAGAAACGTAACGGAAAATCAAAGGAAAATTCTTCAAACAATTAGGCTAATACCGAGCTATTTCTACTTGATTTGACGGCCCCGTATAATACACTTCTAAATCTTGGGATATATGGCCGGCATTAACCTTCCCGGAGGTTGAGGGGGGCTCCGCTAAATTGCATCACTTGAGGTTGAACGACTCGCTTCAGATAGGCGCATGAATTTATGACTGAAATTTACTTTACGTTAGGCATTATGCAAAAAGGTACCTAATAAAGGAGATATGTTTTAGTATGATCGCTCGAGTCGCTCTTAAGATATATTTTATTTGCACATCAGCTTTCAGGGGAGTTTTATGTGCGGGTAAAATTCGCGAGTCCAAGAGGTTAGTATCCGAATGACCGACCGTTTTATGCTTCTTATGACACGTATAAGGGCCCTATCTAATAAAAATACTATACACGTCTTTATACATTAAGTTTTAGTGATACAGTGTTTTGTCTTAGTCCGATAGGAAGTTTGATAGAAAGGACCACAAGTCATAACATAAAGTAAACTTTTTTGTAAATAGGGAATAAGAATTAAAATTAAATGTATTATTATTAAATCAAGGACAGATTTTTATCCCATGGTATTTGACAATGTTATTACACTTAACTTATAAATCAATTCACTTTATCCGACCGCGGACTTACTGCTAGAAAAACGTCGTTTTTAAATCCTACCCTCCATAAAGCTTGAAACAAATGAAACCAAAGTATATCCATTCCGCTCTCGCAAATGTAATGCGATAAGGACAGACATTGTGTTGACGCACCTCGGGACAGATTTCGCCGAGGTCAATTGCAGTCTAGGGATGTTAATCCTTGTTTTATTTATTTCACTTTACATGTCCATGTTTTGTTTCCTTCGTATCGCGAGGTTTGCGCTCGTTTCGTTTCGGATTTTAATAGCGTTTCGTATTATTCTTTATTGGATTGCCGTCCAATTCGAGAGTTATATTAAAACGTATAACATACGTTACATTGTAAGAAAGGTTGTTTAAATAAATACAGGAAAATAGATACAGAATCCTAAAGTGTACGAATAACCTAACAATATATTTTGTGATTGTCTTACCTTTTATAATTTCTATATTCTCAATATCAAATTCTGATGTACCTACCTAGATACTGCACGCCCTCGGTTATATCGGCCATAACTACATCAGCTATACATACACGCGCTTGCATAAAACGAAATATCGCGTTACTTTTTGTTGACTCAAACTTATAACACCCCTCTTTTTTGTCGGGGGTAAAAAAATGACTTGATGTTTGTACAACGTCTTTAATTCTTTATCTTACATTGGTTATCAATATCACATTTTTGGCTAAACGTTAACTTAGTTTCTGTTAAATGCTTTCGCTTATAACTGTTTTACATTAAAATTATTCAACATTTATCATTAAAACATACAAATTAATAAATGAAAGCTACAAAATACACCAAAAAGATTCTCAATTATAAAATACACGGTTGCATTGAAGTTAAACGTAGAACTAAATCCCTCTTCTCCACGTAACTAAATAGGAAGTTGGCGAATTGCAAGAAAACTTTTAAGGATCCAACTATGGACGTTCCGGAATATTCCTAAACGGATCCATCGCTTAACTTGAGAGAGGATTGTACGGCGATCTCGGTTACTATACAGATTGCTGGCACATTCTTAACCGGCTGGAATAAAGGGTGGGGACCACCCTAACAGACTCGCTGTGTGCTAGACATGTCTTAAACTTTTTAATTATGTACGTAGTTCTGACATTTTATTCCAGTCGCAGAAAAAAAATTGTGTGGTAGCGGCAAAAGCGTAGCGTCCCTTAGGTATAAATATTTCTCACAATAAGTCGATGTAGGTGCCATCTTTTAAACGCTCGCAGTTATACGCTGTCAACGCTGGCATTGACAGCGTATAACTGATTGAGTTCCTCGTCAAGTTTAAAGATCTTCATAGTTGCTTGTCTCTATTACTTGTACACAAAGATATCAAAATTTTAATCAGATTTGTGATTTTTTTTTTAATTTTGGACAATGAATTCCATCTGTGTTCTAACTCTATGGTAGTTCACAAAGTATGGACATCTCCGCTCCAAGCGACTTATTCCTTAAGTGCATTGCAAATACAATTTATAAGGACGGAGAGCTGTGTTTAGCGTAAACACATTAAACAAGCTGCAGAGGATGCGAGGTCAATCTTTTAAGGGTGATTGTACTAAGTAGATTGGAGAGGTCAGTAACTTCGGTAGGTGCTTTGTAGATAACAACATCAGACGTACTCGGTAATCCGTACTAATATTAAAAATGCGAAAGAATGGCTCTGTATCTGTCTCAATTAATGAAAATTGTTTTAATTCCGACTAAATGTTTCCCCTATGTCTGCATGTTGAATCGATTTCAATATTTTGTTATCAAGATTAGAGTAGACTAGGTAAAGGGCACAAAATTTTTTACGTGGGAGAGCCATGCTTCGGCACGAATGGTTCGGCTCGACCGGATAAATACCACGGGCTCACAGAAAATCGGCGTGAAACAGCGCTTGCGCAGTGTTTCGCCGAGCGAGTGAGTTTACCGGAGGCCCAATCCCTTCCCTACACTCTTCTATTCCTTCCCTACCCTCCCCTATTCCCTTCCCTACCCTCCCTCTTAAAAGGCCGGCAACGCACCTGCAGCTCTTATGATGCTGCGAGTGTCCATGGGCAACGGAAGTTGCTTTCCATCAGGTGACCCGTTTGCTCGTTTGCCCCCTTATTTCATAAAAAATATATAAAAAAAATTGTTTTTATTGCAAAAAATATAGCAGTGCGATAAACAGCGTGAAATACAATACGAGTGTTGGTTCATGGTTTCCTGTAAGGCCATGGCAATATTCGAGTTCCATCAGTACCAAGCATGCAACTCCCATAATAATTATAATAAATGTTTTCAGTAATTTGATCCTTGCAACACTGTTACAGCTTGAGTTTTATTAACGACGGGACTAATAATATCATTAGCTCAGTCCGGGCGCCAGATGTAGTTTTATGTAATTTTATTACAGGTTCCCCATCTTTATTGAGAATCTTCCTGAACTTTTTATTTTATTTTTAATGGGTTCGGAGTCTAACGGGTGTAATAAAATTGATTTTGTCGCATGATTGATTTAAGAAAAGAATTAGTGTTTGCCGTGTAAGTAGAAAAATAATATTATTAATTCAGTAATCTGGTTAGGGAAAACATTAAAAAAAACCGCATACGTCTGCATACTCTAAAATAGCATAAACTCTGCTTCATATTCCATTATTTCCAACTATTTTACAAATAACTAATTATTATAAATGTCACACAAAAACTCTCTGAATTGCTATAACATTTGGTAGCATTTAATTCTAAAACACCAACAATCGTTTAGGCGTCAAGTTCGAACAAGCCTTAATCACAGGCGCTTTGAAGTATCAAGTACCATACAATCGCAGTTCGCTCTATTTCTATGGCAACCAATTACGTTTCTTTAAAAGTGCTCTCAAGACAATCGTACCAGAACGGCCCCAAGTTTCAATGGATCAATACGACCGTACTAGGATGCCCTTGGTACCGACGGGTTAAGGATTTGAAGATAAATAGCAGAGATAGCAAAACGAGAACGTTCCATTTACTGCGTTGACAGGGTTAGCTTTCTACCGTATTAAAGAAAAAAAGTATTATATTCGCTTGTTTTAAAAGTTCTAAAATTAAAAAAATATTGCTTCTTGGAATGAAACAAATATATTAAGGCAGTAAAGGATTTTTATTGAGTTAAAAATAAAAGTAATTTACTTTTTGCACTTTTTTAAAGTTTCATGAAATATTAATCGACTATCGACTGAAAACAATTCGATTTTTTTAAACTTTAATAAGCTTTAGCTTATCCCAAAAATTTAAGTGCCTGTAAACATCAGCTTAACCAGTATTAGATTGGATTAATAATTATTATTAATAGAATAAGTAAACCGTGCGTAATTATCCTATTCAAACATGTAATGGGCTTGTTTAGTTAGCGCTATTTAAACTAATTATTAGATTTACTGCGTGTATTCAATATAATAGCACGCTATAACCGACGATTTGGACGACGTCTAGTCTATAATGCGTTTAACGATCGTTTAAAGTTATACCGATTAGTTTGCAATTGCATTGTTTAACGATCGTTTACCAATTAGTGTTAAAAATTGGTAGCATAATAAACGCTCACCCGAAGTTTTGTTTACTAAGTATGTACGGTTCCCGTATGTAAATTTTCTTTTGCACTAGAACATTGTAGACTTCGTTTAGTTTATATTTTATGCATTTAAAAAACTTGTTTATTTATTTATTCTTAATCTTTCACAGGATATCAAAGTAACAAGATTTATTACTTCAAAAATCTACGAGGCGGAAAATGAATTCGATTTATTCCGAAAGAAAAGAAACATGTAAGTCAATTTGCTTCAACTAAATAATCCTAATTTGTGTACTTAACATGTCAGGAGAAATGAAAATAAAGTTAAACACAAGAGTAAACATAAAAGCATTAAGTAAAAACACGTTAAAACAAAACGAGGATGTTTAATAAGGAAGCGCTTTCAAAAATTTGGAGCACTCACATTCTCCATCCTTAGAATTTAATTAACACTTGCGCCGTGTTCATGTACACAAGTTTATTAAAGAAAATTGCTCATTTTGCGGTGTCCGCCGTACAAAATATATTGTTCTTTAAAAAACTCGAGCTATTTCAGTGATGCACTCGCATTTATAATTTTCAGCCATTCTTATCCTCGGTGTATGTTTATTTTTGATTTAGTTTTCCTGTACTGCATTTTCTGTTATTATGCCGAACTAAATTATAAGATTATTGTTTAAATATACGTAATTTGGTATGATATTGTCTTCATTGTTTCTTTATTGTAGTGAAAATAGGTTCCAATAACATAAAAATATCATAAAACCTACTTAATTTTTACACCCGGTGAACTACCGCCGTATCCCTAGATTTCCACGAATATTTAAAGACTTAAATGAGCAAAATCGGTTCAGTCGTTCTCGAGTTTTAGTGACAACTACATTTAAAATGTTTTTTTAAATTCTTACTTTTCATGCTCAAGCCACTGTACCAATTTGGATTTTTATATGAATATACGTCATTATTCTCTTTCCTGTGAAACGGACACGTCTTTATTGCGGCAAAATACACGGTTTCTGTGCTACAAATCTAGCAAAAATACGCAGCTAGAAACCCGCATAGAGTCACTTAACGCTTTTATCAGCATCAAGACTTCAATTGCCCTTTTTTTCGGCAGTATGAAAAAGCTTTTAATTAAGCAGAAGGATCAGATAATATTCCTCACAGAGACACCGCAGCCCGCACTCGACGTGACTGCCAGGTTAAGTAACCCGCTAATGATACCGAAATACGTTGTGATAATTAGACTGTTCTTCTGGTTTTTGCGGCCTTATTTGGTTTAATTTTATAAGAATTGGGTTGGGAAATTCGCGTCATAATCTGTAAAAAAATAGAAAATAATTTGTTTGACACACCTATTACTTGGTTAATTCTATTTACACAATACACATAACAATTTGCAATGCTTAATTATACTTTGTAAGCGATAAAATTGTTTCATGTCTGTTCCTGACATTGACGTTCGCTTAAAAACATCTGAACCTCACCCAACCAACCTAACCAAAAGAAAGATACCTACTTTAAATAAAATTTGTCGTCAATATCATCCGAAAAATTAAAGTAATAGAATCGATAAGTATATTTTCTCCACGGATTCAAGTTAGTGAACAAGTATCCGCAAAAAACACAATGGCGGTTAGTGGTTACTTAACACGTCACGTCCGAATTCCGTCGTCTGACACACCACGGACCCAACAAACTTGATACTTGCTCGCGTCAAACTCTCAAATAATACGTGCACTACTTGCGAACGACTCTAATATCCAACTAGTGCTGTGCGATCAACGTGTCGATAGAATCGATATTTCAAGTTCCTGATTATATTATTTTCATTAATTTATGATAATTGGATTTTAGGATCAATTATTCAACAGATATTGAGAAAAGATGAGAAAATGAATAGAAAAAATAATAATACATTATTCTTTAGTTTACAAACACGACAAAATAACAAAACAACTTATCACAACGCGCCACATACAACATTCAACGTAACAAACATCACTTTTTTAATTTATAACAAAATTGCACGTTAACCTATACCTAACAGAAACGCACATATTAAACCGTTTTACAAGTAGAAATGTATACTTGTGTAGTAAAACCGTATCGATATTATCTTGCCCAAGACTAGTGTAAGCTATATAGTGTCGTCGAGTGACAACGAGCGAAAACGCTCAACTGCGGATAATAGCTAGTTGAAATATTAAATGACAGCTTTGCTATTTTTATCGACTCTTAAAAATACGTTTTTTTCTATTTACTAGATGCTTCTCTTGTTACGTGTAGAAAATTTTAAAGAATAAAACTTCTTTATCATAAAGATCTCTACTTGTGAAACCTTAAGGGTGAAGCCAAACGAGCGTAATTTTGTGAGTCGTGAGTCGCAGAATTTCTGCCGCGTAAATATATTTTCATACAAAATATCATGACTCACAAAATTACGCTTGTGGGAGTCAAACAGGACTTTTGTGTGAAACTGTTTGCCAGCCAAAATTCTGCGACTCACAACTCACAAATTACTCTCGTTTGGCTTCACCCTTACTGCAGATCTTGTTGGTTCACACTTCACATTGTTGCAAAATAATAATATTATATAGTGTTACTAAGAACGAATATAAAAAAGGGAATTCCAAGGAAATCATACATTTTATAATATAAATAAAAATTCTCTGAGTACTTCATCAATATCATCGGACCAACAGCTTTGGAGGCTACTCAAAACGGACTAATAATAATTTTAAATTTTTATTGAACAAATAGAGATAAAACAGTCTTGAACAACAGTTACAAAATCCTGTAATACGGGCACGACAAAAAGTATTATCATTACAAATGAGGACATGGAAATAAGTTTGCAAAGTGCCTCAGGTGCACTAAACACAGAGAGTTATGCTCCAGGATATTACACTGCACAATACATTAATTATTCCCCTACACGTTTCTTAGGGGTCATTTAGTTTACCTGCTTTAGAAATTCTACTAAAATCTCGCATGCCAAAGTATACTAATATTATAAGTCTTGCGTCATGCCTTGCAGATACTGCTAAAAATCCCATATCTCGTTTATTTATTCTCTTGTATAAAAAGTAATAATGAACATAAAATATAAACATAAAGTCTAAAATACATTAAAATTTTAAGAGACACTACTTAACAAAATCTAGTATCGATGGTATCGATGAAGTCTATACATTGCTAAACCAGAAAACATAAACGACAAAATCGAAAAAAAAATCTAGCCGACCATCGAGCCCTTCCCTATTGTGAAGCAACTTTCCAAAGATAAGCAAGTCAGGCTAAACTTCAGTTTGTTGGAATAACAATAAAACTTCTCTGTAACTAATAATAAAAAGTTGCTTTTTTCCAACACTAAGGCCTGTATTGATATTGACCACGGGAACATTTTGTTGTCTTCAATTCTGATCATATTAAACTGCTTCTAGGTGATATTCGTCGGTTAAGCATATATTATATTAGGGTCAATTCAGACCGCAACGCGACGCGTAGACGCATTTCTAAATTTGTATGGATTTGACAGATTCGCTAGACGTCGAACGCAATTGAAATCTGTCAATTCAGTACAAAACAAATGAATTGTCGTCGTAACGTATTGACAAGTACATTTTTTTTATGAAATAAATGAAATAAAACCTAATGGAAAGCAACTTCCGTCGCCCATGGACACTTGCAGCATCAGAAGAGCTGCAGGTACGTTGCCGGCCTTTGAAGAGGGAATAGGGTAATAGGGGAGGGTAGGGATGGGAAGGGAAGGGAATAGGGGAGGGTAGGAAAGGGAATAGGGTAGGGGATTGGGCCTCCGGTAAACTCACTCACTCGGCGAAACACAGCGCAAGCGCTGTTTCACGCCGGTTTTCTGTGAGAACGTGGTATTTCTCCGGTCGAGCCGGCCCATTCGTGCCGAAGCATGGCTCTCCCACGTACATATTGTAGACATATAATTTTTTCCTAATATTTACAGCAAAACGATTTGAAGTAGGAAAAGCAGAATTGAAGATAATTAATACAAGCGTTGCATACAAGATACAAGAAATCTCAGTAATAGGTTTCCGTTATGGGTAACTACGGAACCCTAAAAACTATAAATAAATAGGCAAGTTAAAACGTTCAGACAAAGCTTTTAAAGGTTGCTTGGCGCCAAATCTAGAGTTTATTTATTTTTCTTTCAATTTTAAGTTTCAGCTATTTCTATCGAGTTTTTATGCACGATACAATATTAGATCAACATTACAAAACAGGTAATGAAGAGAAAGCTTAGTTTTTTTGGATCCTTGGATATAACCCAGACGCTTTTTTTGACCGACTTTCAAAAAGGAGGAGGTAATACGTTCGGCTGTATGTATTTTTTTTTATGTATGTTCAAAGATTACTCAGCCGTTTGTGGTCCGATTTACAAAATTCTTTTTGTGTTGTATAGGGTTTGACTCGAATTTGGAACCATGTTCATAAAAGTGGTGACCTGATGATGGGATCTATGAGTAATCGAGGGAACTCCTCAAAATTTATATGAAAACATATAGTTATTTCGATTTTTTCTGAAGTGTTTCAGGCATATACTACCAAAAAGTAAGATTTTGCACCAGGAAGTACCTTGGTTCCGAAGGTACCCAACATAACTTTTGAAACCTTATAGATACAAGTTCGAGGATTTTGGCTTTATTTAAACTACTCCAAGCAAAAGCCAATGGATTCTACATTATTTCTGCTGAACATAGGCTAAATTTCATTTTGGAAAAAATTGGGTTTCGTAAGATATTTGGGTTTTTCGGACGCCAGGTGTAAAATCAATCAGAAAAGTTACTTATTTTGCGTACGCTGCCGAAACTATAAAAGATAGAACCATAAATGTTATAAGTAATTGTAGATCTTATAAATATCTACAAAAAAGTCCGCGACACACTATACTTATCTATGTCGAGTGAGGCGAGCGTGCATGCATGGCTCTCCCACGTTTTTAACGTGGGAGAGCCATGCTTCGGCATGAATGGGCCGGCTCGACCGGAGAAATACCACGTTCTCACAGAAAACCGGCGTGAAACAGCGCTTGCGCTGTGTTTCGCCGAGTGAGTGAGTTTACCGGAGGCCCAATCCCCTACCCTATCCCCTTCCCTACCCTCCCCTATTCCCTTCCCTTCCCATCCCTACCCTCCCCTATTACCCTATTCCCTCTTAAAAGGACGGCAACGCACCTGCGGCTCTTCCGATGCTGCGAGTGTCCATGGGCGACGGAAGTTGCTTTCCATCAGGTGACCCGTTTGCTCGTTTGCCCCCTTATTACATTAAAAAAAAAGGCACAATAACCATTTTTTTTATTTAAAAATCTTGAATTTTTTTTGGACTACATTTAAACGCGTTTATTTTACTTATGCTAGTAATCCTTATGAAAATAAATTATTTCATCACTAAGTACAGTTTATGTAGATAACATTTGGTCTTTAAATGATTAAAATTGGACGTTTAGTTTTGAAATTATGGCAAAATTAAAATATAACGATAGTGGGCGTCACCAAGCGGGGGTGCGTGTGCGGGAGGAAGACAATCTGTGCAGTGTGCACTATATGCATCCCTTCGGATAATGACTGCGTCCGCGTCGTCGATGTCAGTGTTGAAGTCTGTGAATTGACCTGGGAATCATTTTGCTCACCGAGTCTTTCCTGGATAGGCTTTTTGCAGCCGTAACCGACATCCACGCGGGCGGAGCCGCGGGCGACCGCTAGTAATAATATTATGTACAACTCTAAGACAACGAGCTATAAGTAATATAGCCTTGTGGTCTCATAGGTAACTAAAAAGGGTGAAATTATTATTTTTTAACAAAAAATTAAAACCGACTTCCAAGCTAAAAACAAAAGTAATATTCTTAAACGTAATCTAAAAAGAATCAAATAATTCTTATTCCTTATTATAGTGCCGTCTTCAGACTTCGCCTAAACCTCAACTATTTCTGTACTCAATCTTCATGCTTTTGAAGTCGGTACCAGCTTACCTTAGCGTAAGTTCTATGTCAAGGATCTCAGAACTTTTCCGGGCTGGTAGCGACTTCAAAAGCATGAAGATTGAGTACAGAAATAGTTGAGGTTTAGGCGAAGTCTGAAGACGGCACTATAATAAGGAATAATAATTATTTGATTCTTTTTAGATTACGTTTAAGAATATTACTTTTGTTTTTACCTTGGAAGTCGGTTTTAATTTTTTGTTAAAAAATAATAATACATATTAAACTAAAACTAACAAACTATACAAATATCCTAACCTACGCCATTTTTTTTCATACTAATATTATAAATGCGAAAGTGTGTCTGTCTGTCTGTCTGTTACCTCTTCTCGCCCAAGCCGCTGAACCGATTAATTGAAAATTTTGGCGCAACGGAGTTGCGAGAGTCACCTAGTTATCTTAATATATATATTTCTTGTGTGCGTGTGTATGTGACTGAACTCCTCCTAAACGACTGGACCAATTTTGATGAAATTTTTTGTGTGTGTTCGTGGAGATTCGAGAATGGTTTAGATTTACAGTTTGGTCTACTGGAAAATGTTTTTTCAATTAATTTCTTATTTATAAGGAGTTGTTGATTTTGGAATGTTTTACATTAGATCCGGCGGACGGCGCTATCATCGCATTCAATATTATTCTATTTCAATTTTAGTTTGTCCTGACAGATGGTGCTACGATTAATTTGAAAAAAAATTTGTTATTTAATTCATGTGCTGATTAAAATATTAAATAAATAACACATAGGCTACAATTTTAACCGACTTTCAAAATGGGGGAGGTGTTATGTTCGTTTTCTTATATTCAACGATTACTCCGCCGTTTGTTAACCGATTTTCAAAATTTTTCTTTTGGTATATAGGGTATCATCCCAATTTGGTATTATATTCAGAAAAGTGGTGATCTGATGAAGGATCCATAAGTAATCGAGGGAACTCCCCAAAACTTATAGGGAAACATATGGTGACTTCGGTTTCGTGAGAAGTATTCTAAGCATATGCTACCAACAAGTAAGATTTTGCACCGAGATATACCTGGTATACCGTGGTTCGGAAGGTGCTGAGAGAATTCCTGATTCTTTATAGATACAAGTTTGGGAGTTTCGGCGTTGTTTTAAGAACAGAAAGCATATGCTACTATGCAAATTACATTCTTCATCATCATCATCATCATCATCACTACCATATTATACCATTTCATAGTCTTTTAGATCGAGACTCGAGTTTGTCAAGCGATAATTAAAAAAAATCTATATCTACCTAATATTATAAACCTGAAGAGTATGTTTGCTTGAACGCGTCAATCTCAGAAACTACAGGTCCGATTTAAAAACTTATCTCAGTGTTAGATAGATCATTTATCGAGTAAGACTCATCATTTATCGAGAAGGTTATATTATATTATTACTCTAAGACTAATACGACAGAAGAAACTCAGGAAAATGTGGGAAAAACGGGGGAAATATTTTTTATGGGAAAATGTACCTACGAATTCTGTAAAATTTCTAATTTACGCGGGCGAAGCCGCGCGGGACATCTAGTATTTTATAAATTAAGTGAATTAATTTCATATTTCAACTCTGCGCTACACACGATGTATATCGGTTTTAGTTTGCGGGTAAAAAGTTTAATGGATTTTTAACGTGTCTGGCAGTGACAATATTATATTAAAAAGCAATTATCGCGACTGAATGTATTAGTCAATTAATGGAGTAGAATTTTAGAAGGTCCAGTTTTGTTCGGAAATTATTTTGTGGTTATTATTCAATAGCGTTTTGTATCTATTAAAATCAGGCAACTGTAAATCATTTTATGAATCTGGAGGCACGGTATAGTAACAAATTCTACATAATGTCAGTAAAATATATGTATGGCTTTGCCGTTTCGCTACCGTCGTGGAGGTGATGGGAATATTCAGTTTCTGATCTAAAGAAACAGCCGAGCCATACACACACATATTTACTGATATTATATAGAATTTGTTGAAGTTTTTTCATTAAAGCTATGCGCGTGGAGTATCTATGGATAGGTCTTAAAAAATAATATTGAGGTTTCTTATATCATTTTTTAGGGTTCCGTACCTCAAAAGGAAAAAACGGAACCCTTATAGGATCACTTTGTTGTCCGTCTGTCCGTCCGTCCGTCTGTCAAGACCCTTTTTCTCAGGAACGCGTGGAGGTATGAGGCTGAAATTTATATCAATTACTCAGGTCTACTGTCCCTTGAAGCTGTGAAAAAATCAAACTTCTAAGCCAACGCAATCAAAAGATACAGCCGTTTATGCCGCAAATTTTCGACACTTGCAAGGGAATCAAAACCTACAGGGTGCTTCCCGTGAACTCAGAATCTTGAAATTTGGTACGAAGCAACGTCTTATAGCATAGATAAAGGAAAAATTACGAAAACCATAAATTTTTAGTTACATCACATAATATATATTTTTTTAATAATTTTAAACTTACTACCCATTTCCTCATAAACGCGTAGAGGTATTAAATTGAAATTCATACCAAATACTCAGGTCTATAATACCTTTAAGCTGTCGGAACCCTCGGTGCGCGAGTCCGACTCGCACTTGGCCGGTTTTTATTTCTAACCTGAATAGTTTGCGAGAGAGACTCTTCCAAAGTGGTAAAATTTGTGTCCCCCCCCCCTCTAATTTCCAAAGTAGGTGCATGATAAGTTTAGAAAAAGGCGGCCAAGTGCGAGTCGGACTCGCGCACCGAGGGTTCCGTACAAACCTCCAAGGTTTACAAAGTTCGTTCATTACGACAATCGAGTCATAACTATGGTATTTTTCCACTTGTTAAAGGCAATTAGATCTAAGTATTTGATATGAATTTCAACTTGATAGCTCTACGCGTTCATGAGGAAAAAAGTAATAAGTTTATATTTATTAAAAAATATATATTTTGTAATGTAACTAAAAATTTAAGGTTTTCGGAATTTTTCCTTTATGTGTGCTATAAAACGTTGCTTCATGCCAAATTTCAAGATTCTAGGTCGACTGGAAGTACCCTTTAGGTTTTGATTCCCTTGCGAGTACTTGCGAGTTTCAAAATATGCAGCTTAAATTGCTGTTTCTTTTGATTGCGTTGACATAGAAGTTTGATTTTGTTACAGCTTAAAGGTATTATAGACTTGAGTATTTGGTATGAATTTCAATTTAATACCTCTACGCGTTTATGAGGAAATGGGTAGTAAGTTTATAATTATTAAAAAAAAATATATTATGTGATGTAACTAAAAATTTATGGTTTTCGTAATTTTTCCTTTATCTATGCTATAAGACGTTGCTTCGTACCAAATTTCAAGATTCTGAGTTCACGGGAAGCACCCTGTAGGTTTTGATTCCCTTGCAAGTGTCGAAAATTTGCGGCATAAACGGCTGTATCTTTTGATTGCGTTGACTTAGAAGTTTGATTTTTTCACAGCTTCAAGGAACAGTAGACCTGAGTAATTGATATAAATTTCAGATTCATACCTCCACGCGTTCCTGAGAAAAAGGGTCTTGACAGACGGACGGACGGACAGACGGACAACAAAGTGATCCTATAAGGGTTCCGTTTTTTCCTTTTGAGGTACGGAACCCTAAAAATATATGATGTACATTACTATTAAAACTACCAACGAAAATTGGTTTGAACGAAATCTAGCTAGTAGTTTTTTTTATACGTCATAAATGGTAAACCTTAAATTAACTTTCATTAAATCAACTGAAACATAAAAATAAATCAAAAACCTTTTAATTTCATAAAACATAAACCTTATTGTTGCTGCGGAACCCTTCATGGGTTCAACTCGCACTTGGCCGCTTTTATTTATTGGAGCAGATACAAAAAAAATCCATTCTCCAGTCGTTTTGATTCAAAATTACAGTAATAATCAATTATAATAATTATTATCCTTTTACTAAAGACTTTTGTTGGACTAAGATGTTGCTAGAATTTAAGCTTAGATAACATCTAAGATTAAATATAGACCTTTCAAGACTAGAATTAATATTGGATCAGGCTTAGTGACAATTCACCAATCCACTTAAAATATTTACTTAAGAATCGCTTTACTTTTATAATAAGAACGCCTAAATAAGTTAAGTAAACGAGGATTTTTATTTTTAGTACAATGTCAATACTTTAATATTTTAATACAATATAATGATATAAAATCATAATATTATACATTGCGAAGAAAGCAACGAGAAAGGAATAATATAACAATTGTGCATAAATAAAGTTTATGGGTGCGAGGACTGGATTGAGTGAATGAAAACAATGACTGTAAACATAATATTAAGAAATTAACAGCAACAACAACTTTCACTATATTACATTCGCTCACACTATCCTGCGTATCGCACAATTCTGTTTTGTATAGTCTATCTATACCATAGTATATAGTCTATCTCATCCTTTGAAAAAAATCCTATACTGTCCCACTGCCGGGCAAAGGCCTCCTCCAAGGTCGCCCATTGTAATCGCCACTGCTGGATCTGACTCTTACACATTTTTTTATCTTTGTTAGCGAAGCTACTTAACTATTAAACTTTGTAATAAAGTATATCAATTACGGTACCACGGGCGGATCTGTAATAATAATTGGATGGTTCATCCCTAGCCGTGCTATCATTAAACTGAGATTAGGCTTTGAACTGTTATTTGTGAATTGCATTAGTTCTGATTTAAGGCTTGGCGGGATTTGTAGGTAAGCGCATTAAATCTAAAGCCCTTATCTGAAACTTCAATTAACGCTGATCAATTTATCACAAGGGTATTATCGTAAGGCTCATTTTACACTATCGCCATTTTCCATTTTTATATTCGAGATGAACGATTATAAGTTGGTATAGCACAGAAAACCTAAAAATGAAGGAATATTAAGATACTGCATAGTTTTTTTGCGGGCTTTGATCGTGAATGAAGAAATTCCGTAACAAAAAAAAAACTAACACATCACTCCGACCGGCACAGCGATGCAGCTACGCCGCACCGCTGTCATGCCGGTCGGTGCGGTGCTGCCAGACTTTGGCAAGGCATTTTTGTGCGCGCGTAGACGTTTGCGAATTATAATTGCATAAGTTGATAAAATTCTTTATCGCGGCAGTCCCCAAGTGCGAAGTGTATTTTTTAAGTTATTTAACATTACAACATCTATTACCTGCATCACATACCTGATACCAGAGAAGACAGAACTATGCACTGTATTCTATATTTTTGCTATTTGTCAGTTTTTCCAGACCAAAATTAAAAAACAATCTAGCTTATTTGCAGAGCGGACGGCAACGCACATGCAGTTCTTCTAATGTTGCGAGTGTACATGGGCGACGGTAGTTGTTTTCCATAAGATGACCCGTTTGCTTAAGAGGCCGGGTACCATCGAAATTCTCATACATACGTAATACCAAAATCATTTTTTCATACGAAAATATTTAACATGTTTGAATTAATTACACAAAAAATATTTTTAGTCTTTAAATATGTAGTATTAAATTTACTACTAAATATTTAAACTTTGTAGTAAATTTACTATTTATTTATATATTTTTTAGTGTTTTACTATATTTTTTAGTGTTTAAATATTTAGTAGTAAATTTTTACGCAGGAACCTAGGTAATTACTATTTTACGCCGAAAAATAAATCAAACATGTTAAATATTTTCGTATGAGAAAATAATTTTGGTATTACGTATGTATGAGAATTTCGATGACACCCGGCCCCTTACTATAAATATAAAATAAAAAAAAACCTATTGTTAATTATTATAATGTCAAATAATAATTGAAACGTATAGGTTCCCGTTGCAATACCAACTTACGATCGTTAATCCTGAAAATACAAACAAAATGTGAGCCTGCATTCTCTAATCTAGCGAAGACGTTATCAGAATAAGAACAATAAGAAACAGCGCATTGTGAGTTCGCAGAAAACAGAATGATCTTATTTTCTATTCCATTCGTTTCTCACAAACCACACAAATCACTGTAGCTTACTTCGGACGTGGACGATGCACAAGCTACGAACGTATTGGTCATCGGTATTGCTATTCAATGATAATATACTAATTTTTAGGATTCCGTAGTCAACAATGAAAATAAGTTTCGGTCTGTCCGTCAGTCTGTCTGCCTGCCTGTCCGCGGTTTTGCTCAGAGACTGTATGACCTACAAAGCTGTAATTCGGCATGAATGCACTTATTAATGATGCCAACAAAATGGTAACACAACAATCTTAAAAATATTTAAGGTACCTCCCCTACACGTCAAGCGGCGATGATTTTTTTCGCGTCCACCCCACCGTGTAGGGTGTCGTTGGATAGGTTTTTTGAAAATATGATGAGTATTCATAGATCATTTTCCCGTTTTGGAATCCGTTTGTGAAATATTAAGTTTTAAAGTGGAAAAAATCGTTAGAGTTCAGTATTCCCTTCTACCAGCTAAACGGTTGCTTCTGGAAATGGGAAAAATTCACGGGAGTAGGAAATATGCTGAATTTAAAAGGAAAACTATCACGGCTGAGAAGACTTCATAAGTTATTGAGTAATAGTCGGTCAACTAAATAAAAAATGTAGAGAAGTTTAAACGAACTTTTCGTTGAAATTCCTTTGAACGTAACTTAGACGATGTTGTTAGAAGTGTAAAACACGTTATAAATGTACATTCATTGACCATTAAAAATATCAAAAAATAGCGGTATTACGGAACCCTATATTGCGCGTGGCCCGACACGCACTTGGCCGGTTTTTTATTAAAGGTTTTTGTTCCATTTTTTTAAGTTTTTTGCAATGTATATTTGTGTAACGAGGTGATTGATAAATACACGTTTTTATTATTCTGTGCATATAGCAATCGTCGTACTTTCCTCGATCGTATTCGTATAATATTAAGTTTTCAACCACATGTTGTAAAATTTGACTTTGACTTTGAAAGGCCACCAAATTTTTTTTAGCTTTATAATTTTAGTCAAAAGTAAAAAAGTACATAAAAAATTAAATATTTAGTTTTAACCCGTCGATCGTGGGAAAACGAGACACAATAGATATTAATATTGTTTCTTGTTCACCGGTGATTTTATATTACCGGAATTAATGACGTTTTCTTATTATTATATTTTTATCTTAATCCAGATTAGTATTATACATTTAGTGATTTATTATCGATAAATCACAACTTTTTTTTAAGTAAGTACTTTTTCCGCTGCCTCCTACGTTTGGACTGCTAAAAGTATTTGCATAGCACATTTTATTCAAGCGTAAAGGAATATAGAACTGGCTTCATTTAAATAATCAGAGACTAAATATTTTACATCAAGTCATCCTAATTGGCGTACCAAAGGAACCATAATAACGTAATCAAATATGTCTCCGTCGCTTCATAGAAGACAACGTAGAAATGTGATATGTTTTTGTTGACTTTTATCTTTTTTTGTGAACAGTAATATAGTTCGTATGAATTTGTAAGTAAACTAGAATATTATTATTTTGCGTTGGAAAATTTTACACATACTAAACGTAATTTTATAAGTAGAATTTACGTATAAACGGCTACTAATGGCATACGAGCTACCAGACGCACACCCAAAAGCTCAAACAATCCTAAAAGTCGGCTAAAAGAAAACCTTTATCCGAGTTTAACCCCACCGGAAACGGAAAAGAATTCTACATAAATAAATAAAACGTATAATGTAAGATTGAAATCTCAATGGGCCCCGACAAACGATACGTCTCCCGAATGTAAATACGAATAATGTAGGAACGCTTTCTCGCCGCTTGGCACACGACAATGCATGACAACAGACCCGGCTTATTCCGGAGGGTTCTCAAAGACATACCTTCGTTTTCATACATATTTTGTAATACAGTTTGTTAGTTTAAGATAACTAACATGAAACACGAGAAGTAGTTTCAGGCAGTCTATAATACGCAAATTGATGTAATACAATTACCTAGATACTATTGAAACCTATCTCTTAATAAGTAGGTTTCAATAGTAATATCTAGGTTCAGTAGTTGTGTAAGTAGCAGTATCACCTATGTCGCTTATGGACCATTGATGTCGCTTGTAACGTTCTCATGCAATGGTGTAGGAAGCCTATTTGTATGATTATGTAACTAAAATAAAAAACTAATTAAATAATTATACACATACCTATATCATATCTAAAATAGATATCGTAAAGATGAAATAAAATTGAGACTCGATTTTATGTCATAGGTATATTTACGTTGATCGGCTACCGTTCTTATCTCAAGGTATGTTGACGGGGTAGTAGTTACCGCTCCAGCGCGGACAAGAAAGATTTTGAGCGAGACCTTTGTCCAGCAGTAGGACGGATTAGGCTTATACAGGGTGTAACAAAAATAAGTGATAATACTTTAGGGTGTGTACGTGTTCCTTGTAGAGAGTTCACTGTGAAAGTAGCAGCGCTGAAAGACCAAAATTTTTTTTCACTTTTGTATGGGAAAACTCGTGACGTTCGGGCCCTTGCCCATACAAAAGTGAAAAAAAAAATCGTCTTTCAGCGCTGCTACTTTCACAGTGAACTCTCTACAATTACACACTGTATAATAATATTGTACTACCTAGTAGTAGGTGGTAGGTACCTAGGCCACAATAGACATAACTACCAGTAGTTCGACTGCAAATCAACGGACAGGTTTCAATATGTGTCAAATTCGTCGGGTTTCACTAGGATTATGAACGGAATGTGCCTCGCGCTGGCTGAGATAATTTATTTTTAAATATTTAAAATAAAGATTTCAAAATTGGATTCTGACAATTTTAATCGCATGTGTCAAAACACAAACAACAATAGGACCAAAGAGGAACACGTCCATCGAATATGTCATAGTTTTAAATTCGTAGGCAACAATTTAACAACCCTAGCGACGATTTTCGTCATAATACGTCAAATTTAAAAATTTCAACATCAGTTCTAAGTCGGTATACTCTATCATTCTGTGTACTCTGCCTAGGCGGAGCCATGTTTGTGTCCCAGCCGACAGATCATAATATTGAATTGACATAACTCGACCAAATGACGTAGGCCCTTCATCTGCCTATGAATCTATTTCTTTGATGGTACCTTGTAGTTACCAAATATTGTTTGTAGTTTGCTAATTGTTACTTACACGCTCTTTCACGTCTAAGTAGCAGACGAATCCGGGGCCGCATTTGATTTGAATGACATGAAATTTGTAAATGGAGTGACAATTACTATTATGTATTGTTATGTATGTAAAGAAAATACTTTCTTCATTTTGAATATACGCGCGTTTATTCAAGCTACCGTTAGTTCAGGAGTTATCCGAGCGTGGCGTGTCATGTAAGGCTGTCATTGTCATTGTCAATGTCAATGGCAAAATTTTGCTGAGTTCATTTTGACTTTGTAATTTTCTTATAATTTTCGAAAATCCTCATTAATTTTCTATGTATAATTTTGTAGTTGTTGTTAGAGGTGATAACTTTTGTTGTCGTTTCTTTGTTTCAGGTAAGATATTAATGTTATGTAAAGTACTTTAAGATTCTGTAAGTTGTAACCTATTTCAAAATATAAAAATGCTAACTTTGTTTCAGAGAAACACACCGAAGTTTTTATTGATTTACAATTAATCCTCTTATAAAACGACAACACTTGTTATAATGAAGCAAAAATTGCAGTTTGCATTTAGATATGAGGCATCACAAACCGACAATAAGACAAGTGTGATTGCCATAACCTCAATTACAACAGAAGATAGTAAAAAGTATGTACTGCTAGAGGCTGATAGATACGTAAGCCGTCACTTGGCACTAACTAAGACAGAAGCTTATAAAAGAGTGAAAAAAAGTCTAAGCCAAAGAGGTCAAGAGAGAACAATATGGATAACATGCACAGAAGAAATGTTACAAACTTATTTTGATGAAGATGATAATTTAATGTTTAATGATTTATATCTAAAAGAAATAAAAGAAACAGACGTAGTAGAAACAACACAGAAAAGTGAAAGTCAATTAAATCTGAAAAATATATCTGAAAGATTTATGATTGAGAAATTTGTATGTAAATTTTCAAATGCAAAACAATGGATAGAAACATTTGAGAATGAATGCGTGCGTTTTGAAATTAATAAAGATACAACTAAAATAGAAATATTGAGATTATTCTTAGACAAATCATGTACAGACTGGCACTCGGCAACATTGAAATCTTTGAAAATAGAGGCTGGATGGTCTGAGTGGAAAAATAAATTTTTGGATTCATTTGCTGATAAGGGATGGAGTACGGGAATGTATGCCATATTTTACAAATATAAAGAAGGATCACTGATGGAATATGCCATAAGAAAAGAAAAGTTACTATTAGATATGGATGAAAATATTGGCACGAAAAGTTTGGTGACACTTATAGCAGCCGGCTTACCTGAGTTTATTAGAAATAGAATTGATCCGGAAAAGTGTGAAACCTCAACGAGATTACTTCATGAAATAAATAAGTGTGAAAATTTGGTAAATAATAAAAGCTTATTTAAAAAAAGAGAACAGAAAGATGATAATAGGAAATACATTGAAGGCAAAAAGCCATGCAAAAATTGTCAAAATTTAAATAAAGGTACTCGATTCCACCCAGAACAGTCATGTTGGTTTAAAAAGGAAGGGAAAGAGAACAAAATGATAGGAAGTAATTCTGTACTAGAAGTAAGTCTAAGTGAAGAGACAAAAAACGAGTAATCACACCATTGATAAAAATAAATATGTTATTAGAGGACAAAATACAAGTAAATGGGATATATGATTCGGGTTCCCAAGTCTCTCTTATAAACATAAGATTAGTTAAAATACAGAATGAGTCTAAAGATACTAATAGAATATTATTAAAGACGGTCAATGGTGTGACATACACAAAAGGATTAATAACTTTAAAAATAAAAATTTTTGATATAGAAGAATATGTTGATATTTTCATTGTAGACAGAGTTGATTTTGAAGATTTCATTATAGGTCTAGATATGATACAAAAATTTAAATTAAACCAAAATGAAAATTTACAAATATCGCAAAAGAAAAAAAGGGAGATAAAAACTATAAATGGAAATGAAGAGAAAGAAGTAATTAAAATTAATTTTAACGAGCATGTGAGTAAAAATGAATTTATATCAAACCTTCATCACTTGGACAACATAAAAAAGACTCAAATACAAAGTTTGATAAATAAATATAATACTGTATTTGCTAGAGATAAATACGATGTCGGCACAGTAAAAAAATATGAAGCCCGGATAGACTTACTGGTGGATAAATACTGCAGCAAGAGGCCATACCGTTGCACAATAGAAGATAAAATAGAAATAGAGAATCAAGTAGCAAATTTACTAAAAAATAATTTAATTGAAGAATCGTATGGCCCATTCGCAGCTCCAGTTACCTTGGCATTTAAAAGAGACGAAAATACAAAATCAAGACTCTGTATTGACTTTCGTGAATTAAACAAGATCATTGTACCACAGGCACAACCATTTCCATTAATAAGCGATTTAATAGTTAAAACAAGAAACTGTAAATATTTTACCTCGCTCGATATAAATTCTGCGTTCTGGTCCATACCACTACGTATTGAAGACAGACAGAAGACAGGGTTCGTCACACAGGACGGACATTACCAGTGGACTTGTCTACCATTCGGATTGAAAACAGCACCTGCTATTTTCCAGAGAATTTTATCAAATATATTAAGAAATAATAACTTGAAGGAATTTACAGAGAATTACATTGATGACATTTTGATATTTTCACAATCATTTGAAGAACACATAGAACACATAGAAAAAGTACTTAAATCAATAATAGAAGAAGGTTTTAGACTAAAATTTAAAAAATGCACATTTGCAGAAACAACAATAAAATACTTGGGACACATAATAGGAAACAATATGGTTAAACCAATCAAAGATAACATTATTTCAATAAGGAATTTTCCAACGCCCAAAACCCAAAAGAACATAAGACAATTTTTAGGGAAGATTAACTTTTACCACGAATACATACCAAATAGTGCAACAATATTAGATCCACTGCATAAATTATTAAGAAAAAATGTTCAGTTTATATGGTCAGAAGAATGTGAAAAATCTTTCTCTGATATAAAAAATATACTATGCTCACAACCGTTACTGGAAATATTTGATAAAGACTTGCCCATTATGATTTACACAGATGCATCGTTGAATGGTATAGGTGCAATATTAAAACAAGTTCAAAAAGATGGAAAAGAAAAACCGGTGGGTTATTTTTCAAAGAAGCTCAATGATACACAAAAAAGAAAGAAGGCAATATACCTTGAATGCTTAGCAATTAAAGAAGCTATCAAATATTGGCAATATTGGTTGCTAGGAAGAAAATTTACAGTTTTTTCAGATCACAAACCACTTGAAAACCTCAACATTAAAGCTAGAACAGATGAGGAACTTGGTGAATTGACCTTTTATTTGTCACAATATGACTTCAACATTAAATATATTCCAGGAAAAGTTAACACTGAAGCAGACACTCTTAGTAGAAACCCAGTATTGGAAAGTAACGACAATGATGAAGAAGTTTTAAAAATGGTGAATCTGATAACATTAGACGATATTAAGAAAGATCAACAGCAAAATGATAAAATAGAAAAAATAAAAAACAAATTAATTGAAAGAAATGGGATACTATACAAAAAACATCGAAATAGAGAAAAAGTAATATTATCTGAAGAATCGAGTGTAAAACTAATAAAAGAAATACACACTGAATGGTGCCATTTAGGGATCAACCAGATGATAAATAAAATCAGTCCTTATTATACAGCAAAGGGTTTAATAGGAAACATAAAAAAAATATGCAAGAACTGTGAGATTTGTGTTAAGAATAAATCGAGAGGCCAAGATAAACACGGATTGATGTCATATTTAGGACCAGCGTCGAAACCATTTCAAATAATGTCGATCGATACTATTGGTGGTTTTGGAGGACAAAGATCGACCAAGAAATACCTACACTTGCTGGTTGATCATTACACAAGGTTTGCGTACATTCTAACATCAAAAACACAAAATGCTGCAGATTTCATTAAGTTAGTAAAAAAAGTTCTAGACACAGAAAAAATTGAGATATTACTAACAGATCAGTATCCAGGATTAAATTCAAAAGAATTCAAAGACTTTTTGGCTAATAATGGTGTAAAACTAATTTTTACTGCAGTTGATACTCCGTTTTCAAACGGACTCAATGAGAGATTGAACCAAACACTTGTTAATAAAATGAGATGTAAAATTAATGAAAAAAAAGAAAAGAAATCCTGGACATCAATTGCAAGAGAGTGTATTGATAAGTACAATGAAACTGAACACTCAGTGACTGGCTTTGCACCAGTATATTTATTAGAAGGAAAAGTTACCAGTATCTTGCCACAAGAATTACAAAACCCGATAAATAAAGAAACTTGGATTAAAGACAGGAAGGAAGCATTAGAAAGAACAATAAGATCACATACATATAATAAAAAAATATTTGATAAAGGCAGGAGACAAAGTGAATTTAATATAGGAGAACTAGTATATATTGAAAACGGAAATAAATTAAATAGAAAAAAATTAGATAATTTAAGAATCGGCCCATTTGAAATAATAGACAAAATATCAAATACAATATACAAAATAAACACAGGTAGAACAAAAAAGGAAACAAGCTTATACCATGTAACAAAACTTATCCGGATAGAAGATGATAAGTAATATATGCGCTTATAATGAGAATTACAGGGGTAATTCTCATCCTGAAGGAGGGAGATGTAAAGAAAATACTTTCTTCATTTTGAATATACGCGCGTTTATTCAAGCTACCGTTAGTTCAGGAGTTATCCGAGCGTGGCGTGTCATGTAAGGCTGTCATTGTCATTGTCAATGTCAATGACAAAATTTTGCTGAGTTCATTTTGACTTTGTAATTTTCTTATAATTTTCGAAAATCCTCATTAATTTTCTATGTATAATTTTGTAGTTGTTGTTAGAGGTGATAACTTTTGTTGTCGTTTCTTTGTTTCAGGTAAGATATTAATGTTATGTAAAGTACTTTAAGATTCTGTAAGTTGTAACCTATTTCAAAATATAAAAATGCTAACTTTGTTTCAGAGAAACACACCGAAGTTTTTATTGATTTACAATTAATCCTCTTATATGTATAAACAAAAGAAAAAAAAAACAAACACAATTTGTAAACACAAAACAAATTTACAGATATTTTTCCCGTTTGTGTAGAACAATAATAATATTATTATTGTAATTCTAAATAATAAGGGACCTATCAGACAGAGAGCGGTCACGCGGTCAAGCGTTCAAGCGGTCAGTTTTGCGTTATTTGTGTTCTATAAAGATACTCACACAGGGGGGCGTTCACATGACCGCATTAGAATTCCTTCTGTGGGACTGACCGCTTGAACGCATAATTAAATGCGAACGGAGAACGCCAAAACGCCGCTCGACCGCTCTCTGTCTGATAGGTCCCTTAGATAAGCATCGTCACAGCTGGACCACAAATGATATTTGATGTTTGAAAATGTATTTTTACTCACAAAACAAAATGGAATATTTTGATTCCCACGAAAATAATATTATCATCCGTAATATAATGTGTTGTTAGATGTTTTCAATTGATATTTTTTTTGTAACAAGTAACAACATTAATAATTAGTAGCTCCCACACCGGTTTCGGTGACGGTGGCCGGTTTCATTGAAACCAGGCCAGCTACGCAGGAGTAATTTTATGTGCAAGTGTGTGTGTAGTACACAAGAGCACTCTCTATTCCTTTTACTCTCAGTAAAAGGAATAGAGAGTGCTCTGCTGATGTCTGCTGTCAGGCAATCGGGTGTCGGGTGTGCATAGTCCTAACCAAACTCGGAAACAACATGTTTCCAACGCGGGAATTGAACCCACGACCTCCGAGTCAAAAGCCGCGCTCTATACCACTAGACCACGGAGGCGTCTAACAACATTATGACAACTAACAATAATTATAAAATGCTATTGTAGTTTTTCCCCAGAAAACGATAACGTAACAGCGATATTTTGTTTAGAAAGAGACAAGTAGCGATACGGATACGATACGTCACGACCCTACATGATCGGTGACCATGCTGTAGCTTTCTTAACAACTTAATCCGATTATTTCAAGCGACTGTTATTTACAAGCATAAAGTTGCTTCTAACTAAACGTTAAGTCCAAATAAATAGGAAACTACACCGATTAGTGAATGTATTGCCGAGCAAAAGTCTCGGGTGAACGCTAAGTGGAAGCTAAGTGAAAATTAAATGGAGCTGCCCAAGACCTCCGCAAATAGGAACGGAATCGGAACTCCGAATGAAAAGGAACAGATATACAACATTCATGATAGATACTCCAGTAAACATTTTGTTGCTTCTATTTTTCAATTGAATAATTTCCTAGTATAAAATAAATTATTTGTGAATTAATTTTATGTTTTATTAATTAATTTATTTACATTCTTTCAGCATGGATAGGTTCGCCCTTTGTAAGTAAGATTTCATAAAACATTATTATTATAAGATAATAAAAATCAAGTACTAGTGGTAGGTATCTAGATACTCATACAAGTAAGTTGATGAGAACGAAATACCTATTACTAGATGACGCCCGCAACTCCGCTGCGCCAAAACTCATTTATCGCGCGGGAACCGTACATTTTTTCGGGACAAAAAGTATCCTATGTCCTTTCCCGGGACTCAAGTTATCTCCATGCCAAATTTCAGCAAAATCGGTTGAACGGTTTGGGCGTGAAGAGGTAACAGACAGATCACAGACAGACAGACAGACACACTTTCGCATTTATAATATTAGTATGGATATCTGACGAAAGCTTACATTAATTATAATAGCTTATAATAATTGAAGTAAAATTATTTTTTATTATACTTTTAATTTTGATTTGTAACAGTAGTATCAGCCATTTTAGAAACTGAAAGTCTGTTCCCGGAATGTTTAAAAAAAACCATGGAGATGATAACTTAGAAAATTCCCTCATGGTAATACCCTTTCAATTGGTAAATATAATAAATCAACGAATGCGTTGATGTATGGTATTCATACAAGGACCCAGATCGTTGCTTTGGGTGGAAATTTATTTGTATATTATACGACATTCCAAGAAACAAAACAGTCAGCGGGGCTAAAATGGTCACATTTAGCAATTCCTCTCAATCAATTCAGCAAATGAATTGTGAAAACTGTCAAACTGACTAATGTCAAATCAGTACAAAAATACAGAAATTAATTGCAAACAGAGTTGCATTTGCGATTTTAGAAAAATAAATCATATTATGATTCATATCATGATTCTTCAAAGCGACCATTTTAGCCCCGTAGTTCTAAACATTCTTTTGCATATTATAATATTATTTCGAATGAAGTTTCAAGTCGGAATAGGAATTTTGTTAGTGATGTATCTGAAAAAGAACTAAAAATAATTTAAATATTCATTTAAATTGTTTTCTCCTACGCCACGGTAATAGGTTATATTTAATAAATGTTTATTTGTATTATAAAATTAAGTTTTGGATTCACAAAAGTTTATCAATACACAAATATATTGTATTTTTATTAACTGTCGAATCAAAAGACAAAAAATTAAGATTGACGTAGTTGTAATAAATATTACCTTGAGGCAATTTGATATTTTAGTGATTCCACTCTCACTAGTCACTATCGAACACTATTAATAATTGTGCTTTCCATTACACTAGATTGGCTTGAGACTTTGCAAATAATATCAGAGACAAAAGCATCCACCAGTGATTGGAATTGGAGAGCGTCACCATTAATACTGCTGACCGGTTGTAATCGCAGTCCGAACCGGCAAATTTTACTTCTAAGAATGAATCAAAAGTAGCTATTATAAAAGTACCCACAATTAAAAAAGTTAGACAAAGACAGGAAAACTGAGCATCGAACTTCGACATGAAGATGGCACTAGGTGATGATGACATCTAAGCTTAAAAGTTCTTTAAGACTTGATTTTGATCAAGTTCCCACTTTCCATACAGAACTCGATCCCGTTTGGAAGCTAAGGAACTATGTTATACTGCGAGAATCTCGATTCTCGACATGAACACATGAAATTACAATGAACATCATTATGATTGCGTCGAAAATTAAACACTGTATATTTTTAACATAATAGTGACATTTGATATATTTTCTACTTGAATGAAATTTCCATTGCAAATTATAACTTTACGACTGCGGAAAATAATGCAGCGAACAGAAATAATAATATTGTATGAAAGCATTTAAAAAATCACCACCATGTATCATCAGGGAAGTAGGGCGCCGCCCTAGGCCGCCCCATGCCGCCCTAGGCCGCTGTGTGAATGACGCTTAGACGACCGTGTTTTATGGGGAGGCTTAATAATGATCATAAAAGATTCAGGAGGGGTAAGTTTAAAAATAGAGTAGTTGGTGATGGTTTTTCATTTCGCTGCGCTCTCCTGCGTTACTTTTTGTAACACCCCAGTTGAAAACCTCATCTGTTTAAGATCTTAAAACGTTGTTGTTGTCACTCGAAGTACTATCCAATATATTTTTTTAAATAAGGGGCAAATGAGCAAACGGGTCATCTTATGGAAAGCAAGTACCATTGCCCATGGACACACGCAACATTAGAATAGCTTCGGCTGTGTTGCCGGCCTTTTAAAAGGGTATATGCTTTTTCTTGAAGGAGACGCTAATATGCCTTGGACGCACCTAACCTTGTTGAGAGTATCTGCGTTGAGAGGTTAAAAGCATATTTTATAAATATTCGTCCCTAACTATCTTAACTTAACTCGAATATACTTTATAAACACTACTTCTACTTTTCATAGTTTTATGTATTAACATGATGTTTGATTTTTTAATACTTATGACTATGAAAAGTAAAGATTGTGTTTATAAAATACGAGGATATTCGTCCTCAGAATTGAGAAAATAGGGGACGAGTATTTATAAATGCTTTTAACCTCTCAACGCAGATACTCTCAACGAGGTTAGGTGCGTCCAAGGCATATTAGCGTCTTTCACACTATTATGAGCTTTATTGAAAAAGGGATAGAGTTCAGTCTTAATGTGTTAATTACACGAGCTGACGCGTCGGTTTAATTCGCTCGTGTGTGAACCGAGGCTTACTATTTGCACGTTATGGAACAAAGTTAATTACAAGATTAGTACATCAAAGATAGCTTATACCTTTGAGTGTATCTTAGTGGTAATCTTTTCACTATCATGAGGCGCACTTTGCACCTTTTTAATCTTTGTATTTTTGATACAGGTAGGTATAGTTTGGTCATAAATAAATAAATATATAAATAAAGCTTTATTGATTTCCATAAAAAAATTTGCTTTAAAAACATTTGATTTTTATAGAAATATTTCGTATACAATTTACTACATATTAAATCCATTATTAAAGGACTTTATAAATTTAGTACATAATAAATTAGTTTATGCATTTGTTATTCTTAATTCCTAATAAGTAATTATATTTATTTATATTCTATTCTATTATTATTTATTATTTTTCTATGGACCCCCTAAGGGTAAAAGCCTCCTCCAAGGTAACCCATTCGTCTCTTGCCTTAGCGATGCTCGGCCAGTCTCTACCCGCTGTTGCTACTATTTCATCCGACCATCTAGCAATCGGGCGGCCTCTAGACCATTTTCCTTTTGGGCCAGGCCATTCTGTCGACCTTTGAGTCCATCTGCTGTCGTCATATCTCGCTATGTGTCCTGCCCGCTTCCATTTTCTTTGTAGCATGTGAGTTAGAGCATCGCTAACTTTGGTCTGTTTCCGGATGTCGGTATTTCTTACTCTATCTTTGAGTTTTAGGCCTAAAAAGCTTCTTTCCATTCGTCTTTGGGTTGTCTGGATTTTATTTCTTGTTTTGTTGTCGAATACCCACGTTTGGCGCCCGTAACTTAGGCATGGTAGTAAGGCCGTCTCCATAACAATCTTTTTAGTAGATATTGGTAATTGCGATTTGAATATATCTTTATGGGCCCAATATTTATTCCAAGTTATTGCTACTCTCCGCTCCACTTCTTCTGCGTTTCGGCTTTTCTCGAATTCTAAGTTTGATCATAGGACTAAGTAAAATTCGACTATTGACCTTTCGTTCATTTTGTTGCTCATGAAAACATTAGTTTGCGTAGTCCAAGCGCGCCATGATACCAATACTTTCGTATGTAAAATAGACAAAATATAGCTGAAAAGTAAGTCGATAAATATCTACTTACCACGTCTGCTGATTTCAACTACCTTGAAAAATATTCTCTATAAGGGGAGAGAGTGTGATAATCAATATTTGTTTTTAAGAGGATTCCACACCGCCATTTTTTTCATACAAACGTTGTCCCCTGTTTCCTCCCTGGATGAATGCTAGTAGAGTTATAATTTTTTTCCTGAATATCTACGGCCACTAATACAATGTCCCTATGTTTTCTTTTTTTTTCATAATTTAATAATTAAGGAATCAGGGGACAACGAATCGTTGATTTTCTGGATTTTCTGCAGTTGTCTCTATCGCGTTCTGCGGTATAAGCTTGAGGTAAGGGAGACAGCTCTATAGCTGTCTCCCCTACACCAGGGGCTAGAGAAATGAAAAAAAAGTACGTGTAATATCTATATATTACAAGTACTTTTTTTTCATTTCTCTAGCCCCTGGTGTATCCTCTTAATTAAAATATTTTTTAAAACAACACAATTTTATAGGACTTATGCGTATGCGCCAAGTATGCGTAGTCATCTATATATATAAAACTCAAAGGTGACTGACTGACATGGTGATCTATCAACGCACAGCCCAAACCACTGGACCGATAGGGCTGAAATTTGGCATGCAGGTAGATGATATGACGTGGGCAAGAAAGGATTTTGATCAATTCTACCTCCAAAGGGTTAAAATAGGGGATGAAAGTTTGTATATGTAAAATTTATAATCTGTATTAGCAGTCTGTGGCTATGTCTATGGTATCAAAATAATCTATACTTATCCTGTATTATTATCTATGGTCAAAACTTTGACATGTGCAAAAAATAAAGCAGTTAGTGCGTTACTGGAAATCACACGAGTTTTATTAGGTTATGGGCCCAGACGATTCCAACGAAAAAGTCTTTATTAAGTGCAGTTACAATGACCGGAAATTATTCATTGAATGTCCAAAAACTTAGAGGAAGAGATAACTACGATGATTGGGCTTTCGCAGTGGAAAATTTTCTTATCCTCGAGGGCATCGATATTGCGAAGAGTTCGGAACTAAAGGAAGAAGATGATCGAAAGGCCAAAGCTAAGATGGTGATGACTATCGACCCCTCACTATATGTTCATATCAAAAATGAACGTACGGTGCATGGTCTGTGGGCGAAATTGAAATCATTATTTGACGATTCAGGGTTCACGCGTCGCATAAGTTTACTAAGAACATTGATCTCGATTCGTCTAGAAACTTCAGATTCAATGACTGCATACGTGACCCAGCTAGTTGATACAGCTCAGAAGCTTAAAGGCACAGGCTTTGAGATCAATGATGAGTGGGTGGGTTCACTTCTTTTGGCTGGATTGTCGGACAGATTCGCGCCAATGATAATGGCCATTGAGCACTCTGGGATGAAGATTAGTGCAGATGCAATAAAAACAAAGTTGCTCGATATGAGTGCAGATAGTGAAATAAAAACAGAAGGAGCATTTTTCTCCAAATCCAGAAGTAGTCATCAAAATCAACGTTATTCGAACACTGACAAAGCAAATTACGGCGGGAAACGTCAACAAGTGTCAAACCAAAATGGCGGTCAATCAAGTGACGGAAAGCCGGCGAAAAATATTCGTTGTTACAAGTGCAAGCAGTTAGGACACTACAAAAATCAGTGCCGATCCCCCGAAATGCAAAAAGATAAACAAGTAAATGCATTTAGCGCGATGTTTTTAACGGGCGAATTCAGTGAACAGGATTGGTATGTCGACTCAGGAGCGAGTACTCATATGATTTCTGAATTGAGCAAAAACATGATGAAGAATGTGTCTTACAACACCGAAGCTCGTGATATTGTGGTGGCAAATAAAGAAAGCGTGCCAGTTATATGTTCCGGAGACATTGAGATAACGACGCGAGTCAAAAATAAGGAATACAAAGTGAATGTCAACAATGTGTTATGCATACAAAATCTTACTACCAACCTTCTATCCGTTAGTAGGATGATATCTAGTGGAAACAGAATTATTTTCAATGAAAATGTTTGTCACATTTATAATCAACGGAATGAATGCATTGGAGAAGCAAACTTAACAAACGGTGTGTATAAATTGAACATTGTGAAGTCAGAAAAACTTTTGGCAGCGACGGCAGTGACTTCAAGCTGGACATGGCACAGAAGGCTTGGCCACATAAACAGTAACGACCTGAAGATCATGAGAGATGGAGCAGTGGATGGCTTGTCATTCCAAGATAAGGCAGACATAAGCAGAGACAACTGTACAGTATGCTGTGAGGGAAAGCAAACAAGATTGCCCTTTCCAGTTAGTACATCACGGAGCAAAAATGTTTTGGATATTGTTCACGCTGACCTCTGCGGGCCTATGGAGAACAAGTCGCTCGGACAGGCTAGATATTTTCTACTATTGGTGGACGATTACAGCAGGATGGCTTATGTATACTTTCTAAAGACAAAAGATGAAGCTTTCTCTTATTTCCAACAGTACAAAAGCTTAGTAGAAAATCAAAAATCTACTAAAATCAAAATGCTCAGAACAGATAATGGCAAAGAATTTTGCAATAATGCATTTGATAATTTTTTGAAAGCTAATGGTATAGTACACCAGAAAACGAATCCCTACTGTCCAGAACAGAATGGGTTATGTGAGCGCTTAAATAGATCAATAGTAGAAAAAGCAAAATGTCTCTTATTTGATGCAAAATTTGAAAAGTTCTTGTGGGCAGAGGCAGTGCACACTGCTGTGTACTTGAAGAACAGATCCCCAGCTGCAGGTCTTCAACATCGTACACCATTTGAACTTTGGACAGGTAGAAGACCAGATGTCAGTCATATCCGTGTCTATGGCAGCCCAGTCATGACACATATACCAAAAGAAAAAAGGTTAAAGTGGGACAGGAAAGCAAAGAAACTATTTTTGGTTGGTTATGCTGAGAATGTTAAAGGGTACAGACTGTATGATCCCGCATCACACTCTATTACAACAGCAAGAGATGTTGTCGTCATGGAACAAGAAAATGACAGTATGACAACACAGATTTCAGTACAGGAGAATAGTGAAGGAAAACAGGATTCAGTGGGGGATGAGCAGCTAGATAGTACTCTGGAAAAGTCCTGTTCAGAAGATGAACAGAAATACGAACAAGATGAGACCTATGTTCCGGAGCAGTCCAGTTCAGACACAGAGGACAGTTTCTATGACTCAACTTCACTTGAGGACACAGGGGTTGTCAATACTGAAGCTAGAGAGAAACGTGTCAGGAGGAAGCCGGAATTCTATGGTTTTGCAAACTTATGCATCGAGAATGAAGTGCCAAGTGAGAACATTTCTTTGAAGGATGCTATCAGTGGACCGGATAGGGAACAGTGGCGGCAGGCTATCAGAGAAGAATTGCAGTCATTCAGTGATAGAGATGCATGGGAACTAGTGGACAGACCAGTGAATAAAACTATAGTGAAGTGCAAGTGGGTCTTCAAAATAAAATACAATAGTGAAAACAAAGTGCGGTACAGAGCAAGGCTGGTGGCGAAGGGGTTTAATCAGAAACAGGGTATGGACTATAAGGAAACTTACTCACCAGTTCTCAGGTATTCCACTTTGAGATTATTGTTAGCTTTGAGTGTAGATAAGAACTTAAATGTATTACACCTTGATGTGCCTACTGCATTTTTAAACGGTGTGTTAAATGAATGTATTTATATGGAGATACCAGAATGTTCAGATATACCTAATTCTGAAAATAAAGTGTTAAAACTAAAAAGAGCTATATATGGCTTAAAACAATCAGCAAGAGCTTGGTATCAAAGAGTAGAAGTTTGTTTGCTAGAACTAGGTTACACCAAGTCACAGTATGAACCATGTTTATTTATGATGTGTAATAATAATGTCAGAGTATATATAGCAATATTTGTGGATGATTTTTTTATCTTTTACAATAGTGAAGAAATATGTGATAAACTAATTAGTGAATTGAAAGCAAAATTTAGTATAAAGAATTTAGGCCAGATAAAGCATTGTCTTGGTATGAATGTGACTGTAAAACAAGATTCAATTACTATAGATCAAAAAGATTTTGTTGATGTAATTTTGAAAAGATTTAATATGGTAAATTGTAAGAGTTCAGATACTCCTATGGAAAAGAATTTAAAACTAGATAAGGCTAAAAGTATTTGTCAGAAATATCCATATCAACAATTGTTAGGTGCTCTTATGTATTTGTGTGTTTTAACTAGACCTGACATAAGTTTTGCAGTGAGTTTTCTCAGCCAGTATAATAATTGTTATGATGAGACTCACTGGAAACATCTGAAGAGAGTGTTAAAATATTTAAGTAAAACTAAACAGTATGGGTTAAAATATGTAAAAAATGATAGTAGATTGTTAGGCTATGTTGATGCTGACTGGGCATCTTGTTCAATAGACAGAAAATCTTATACAGGGTTTATTTTTAAATTGTCTGGCAGTGCGGTCTCATATGAGTGTAGGAAACAAACAACAGTAGCATTATCTAGCACGGAGGCTGAATACATGGCTCTCTCCGAGGCATGTAAAGAGGCTGTATATTTAAATAAATTAATTTCTGAAATGAATGGAGGTCATATTGATAATGTACCTGTAAATTTGTTAAGCGATAACCAAAGTTCTCAAAAATTAGCATATAACCCTTTGTTTCACAGAAGAACAAAACATATTGATGTTCGGCATCACTTTGTCAGAGAATGTATAGTTAATGATTTGGTCAAAATATCTTATATGCCTTCAGCAGAGATGCCAGCTGATGTTTTGACTAAAAGTCTCAGTAGTGTAAAGCATTATAAATTTGCAAAGATGCTAGGGCTGTCACAAGTTTGTTAGTTTATTTAATTTTCTTGTTTTACAAATTAATGTGAACATAGGATTATTTTGATAAGTGGGGGTGTAAAATTTATAATCTGTATTAGCAGTCTGTGGCTATGTCTATGGTATCAAAATAATCTATACTTATCCTGTATTATTATCTATGGTCAAAACTTTGACATGTGCAAAAAATAAAGCAGTTAGTGCGTTACTGGAAATCACACGAGTTTTATTAGTATATAATAATACTTCTTTACGCGATCGAAGCCGCGGGCAAAAGCTCGTCTATATATAAGGTAATAAAGTAATAATAATAAAGCACTAAGGTATGTAGCTTAAACTGTAGTAATTGTGGTGTAAATAAATCTCGAAACAAAGCACAGAAGATAATTAGTGTTGTCTAAATCATTTAAGTGCAGAATAAATTGCATTTTACATAGACTTGCAGCATTGAATAAATTTAATGTCTTACATCTGGCATTTGAATTCCGCGGGACCGTTACACCCATTAAAATGACAAACAGCGCCTGTTTCATGCTATCTGATGAAAAATTTAAAATTTTGTTACCGCTAAAGTTGATGATATATTATATGTTTGGGTATTTTAATATTGTTTTACGGCTTTTATTATCTGTTATTACCGATTTCACCAGTATGTTGTGCTTTATTTTGACATTAAATATCGCTGAGAGTTGTAACTGAGATATTTTACTAAAAACTACATAATTGGTAGTTTTTGTCTAAACATTTTGACCAGCGGGGGTATTCTGAATAATATAATATACTCGACTCGGATTCGAAAATTTACTGAACTAATATTGGCCTACAGTCACAAAAAAGCACAATCACTAGCTAGATTATTTTAAAGTTTATTCAATGATTTTAATGATAATAAGAAACATAATATTGTTGTGACTCCTTGACTCTTGTTTAATAGACGCACTTAAATGCACTTATCCTAAAAAACATCCTAAACTCCATACCTATCTGTTCGTGAAAACTAGATACGTTTTAACATGATAGGCACGTATTATCACAAAGATACGTCCGCGGATCAGTCATTACTCTCCGCGCTTGTAGGTCAGAGCAGTCGGGCGATATTGATACGTCCCATCAATTTAACAAACCCCAGCGGACTCATTTATTTTAGTTATCTCAAAGTTACGAAGGCAATTGGTCGGTTAATCTCGGTAATTTAAAACCTCATATTTTAGACGCAACTTTTTAAACGAGCATAAATAAAAGCCTTATCCTGGAGGTTGTAAAATCGGATGGCGACTACGTTGCGACTTTTAAAAAAGTAAGTAAATTTTTGCGTGCATTTTCAATATTGAAATAAATCTAAAGAGTTTTTAGAGATTGAACGCGCTAGACGTTCAAGAGTTGACGTAAAATGTATGGTTTTCGGGAGTTGACAAGTTTGTACTTTTGTAGTGTGTGTATCGCCTCCCTCCTATATAAGTTAATGTTATTAGTTATTAAGTCAGTTATTAAACATATTTCGTAGAGACAACTCTCTTTCAATCAGTCTCCCCTTAGCCGCACATTGCATGGCGACCCTGCCAGTGCTGCCTTGCGGCAGCGCTGCGCAGCGGATACAGGGACTGTAAAAGTGAATAAAAAACGGACATGAAATTTTATGAAACTAAATAAGACTATCTATAATATTATGTTAAAAGTGAAATTTATAGTGACTTTGAAAATGTGGACAATAATAATTATAGTGGTAAATGTGGACAATAATTATAGTAGTAAAAATATGAACTAAACGTCCGTTAGTGAATAACCAATAATGTAGGGTTAAAATAAGTAAACAGTGTAAAGACTAACATAAATACAAATCTTTTAATAGTGCAAAATAAAAATATAACTCAGTGAAAAAAAAATGAAAATGTTTAAATGAGAACTTTAACTAAAATAAAATTATTGCCGAATACTTTTCAATTAACATTTTCTTTCAATTAAATTTTTCTTTTGACATTTTAAATTAATTAACTTATCTTTCAATAAGTACGAAAAAAAAATTTGCAAGTTCTTAAGTTGCAGAACAATACCATTATTTATTTATTTTTACTCTCAAAACATTAAATAAATGACTTAAAGATATTATAAAACACTTAACAATTGCCAAAACGTAATTCACCGAAAATCTTTTACAAAAATAATGCAGAATTATTTGATAATATTATTATCATTAAAACAAAATTAACATGCAAACAAAACAAAAAAAAAATACATGTAAATGTATTATTATATCAACTGCACCTATTTTAAGGATTCCAATTAGTCAGGTATTGTAAAACATAATATAATATCAAAATGTTACCAATTTTATAAATTTCGCACGAACTTATTTATTTCTTATAGCAATCTGACTTTCCACTAATTAATCAAATGTTAATTTATTATTTTACTTATTTTTACCAAAACATTTATTTCTAGAAATTTTATTTCTTTTTTTCAAAATATTTAAAATCAAAATATTATTTAATTGAAAATACATTTTATACCCTTTACGTTCTATTTCTTATAATCTTTTCTTTTATTTGTTAAATTGCTTAAAATCGTATTTTATTTTTCAAAATGGAACTTTTTATGTAATTTTCATATCAAAATAAAATTAAAATTTAGACATAAATTATAACATAATTAATTAAGTACTAATTTTATACATACCGCTGTAGTTACAAATACGACATATTATTTATATATATTAAAATTTTGACATAAAACAACAGCTGGAATGGCATTTCTCTTCCTCGTCTCTCTGTTCTCCCGGCTCCATCCACTTCCGACACGAACATCTCCCGGCCGCCTGCTCTACCTTCCTCTCATCCGACTCCAACATCTCCCGGCTGCCTGCATATTCCACTCATCTGACACCATCAACTCCCGGCTGCCTGCTTTACATATCCACTCCAAAATTTTGATTTTTCAGCATTATTATTTTTTTTTTCAAAAAAAAAAAACGGGGGAGGTGTAGTGTGTGTATCGCCTCCCTCCTATATAAGTTAATGTTATCAGTTATTAAGTCAGTTATTAAACATATTTCGCAGAGACAACTCTCTTTCAATCAGTCTCCCCTAAGCCGCACATTGCACTTTTATAGTTTGTACTTATAGTGCCAGTGACAATCTAGGTATGCCATATGTTCAAATCGATAGTACGGAGGCGTCAATATGACGTGATAAAACTTTTCGCACGAAACCACACTTGCCGCCCACACTTTACTACTGTTGATTGTAGCAGTATCTTAACCCATAAGGCCCACTTGGGCCGCGCTAAATGTCAAGCGCCATTCCGTCAAGCGCCATAAGGCCCAAGTGGGCCGCGCTCTTCATTCGATTATATTTCGTATTTCGCTGATTTAGAGACTACTTTTGTATGAAGAAGTTTGGTTAGTTACGATCTATGATACATTTGCCACATTCTGAATGCAAAATATTATACAATCTGTGGTCGACAAATATTTTTCAGTCATTTGAAAATCGTGAATTTTTTCGTGTGTGTTCTGCAGTGTTGTGTAATTTGTTTGAAATAATGGATTGATTTAACGAATGTAAGTAGTAAAATACCTAAATTTACTAATAATTGTTTTAGATAATCATTTGAAAGAAATACATCGTGAAAACTTCTAGGTTACACTCGAAAATTTGGTTTATTTTTTGGTGATTTGGACGTGATTTGCTTCATATATTTGTAAATTAATTACGTAAAACGCTTATACAAGTTATTACACAATGTCTCTAAGACAATTAATATCAATATTAGGCATTACGTTTCTGAGCAATTGAGAACAAAAGTTCACAGATAACGGCTATTTTCTGCCGGCCGCGCCATTTTGAACTTTATTTGTATAGCACTAATGACGAAGTTTGCTTGTGGGTTATACGAAACCGGTTTTTTCGGGTCGTAAATCACGGCTGTTTTTATAAACAATTCAAGATGTTTCGATGAATTGTTGATACAGGGGTCTAATTTAGGGTTCCTTCGTGGAGATTATAACAAAATATTGTTTAATTTGTAATCAAAGGGTCAGAAAAATAATTTTCAAAGTACATACTGTGAAAAGAATATTAAATCAGACTAAATACTATAATTATGATGGCTTGATAGATAGAAATTGTAACATAGCTGTTAATGTTTTTCACAAAAACATAAAATGTGGGTTGGATGTAAAAAAATTACATTATTTGTAAAAAAGGGGCGGGGCCGGGCGCCATATTTTTTTTTGGATTTTGGATTTCTATTTTTGACAGATTTTTGCCGAGTATCCAGTGGTTAAAACAAAAAACAAAGCATATTATTGAAAAACCGAATGTAAATATTTAATACCAAACTTTATTTTTAACCAACCTTTTTAAAGTGAAAACTTTAAATCATTTGCGGCGCTGTGCTCTTTTTGAGACAGCGTGCCTTGCTCCCCACCAATGAAAAATTTCCCGTATGAAAAATTAAAAATAAAATAAAATATAAATAAAATATCTTTTTATTCAAAATGGGTATCATGATACACTTTTTGAAAGTCGAACGAAGAAAGTACGTTGCCTACCACCGGTTGTTTGGGGGACCTCAGGAAGGATAACTTACTCAACCTACTTTCTTGGGAATAGGTACAAATGATATAGAATGAATGGAGATCTACTTGCGTCACGAGTCACGAGTCACGACACGTCGAAGAAATCATGACGTCATATTATCTATCAATCTTGAGTTTTAAGATCAAGCGTTACATTCTGTCGCATCTTTAGTAAGTAGATTCTAGAGGTTTTTCGACTCTCGTTATAATATCTATGTCTCCTTCACACTTTTTACAAAAAAAAAATGCGATAGAAAACAATAATTTCAATCACCCTACAACTTACACCCCACATATTATTTCTGAATAGACCTAACAATTGCTACACCTAAATTACGGTTGTATGTTAGGTGTGTGGGAAACCTAATTTAATTATTTAACACACAAATAATTTAATAGCTTGTGTTTAGGCGCAGTGTGTGATAGGCCGGAAAATTATTGTTATTAGCACGATTCGTATTGTTCTAATGAAGGTTCCGTTAAGTGCCATAAACGTCTTGTTCGAGGGGACGAATTCTGGAAATTGGCCTTAAATTAATGGTTTTCCAAGTAAGCCTACGATAATATCGTTTTTCTTATAAAAATAGGGGCCAAACGAGCATACGGGCCACCTGACGGAAAGCAACTAGCGTCGCCCATGGACACTCTCAACATCAGAAGAGTTGCAGGTGCCGGCCTTTTAAGAGGGAACGAGATTCTCTTATTAATATTTTGTAGGACGTACTGGTGCGGAAATACTGCTGGCGACAGTTCGTTTCATAGTTTTACTGTGCGTGGCAGAAAGTTACGCGAAAAACGCACTGTAGAAGACGGCCTCTCATCAAGGTGATGAATTTGGGGACATAATATTATTAATTATTATCATTTGCGGTCAACAGATGCGCGCATTTTTACATGACTCCTAGAGCGTGGTCAACAGTTGAACCGTTATGTAGATACTTTTTTATTGATTACTTATATATATTTTATACGTGGGAGAGCCATGCTTCGGCACGAATGGGCCGGCTCGACCGGAGAAATACCACGTTCTCACAGAAAACCGGCGTGAAACAGCGCTTGCGCTGTGTTTCGCCGAGTGAGTGAGTTTACCGGAGGCCCAATCCCCTACAATATTCCCTTTCCTACCATCTCCTATTCCCTTCCCTTCCCATCCCTACCCTCCCCTATTACCCTATTCCCTCTTCAAAGGCCCGCAACGCACCTGCAGCTCTTCTGATGCTGCGAGTGTCCATGGGCGACGGAAGTTGCTTTCCATCAGGTGACCCGTTTGCTCGTTTGCCCCCTTATTTCATAAAAAAAAAAAAATATATATATATATATATATATATATATATATATATACCTTTGTACTGATTCAAAAGTACCTACCCTTAGAATCGAATTCGAAAATTTTGCTTGTTAGTTATAATTCGTCAGTGTTAAGCTCGCTGTACACATTGGACCAACAATGCGTTGGCCCAATGTGTATTAGGCGCAAAAAAGTTATGAAAACCAAGCCCAATCACAGATTATGAAATAGGTACTTGAAGTGTTTTCAGTAAGTGTGCTAAATGAAGAAACGGAAATAAGAATTTTATATCATAAATACCGCAAAATCATCAATACTTAAAAACAAATGCAATGTAGGTGATGTATGGGCCATCCAAAATTTAAATTATGTCGTGAAATGTTCTATCAGAGGCAGAACTTACTGTGAAAGTAGTTATAAAAGGTTTAAATGGCGCACCATACACAAACACCGCGCATAGCAAAACTCTGCTTCAACCACATAATTATTAGCTCGCTCTTTGAAGCCTTTCTAATCCTTAGCTCGTTCCGCTCATCCCTAAGTGGATTATTGAAACTGTGCTCAAGAAATGATTTAGCATTTTCCTTAGAAGATTAAATAATAATATGTATTAAGTTTTCCTCATCATTCTTAATCTACACTACACTTAAGTTTATAATAATAAAGTTAAAAAGAATTTTGTAAACGAGCAAGCGGGTCACCTGATGAAAAACAACTTCCGTCGCCCATGGACACTTGCAGCAGAAGAGCTGCAGGTGCGTTGCCGGCCTTTTAAGAGGGAATAGGGTAATAGGGGAGGGTAGGGGTGGGAAGGGAAGGGAATAGGGGAGAGTAGGGAAGGGAATAGGGTAGGGGATTGGGCCTCCGGTAAACTCACTCACTCGGCGAAACACAGCGCAAGCGCTGTTTCACGTCGGTTTTCTGTGAGAACGTGGTATTTCTCCGGTCAAGCCGACCCATTCGTGACGAAGCATGGCTCTCCCACGTATAATGTAGTAGAGTAGTAGGTATTAATAGCAGTAAAGTTTAAATGCAAAAGTGAGTCGTGTCTGTAAAGCATGTTAAAATTTATATTACAGATGTTGTCTCTAAAGCTGCAGCACCATAGTACAATTTTTCGGAGCTTATAATTTGGTCAGGTTAAGTCAAGTCAACGTTAGCCATGATTATTCAGTTTCAGTTCAGTTTCAGGACTTGACAAAACTCTATCAAATTAGAATACGTAGATAGTCACTTGGCGTATAATATTATTTTTACGTTCGTTACGACTTATTGGGTCAAAGAGATAGGTAAATAAAGAAAATTTGTTTGTACTATGTCCCGCCATCCTTTTAGTTTGGGACAATTGTATGATCGAACACTAAGCGGTCTCATTTGCAAGTCTAAACGCTCTATAAAAAGTAACAAAGAGACGCGACAAAGGTATGATAATCGTGTCATTTAGCATATCTCCAAATAGGGTCGAGGAATTTCATAAGTTTTGATGAATTTATAGCAATTATACCCGGAACAGAAATAGTTTCAAGCCAAAAATAGACCTAGATTATGACGTCATTCTTTGTAGCTCAAAATGATATTTCTCTTTCATCCGTTTCTGTCTGGAACGAACATTTTAAACATAATATTATTGTATACTTTAAAAATAAATCTACGTAAAATCTAAATGCAAAAGTTTTTTTTTTACAAAACGATACCATGTAAAATTTTCTGAAGTTGCCACCAAAATATATTACACTATAAAATCCTTGCCCTGAAATCTCATATTTCCTCAATAAAATATAAAGCTGACACACATAGTACGAAAATGCTTGGCTCGAGAAACGGCCGGGCCCTACCTTATTTCAATATAGTGACCCGTACCTCGGGACCGAAACACCACTTTATTTCTCTTACAAAACTATATAATCCGCTTAGTAAAAAGCGGTTTTAATACACCGTTTTATCTTTATATACGTGAGCATTTTTTTAACCTTTTTAAGTACACGCACGTACGAGTGCTTAGCATAAATAACAATATGAAACATGAAGTATATTTTTCGTATAAAAAAAATCTCGCCTAAGAACCTTAATATTAAGAAACTAAAACATGGGAAACATCGAAAAACTTTCCAACTTTTATTTGTATTTATGTTAATATTGTTTATATTATAGGCTTCAATGACGAAAGCTATAATAAAGGTAAATATTCCTCTGTTTCCATCGGAAGTCATACGTCTCAAAGAATATCGCTTTTATTGCTTTGAAATACTTTAATAGGTTTTCTTTTTGCTGGTGAATTTTCCAGCAAATTACCAAGAATCGCCTATCAAATTTTAATCGAAAACACGTTTACTGGCTACCTTAGCATCTATTGTCGTTGAGGCGATGTATTAGAAACGTTTACCGCGAAATAAGGAACAAAAGTACAGAAATAGAAGTAGGAATCTTGTACAAAGTTCGAATGTATCAAGTATTCTTTGAAATGTATTTTTAAATATGGTTTTACAATATAGATGATATTTTCAGAAAACATATATTTGTTTTATTATAGAAAATTGTCTGAATCTGTTACTGCTACAAAATTGTCTAAATCTATTACAGTTAGACGCTAAAATATACTGTAGTGTAATGTATGTAATGTATAATATGTAATGTACGTTAAATTTTCTCTTTTTGTCTTTTGATTGTATTGTAATGGTCAAAAATAGGGAATAAGCGTTTATTTATTTATAAAATAAGTTTTCCTTTTTATTTTCTTACCTAACGTATTCCCACAATATGGCCCAGTTCTACAAACGAATGTGAAATAACCGCAATTAACACCAATTACTATGTACATTAAGTAAGATCGTATCGATGTAAATTACGACAATCAAGATATCATACAATATTCTGCCGCAATAATATTAATAGTTTATACTTTCCGATAACGCATCTACAACCATTGACACCGCACTCATGATATTTAAATAAAAAACAAAATTGTAATAATTGTTAAAGAACCAAATTATATTTTTTTGTAGTCGGAAGGTAAGTCGCGCGGATGCTTATTAGGGTTACATAAATAACTTAATCAAAAATTTTTCATGAACGTTCAATCCGCGGAAAAAGGAGTAAAACAAATATTGATTAAAATGAAAATTAGGCTTAAGTCTAAATAAAAGTGCTAAAAAGCAAATCTTATAAAATTGCGTTTACTTACGGCCTCATAATTTACGCTTATTAAAAAATCCTTTGATTTTCGTAAAATATTCGCTGTCAGTGAGCTTTTCTAATAAAGTGTTTCAGGATCATAAAGGAAAACAGAAAAAAGGGATCGCATATCCGAGAGGGAAAAAATTCTGGGTCGTCCATTAATTTAGTAGGCATTTCGGCGGACCTTCGCAGCCACCTTTTGTTTAGCTTTCATTACTGTAGCTCTAATCTTAATTGTTAATCCCGGGCTTTATATTTTTTGAGGTCGCTTGTGTTTCGAGGGTTAACGGTCGCCTAAAATGAGCTTCGGGAGAATTGATGCAGATACCAAATATAATACTCGTTTGGAAAATAGAAAAATGTTATCCTTTGTCGTTTTAATCTGCACGACACCTCTATAAATTTTGTAATTAATTTGAAACTTCTTTTTACACAAAAATGATGTATCAAAACAACTGTATAACCAATTTCAATTATATTTATAACTAGACGTTGCCCACAACTCAGTCAATCGCGTGGAATATGTTCTTTTCTAGGACTCACAAGTATTTCCACACCTTTTAGCAAAATTGGTTTAGCGGTTTGGGCGTCAAGAGGTGTTTAGATTTAGATTATTATTCTTCAAGGCTTTAAAATCCATTTCTAGTCTTCAATCAACAAGTCTCGAAGAAGCAAATTAATTCAATTGCAAGCTATTCTACAATTACCGGCTATGCAGTGCTCGTGTGATAACAAGCATAGTTGAGTTCCAGGGTAGCACACGTAATTAACAGGTAGCTCAAGTGGAAATGCCTTACGCAATGGGACCAATTAGGAGTATGCCTGGTATTATAGACTAGTTAGATAGTAATGATAGGAAGGGAAACAAGGGTTAACTTAAGGCAAATGCCATTAATATGGCATGGACTTGATAGGGGCTTTAGTAGTATACAACAGCCTAGGATGCTTTTTGTATAGCACTGGCTAGTATAAATAATTTATCTTACTGTGTCTGAGAATGCTTTCATTAATATCGCAAAAGGTAAATCGATACTGTTAAATTCAAATGTGTGTTAATCTTTAATTTTTTACATTGGAATCGTTGAAAATTTGAATGAAAATAATTATGTTAAAATAATATATTAGTCCTTACATAAGAATAGTTCTTATAACACCAAAATATTGTAAAGTTTCGACAATTGGAGTTTACGCAATGACAAAACTAAATTAAAATATTTAGTGCTACTAATACTAGCTTATGTTAATATTCATTTTAGTGCAATATTTCTGTTAGTAAAAAGTTTGTTGCCAACTTTATAACGGTAAGTTAAAACTTTTAGTTATCTAGACAGTGAAACCCAGAGTTTAAATCTCATCAAAACTTAGTCGAGTCGAGACTCGACCAAGCTAGATCAGATTAGTCAATGAAGAAACTATTAATCTTACTATCTATATTAATGTTAATAATTAGCGTTTCAAAGTTATGCTTCAAGTTTAAGTACCTACCGTTACCATCTTTTCTTTTTTTCTTTTTCTTTTTTTTTGTTAACGGCCCCTATATGGGACCACTTGTTCCCCCTTCAAGGAGAAGACACAATTATTTACTTCATTTATTACTTGCTACTTTACATTGTTTTACCGTTACCGTTCGTTAAAAACCGTTACCGTCTTAAAGCGGCCGTAATAATGCGATGTAAGAACGTTTATGATAATTATGGGAACGTAGTTACTTATCGCGCGTTGCGCCTTGGGCTAGCCTGAAAAAACGTATGTAACGACACTTTTTTATTAGTGCCTGCATGGTAGAGGCAGAGGGCGTTGATAGTATTCCTGTGCGTCAGTAGATGGCGTTTTTTAATATTTTTTTTGAGTGTATAATAATTATGTATACAGGTTTTTTGAACATAAGAAATAGCTTCGTTCCATTCGGGTGTCCCTTGACACCTCTCAAGTATTTTCTTCCATAAATAAGACATAGCGTGTCCTAGTCCATAACTTGTAACACTATCAAGTACTCAAAAGTAGGTTATTTCAGCTCATATTACTAAAGTAATAATTGTTTTTGAACTTGTGACATGTATTAATAATTCCTCTCAAATTTAACTTCCCACTTCTGAGTTTGTACATATATTATAATTTGTAGCGGGGCGCGGTGTCAGGCCCGCTCCGGTGTAATCTTCTTAGGTAAATTAAATTGCGACTATAGCGCGGCTTCACAATATGAGCTATTGAACGTAAACCTAGTCATTTCGTGGTTTTCGTGGATTAGGATTTAGCTTCAAATTGGATTAAAAGCTTTTTAGAAAGAAAAGCAGCCAAGAATAATTAGTGTGGACAATAAGTAAAGTATACTAAATAAGATTATATGGCATTTGATTTTGATTCGGAAATCGGCTCACATCGGCAACTTCTGCATTTCTAGGATCAACACGGTAAAAGCCACGAAAACCCCTTGACATGGCCCCAGGAAGACCTAGAAATAAGGTAAAACTTTTTTGGAACCCGCAACATAACAATCAGGAGAAAAAGGAGTAGGAGATATTCCAATTTCCCCTCCTAAGCAAATTAGTAGTGGTTAAATGTTATCCTAGATCAGGGGTTCCCAAACTTATTTTGTCTACTGCCCAGTTTGAGAACAAATTATGTTTTAGCGTCCCCATTGTTTCAATTTAAAACGCAACCAGATGAAATAAATCACCCCCCAAGCCGCATTGTAATCATCAAATTTGCGTGGGCATAAGCATGGCTCTGCTACGGCATGAACGGGCTGGCTTGACCGGAGAAATACCATGGGCTCACAGAAAACCGGCGTGAAACATCGCTTGTACTGTGTTACGCTGAGTGAGTGAGTTTACTGGAGGCCATCCCCCTTCCCTACCCTCTCCTATTCCCTTCCTTACCCTCCCCTACCCTATTACCCTATTCCCTCTTAAAAGGCCGGCAACGCACCTGCAGCTCTTCTGATGCTACGAGTGTCTATGGGCGACGGGAGTTTCTTTCCATCAGGTGGCCCGTTTGCTCGTTTACCCCCTTATTTCATAAAAAAGCCTCTACACAACGTAATTTTTGTCTGAGTCCCTCACCGTCCCTAAAGGGGGGCCTTTAGACCTCCAGTGTCCACAAGGGGGCGTTATCGCCTACTTTGGGAAAGGCTGTCCTAGATTTATATAACATAATAATTTATATTGTTACTAGATGACACCGGCAACTCCGTTGCGCAAAAATGTGTGTGTGTGTTTATTGCGTAGGAACCGTGCATTTTTCGAGAAACTGCACGTTTGTCCTTTCCCGGGACTCAAACTATCTCCATATTGATTCGCGAATTACTACAATTAACTAGTTTACATATTATAAATAATATACTGTACAGTATATTATTTATATGTAGATCGGTTAGAAGTTTACTTTACATAAAAATGGTTTACCAAAATTCTTAACGACGAAACGTTTTTCTAAGGGTCGAACACTTAAAACGAGTACTCAAATTATGTTTAGAAGCAACAACTTTTATTATGATATAAAATATTTCAGACTTCACTGACACGTAAACGTTTCTGATGTTTCTCGTTAAAAACGGAATAATTTCTCAAACGTCATTGCGGGATAAACGGTGCTTTATTTATAATATTATTCGAACTGCAACATTTTCAGTTCGAGATTGCATCGAGATTGCACTGCAGGTGGACGGGTCTGAGATTGCGAAATTTTTATACATCTCGTTTCAATTTCCTTAGATGCGATCTGAGATTAGATGTGGCATCGAGCTACCTTTGACGTGGGGGAATGTTATGAAACGATTGCAGCCGCATTTCAATTTATTGGAGTGTAGAAATATAATCTTCTTCCCTATTGATGGATCCAATCGTGTGTAAATTTTATTCAAATGAATTCAATTTTCGTGGAATCTATTATGCATTTAGAGTGAAGAGGAAATTATTTTGTCTGGCGCATCGTACATCGTGTGTTATACTGAGTAAATTGGCCTTCCTAATCGTTAACAATGTAGAAACAAAATTCGAATTGTAGATACATTTTGAAATACTTATTATTTTAAGGCTGTAAATATATTCAGTAACAATATACAACAAAGATCAGTTGAATCATTTAAGTATTAACGTACAGCTGTAGTGATGCAACAAATTGAAAACTTGCAAATCATTAAGCCGCCTTCATCAAAAAAGATACACAGCAAATAATAATTAGGTTTGCGGTTTCTTCGGCGCCGAAGTTAGGAGTAACGTGAAATAGTTCGCCCTAATGAACGGCGACTATCCACGCGCCACGCAAACTTCACCGCCAATTGGATTTAGGGGCTCTCCTTCGAATTTTGAATCAAAAAGTGACATCTTTCTTTTGGCCTATAGAAATTGGACATTTCTTTTAAGTATTCGCAATAAATAGTCAAAGTTTGTGGTGAAAAAGATTGTTATTTAATCTAGTTGATTATAAATTTTGTAAACTGATTTTTGTAAGGGGGTAACACAATCACTAACCCCTTTAAAAATAAAGAATTAACAAGAAGTATTCGCAATAGAAAATATGCACTAAAAATTAAATTTACGGAAAAATATTGGGCTAAAATAACGAAAAAATAACTGTAATATTCTATTCATCTTTCTAACTACGTTAGAGGCTTAACTTAGTTATTTTTCAATTTATGAAAACACGTATTTGACTATATGGTTTATTAATTTATGAAAAATCATAGATTTTTATAAACAAAAACCTGTATATTCTCTACATTGGGTTCTACTACTATTAGTTATTTTTTTTGAGTGCAACGCGCACCGTGGTAAAAGATCGCCTGAAAAACAAGATCTCACTACAAACATTTCTTGTGAAATATTGCCGAGATGACCAAATAAGCTTAATCCTGTGAAAAAGATATGAGATCTCATGTAGAGCCAAGCTTCGGAACCTACACGGCCTAACTGTGTGGCGTGAAGAGGTAACAGACAGACAGACAGACAGACGGACAGACAGACAGACAGACATACTTTCGCATTTCTTGTTCAAGCAGTGTAAAGTTTTACCTGTACACGATATGATAAAATATAATTTATTAAAGGAATACTTTTTGACGATGACTTAAAACATCCTATTGAACATCCAGTGTGCACGCGGGCCGTCGCTCATAACCGGCTCCGTACACTGCGCGCGAGCAATGTTTACGGTGAGAGGACGGCGAGATACCTAATACCGCGCTTATTAAATCAATTACCATCTGAATTAATAACTACCATAACTCCTCTAACATAAAAAATAAATTAAAATCTTACTTTCTTTCGGAACATTGATATTAATCTTCAAAATATGTAATTTTGTTTATTAATCTTCAAAATATGTAATAAAACATTGGAATGCACTCATCTTTATACGTGGGAGAGCCATGCTTCGGCACGAATGGGCCGGCTCGACCGGAGAAATACCACGTTCTCACAGAAAACCGGCGTGAAACAGCGCTTGCGCTGTGTTTCGCCGAGTGAGTGAGTTTACCGGAGGCCCGATCCTCTATTCCCTCACTACCCTCCCCTATTCCCTTCCCTGCCCTACCCTCCCCTATTACCCTATTCCCTCATAAAAAGCCGGCAACGCACCTGCAGCTCTTCTGACGCTGTGAGTGACCATGGGCGATGGAAGTTGCTTTCCATCAGGTGACCCGTTTGCTCGTTTGCCTACTTATTTCATAAAAAAAAAAACTTCTAAAAATTTCGTACAGAGACGTCAACTGATAACTTGTATTACGTCATTAAACCTACGTGGTTTTTCAGTTAGTACTAAATTATATTTTTTTTCATCTTGTTGTAATAATAAATAAATAAATTTATAATATTAGTATGGATGTTCCATGGAAAAATAGAAACTTCGTGAAAATCTAAAAAAGATTAAGAGTCGGGGCGTTTTTTTGATAATTGGGAACGATAAAAACTATCAGCTGACAATTGTACACAATCTCTAAAAGCCACATTCAGCACAAAGTGACGTTTATGGGCGATAGGTCACCGCTAACGACCTAAACACAACGCCATGAGACGCTGCATTTGTTTCTGCAAATGATCGCCCAGCTCCCGTCTACCATTGTTTAGTATTTATTGGGTTATTCCTGCATATTTTTAGCTACAGACTCCGTTGGCTTTTTTGTGAGAATGATTTGAATTACCTTGGATGAGATTTGGCACAAACAAATAAATATGTATGTATCTGTGTATTTATTTATTGGCATCATGCTATTATATATTTTTGTTTATGGTACATTCACCGTATGTCTTATATATTTATGTTTTCTCTAACCTTGGTTGCCTGGAATAAAATTACTAATTAGTAATTACTAATTGTAATAAGGCCGCCATTGTGTTATATCTTATATATTTAAACGAGCAATTCTTGTATATAAATATATAATTGGAATCTCGGAATCGGCTCCAACGATTTTCATGAAATTTAGTATATAGGGGGTTTCGGGGGCGATAAATCGATCTAGCTAAGAATTATTTTCAGAAAATGTCATTATAATCGTGTTTTATCGAATACCGAGCAAATCTCGATCAAATAAGTCTGTGTTTAAAAAATGTTTATTTTTAATTGTTATATGTGCCCAATAATGAATATTTATCTTAACACCAGCTGTCCCGGTGAACTTTGTGTCACTTTAAAACCTTCCCTGGACTTCTACGAATATTTTAAGACTAAAATCAGCCCAATCTGTCCAGCCGTTTTCGAGTTTTAGCGCGACTAACACATTTGAAAATCCATTTTTATTTAAATAGATAATAATAATATTATCTTCAAGTTGTATTTATTACATTACATAGCATAGACTTATCAAGCGATTCAATGCTCTATGAGAGTTAAGGCGGGGATTAATCTCAATCCAAAACTATAACTTTGCACACAACCAAAGACCAAGCGTATACGCATCGCAATAAGATTCATTTTAGCTTAGCATAAAACTGAAGTCACTCAAACGGATTTTCTCTATTTTTCATGTTTTTTTTAAATATCTTTGGAAATAAACATTAAGAAACAAAATTGTTCGGTTAAAGAATTTTTAATATAGATTTACTAACAATTTATTCAAATAAAATGTATAATTATCCTAGTTAATACTTATATTTCGATGAAATAGATTTTTTTCGGAGGTGAGTTCGTAAATTAATTACAGCCAAAGTATTAAGTTTTATTAAAATGTTTATGGTTTAAGGTATTTTAAATATTGTGCTTTATACCTCATATTTTTTAAAACTTCGTTATTATATTGGAACTAGGTAAACCGGAAGTCGCGGAATAACAAATTGAGGTTTATCCTCGCCTTAATGTAATGCTTATCTATGCGCTCGTTCACAAAAAAAAACGTAATAATACTTCCAAAACACTATTAGTGACCCAAAAAGCTTATTTTTATGGCAATTTTTTTCCTTCCATGGCTACTGTTAATTGCAGACAAGTCCTTATAGACTTAACTTGGTATCTTAATCAATAAGAGCAATTTCTAATCGGAAAGAGCCCAGACATAAAAAGTGAAACGTGTCTGCAAAAAAAATTATATTAGCCTTATTCAATTTTCGCTCATATGAAATAGAATCGAGTGGGTCCTTGAGTACCGTCTGGCAACTTCTAGCTCGGATGAATAGTATGAGATTCTTCACGAAAATCGATTTTTCCACTTGGATAAAATTTCACGATATTAAAGTCAACAGAAATTAAAAATAATGTCATATTAAACATAATAAATAGAATATATAAATACAATTTACAACATAACGCACTCTATTTGGAGAAAAAATTATAAAAAGTTTGCACTTAAATAAAAATAATTAACAAAACTATTTGAACTTCAAATTAGAAGCCAATAAAAACTTTGACTTCCTTGCAAAGTTTGAACAAGAATAGTAGAATACCGATCGTGGCTGCCAGTAATAGTTCACCTCGTCGCTCGAATTACACCAACTCTTTGTCACACGAAATTTTTCAACTTTACAGAATTACCAAGTTTTCACCGCCGCGCTGTTTGACCTTGTTTCATGCAAATGTTTAGCTGTAAACAAGTTCAGTAGTCAATTCAATAGAAAATCTTTTTAATAGTAGCGACAACGTAGCATAGCCATTGAAATAGACTAATATCTATCTATAATATAAAATCTATAATATAAAAATGAGTCGCTGAATGTGTTGCTAAGCGCAAAACTCGAGAACGGTTGGACCGATTTCGCTAATTCTTTTTTTTTAATATTCCTTGAAGTACGAGGATGGTTCTTACGGAGAGAAAAATTCCAAAAAAAAAACCTGAAAAAGTCTAAAAACAACACTTTTATATACTCCCATACAAAAGATTTGTGATAATACTTAAAAGTCAAATATATAAAAATGGATTTTCAATTATGTTAGTAACGCTAAAACTCGAAAAAGTCTGAATGGGTTGGTCTAATTTTAGTCTTAAAATATTTGTTGAAGTCCAGGGAATGTTTTAAAGTGACACGAAGTTCACCGGGACAGCTAGTTAATATAAGACAGACTTTGAATAGTATATGTTGCATAAATTATAAATATCTTTATTAATAACACGGTCATTGAATTTTAGTCCCACACGTTAATAAAACCATCCGAAATGAAATATCAAATATTCATTCTAAATGCCGAGTTCTGTAAAATATACCGTATATTGTACAGAATTTGAAATAGCCCTTGAATATTCATCAGATGTTAACAGAAAAACAAACGCGGCACCTAATAGACCAGATTTAGCACCGACGAATAATAGATTTTTTTTGTGTCCCGCTCGCGAGCGCAGCAACCTAATAAAAAGAGAAGGCCCAGAGGCGAATGGAGGCCTCGTCCATGTCAAAATTCAGTAATAGAATAAAGAACCGGCAAAGCGTGAAGCACTGTTACGTGGCCAAACGAATTCACGTCACATACGTATAAACTACGCTAAATAAACTTTAAAAAATATAGTTCTAAAGTCGAATAAAAGTTTATTGTTTGTACAAAAATCAAGTCAAGATTTTTTGCTACCATTTCGGTTTTGAGGTGCCTGGACGTATTTACATAAGTGCCTACTAGTTTATATTATTGCAAAATTATTTAACTGTAGCACACCTTACTGCAGCACTCAGAGACAAATATTAATTAAGTACTTAATTATTATTGTAATTAAATGAAGATTTTGACCTAAGCCCTGATACGTACTTTAATCATCATTAGATGTGATGAAGTGAGGCAGTTATACTTCAAATGCTTATTTCAAATCAGATTTGTAATTAGTTAATATAATGAAGTATTTCCTTGTCGTATAAACGTTATGAATTCTCACTGTGGTTTACATAAAACCGGTTAAAGTCACTACAGTCAACTAGCATCCGGTAATACACATTCGGGTTTATCGCCGTGAAGGTCTTATGGAGTAGTTTGCGGGCCCATCGCGCCCTAAATAATTTGTTTATTCATACAAACATTATATTTGGACCCCATTTGATGTAATAAAACGTTCACACATATCATCGTGAGGAACTCGGGTAGAAATCCTAAAAGGGTGTCGTGTAATCGGCTTATAAATTCGCGAAATTAAATGGAAAAGGTCACTGGTCCCTTTTACTTAACGTAATCAATAAACTGACACATCTATAATAATCATATTTTGGATTTTAACCTTAGATTCAGGATCTGCAACTTCACAGTAAATTTATTTATTTGGATGGTGTTGGTTTGTGAAACAGACTTATAATTAAAAAAAAAATCGTCGATTACAGTGACGGTTTTTCAAATAACAAGTAAAATATTTTTATTTTTTTTATGAAATAAGGGGGCAAACGAGCAAACGGGTCACCTGATGGAAAGCAACTTCCGTCGCCCATGGACACTCGCAACATCAGAAGAGCTGCAGGTGCGTTGCCGGCCTTTTAAGAGGGAATAGGGTAATAGAAGAGGGTAAGGATGGGATGGGAAGGGAATAGGGGAGGGTAGGGAATGGTATAGGGTAGGGGATAGGGCCTCCGGTAAACTCATTCACTCGGAGAAACACAGCGCAAGCGCTGTTTCACGCCGGTTTTCTGTGAGAACGTGGTATTTCTCCGGTCGAGCCGGCCCATTCGTGCCGAAGCATGGCTCTCCCACGTATAAAATATATGAGAAGCAAAGTGACCTAAGAACTTACTAACTACTCTGTATGTTGATGGTTACTTGCTACTTACCTAATATTATATGATTTATATTATGTATAAGACTTTAATAAGAAGATGGTTAAAACATTTATATACTTGTTATGTCGCTGTCCTGACTTTACCTGTTATAATATTATTATTATGCTTTAGCTTTACTAGATGACGCCCGCAACTCCGTTGCGCCATAATTCATTTATCGCGTGGGAACCGTACATTTTTCCGGGATAAAAGTATCCTATGTCCCTTCCCGAGACTCAAAATATCTACATACTAAATTTCATCAAAATCGGTTCAGTGGTTTGGCCGTGAAGAACAGACAGACAGACAGACAGACACACTTTAGAAGTATGGATATGGATTTCTCCAGGAAAAAAAACTTGTTCGTATAAAATAGCAATAATTGGGAAAATAAGCAATTAAGGTACAATTGATTGCTCTTCAATTCTCTTCAAGAGTAAATCAATTTGTTTGTCAGATAAACCGGCACTTTTACTGACAAACGATTAAAAGCGATTGTATAAGTACGCGCACGTTAAAATATTTTACCGTGAAATAGTAGGTGACGTGTTAATAAGTTGTCACTAAACGAAATGAAATTGAAGTGTTGGTATACATTGTAATAATATTATCTCCTTAACTAGGTCTCTGTGTCATCGTCGTAAGTAGGTAATATATTTAAGATAAAATTAAAACCGACTTCCAAAGTTAAGCCAAAAGTAATATTCATAAATGAACTAAAAAGTATCAAATAATTCTTATTCTGTACTCAGTATTTCTGTTCTCAATCTTCATTATGTTGAAGTCGGTACTAGGCACCAGCTAACCTAATTCTGCAACAATATAACTGCAACTTATAGGATTGGTACCGACTTCAAAATTATGAAGATTGAGAACAGAAATACCGAGTACAGAATAAGAATTATTTGATACTTTTTAGTTCATTTAAGAATATTACTTTTGTCTTTACCTTGGAAGTCAGTTTTAATTTTTTGTTTAAAAATAATAATTTTACTCTTTTTAGTTATATCCGTTTTTATCTACAACTTTAGGTTCATAAAAAGTGATCAGGTCAACTACTAACAATTGAGTCAATAGTCAATTTATCCAGACGTAAAGGTAAAGGCATCTTATAAATAACATCTAGTAAATAGCATTGAACTAGCAAGGAAATACTTCTAATTGGTTTCTTAAGAACACTTTAACATCCTTTATAGAAACATTGTTAGCTCTGCTAGGGGCTGACAATACGACTGATTGGGGGAGGGAAGCCAACAAAGAAAAAAGCTAATTTGATCCCCTATAGACCCCCAGTTCGTTTCTCAGAAGATAACTAATTAAGATGGGATTTCACCAATCATACATAAAGTGTCCTACTTAAAAATCACGCGCACAACGTTGCAAATTAAATTATTATTGATTGCTTAAATAAGCAAAAATCGCTGACTTAAGACATAACAATATTACGAGTATACAAATATTTGGTATTGAAGAGTCTGTCTAAAGACTGTCTTGTTTCAATTAAGAAAGAGCCATATTATCTGATTTAGTTTAAGCGGCAATATAAATATTTTTTAACTGATTCAGATATACTTCAAATATTTTTAAATCTACTTAGAGGTAAAGTTTCGTGTAAACAGGACAAAAATATAAAATGTTTGTAGCCTACCAAATAACTGAATTTTACAGGTATTATTACAAGATCGACGGTGACATCTATCTTATAATACGAGTGTTAACACTAGTCTCAGATAAGATGGACGGATAACCACTGGTCAATCTAGTTAAATAACCGCATTGTTCCCTGAAAAGCCATTTACGCATCTAATTAAAAAAAAACAGTATTCAGTTGAAATTTATTCCAAAGTCTTATTAGTTGGGTGTTGATGCCCGGGCCGTGTTTCCCTTTTCAGTCCACAAAGGCGCCACTCGGTTGTAAAAACTTGTCAGCTGCAGCCCGCCTGCAGGCGACTTTGATCCCAGCTACTTATTGTTAATGATTCCGTGAACAAAGGATCACGAGATAAAGGTGTTTTGAATCAAATAGTTCTGATGGAAATGGATGTTTACTACAAACTTGGTAATAAACACTTGTGTAGTTATATAAAGGTGTAAAGGCTTGACCGGTTTGTATGCTAACTTAATCATTATTTATTATTACCTACTTTACTTATATTATCACAAGGCTGCTTATATTATCCAATCCAAGCAGAAAAGAATATAATAGTATTTCGTTACTTTAAAATATTATTACGTTATTTTAAAATATTATATGGTTACTCAATAATTTATCCTAATAAAGCTTTGTTACCTGTTTATGTACGTGTGCGGTGAGGATGGCTCATTACAGACTGACTATAATCATTATTATAATATGCGGTTAAAACAGTTCGAATTAAAGTTACCAATTAAAAGTAAATTTTATTGTAAGGTTATTGAACTAAGTCAGAAGACCAATATGAATTGTAATTATTTGCGGACTTATCACAAACAATACGGAGTTCACCAGTCTTGAAGACGCAATTTGGCTTTGATCAATAGTCCGTGAAACCGATGTCATTTGATACGGAAACACATGAGTTCAATGCGATGACGCTTAAACGAGGCCACACTGCACCAGTGCGATGCGTCAGCGTAACGTAATAACACAATGCCTCATTGCTGAGTGCGACGCACGTCAGCACAATCTATGACGGTGGTAGTGCAAGTCATCATACTTCCCACTTCATTTTCTGACAGTTGTTATGTCAAAACAGTAGTCCCAGTTGAATGGATTATTTGACACGACCGGCGAGAGACTTTAGGGGTCCCACATAATATTAACAGTCCGCCTGCAGGCTCTGGTCGGCAGGCTGCCTGACAGTCGTTGACCGCCGATACAAATTCTACAAAATCGTAAGGGGAACTGTGAGTTTGTGATCTTTTCCGATTAACGGCCAGGCGGCGGTCTGCAGGCGAACAGTAATTAATGAGTAATGCCAATCTAGCGCTTGAACACTAATCGTTCTTGTCAGACAATCAGCTAAACTTAATGCATTGTCATATTTTGAACTAAACAAACTTGGTAATAAAACATTTTTTCAAATTCAGGGTTCGATTGGTGAGTAGTTCTTAACTCAGAGCTCAAGAGGTGTCAAGCCACTGGGATCACAAAGCGGACGGAGCGGCGGCGGCGCTTCGGCGTTGTATCGCAAGTCGCAACGCAACAGACCAATGTGGCCACGCTCTAAGCGGTATCAGTATGGTTCATTCCGAGCTATTTTACCTTTGAGCTTTTAGATAGAACAATCCTTATGTTGTAGGAATAGAGGTGATATCAAAGGTAATTCTGACTTATCTGTAGCGTTAAGTAGGTGCTTCAACGACTGACAATCGCTTCTTCGTCGGTAAATTAAAGTATAAAGGCTTTCTCGTCAGACAATCATCTGTATAATTGTCTTAACCAAACCGAGATACCTACAACTTTTTTGTTGTTTAATCCGAAACGATATCACAACGACCATCACAAGAATTAATCTCTAAGCCACTAGACCACGGAAACACTTAATATGCAAAGACCATAACCTAATATTTATGATAAGAGATTGAAAATAGAAAACTACGATAAATATGTATTGCTCATTAGATGGATAAGGTAATCCGGGTAAGAGGGTTTAAGTAGATTTGTGGGGTCAATGTATTTATTACGACCCGACCTTCCCTCGCCCAGAATACCGAACACTTTGTACCCTGTACGGTTCCTAAACCTTTACTTTGTAATTTTACTGCTTTCGTATAATAAAAGAAATTACTCTCTTCCCAAGTATAAATACTTAAAAGTCCGCACGTGCGTTGTATCAATTGAATTTCAGGTTTGCTTAATCTTTACTTCTGCTATTATATGCCCTGTATTCCCGTTTTTGGGAATACAGGGCCTTAAGTTAGGGTTGCTAGAATTAAGCTGTGTAGATTCAGAAGCTTGGCTCTATATGAGATCTCATATCTATTTCACAGGGTAAACCTTATGTGGTCGTCTCGGCTACATTTTACAAGAAAAGTTTTTGGTGGGATTTCAGTTCTTTTTGTAAGTTGGTTCTTGTATGTACTTATTAATGGTTATTTTAGCTACTGTCTACAGTCCCGTGTACTAACCTTAAGTTTGACTGTCTTGTGTTGCGGGAGTCCGATGGGTGATTTTAATTCTTTTTGACCGACTTCCAAAAAGGAGGAGGTAATTATGTTCGGCTGTATGTATCTTTTTTTTTTGTATGTTCAATGATTACTCAGTCGTTTATAATCCGATTTTCAAAATTCTTTTTGCGTTGTATAGGGTTTAACTCGAATTTGGTACCATGTTCACAAAAGTGGTGATCTGATGATGGAATCCTTGAGAAATCGAGGGGACTCCTTGAAATTTGTATGGAAACATATAGTGATTTAATTTTTCCTGAAGTATTTGAGGCATATGCTACCAAAAAGTAAGACTTCACACCAGGTTACACCCTGGATCCGAAGGTACCCAACAGAACTTTTGAATCCTTATAGATACAGGTTCGGGGATTTCAGCGTTGTTTAAACCACTGAAAGCATAAGCCAATATATCAATTTGATTAATCATCATCATCACAATTATAATTATACTATGGGTCATCACATTATGACCCAATTAGTGGTACTTTTCTAGATATTTTGCATCGAAGCTGATGTTTATGATGATTGTTTCGCTGTTTGTGAGCCGATTTTTTTAATTCTTGTTTTGTTGTATAGAATATAATCTAAATTTTGTATAACAATTACGAAAGTGATGATCTAATGATGGGATCTATGAGCAGTCGATGTAAATGCTTGAAATTTATCAAAACACACATAGTGGTTACGAATTTGTTTCTAGTAACTTAAACATATGTGATAAATAAGTGAAATTTCATACGAAGGTGACCCTGGACCCAGAGACACTGAACAGAACTCCTGAACCTTTAAAGATAAAAGTTTGGAAATTGCAACATCGCTTAGATAACTGCAAGCATTTACCACAATTTCGCGTACAGTAACATAATGTGAATAGTTAGCATTCGTAGTGGTTATTTACGCATAAAGCCTTATCTTGTAGATAACTAAAAAGAGTGAAATTATTATTTTTAACAAAAAATTAAAACCGACTTCCAAGGTAAAAACAATAATAAGTTTTAGTTCATACTAAAAAGTATTAAATAACTCTTACTCTTTAATATTGCCTTTTTCAGAATTCGTCTAAATCTCAACTATTTCTGTACATATACTACAGTTTTCATTATTTTGAAGTCGGTACCAGCTAATTTAATCGTGAGTTCAGTCAATGTCAGAATATCTGAAACTTGGGACTGGTACCGACTTCAAAGTAATGAAGACTGTAGTATGTACAGAAATAGTTGAGATTTAGACGAATTCTGAAAAAGGCAATATTAAAGAGTAAGAGTTATTGAATACTTTTTAGTATGAACTAAAACTTATTATTGTTTTTACCTTGGAAGTCGGTTTTAATTTTTTGTTAGAAATAATAATCCAGTAGATCCTTTTGCTGGTTTGCTTGTAAAGCAATAACCGCAATAGCAATAACTGTAAAACATCTACTAAGTCACTTAAGCTTAAGTGTTATGCATCCAACTCAACATTTTCATCCAAGTCCAGGTAACAACAACTTAATACACTGCAAAATGTTGGGAAGATTTAAAATAATTCGCTCATACAATTTAGCGTATTTGCGAAGTTGTGAAAGTTCCCTTTAATCAGGGAGTCGGGACAATCTGCGGGCTGCCGATTTGCATAACGAAGCTCCCCCCTCCCGTCAGTCACACGCTCCGCGCTCGTCTCAGGTTAATGTGTCGGTTTAAGCTAACTACTCCCGAATATTATGTTTTTTTTATGAAATAAGGGGGCAAACGAGAAAACGGGTCACCTGATGGAAAGCAACTTCCGTCGCCCATGGACACTCGCAGCATCAGATGAGCTGCAGGTGCGTTGCCACCCTTTTAGGAGGGAATAGGGTAATTTAGGGAGTTTAGGGAAGGGAAGGGAATAGGAGAGGGTAGGGAAGGGAGTAGGGTAGGGGATTGGACCTTCGGTAAACTCACTCACTCGGCGAAACACAGCGCAAGCGCTGTTTCACGCCGGTTTTCTGTGAGAACGTGGTATTTCTCCGGTCGAGCCGGCCCATTTGTGCTTAAGCATGGCTCTCCCACGTATAAAAATTATGTAGCAACATAATTTCCTGTACGAATGGGTGGCAATTGCTATTAACTTAGGCTTCCGTTATATTGTTTGATTTAGTCCGTTTTTGTGGACGATACAGATGTTTTTTGTCTGGCTTGGTCTTCTTTTCGATATCGCAGTGATGCGGCCAAAACGCGCGTTCGCGCCGTCGCACATAAAGCCAGGTTTAGTTTCGACATAGAAGATTTTAATAAGTATAATATAGATATTGAGGAATTTAATAATTTCGACGGTGATTTACAAATCAAGCTTTACACTATTCATCAACAAGTGACATCGCGTGCATAATTTGTCATCGGATATTTTGTTTTCGAACATTACCCTCAAAACCGAACGAATATTCTTCCTGATTATAAAAGCCGAAACTAAATTAATTTTCTTCCGAATGATTATTTATTATTCTTTTTAACCGACTTCCAAAAAAAGAGGAGGTTATATATTCGGCTGTGGATATTTTTTATTTTTGTATGTTCGACCACTACTCCGCCGTTTGTGAACCGATTTTCAAAATTTTTGTTTTGTATTATTAGGTTTCACTCCAATTTGGTCCCATTATCACAAAAGTGGTTATCTGATGATGGGATCCATGAGTAATCGAGGGAACTTCTCAAAATTTATATGGAAACATACGGTGATTTTAGTTTTATGAGAAGAATCCTAAGCATATGCTACCAAAACGCAAGATTTTGCACCAAGGTATACTATGGTTCCGAAGATACTAAGAGAACTCCGGATTCCTTATAGATACAAGTTTGGGGGTTTAGGCGTTGTTTTAAGAACTGAAAGCATATGCTACTATGCAAATTACATTCATCATCATCATCATCATCACTACCATGTCAGGGTCACCAATGTCACAACTCACATGGTTGTATATGGATACAATATACACACAACACCATAAAATATAATCATTCATCACGTTGTGTCCTTATTTATTTGGCATTTCAAAGCGATTTTAATACAAAAAATATACTTAATGTTATTTCAAAATACATAATATTTCAAGTACCATAAAATTGAACATAAGTTACAAATCTAACCTTTACTCCAGAGCGAAAGACACACATTTGGGTTGGACTGAAGGAAACGGGGCACTATGGAAAAAAGACAAAATTTTTTCGTCAAAATTTTAACCTCTTATAACCACCCTTTTTGAATATACCAATCGATATGGGGCGCCCAGAGGAGCAAAAAAGCTCAGATAAACTTTTCTCAAAAATCAACCCCTGTCGAAAGACAGGCTGAAATGTGACCCTTGTTAGTACGGAGAAAATACTTAGAAAAACTTGGACGAAAAAATTCAACCTCTTATGAATACACCCCTTTTGAATACACCAATCGATAGGGGGCGCCAAGGGGAGTAAGAAAGCTCAGATAAACTTTTCTCAAAAATCAACCCCCGCCCAGATACAGGCCGATATACGAACCTCGTTAATATGGCGAAAATACTTGGAAAAATTTTGACGACAAAAATACAACCCCCTATGACCACCCCTTTTTATTATACCAATCGATAGGGGGCGCCAAGGGAAGCAAAAAAAGTCCAGATTAACTTTTCTCAAAAATCAACCCCTGTGACCAACCAACAGGCCGAAATGTGACTCTTGTTAGTATGGCGAAAATACTTAGTTGAGGTTTAGCCGAATTTGGAAAAAGGCACTATTAGATAGGAAAAATTATTTAATACTTTTTAGTTCATATTATAAGGATGTTATTATTGTTTTTACCTTGGAAGTCGGTTTTAATTTTTTGTTAAAAATAATAATATCAGAACATTTCAAGAACTTAACTTAGTATCTTGGCCTTTAAATTTAAAATATTCTTAACTTAATCTTTCAAAGTAATAACTAAGTACTTTCTCCTCGACTCCTTAATAAAAATTTAGTCCTCCGAACCACTCAAACTAGAGAGCCCTTTATTATACAAAGACGTTTCCCATAATCCCTAGAATTTGCATATCCTCTTACATTTTATAGTGTTACTTTAAGCCGCAAACGTGTCAAGTGGCAACTTGATATTCTGTCAAAATATTTCTTTAATCCTTACACTAGTTGCTTCTTGTTGGTACGTTCTGAATTTATTAATAAAATCAAAAGGTCTAGATTGTTGTGTCAAAGGGCAATCACTAATAATATTACTTTTTTTTATTATTCAAATATCTTTAATTATCAAAATAAATATCACAGTTATGTTAGTAAGGCTACAGTTTGTGAGCATGTATGTTCGAAAAATGTACTAAACAAATTCGATGAAATCTGTCATGTTAACAGCTTTTTAAACTTGAAAATTGCAGAGTTTCCGTGGTGTACTGCAATACGTTTGTGAAAAATATTGTAAACGTATAAAATCAAATCAAAAAATCTATAGTATTTAGAAACGAAAATATTATGAATTAAAATATGTAGGAATACAGTCTACATAATTAGAACGAAGTTCCTTATCGCGCGTTCGGCGTAAAGGGGGCTAGAGAGAGAGGGGCTCTCCCACGTCAAGTAAGATAGCGTTTTTTAAATATTTTTTTTGAGTGTATAATTATATGTATACAGGTTTTTTTAACATAAGAAATAACTTCGTTCCATTCGGGTGTCCCTTGAAACGGAAGGAACGAAGTTTTGCAGGAATACCTGTAATATTATGGTAACAAAAACTATGATTACATTTTACTATAGAAAGTAATCATTGTAATCAGATATCAGCACCTAATAGGATTTGGGCGAAGCACAGATATTCAATTTGTGCTCCCAACTGTAATGTTATTGGACGAAATATAATACCTTCCTCTTAAGTCTATTTTGGAATAAGTATTCTTATGCTTAGAAAAAAATTTGTTAACATGTTACGTCTGTAAGCTTTCAATTATTTGCTATTTTTGCCTATTACGAAAACAAAATTATTGGGAGTATCTGGTATACAAAGTGTTTCTTTCATTAAGGCCGTCCCCCGAGCAAACGACCTTCTCTATACATTTGCCGTGTTGCCGAGATCGCACCAAAACCCTTTTTTTACTTATCTTACATTGACCTAAAAAAAATTAAAACGTGGAATATGTAGTTAATGATATTGTCGATCTAAAAGCGTATCACTGCGTATGTTTCAAATAAAAGTAATTTGTAAATAATGCTAAATGTATGCTTGATTTTTTATTATTTTAATAAATTGGTATTACTTTGGAAACTGATATAATGAGTATAATAAACGAAAAATAGTAAATTAATAACGGGAAAAGAATGTTTGTATACTGAAGATTATTTCTGTATTTTTATTATACTTTTGTAGCTTTCAAATTATGAGTTATTAGGCTCTTAAAAGCGGTAAATTACGGCATCTCTGTAGGGGGAATAATAAAGTACTAGATGACACCCGCAATTCCGTCGCGTAGAAATTTGTTTCTCACGCGGAAACCGTACAATTTTCCGGGATAAAATATATTCTATGTCCATACGCGGGACTCAAAGTATTACCAAACCAAATTTCAGTAAAATCGGTTCAGCCCTTTGGGTGTAAAGAGGTAACAGACAGACGGACAGACATACACACTTTCACATTATTTATTATAATATATATTGTACAGGGTGTTAGACTTACACCATTATCCACCATCAAATGAGCCTGTCAAACCGTCAAAATGAACAAATTTTTTCTATGAGATCAAGGCTCCAAAAAATGTGGTCTTAAAAAAATACCCATACAAATTGCCGATCCAGGCAATTTGTATGAAGACGGATTTTTTTGAGTTCCCAGCATTGTTCTCATAGAAAAAGTTGTTCATTTTGACGGTTTGATGGGATCATATTTTGGTGGTTTAAGGATAACGGTGTTAAGCATAACAACCTGTATATTAGTATGGATTATAATGTTTCATAATAATATACTCCAGATTTAAAATATATAATATATATCTAGAGAAATCTCCAATTCTAATGAACACTTGAAGATCATTAGTCAAAGCCTGAAGGAATTTCTTTCGAAGCGCTACGTTTGGATGATAAAACGTTCGCCCGTTTCACGTCCGCAGTTGAATGATCGCTTTCATACAAAATATTTATCTAAAGCACCTAAAGGCTTCGTGATGTATTTCTGATATAACTCATCATTATCTGGTACGGACTATCTAGTATTCCGTAAGGGTCTTCTCAAAAATGACCCAATGACGGGGCCGGATTTTTTATGAGTACAGGCCACATTAATTTTGCCACCCCTATGTACGAACTCTGCTGCCATCCTACAACGCTGCCTGCTCTGCTGCCGCCCATAGTCCATGGCAGCTGTACAGTGTACAGCCTATATATAAATCCAGCGCTGCCAAATGGTTATTAATTATTATTAATCATGACTGCTGCCTTGATCTACTATATGAACATTTAATGTCGGTCATGGACATATTATGTGAGCACAGTGGAGAAGCGTAGACATGCCCTACAGAAAAATGTAAGCCATTGCCATCATATTGAGCTTTCTACAATATGCACATCTGACGCACGCACCAGAGTAGTCTAGTAGAGATTTGAGAAAATGTTTTAATGTTTTAATGCATAAAACTTTTGTCTGAACCACGAGACGAAATTTTGTATATATTCATAATAATAGACATAAAAATTAAAGAGACTCTTGTAAGATATAAGAGTGTCGTTTATATTTTATATCTTAGTTGTAAAGATTTGAGAATTGAGAATATTCAAAAAAAGTTTTTAAAATTCATACAGCTTAAGTCAAATACCCACCTACCTAACTATATCGAAAGATGCAAAAAATTTCACATCTTGCCTCTCGCCGAACGAAGAAACATTGCCGACTTGTCGTTGCTCTTCAAAATATTCAGTGGTTCAATTGATTGCCCGGAACTAGTCAGTAAATTTGAGCTCAAAATACCCTCCGGCTCTCTCAGAAGACGTCAACTCCTACACGTTCCATATGCCCCTACCACCTACCGGCAAAATGCGTACATCGTGCGAGCTAGGCGCTAGCAAAGCGTACAATACAGCGTCTCAAAGTACCGACGTAGATCTATTTAATACTAATATTACAAGTCTCAGAAAAGACCATTTCTTTAATACTACTGACAAAAGCTAATTTAGTTTATGATAATAATTTGCACATTACTGATACATGATGATCCAAGTATAGCTATTATTTTTATTGTTGTCTTTCTTTTTTATTCTTTTATATATATGATATTAGATATATTCACCACAGTGTGTCAATTTGACGTCAACCAAAAGTATGTACAATCTAAACAAATACCTAGTCGCGAAAACTTTTAATTGGCATTTGTATTGTTACATTTGAATTCTACCTTTGTACTAGCTGTAAGTTTTCCTTTAAAATAAAATAAAATAAAAAAAAAGATATTCTAGTAATTGTATATAAGTAGCTAAAGATATTATCTTAGTTGTATACTAAGTACGTTTGACTTTAAACTTTGAAAGTTAATTAAAATCAGCCCATACATATTCACGGTGATGAAAATCCACTTGTGAACGAAGACAGCCTGTAATTAATTTGTATCAAAAGCTCTCGAGATAAATCTGAACGTATGACTTTCCTTTCTCTACCGAACGCCCATCCGACTCGGTAATATTGCATTACTAATACTTAAGACGACTGCGACGTTCGAATTTCGACTTAAATATACAGTAGTCAGAGTTCGGAATCTAATAATAATAACCAGTGAAATTTACATTTAGTAAGAGCTGCTGAACTTAGTTTGTAGATGAAATTAACAACTAGTGGTCCTATTTCAATAAGCTTTGATGAAATCAATTGTAATGCAAATTTAAGGCGATGTTAGTGAAAGCCAACCGAATACTGTTGTTGAGACGCTCGAAATAATTTTGACTAGAATTTAATAATCTCGATAACACCTCTGCCTGTGGTCCAAATATTTTCTATAATTTTAAGTTTCTAAGCATAAATAATACGTCTTATAACACACATCAATTTTAACTTTAAAATTATACAACACGTTTACAACAACTTTAAACATTAATTATTATTAGTCCTTTCTTAATCTGGCTTTACTTCTTATGAAACAGATTGTAATTTTAAGTTCATCAAATCAAGAGGCTATTTATAAAATTCTTTAAAGCTGCCTTCACATTTTGCCTCGTTTTAGTATGGCAGGCGCGCGGCTGCCGCACTACTCGTGTGAAGGCAGCCTTAAATACGAAGATGGATATTTATACCAAAACGCACACACTTACAATGACGTGTAAATGAATTCGAAATGCGTGATGAATATGGAAACCTTCCACGTAGAAATTAAAAATTAGCATTTATATACAAGCCGCCGAAGTTCGGCGTTTTTCATCTAGCCCGTGGCCGGAGCTAGGATTTTATTCCACGAGTACAGGGAATTGTGCGGAATGTCAAGTAAGTTTTTTGTTCCCTCCGTCAGGGATTTTGGCCAGAAATGTAAAACGACCGGATTTCACGGATTTACTTTTGTTGGGCTGTACATTTCTGGATAATTGTTAATTTAGGTTTGGTTTGCGATGTTGTCAACCATGTTCGTAAAGGTAGGGAACAAAACAGCTTTATACAGAAATAGACGTTACCCATGACTTTATTTATGCACGATGACGAGCACGACGAATTCGAAATTAGTTTTTCGGCGTTTATCAAATATTTTGTCACGTTTTGTCCTTTCCCGGAACTTAAGCTGGTCTTTACTATAAACATTATATATTTTTTAACCCCCGACAAAAAAGAGGGGTGTTATAAGTTTGACGTGTCTGTCTGTCGGTCTGTCTGTCTGTCTGTTTGTCTGTCTGTGGCATATTAGCATCCAAACGGGTGGACCGATTTTGATCTAGTTTTTTTTGTTTGAAAGCTGACTTAATTGAAAGTTAGATTAGCTGACATAATTAAGAATTAGCTATAGTTCATCATCATCAGCCTGCTCCGTGCTGAAAAATCGCGGTTCATCTGGTTCGTGAAGGGCCGATTAGCAACTTGCAGTCATTTGGTGAGCTTTATTGCATTCTAGTTCGTGACATTTATGGATATTTACATGTTGATGGAAAGTTGACCTGGTGCTGCAGCATCACCTGGTAATCAATAGGATACCCAACTTCTCACCAACTTAGAGCAATGGTTTCATGTTTGGGCTCAATTTAATTGCGACAACTAGTAAGACGTATATAACCAATAAATTTTTGCATGCTGCTGCTGCAGCATCACCACAAGTTTGAAAATGATGAAATAAAATTAAATTGAGAAATTAAAAAAAAACCCCGCCAAACAACTTAAAATAGTAATGAAATAATATATTTTACTGACTTTAAGTTTAAATAATTCCTGAGTGTAAAGTGATATTTTAGGCCATATTTGTTGTCAAAGTGTGTCGGGGGACCGCTAATGTAGATGTTTGATTTCACATAACATTATAGTTTAAGGGTCAGTTTTCAGCTAACCAAATCGAGACAATCAGTGACATGGCGATACAAAATGCAAAAGACACTGTTGGCGGTCCCCCGACACACCGTGACAGCAATTATGGACTAAATATGTACATGACGATATCAAACACTCATTTATTGAAGAAAAATGTGAAGACGACAACCATTACCTTTGGATTCATTTAGAAAAATTCTCACTTGACATTGGAGCTGTCTACAAACCAGAACGATCAAACAATACAAGTTTCTTACAAACTTACTCGAACTTGCTACGAAAAAGAAAGCGCACAATCATTTTTGGAGACCTCAACTACGATTTGATAAAAAATAATAACCAAACCAAAGAATATAGGAAAACGCTTTTGGAAAGTGGTTATACAATACTGAATAAAATAAATAATAAATACTGTACAAGAAAAGCAACCAATTCAAAAACAATACTGGATCATATCTGCACAAACATAAAAACATGTAACTTGCACATGGCCATTCTTGATTCGTCCTTATCAGACCATAAACAGATATACCTTGAAGTAAAGCAAAACATCTGCTGTAAACCCCAGAAGATAAAATATGAAGCAATTAATTATGACAACCTACAGAAATCTATAAAAAAGAAGAACCTACCAAATGAATATAATTTACTCGAAGATGAAATAAAATCAGCGGTTACTGCTAATAAAACAACAAAAACTAAAATATTAAATCCCCCCCACAAAGATTGGATAAATCAAGAAATATTAACGATGATTAGTGAACGGAACAAACTATGGAGAGCTGTAAAAGAAAACCCTGAAAATTTAGATGTCTACGAAGAATTTAAAAGGAAAAGAAATAAAACTTCACAATATATACAAAATACTAAAAATGACTATTACCTAAAGGCTTTCGAAAATTGTAAAAATGATCCCTCGAAGACGTGGCAGCTGATAAATAAATTGTCTAGTCGAAATACGAAAGATAATAATGTTCCCACCAAGTTAAAAACAGAGCAAGGGATTTTAACAAACCCGTTGGCAATCTGTGAACAATTTAATGATTTCTTCTCTAATGTTGGTTTAGAACTAGCGAGTCAATTTCCTAAAAAAAATAATATAAATCAATATTGTACTACTGACACAAAAACAACAAATGAACTAACATACTTCAAGCACACAACTCCTACAGAAGTTAATAAAATTATCCGCAATCTTAAACTCAATAGCAGTGCTGGAATTGATGGCATTACCACTAAGACCATAAAGTGCATTAGTGACTCAATTTTAGAAAGCCTAACAAATAGCATCAACAAGTGCTTTGATGAAGGAAACTTTCCAGACACGCTTAAAATTGCAAAAGTTACACCAATATACAAATCAGGATCAAAACAAGACCCCGGAAATTATAGGCCAATATCCGTACTCCCCACTCTTTCGAAGGTATTTGAAAGAATACTTCACAATCGGCTTAGTGATTACTTAGACTCAATTAATTTCTTATCTGATTGCCAATACGGCTTTAGACCTAAATCCAGCACAATCAATGCCACAGTAGATCTTATAACTAAACTTAAATCTAGCATCGATAAAAAGAAAATTGCGGTTGGCTTATTCATCGACCTAAAGAAGGCATTTGATACTTTTTTTTTTTTTTTTTTTTTTTTTTTTTTTAAAGAAGGCAGGTCACTGTAGCCCTGACGTCACTGCGACCCATGAGGATCTATTGTGACTCCTTCGCACTAGAGTATCATCCCCAACCCTATACTGCTCATAAATTGAACGATATGGTTGGGGTTGGTGCCACGAATTTCCTCTGTGGACGAGTATTCGTGGCGACCAAGGTGCCTGTTCCTGCTCTGTAGTAGAGCAGGGCAGTCGAGGAGAAGGTGAATAGGTGTTTCATCCTCCTCCTCACAGAATCTGCAAGTCATTATGCTACAAATACCCATTCTGTTTAGGTGTTTGTTGAGCCTGCAGTGCCCAGTCAGGCCTCTGGTAAGGATTTTTAATTGGTTCCTACCCAAGGTGAGCACTAATTCTGATTGTTTCTTGTTGAAGTCAGGAATTAGTGCCTTGGAGTGTTCAAGGCCAGGGGTCTCAGCCCATTGCTTCCTGCATAGTCTGTGACCCCATTCCTTGAGCACTTGCTTTGTGGTACTGGGAGTTATACCACAGAATGGTTCTGGACCATATATGAGACTCTCGGCCCCAAGCCTAGCCAGCTCGTCAGCGGTTTCATTGCCGGGGACGTTGCTGTGGCCCGGGACCCATACTAGGCGGATGTTGTTGTTCCTTCCCAGCATGTTTAACGTCTCAATGCATTCCAGAACTAATTTGGACGAGACTTCTGCGGCAGTCAGTGCTTTAAGTGCAGCTTGACTATCGGAGAAGATAAAAACGTTTTTATTAACTAGGGCCATCTCCAGGCTTTCTAGTGAACAACCGAGGATAGCGAAGACTTCAGCCTGAAACACGGTCGCAAGCTCCCCCAAACAGGCGTATTTGCCTTTTGGTGGCCTGCCTCCGTAGATTCCGGCTCCCGCACGGTTGTCTTTCCTTGATCCATCCGTGAACCAAACTATGTCGCTAGGGCGGACATCGATTGGATTTTTCCTTTCCCAGTCCTCCCTGGAAGGTATAAAAACCTGGTACTGCTTCGAAAAGCTATACACCTTGATCATGGCATCTGATGGCATGGCCATGATAGGTGATTCACTGAGAGACTGTTCCAGCTGTCGAAATGGGGTGGAGACCCAATTCGTCCCACCCGCCGTCCTGGCCCTGAGAGCCACCTTTTTGGCCTCCATCTGAACAAGCAGTGGAAGCGGAGTTAAGTTGATCAGGGCCTCGAGGGAAGCGGTGGGTGTTGACGAGAGTGCACCCGTGATTATTAGACATGCTAGTCTCTGTACGCTGTTTAGTCTTTTGTGACAGTTTACTTGTTCAGCCTTTTTATGCCACACTGCGCAGCCATATGTGGTAATCGGTCTCACTACGGCTGTATATAGCCATAGCATTGCCTTCGGCCGAATACCCCATTTAGAGCTGACAAGCTTCCAACAGGAACCCAGAGCACATCTAGCCTTTTTCGTAATATACTCGATGTGCTTATTCCAAGTGAGTCCTTTGTCTAGGATTACTCCTAGATATTTGACATCACCCGCAAACTTAATAGTTTTCCCAAAGAGTGTTGGGGGTCTTAGTCCCTCCAACTTCCTCTTTTTGGTGAAAGGTATCAAGACCGTCTTATCAGCATTTACTGTTAGCTTGACCCTTTGGCACCAATTCTCGACGACTCTTAGTGCTGACTGCATCAACCCAGCGACCACCGATGCGCATTTTCCCACCACCATAATCGCCAGGTCGTCAGCGTACCCTTGAGCGTAGTAACCTATGAGGTTCAGTTCCCTTAGCAGCTCATCCACTACCAGGGACCATTCCAGGGGTGACAGCACACCTCCTTGTGGGCAACCTTGTGTCAGCCTGATTTTGAGTGTCAGGTCCATAATAGTCGATGAGGCTACCCTATTGTCGAGCGAGGCTTTGATCCATTTCCTAGTTGTTGGATCTATATTCTTTGAAGCCAGGCCATTTGTGATAGAGCCGGTTGAAGTGTTGTCGAATGCGCCTTCAATATCGAGAAAGACACATAACGCAATCTCTTTATCTTCAATTGCTCTATCAATCCGATCTACCAAGTCCATTAGGGCCGTCTCGGTAGATTTGCCTTTTTGGTAGGCATGTTGTCTTTCATGCAGCGGCATTTTAGTGAGATAGGTGTCCCTTATGTGTAGGTTGACCACCTTCTCCATTGTTTTAAGCATGAAAGAAGTGAGGCTAATTGGTCTGTATGACTTTGGTAGAGCTTTGTCTCTGTCCCCACTTTTGGGTATGTAGGACACCCTTACCTTTGTCCATGCCAATGGGATGTAGCCCCACGCAAAACTTGCTCTGAATATTTTCAGTAGCATAGGAAGGATAATGTCCTTGCCCTGCTGTAGGAGGGCCGGAAATATATTATCCTCGCCGCCGGTCTTGTAAGGCTTGAAACTGTCAATTGCCCAAGTGACTCGGTCAGGCTTAAAGATTACGGAAGCTCTTCTCCAATCGTCAACTGATGGTCTCGTTTTAATAATCGTATGAGAGAAGGCTTCGTGATTTTCGAGATGGATACTGTTGGGGAAGTGAACGTCGGCTAGTAATCTTAGCGTTTCTTCCGCCGTTTTAGTGCAGGCATTTGATACGGTCAGCCATAAAATATTATTGAGAAAACTTTCAGCGATAGGGATTTCTGGTACTGCTCTACAGATACTTAAGTCATACCTTGAAAATCGGGTCCAAGTAGTAAAAATCGGTGAATCTGTCAGTAGTCCAAAAACCATCAAATATGGCGTCCCGCAAGGATCTATTTTAGGTCCCCTACTATTCCTAATATATGTAAATTCAATACACAAACTACCTTTAAAAGGACAAATTACTTTATATGCTGACGATACGTGTCTTTTTTACTTTGGTAATAACATTATTGAAATTATGAATGATATACAAAATGATCTCAATTTACTACAAAAGTGGTTTGAGGAAAATTTACTTACAATTAACACAGATAAAACAAATTATATAATCTTTAAATCAAAAAATAAGCAGATTGAGGAATATCAGCCACTCAATATTAATGGCAGAGAAATAAAGAGAGTTAGTTCTGAAAAGTATTTAGGTATAGTACTCGATGAAAAGGTGTCATGGAAACCACACCTAGATAAAATAGCTTCAAAATTAATATCATTATTAGGATGCATTAAAAGTATGGCAGGTAGTCTACCATATAACATTAGGTATTTAATTTATAATTCTTTAGTAAAATCGCAGCTAAATTATCTGATTGAGGTGTGGGGATCTGCACATAAAACAATAATTAGTAAAATACAAATAGCACAAAATAAAATAATTAAAACATTATTTAAATTCGATTATAGAACATCATCTAACATAATATATAAAAAAACTAAATTACTAAATATATCTGACCTATATAAATTAAATACATGCATTTTCATTTATAAAATATTAAATAATACTCGATCACAAATAGCATTTAAAAGAAATATAGATATTAACAAGCGTAATCTTAGAAGAGCAAATAACTTATATGTTGAAAGCGTTAAATCTGATCTTGGAAAGCGAACTATACTTTTTGAAGGCGCTAAAATATATAATTCACTGCCACAAAATATCAAAGACTGTAAAAGTTTAAAAAACTTTAAGTCTTTGTTAATTAATCATTTAATAGGGTCTAAATAACTAATTTTCTATTTCTAAACAAACACACACACACACACCACATACACACATACGTACGTACTCACTGACAATAATATGAGACACAGACACGCACTTCTTATGATGTTAAAAAACTCACACATTACTGTAATATAATAAAACATGTATTAAAATAAGCATTATGAAATGTAAATATTGTCAAAAGAAAATATTTTAAATCTTACCTTTTCATTCTAACAAGTAACATAATGTTATTATTTATTGTAATGTTGCTATACTGAATATCTATTATATTATATTTGGTAAAACAAAAAAATGTGGGTAGTCTTCTATCAGTCTTATTATGTGTAATCTTTGTGTTGTAATTTAAATGAACTCGCTGCACATGTAAATTGTTAATTAGTTGTAAGTCACAAAATGTATTTCTCGTAAGCGATTTTGTAATCTTTTGAGAAATAAAGAATCTTTAAACCTAAACCTAAAATATCACTTTACACTTAGGAATTATTTAAACTTAAAGTCAGTAAACCCCCCCCTCCCCACGGCTTCATAAGACTTCATAAGTTATTGAGTAATAGTCGATCAACTTGAAAAAATGTACGCGGAGAAGTATAAAGGAACTTTTCGTTCAAATTCCTTTGAACGTAACTTAATAGATAATGTTGTTGGTAGTGTAAAACACGTTATAAATGTTACCACACAAAGATTATAAAAAATTAGCATATTATACGGAACCCTATAGTTACATAGCTAATAAACTCCCATTCTTCAAATATATTAAAGTTAAAATAGGTTAGGTATCAATGAATTAAAAATTAAATTATTACGCTAGTTTATAAACCAACAAGTTAAAATAAATGATTGCAAATATTATCTGAATACTTTAAATTAATAAGAAGATTACGTGAATACCGTTTTAAAAATAATATACTTCTGGGAATAAAATTACAAACTGTTTTTGTAACATAATATTATCCGCTGCACTAGCTTCCTCGAGTTTTAATGTAAAACGTTGATTATATAGTTGAAATTACAAGTTCATTCCTACAAGACTTAACTGCATGTTTAACTCTCCATTCACTTAGCAAACAAACGAAAATTGAGGTTAAAATATAATATTTAAACTTATGTTATATTATAACATGTAAGGTTCTCGACAGACCTGGAGTTTTACATCTCCTGTCCTTACTAAAATTACGAATTTAAAAGTGTGTCTGTCGGTCTATTATCTCTTTAAGCTCAAACCGTAGTTTGCTTTGTAAACTGTACAGCCATCTACGAAAACTATACAGTTCGTTACGATAACAGTAGGTACTCATCGATACAAAAACAGCACAGGTCGCTAAGAAAAATGTACGGACGAAAGTTGTCTACGAAAACAGTTCGGGTCAACACGAAAGTTGTGCAGGTTGCTAAGAAAACTGTACAGGACTCTACGAAAACTGTACAGGTAGCTAAGAAAACTGTACAGGTAGCTACGAAAACTGTACAGGTAGTTACGAAAACTATTCAGGTCGCTAGGAAAACTGTACAGTTAGCTACAGAAACTGTATAGTCCGTTACGAAGACTGTGCAGGTCGCTACGAAAACTGTTCAGGTCGCTACGAGAACTATACGTATATATATCGTATTGTTACATAATATTATGATGCATGTAAACGAAAAAACTCTAATGACATAATACTATCTTGTTGAGTTCCTATACTAAAACCTTGTTAAATAACTCTTAATTGAATCAACAACAACAACATTTATTTTATAGTTATATTGTGGTTATATTCAGCAAAACAAGACTGTAAACAAACCAAAAGCAGATATTCATAATCCTGAATTGAATTAAAGTAAGTAGTACTCCACAAATCCCATATTATCCCTTAAACAATATCACTGCATTTCAAACATGTCCGGAGGTTTTTCGGTCAAGGTTGTTGTGCCCTTAAATGTGTTTCACTAAGCTCAAGTTTCAGGCATCATAATGTCTTGATAATCTTATACCTGACACAGTAAGAACAATACAAAGGTATATTACAGAAGAGTGAGTAGCGGCCGCACGCAGATGCATTTAATAATTACTTTAATTTAATAAATACTTTCATAGAAAAGTAGATTTGTTTAGAGTTTATTCCAATTCAATCTGAATTTCTGAATTCAAATTCAATCATGACAGAGAATGTAAGCGATTTTAATATGGTCCTAGCTTTCCCATTTAAAATTAATAAGCAATTGTTACAATATGGTAGTTGGCCCATTAAAACCTCGATCGTGGGAATCGCATACACAATAGATTTTCAATTGTTATGCGACAGCCGGGTGCCAGCCCTATATTATTATCACAAATAACATTGCATTGACACGATCCGACCAAATGACGTTGGTCTCTCAACTGCCTAGGAGTCAATTTCCTCAATGGTACATCTACGATACCGTCTGCATACTCGTAATGATTCCAAGCCTCGCTTTGAACTTAGAGTGTTAATTAGAAATGTGATAGTGACTTTCTCAATATGGCACTCCCACTTCTTGCAAGCGAATGTGGCTTGTATAACTTAGATAATTAGTTTAGCACTAAGTCTAAAAGCGAACCCTCAAAGTTAACGAGCTAGGAACTTAAGTATTGTGGATTTGTCCCTGCTTCGATGTCACAGTTTAATAGTTATTTCAATTTCAGTAATCACTAGAGCAAACAGTACCTACCCAATATTGAATCTGGCGTAAATAGGCTGGGAAATTCATAATACATTCGTCTAAAAGCCTAGTTCGAATTGCTAGTATAAGCATAATAAAGGTTAAGGTTTATATTGAGTGTGATTTAATACTGTTTTTTTAACGCAAAAAGTAATGAACAGAATTGAATTAAATTTCGCAAGGCGGTAATTAGGACTCTGGATTTAAATTTTTATTAAAAAAAATGGATACTATACTATATAGTATAGTATCCATTTTTTTTAAGTAGATACGCGGTGTATAAGAGCTTGTATTTGCTATAAATATTCCGTCTGCCGCATACTGCTGATAACAGCAGCTGTGTACTAACTTACATTTCGCATGCAGAAACAAGTAAATGCGGTTATTAACTACTAAAAACATCCATTTTGTTATATTCAGTGTCTCACTGTAAACGCAAAATTAATCTCATACTATCCATCAAGACGTCCTGTCAAACTATTAGATATACACACATACATGATACATCTAAAAAACATAATCCTTCTGGCGATATCGGGTAAAAATGTATAAAAAATGTTGTTTTCTTCCTCTTCCACCCTTCCAAGGAGTCCTATTTAGATCCGTTGTACTGTTAAAATTTAATGCCGTCGTTTTAATGGCGGCGCGGGCGGGTCGGCCGCAGACAAAAGTATTTCACGGATCACCCGACAGAATTTCACTGGTTATTTCACCAGGAAATGTCTTGTGATTAGAGCAATTTGCGTTAATTCAAACATATAAAGCGTGGATGGAAGCAAAATATAATATTATTATAGTTGGGATTTTTCAGAGTTGATTTTATTTTTTTTTGGCGCCAAGAAAATATCAATTCGCGGATGTGCGCGGTTGATGACGGCGTATCGAACCAAATGCGCAATGCCGTTTGACAACTGTTCAAATCGACATCAAACGGATTCATCAAACACGTAAGGTTTGAATCAAACCGTTTGATCGTCTCGGGGCCCTTAAGGCTGTTTACACACACGCCGCAACGGCAGCGGCAGCGCCACCGCGGCGGTGACGCTGCAATACTGATCCTTGTATTTCTATGGAAATCCAAGGATGAGTAATGGAGCGGCACCGCCGCGGCAGCTGTGCCGCTGCCGCTGCGGCGTGTGTGTAAACAGCCTAAATTTAGTAGGATTAGGTAAGAATTTTCTTAAGATGTAGTATGTATTAAATATTAAGGGGGCGACTAACCCTAAAGTGTCGATTTTATAATTCATTTTTATACTTGAAAATATGCCCCGAATTGTTTCATTTGTTAAAATTGGATACTAAATTATATTTCCGAGAATTCGATCTGAGCAAAAACACGATATCTTAAAATTTTCTATATAGAAAAAAATCACAAAGATGCATCTAATTGCGGCGGATTTTTAATATGTTGTATATTTATCGAATTATTGAGAAAAAACTAATTTGGCGATGAATCCGCATCGTCCTTTTTTCACCTGGCATATGAAAGACGGGCGAGAGTGTGAAGAGAGAAGGACGATGTTAATTGATTTTTTGGGTTAGTCGCCCTCTTATGGCCAGATTTAGTGTCATACTGAATGTTGAAATCTTTTCGTTGTACAAAGAAGATACTATGAACATTTAAACCATCTGAAATTACAATAACAATATGGCTTTATTCCCGATTATAGTCGTCATGTGATTTAAGCACAGATAAAGAAAACTAAAAGGATACACAAAATCAAAATTAATGAACACTCTAGTTACTAATTACTAACTGGCAAACAAGTTAAAGATGTTTTCTTCAAAATAGTAATAATCCGTATAATCCTCCTAATATGAGATTAAAACTAATCAAAACTTAAATTTGCAACACCTAGATTGGATAAGGGTAATCTTTAGAGGTTTGTTGATTTTAAATATTATACGCGCAATAGCGTTTACTGCCTCAGTCAGAGACAAAATATATTGATTGCTTAACTGTTATTAAATCAAGATTTTGACAATATTCCCATACATAATCTCTTAAACTGTTCATTAAATTGAAGGTAAACCATCATAATATTATTTTAATGTATCTGAATGCGGCCGCAACAGTCATATTTTTTCATAACTTACATAATTAAGCAATAAAAATATAGTAAAAACGACTCATCGACCATTCTAAAATCAAATCGTTTGTAAAAGGAAACAAAAGGAATTATTAAAAGAATTATATTATCAGGAAAGGTTCAGGTATGGTCTAAAATTATAAAGAGAAAAGTAACATACCAATATTCCTGGTTCGTTCGAATTTATTCCTACGTCAATGTGACTTATGGATGCCCGAAGGGGCAATCTGAAGATAAATATGCCGCCGCCGCCGGCATAATATGCCTTTGTACTGTACAGTGTGTTTCAAATTGTACAACGTAAGTCCAACTTGCCAATTTAAAAACCTATTTTAAAATGGTCTAAGTTCAAACATAGATTATATTATTACGTTAGAAAAAGTACCAAATATTTTATGCACTTATTCTTTTGTGCTCATAACAAAATTTTATCGAAATGAATATGTTTCAGTTCATTTTATTTAAGTTAGGGTGTAATTAAAATGTAAATTAAATTCTTGAATCTTTAATGCTATTGGGAAGGTAAAATAAATTAATTCTCAGAAATATGTTTCAGATGTAAACCTAACGAATTCGTGGAAGTTGTTTGTACTTTTGTACAATGAACAAAATTGACGAACATGACACGCGTGTAAAGTAAATAATAATAAAGCTTCAGCTTAATTTCCATGTAAAAATTATATATTATTAAGCAGCTCATAATAAAAAATAAGATATCATAGTAACTGTATACATTTTCAAATATTCAGAATTTCGCTTACCCAAAATGGGTAACATTAGTACCATAGTCGGTTTTTAGAACACTCTATATCTCGTACTTATTTGACGATTCTTTGTGTGCCCGATATTTATATTCTTACATCAAAGGAGTTTTATTAGAAGATTATTCTTAAGCTTTTGCAGCTTAAGTATTGTAAGTCTTCCACGGGAGGCTTAGAACCTTATTATTCCTACCTTCAAACCTCCAAGATGATTGAAATAAGAAAAAAAAATCTGTTGCCACTGCCTACCCCATGGACAGTATATTACTGTGCATGGGGTAGGCAGTGGTTTTCTGTAGCTTTATTTTGTACTACGCAGTAGTCAATAATATTTAACTTTCTTATACGTTTTAAATAATAAACTTGTGATAGTTATAATCAGGAAGCTAATATCGTTGGTAAAATATAATAAGTAAATGCCTGTTTGCTAAAGCCGCTGAACTGATTTGGATAAATTCGAGAGTCGCGGAAAACGTTGATATAGGATAGATGAATATCACGTGATAAGCAAATTTCTGGCAGCTAACTTAGGTATGTGTGTCAATAATTGTGGTAGAGAAACCGTATAATATTGTATTACTTCTATTTATTTAAATACTTTAACATCAAATTTTTTACTTACTCGATGACGCCCGCAATTTTTTTTTATCGCGCGGTAACCGCATATTCTTCCGGGATAAAAAGTAACTTATGTCCTTTCCTGGGACTAAAATATATCTTTAAAAAATTTTACCAAAATCGTTGCACAAAAATTCGTTTATCGTGCGGGAAACGTACATTTTTCTTATATAAAAAGTATCCTATGTCTTTTCTGGGGACTCAAAGTATCTCCATACCAAATTTCAACAAAATCGGTACAGCGGTCTAGACGTGTAGAGCACTTTTGCATTTATAATATTAAATAATCAATTAATTAATTAATAATAATAAATATGGATATTAGTATGGAAGTATGGACCAATATGGATGGATGGCGTAAGTTGCTTTCCCACGTCATAGAAAACATAAAATCCTACGGATTTAGTCCATTGTGTACCCTCATCCACGGGCAGGAGACTGGGCTTAGTTGAGCAAGCGACCAACCTCAAGGGAAATATAGTGTAAGAGCAAAACCACCGACACATTTCGCAATGTGAAATGAAACTACTGGAGTTCAGATATTGTTCTCTCTGCAAGGTGATTCCCCGTTTTAATTAGCACTTAATTACTTTCATACGTGTACGAAATATACACGAAATATCTTGCTTTCAATTTTTTTTATTAAATAATAGACTTGTGTTTCAGGCATGAATATTTTCAATACTTCTAACGCACCAACTTATTAGTAACCATTCATTTTTAAAAGCTTTTATATAACTTGTGTAAATTTTGGAACTCAGTTTTGAAGTCGATAATTATATTTAACCGATTGAGCTAAAATTTTGCATACACGTTTAGTTTGGATGACCATGCAATATGGTATGTGACATCACTCTAAATCCAATATGGCTGACCATCCAAGATGGCAAAATAGTTATTTTCTCTGCAGTCCTACAATATGGATATTAAATGAAAGGGCTTTTTGAGAGTAACTCGATAACGAATGTAATGTCATTCTACATCCAATATGGCGGCTCATCCAAGATAGGGGAATAGTTATTAACCGACTTTCAAAAAACGAGGAGGTTATATATACGGCTGTGGATATATATATATATATATATATATATATATATATATATATATATATATATATATATATATATAGGTTTGTGAACCGATTTTCTAAATTTTTGTTTTTTTTATATAAGGTTTTACTCCAATTTGGTCTCATTTTCACAAAAATGATGATCTGATGATGGGATCCATGAGTAATCGAGGGAACTCCTCAAAATTTATATGGAAACATATGGTGATTTTGGTTTTATGAGAAGCATCCTAAGCATATGCTACCAAAACGCAAGATTTTGCACCTTGGTATACCTATGATCACCCCTTTTTATTATACCAATCGATAGGGGGCGCCAAGGGAAGCAAAAAAGCTTTGATAAACTTTTCTCAAAAATCAACCCCTGTCGAATGACAAGCCGAAATGTGACCCTTGTTAGTATGGCGAAAATACTTCAACCCCTTAATATTATCTTAATCTTGGTAAATGTTTACAAGCCTACCCCAATTTATTTCACAAACTACTACAAAAGAAATTCGACGGAGCCCCGCTACGCGGGGCTCCTCTTTCTGGGTGTTGTGGTCTAAGTTCCAACATAAAATTTTCAATTTTCAAATTTTTAACCTCTTATAACCACCTATTTTGAATATACCAATCGATAGGGGGCGCCAAGGGGAGCAAAAAAGCTCAGATAAACTTTTCACAAAAATCAACCCCTGTTGAAAGACAGGCTGAAATGTGACCCTCGTTAGTACTACGTCAATTAAATGTTAGTGACATGGGTTAAGGAGGATTGTTTTGGGTGAGAAAAACTCCTACTTACCGTTTCCACCGCCAGTAAACTCTCCGTTTAGAAGAAATTCGCATTTGAGATTTTCGTAATCTTCAGATAAGATCATCTGTTTTCTGATGTTTACGAAGTATTTTTAAGGCATCTCAAGGCTGTGATGAGTGGGTCTGACTTAACTACTCAGCCACGGATACCGAAGGGGGGGCTCGAAAACAAAAACAAACACAATCTAGAAAGTCCAAAAGTAGGTTAGGTTAGGTTGGAACTTAGACCAGAACACCCAGATATAGGAGCCCCGCGTAGCGCGGCTCCGTCGACTTTTTTTGTAGTACTTTGTCAAATAAATTGGGGTAGGTTTGTAAACATTTACCAAGATTAAGATAATATTAAGGGGTTGAGTGAAATTATTATTTTTAACAAAAAACTAAAACCGACTTCCAAGGTAAAAACAATAAGAACATCCTTATAATATGAACTAAAAAGTATTAAATAATTTTTCCTATCTAATAGTGCCTTTTTCCGAATTCGGCTAAACCTCAACTATTTCTGTACTCAATTTTCATCATTTTGAAGTCGGTGCCAGTTCCAAAAGTTTCAAATATTCTGACAGAGAACTAAAGATTCAGCTATCTGGTACCGACTTCAAAATGATGAAGATTGAGTACAGAAATAGTTGAGGTTTTAATTTTTTGTTAAAAATAATTTTTACTGCACTTCTGCGATATGGATATCAAATGAAAGGGCTCATTGAGAGTAGTAGAAAGTAGTTAATTATTGAGCCACGGAGGTTGTCCATCGTATTGACCATCTTTAAAATTTGTGTAAATATAATGCCGAAACTTTACAATAAATTACCAAATTAAATTATAGAAATTGACGATTTAAATAAATTTAAGATAAAATTAAAGTCATTCCTAATCGAAAAAAGTCTTTACACAGTAAAAAGAATATTAACTTAAATGAAATTGTATGATAACTAATATTAAATTTTAAATCATAATGAATAAAGTATTGTCCTTTGATGTTCAATTCCATTTTAAATGTATACCTACCTGTTTGTGTGTTAATTAATATCAATGTTACATAATATTTGCTTGAGAATCACTGAATCACGGACGTAAAAAAAATACGGACGTAACCTTCTCTAATCACGAGTGAAACCTAGTTATGGCCGCCCGTGTAGGACGTGTGCGTGATATGAGGGTTGCCATATAAATCATAAATTTCCCTACTTTTTTTTGTAAACTCAGACAAGTTAAATGTATTTTTTATACCTACTTAAACATATTTTTATGTTTTTTTCGCTTCAGAAATGTAAGCGGTTGTTAAAGATGTCATAATGAAAATATTATTTTTATGACTCTATAGATAGAAAAAAAACACAATATGTTACGTACAGAGAAGTATATTATTTACATAACATTATTAGTAATAATGATTATGTACAAACATTTACAATAATAAAATTATTACTAGCTATTTGACCGAGCTTTGCACGGTATTCGATAAAAAACGAATAAAATGACATTTTCTAAAAATAATTCCTAGCTAGATAGATTTATCGCCCCCGAAACCTATATACGAAACCTGTATACGAAAAGATATAAGATAATTAAGTCCCATAACCCGTTTCATCAAACAATCAAGTAATGTTAAATAAATAATGGCTTGTTAAATCAGTTAACGCCCTGTTAGAGCTATCGAGAGTTCTACCATGCGCTAACGTCAAATCAAATCACCTAACATGGTGTTAAATTTATTCCTGGTCCATTCAATATTTTCATTCCTACTAGGTCTCAATGACGCTCGGGTGTCTACACCAATAGCACCTTCCCTCCCCTACTACTGAAGCAAATCTAAGACAACAATTTTATCTATGGACGCTTCACACCACGTCAGTCTGACCCCGTGCTAAGTACCTGAAGGACTTGTGTTACGGGTACCAGACAACGGAAATATATTTAATACTGTTATACTATATATATTTAAGATTTTTATTATATGATACACATATTTAATACACACCCATGACCCAGGAACTTTGAAAACTTTTTGTTCCGTCGGCAGGATTCGAACCCGCGACCCCCGGCTTGAGCTACCGACAGCCCACCCACTGAGCCACAGAGGTCGTAAAACAACAATTATATCCACTTTTGTAAATTAAGAAATTAATAGGGGTGTAGACTATTTTTAGGAAATATATTTATTTTACAGATGTACCATCAAGGAAGTTGATTCCTATGCAATTGACAGACCAACGTTATTTGGTCGAATACTTATGTCAATTCAATGTTAATTGTAATCTGTCGGCTGGGTTTGACGTAACGCAACCAAACTACATATGTCCCCGATTTGCATAGGAATCAACTTCTCTGATAGTACATAAGTATTTTGTTATACCTAAAAATATGTATAAAAAATAAATACACTCTTATTTCAATTTAAAAAAATCACTTATTAAATATAAAAAATATTATAAAGTTGTTAAGTAAAATATGTCCATTTTCGGTAATTCTTTATTACAAACTCTCAAAAAAACAATAATTTGTATTAGATTTCGTTTACTGTCTACACCCCTATTATTGTATTCCTGCCTAATTACTGGTCAATAGTATGCTAAATACTTACATGACTCTTATAAAAGACAATAAAATTAATTATTTGATTATTTAAAAATAATTTAAAATTTTCCCCGGTTTGGGGAAAATTTCCCCACTTTGTTATGGACATTACTGACCTGTTGAAGTTGAATTAATATTTACATTATTTTATCAAAATACTTTAAAAATATGTTATCTTACATATGAAAGGTTATTCCTTGATGTTTTTTGTGTAAGGTTGTATTGTTCTTGCACCATTTTACAACACAAGATGGCATATTTATTTTTATTTATGAATGACAAAGACGTGTCACCGCGATGCAGTCTAATTGCGTAATGGCGGTACGATCGGCTTATTACAGTGCGAGTGTGTGTGCAAGATGTGTACGTATAATCGCCTGGGCTTATTAAGGGTGCTTCATTCATTTCTTAATGGCGATCCGTCCGTATTTTTTTTACGTCCGTGCACTGAATAATTAAATATTTTGGCTGTTACTTTAGTGAGTTTAGAGGATCCTATTTATTGTAATATTTGCATGCCATTAAAACAGCAAAACATGTACTGTTTAACGCAAACTTGTAACATCTTTTTATCATGTTTTGAGCAAATAAAGATTTGAATTGAATTGAATAAGTATTTTGAGCCTAAGTTACTTTTTATCGCGGCAAATTGTACGGTTGCTTGCGGTAAAGATTTTCCAACGAAACTACGAAAAATAAAGTCTAAGTATACACTTTTATACATAGCCTTTAAGCACATTACACACGCATTTTTCCTTAACGTTCCATTTACTACAGGTAACTTATGGCTTACTCGTATTGCCAAAATTATTGCAAGCTGACTCGGTGTAAATCGTTCATAAACCATTTATACACACTTAAATAAGAGTGTCCTTATTATATTATTGTTATACAGGGTGTAAGAAAACTAAGCGATAATACTTTAGGCAGTGTATGAGTTCACTGTCAAAGAGCTAAAAAGTAGCAGCTCTTTCAGCGCTGCTACTTTCACAGTGAACTCTTTAATCTTTATAAGGGACACTTACATACCCTAAAATATTAGCTTAAAGTATTATCAGTTAGTTTTGTTACACCCTGTATTGACTAAACTTTCCTTTCTTAAGGTGAATTATTCACTTTTCAAGTCGCGAACCATTGGTATGCAATATAATGAGCTATTTAAATTTAAAACAATTACCACAAGAGGCAAGTAATTTATCAATTCAAAGGACACCTTACAAAATAAGTTTTAAATGATTAATTTAAATAAGGCATGTTTATTTTTTATTTTATTGCAATACATTGACGCGTCACATTGCTCCAGAAATCCAATATTTCTAAGGTTTTTTCTTAACTTAATTTACAATTTCCCGCACTCTGGTCTCTGGATGTAACTAAAGTGATGATGATGAATCCGGTTCAAAACTGTGACGTCCAATATTAAATGGCGCGTCTAATACGGCCATATTTTAATTGCAGTATGTTCCGAATAAACGGTCGATCGCACTCCAATTTTCGATTGAAATTGGGATATTTCGAGCTATTAGCCAATTATTTTTACTAGCTGTGCTACGCGGATTCACTCGCGTGGAATTTCAGATAAAAAGAGTAAAATATTCCTGTACGATGTTGTCATGCATGTTGTTTATAAGAGTAAAATGTTCATATTATACGATGTAATATTCTGTCATTTATGGAAAACGGTAAAAATTTAGTTTTATTGGAACGAAGTTCCTTATCGCGCGTTGCGAAAGTGGGCTAGACGGAAAAAGTTGTAACAACACTTTTTGACCGACACTTATTTAGTACCTGCGAAGTAGGGCGTTGATGTGGCGATGACGTCAACTGGCGGAAAACTTAAAATTCTACCATTTCATCATCACATGTGTTGCCAATACAAATGCTCTATCTCCCAGAAAAACACATGGAACTTCTCTTCTACTCCCTGGTAGCGGTCGTGGCTTTGGGAACAGACGGTCAGACAGACGGACAGACAGACGGACGGACAGACCGAAACTATAAGGGAAATAGATGGATTGTTTATTAAGCGCATAAATGCATAGATTAACCATCCTAATATTTTACGGCCTTCACCTACATACACTTCGTGTTCAGAACCAAGTCAAAGACTTATACATCCTGCTTCAGACCCAACAATACGTTTGGCCTGAGTCGGCATGCACCTCATATTATCCCGATCCGGAGGTTTAAACACGTTCCAACGTAATTCAAAATTTGTCTGACAAGATCGTTAGCCCACCAACAGAACACATTATCAATGTTGTAAGTGCGGAATTTTATGATGCTGCATAGTTTTATATTGTACCTTTTCCTTTTTTTTCGTCGGGGAATGCGTTTACGTATCCCCGGTGTTTGAGGAGGACCACCGAGGTATGTGGGACTCCCCGGGGCGGACGGAAGACGCACCCGGGACTACCCAACGGTGTTTCTGCTCCTGAAGGTGGGACTTTAAACTCAATATTTTCTTTTGCATCAGTGATCAGATAATTCATAATGCGTGTTAAACATTACGTTACCATATCAGTGGGTTGACTTTGAACTTGCTTAACTGACAGGGTTTAGGGGTTGAATTAGAACGGGGTTTTAAAGTTGAAAGTTGAAACTCTAAGTTGAACGTGGAATTCAACTTCTTTTTCATCCATTTTGCGAGTGATCAAAACACGATTAAGCACTATTAATTTTATTTAAACTCACAAACAACAACGACTTTTGATTAAAAATAAATACCAAACTGTGTACTGTGGTAAAAAGAAATAGCATTTTATTTAGGTGTCCTTTATGTTTATTCCGAATGGACATACATTTGCCAGCCTTGACTTTAGCTCTGCTAGCTGTACTTGACAGAATTATTTGTCTTCGCAAGTAATAATTTTTCAAGATACTCTGCTACAAAGTGTTTTCACTATCACCCGAGTCTCCTGTCTCTTTGTTTTATTGTCTTTGTATATTTATCTTTGTATATTTTTAAAGGTTTTTGCATGACATCATAGTATTATTATACATAGCCTGTTATTTCCACTGAATAAATAATTGACGGGCTTATTCGATGGTTTCAAGGATAACGGTGTTTACACTAACACACTGTATAATTTTGCAAATAAATATAATTTATTTGCAAAATTATTCAGCAAATTCGGTTACCGTTTGTTACTAAGTACGCATTTATACTTAAAGGAAATTAAATATATACTTAGTTGTAGACGAAAGAGATTGTTACAAAACAAATCAAATAATTTTATGTAGGTACGCAAAAATTCTCAAATCACAAACTGCTATAAATTGCTTAAAGTTCTAAGCGTGCAGGAATAGGAAGTGCTTTAACTTATAAGTATTATAAGTGAAAACATTCAAAACGAATAATACATTATACGTCCCCGAAGAAAAATAGAATTTAAAATACTGAAGTATCGGCACTTGCCTCGCTCGCAGAAGTTATTGCAGGCGATGCATCATTTTACTTCCCATTTTACAGCTTCTTAGAACGTGTCCTATGAAGCATAAATAAATACTGCCTAGCTATAAGCCGTTTATATTTCAGAAATTACCATCAAATAAACTATATTCTACACTTTATGTCATAATTAGGAAAAAAGTTTTCTAGGTTTGAAAAAGAATACAGAAAAAATGTAACAAAATCACAGCCACAGTAAGAAAAGTAAAATACGCGAGGATCTTCACATAAATAAGAAGAAAGTGACACATAAAATGATACGAGCAAGACACACGATAAAGAAGCTAATAAAGTTAAACACTTCCATTCATGTAACAATATAACCTTCGAGCTGCGAAGCGCTAATAATTACTTAACTTGATAATATATCGCAGTATATAATTTGGCGTATTTAAACTTTCCCTAATGTTGCGGAATCCTTTATTTACGAGTTCTGAGGAGGAAACGACGTGGCGCATTTGCCAGGCGATGTGCTTAAGGCGTGTGGACTTACGACCGAAACTCTATTGATGCTAGAAACATCTTTAAAATAAAATCCATACTAATATTATAAATGCGAAAGTGTGTCAGTCTGTCTGTCTGTCTGTCTGTCTGTCCATCTGTCCATCTGTCTGTCTGTCTGTTACCTCTTCACGCTCAAACCGCTGAACCGATTTTGCTGAAATTTGGCATGGAGATACTTTGAGTCCTGGGAAAGGAAACAGGATACTTTTCCTCTGAAAAATGTACGGTTCCGTGCGATAAACGAGTTTTGGCGCAACGGAGTTGCGGGCGTCATCTAGTTGCTAATAATTGGCCTGATACCGCAACCGTTTCTCTTTATTTTGGCTCCACGTTGGACAAGTAGGGAGGTACCATCGAGGAAGTTGATTCATGGGCAGTTGACGGACCTACGTCGTGTGGTCGGCTTATGTCAATTCAATGTTAGCTGTGATCGGTCGGATGGGTTTAACCATAGACTTATTTATATACTGTCGTATAGACCACCAGACAACCCGAAAATGCATGACGATTTTCTGATGATGCGTGATGTATCTTTTACTATCGATAGTATAGTCCGTTCGAGTTATTTTACCTGAGTTTCTATGAGAAATAAATAATATGCAACGTTGAAAGATTTTGTATTTCAAATTAGTTATCATATATTTTATTTGGCAGAACAAAGGTGACGATTGAAAAGTAGATACACATTTTGGTTTGGGGTGATTTTTCAATCATCGGATATGTTATGACATGGTCAATAATATAAATATTACTCAGGTACTTATGTAGTTACTTATTTATTACTCAGGTAAAAGCTATCTGACAAATCAGCCCTTACATTAATAGAAATGCAAATATAATGTTGGAACCAAACAACACACATAGTATATTATTTATTCTTAAATTAAATACATATTATAATACTTTTACACCCCCATTTTATTTTTAGATTAGTTTTATGCTATTTTTAAATACCGATAGGCATAATATCGATAAATTTGATTCAAGCACTAGCGTATAATTATGTACAAAATTTTGATGAAAAATTTTTCTTCAAAAATCATGTAATTTAGGAACAACAATAGTACCTTTAGTTACGCAAAATATGGAAGTGAAAGGGAGGATTAACAATATTTTATTTGTAAATAGAGAACTAAAGACAGAATATAAGCAAAAATAAACACATCGTAGCAATTAGGACATGGAGAAGACTCACAGAACAAGTTATTATTATTATATATAATAGTATTTGTTGAAAATAACAAACGATTTAAATAATAAATTGCAAATACCGAAAGGGCATAAAAACGGGTGACGAGTTTGGACGACCTGTCAAATAAAAGTTCACATTACACTACCTCTCTCTTTTCATCTTGTTATAATTCCATAAAGGATTTTCTTTTCTCTCGCACTCTTTGTTGGTCTATGCATTCTAAGTTTATGGGTTTAACTTAACGCGACCAAAATACTTAGGTCCGCCATCTGCCTAGGAATATTTTTCTCTGGTAGCACATTTGTTTAAGATTGCCTATGATCGACATCAATGGTGCTATATCGCAATCTTGGTTGACCATCATGGCCTAACTGAGAGAGAAGCTAATAAATATTGTGTCGAAGGACCAAAACAAATAAATAAAGTCAACTGATTAGATGAGTGCTCGCACAAGGAAAGCAGCAGCGCTTCTCGGAAATGGAACTTATTTAGACTCACCTAATCCAATTCGGAGCGTCCATGTGTGCGTCTTGAAATGCATTTTCTATGTAAAACATGGAGCATAAGGACGTCTAACAAGAGTTATTTAAACACTTAATACTGCAAGTAAACTTTCGTCGGACGTGAGTTGAGTTGAATTTGAATGAATTGAATGGCGCGCTCCTTATCCATGTAAAAGACTGCAGTGTTCCTGTTTTAAATAAATGGATTTCACGGGTTGAATTTTTTGAAGAACCTTAGTTTGAGTTAGAGATTTTATTTTGCTTATTGAAGATTGCATTGGGTTGTTTTGTTGTTTTTTGTTTAAGATTTTATGTCTGGGTGAATGACAGGAAAATTATAGGTACGCACATCTTACTCTAGATAACTCATATTTCTTACATTTTGAAAATGCAATCCAACATTTTAAAAACAATAAGCAAACCCAATTCAGGGTCATAATTGACCAATAGTGATCAACGTCATTTGTGCAACAATCGTGGTTATTTACCGTTGCTCGACGTGAAGGAACCTTTAGAATACTGAGCTGAATCATGCGATCGATACGACTATTTTAAAGTAGCTATTTACAGTTTTAGGTTGAAAGGTAAATGGGCGTCTCGTGTTCCGTCGCCGGAGACTGCACAATAACTCATTAGCGGGAATATAAAAATATACGACGGACCATCAATCATGCTGAGTTCCCTTTGATTAATGTACGGGTCACGCCTTAAGCCCGCTGTACACACTGGACCAACGTTGGACCAGTGCATTGGGCCAACACGCAAAGTACGGAATGTCAAGATTCGCTTAGTTATCGTACTATAGAGGGATACACAAGATATCCATCGAATATGAAACGATAGCTTTCATGCATCGGACGGATGTTACTGTCACAGTAACGGGAGTCATATTTCAGTTCAATAAGTAAGTCATACTAGAATTAGTAGTATTTTAAAATAATCTTTAATACGTTGAATGCATAATAATTACAATAAGCAGATACGTACCTATCCATAAATAATGATGTGTCACTTTCATATTTTTTTAGGAAATTGAATCTGTATTTTTTCTTTAAATTCACAGGTAAGTCAAATGGAAATATTTTGAAACATGGCTTGAGGCTGAAAGCGGCAAATAAACGCATTTGTATTGTAGTTCCATCTCATGTAATTAGAGCTTCTCAGCCCTTAATGAAAAAATACTTAAAAGACACTGAATCGTGTAGCAGTGGCTTAAGAGATTCTTTTGATTCCACTTAAATATACCTACTTTAATAATTCAAATGCTCATTTTTTATGCATCTTAAGAACGTAGCAAATAAAATGAAGCTCTTAAATCTGAATGAATATAATATTAAAAACGATTAAGTCGCGCGCTTCAATGGAGTTTCTATATTCAATATTAGGAAATTCGTGTTCATTTAAATCCATTAGTATTGTAATGTATTCATGATTCATGGTTATTTAATCAGTAATATATAGGACTCTACAATATAAGGGAGGAGTTACATGCCTTTTGTCTCCGTGAAAATATTTTCGCTTACAATGTAGGAAGTCAATTCTCTTAAGCGGTTTTGCCGGGCGCGTGGTAAAAATACATCACTGGAAATTTCTATACAGAAATTATACATTATTACTATGAACAAATAACTGAATTTATATTGCCTTCACAAAATAATCCTAGCCTAAGCTAATAAGTTTCAATAAATTGATATCTAATCTTAATGATGTATAATGAATATATTCATTAATGCTAATGTTTTTCATTATTTTAAAAGTAAAATAAATAATGTTTTGCTTTAAAAATAATTATTTTAATAATTATCATGAATTAGTTTTTCTTAAGATTGTAAAACATTTTAAACTTAATAATTTTAAACTAGTTACAATTTGATAGCAGCGTAGTAGTTATAACTATAATATACTTCCAAAGTTACAGACACCCATGAGAGGACAATCTTATGGTGATATAAGGGTTGATTGTACTTTAATAATTTGACCCCTATTGTAATATGTATAGTGACATTAATTGGGGACCGGTTGGCTCACTTTATTATATCTAACTGGCTGTAAGATATTATATACTGTGTGTCGAGCGTAGCAAATGGTTTGATCTTTATTAACGCAATTTCTATAATATAGTAATTTAAAAACATGGTAGGTATGTTTAGTTAAAATTCTATACCTCTTGTGAGCTGCTGTAAAAATATAAAATTGTGATTCTTTATGTTTTGAAGCCACTTAATCCAAAGGTTATGTTTGTTTGCAAAAAATTACCTTTCATTAATTTTCTTTTACTGTAACATTAATGCCCGGTCACTGCTGTGATGTTTTAGTGTAGTTTACTATCTAATATCTATTCACTTTTATTAATTGGATAATGTTTCTAAAAAGTCAAAAATACTATTAAAAAACCTTCAGTTAAAAAGCTTCAGAAACCAGGCACTAAGGTGCAAAATAAGCCTTTTAAATACATTTTAGCTTTATTTAAATACTTGATTGGATATAATTCAAGTCATAAAATATAGTGTAATTTGGGCGTCACAAGACGTTCGTTGTTTAACGAAGCGGTTTACGTCCGTCCGTAGAATACAAAGGAGTAACGCATGACCTCCCGAAATGTCCTGATGTTACACAATTACACAAATTACCTAAATCTATGTTTAATAATACACATAAATAGTTGACTGAACATTATATTGCTTATTTATTATTCTTACCTGCTTTATGGATTGTTAAGCAGCTAAGAATATTTAATATTTATGTATGTTAAGTATATATAATTTTATTTAACATATTATCAGCTTAGTTCATAATAAAAAAAAAAATTGTCTATGTTATGTGTTCTGTGGCACAATACTTACTTGTTGTGTGTGCTCTATGGTTCCTTTTCCCTTTTTGTCAAAAGAAAAATAAAGTGCTACGTTGTGCAAGAGAAAATCTCAATTTCATTTACAAATGTTACAATTCATCCACCTTAATCAAAGTAATCAATAGGTTATGTGGCCCAGTTCATGTACTGAAATTGAAGATCAGTGAATTTAAAGTAATAGTGCACAATATTTCGCACCGAAAATTTGGCCGGCAAAATGGACGCGCGGTCAATGTGTGTTGAGAAATTCGACGGAAACAATTTCCATCAGTGGAAATTTCAAATAAAGTGTGCTTTGAAAGCCAAAGGTATCGATATAACTGTAAAAAAACCAGAGGCAGAATGTGGAACATGGTCCAAAAATGATGGTATGGCCATGTTCATTATAACCTCAAACATGGACCTAAATCAAATAACTCTGATAGAAAATTGTGAAACGGCAGGAGACATTATGTCAAAACTAGAGTCCATATATGCACAAAAAAGTGAACTAAACAAAATGATAATACACGAAAGGTTTTATCAGTATAGGATGTCACCCACTGATACTATTGCACAGCATGTTTCTAAAGTTGAAAACCTGGCAAAACAGTTGAAAGAAAGCGGCGAAACGGTGAGCGAAACTGCTATCATGACGAAAATACTTGGTACTTTGCCTGCTAAATACAGAACACTTCGTCAAGCTTGGTTATCATTGGACCCGGCAATGCAAAATATTACTAACTTGACTGCCCGCTTACTTGATGAAGAAGCAAGTTTAACATGCGAAGAGGAGCAAGAAACAGCCTTGTTAGTGACTAATTCCAAAGAAAAAAGGCAAACAAAGACAAACAAAACGAATAGTAACATTCCTAAACCAAATACACATTCCAAGCATCGCTTTGAGTGTTATAATTGCGGAAAAAGGGGACATTTTGCCAAAGAATGTCGTGCTCCAAGAAAATTTACTAAAAAGTCAGAAAATATAATGGCATTTAATGTTAAAGACAAGATTGAATTTAATGATGAGAATATTTGGATCTTGGACAGTGGTGCTTCCGCCCATATAACTTACAATAAAGGCATATTTACTCATTTAGAAGAATGCACTCAAAAGTCATTGACCTTAGGCAATGAACAATTAGTTGAAGTATGTGGAATTGGAAAAATATTGATTGAAAGATTTGTCAATGGACAGTGGCACTCGGGAATATTAAATGATGTACTCTATGTTCCAAGTTTAAAGAGAAATTTATTTTCCGAAGGGGTCATTATGCGTCAAGGATATTCACTTACAAAGCAAGGTAAAAATGCATTGATTTATTTGAACAAAAAAGTAGTAATGACTGCACAAATCAAAAGTAATAATTTATATCAGTTGAATATTAAAACCGTTATTCCTGAAAAATGTAATTTAACACAGAACAGTATTGACATAACAAAATGGCATGAAAGATTAGGTCATTTAAACCTAAAAGAAATCAAAAACATGAATTCAAGCAATTTAGTTGATGGTTTGAAATTAAAAGGTGATATAGAAGGAAAGTACACATGTGAAGCATGCGCATATGGTAAACAACATCGTTTGCCATTTCAGAAATCTTCTAGAAGTGAAGTACAGCCCGGTGATCTGGTATACAGTGATGTGTGTGGCCCTCTGAGTCAACCATCTGTACAAGGTATGCGCTATTTTGTATTATTTAAAGATGCTAAGACTAGTTACAGGCATGTGTATTTTATAAAACATAAAAGTGATGTATTGCATTATTTTAAAATTTATAATGCCATGATTAAAAATAAATACATGCATAGTGTTAGAATTTTACATACAGACAACGGAAAAGAGTATGTCAACACTGCATTTAAAGAGTATACTGAAAAAGAAGGCATAATCCATGAGTTTACTGCACCTTACACGCCAGAACAAAATGGACGAGCAGAGAGGGAGTTCCGAACTATAGTTGAGAGTGCTCGCTCTATGTTATACGCTCGAGATGTGCCATTGTACCTATGGGCCGAAGCGGTTAATACAGCTGTGTATTTACTCAACAGATCCACGTCAAGCCAGTCTCCGGACAAAACACCATTTGAAGCCTGGACTGGTGTCAAACCTCAATTGAGTCACATTCGGGTATTCGGAAGTGAAGGATATGTGCATACTCCAGATCAGCTAAGAAAAAAATTAGACAAAAAAGGTGAGAAGATGATATTGGTTGGATATTCTGATAATAATTATAGAATGTTTAATACAAAGAACAAACAAATAAAAATATCGAGGAATGTTATTTTTAATGAGGACAAAGCTCCACAAATTAGAAGAAATATTTCAATTATTCAGATCGATGAAGATACAGAATCTGAGAGTAATGAAATTATAGATACACAAGAAAACACTAATGACACTTTGTCGTCAGAAAGTACACCTGAAAGTCTGCACAGTTGTCAGGACGATGATGATTACAGTTTTGAACCATCTCGGGACATTGGAGACATCGAAGAAAGAAATATTAATTTAAGACCGAGAATTAACAAAAACTATGAAGCAAATTTTGTGGAATTTACAGTCCCATCTACATATGAAGATGCCATGAACGATCCCCAGAAAGACAAGTGGTCTAAAGCTATAAATGAAGAACTTGAGGCACACAAAGATAATCAGACCTGGACTGTGGTGAAAAGAACAAATCAAAGAACTATCACTACAAAATGGGTATTTGCCATAAAAAGAGATGGAGATGGAAATATCACAAGATACAAAGCTCGTTTGTGTGCACATGGCTTCAAGCAGGTAAAAGGGATTGATTATGCAGAGATATTTTCGCCTACGATAAGGTATGATTCCATTCGAATTATTCTTTCTCTTGCAGCAAAATATAATTATACAATCAAACAGTTTGATGTTAAAACAGCATTTCTCAATGGTAACTTAGATGAGGAAATATATTTAGAGATTCCAGATGGAGTATCAGTGAGTAAAAATTGTGTTTTAAAATTAAACAAATCTCTCTATGGACTTAAACAAGCGTCCAGATGTTGGAATAAGAAGTTCACAAAATTTCTAAAAGAATATGGTTTCGTTCAATCTCAGGCTGACAATTGTATTTATATAGGAGAATTTAATAACATAAAAATTTTCTTATTAATTTTTGTTGATGATTGTCTTGTAGTTTCTCCAAGTAAGAGCTTGACTGAACAAATTATTATGTATTTAAAACAAGCTTTTAAAATTAAGGAATTGAATTTAGCATATTTTGTAGGTCTCCAAATAGTCAGAGAAAGTAATTACATTGTTATTCATCAGAGAGATTATATTGAACAAATTATCAAAAGATTTAATATGAATGATGCCAATCCTGTAAAAACTCCGTCTGATGTAAATGTAACAATAACCAATAATTTAGATGATGAAGTTGTAGATTTTCCTTATAGAGAATTAATTGGTTCTCTCTTGTTTTTATGTTCTGTGTCACGTCCAGACATTAGTTTTATTGTTAACTTATTGAGCAGATATGTAAATTGCCCCAAAAAACAACATGTTAATGCCGCTAAGCGTGTCATTAGATATTTAATTGACACAAAAGATTTATGTATTACTTATGGAGGGAGCAACAGTCTTTCTGGATATTCTGATTCGGATTTTGCTAGTGATATAGACACTAGGAAGTCTACTACTGGATACATATTTTTGTTAAATGGAGGACCGATAACGTGGTCTAGTCAAAAGCAAAAAACTATTGCTCTTTCCACAACGGAAGCTGAATTTGTAGCTGCTAGTGAATCTGCTAAGGAAATCATGTGGCTAAAACAAATATTGTCTGATTTAGGTGAAATTAATGAATGTATCACTTTATATGTAGATAATCAAAGTGCGATTAAGCTTATTAATAACCCCATATATCATAAGAGAACTAAGCACATAGATGTGAAATATAACTTCATAAGAGAGAAAGTAGAAGATGGTATAATAAAAATTAAATATATTTCCAGTTCCAACCAATTGGCTGATATCTTAACTAAATCATTACCAACTCAGGCATTTATATTTTTGAGAAATAATTTGTTAACTAATATAAATAACTTACCTAGTTTAACTGTTAATGGTGATATGTAAAATAAAATTCTAGAGAGGGTGTTAAGTATATATAATTTTATTTAACATATTATCAGCTTAGTTCATAATAAAAAAAAAATTGTCTATGTTATGTGTTCTGTGGCACAATACTTACTTGTTGTGTGTGCTCTATGGTTCCTTTTCCCTTTTTGTCAAAAGAAAAATAAAGTGCTACGTTGTGCAAGAGAAAATCTCAATTTCATTTACAAATGTTACAATTCATCCACCTTAATCAAAGTAATCAATAATGTATTAACTATTATATAATATCAACGAGCTTTTGCCCGCGGCTTCGCTCGCGTTAAGAAGTATTATTATATACAAACTTTCATCCCCTATTTCAACCCCTTGGCGTTGGAATTTATCAAAATCCTTTCTTAGCGGATGCCTACGTCATAACATCTACCTGCATGCCAAATTTCAGCTCGATCCGTCCAGTGGTTTGGGCTATGAATTGATAGATCACTATGTCAATCAGTCAGTCTTTGAGTTTTATATAATATATAGATATAGATGACTTGGTGAACTTCGTATCACTTCCCGCTTAATAAAAACTTTTCCTGTACTTCTACGAATATTTAAAGACTAAAATTAGCTGATTCGATTCATTCGTTCTTGAGTTTTTGCGAAAATAAAAATATTTAAAATTCATTTCAAATTTAAGACTACTTTTGGCTATAAATTATGGCCAAACACACAGTAAGTAAGTGATATTGTGATAATGTAAAGTTATGGTTTACGTTATGATTCATATAACATTATTTGGGTCCAAGTCAATAATTTGTATCAATCCTGAGTAGTTTTAAATTTTATCCTCGTGTGTTCTACTTTTGATTGCTATGGTATTTTTGTTCCTATCAAAGAAGCATTACACAAAAACATGATTTGCCAAACTAATTTCTGCATTTAAAACAATATTTCCGTTAAAAAAGTCGAAACGGGGGCATCTGGAGGAGCTTATGGAAGTGTGTCAGAAGGCATCTTTATTGATGGAAGATCTTAGTAAGCACATCCCGGGTAACAATGCGGTCCTCAGGACTCAGCGTTGATTGCGGCGGATATTTGACCTGGTTCTCGCGTTCTGTATATCAATATGTGGGGGATTTTTTCACGTACTGCTTTATTTTGAACCGAATTATAGTATTAGTACCTAACGAATGAAGATAATTGAAGAAGTTATCGGATGAAGTAGGTAAGTAACAATTTCAAAATTTACGTTTTTTGCACAAAGTAACTTTAACAAAATCTACATATCAGTAAATATTATGTATGGCTTCACCGTTTCGCTACCGTCGTGGAGGTGATGCGAATATTTAGTTTCTGATCTGAAGTTGATAACGAAACAGCCAAGCCATACATAATATTATTTACTGATATTATGTAGAATTTGTTTAAGTTAGGGTCAGTAGAGTTAGGCCGTGTAGACTCAGAAGCTTGGCTCTACATGAGATCTCACATCTTTTTCACAGGGTAAGCCTTATGTATAATGTAGTCGTCTTGACAACATTTTACAAAAAAATATTTGGGTGGTATCTCCCATGTCTCCATGATCGACAGGCGTAAACTAAGTCCAATAATAAGAGAACAGATTAGGCTAGTACAAGTGTAAAACGGGGATTAAAGCTACTATTTCTCCTTTTAAAACTGGACTTTAAACAGATAATATTATTTTTACAAAAAACTTGTAAAACAAAAGCTTCCACGCGTTTCTTTTAAACGAGAAAAGGAAGAAATAAAGGCGAAAATGAAACACAATTATTTCGTTAAAAATAAATTTAAATAAAAATACGTAACTCGCCGGGGAATTATGCTAACTTCGAAACGGAGGCCAATTAGGCGCCTGTTAAAGGACTATTACAGGGAAAAAACAATTCAGGAAAGAATTCTCTTTTATCAATCCGTTTAAAGGCATTATCCTAAACGGCACCGGGCGAAACTTAATCACCTCTTACAACTTTTATAATTCCGAGCCGGGACAAGTTTAGAAGTTGGCGACTTTTTTACTTTCGCGCCCGACCGGGGGCTATGATAGTAAATCAGTTTTGACAAATATTTGAAGGTGAGTTTTGAAATTATCGCCGACGGGGGGCTCATATAAATTGACACTAAAAGTCTCTACTTATGGAGCCTGCAGGCTGTATAGATCTGTACTGCAGATGTAGTGCAGTTAAGTACATTAATACAAATCTGTAGTACATCATCATTAGACTATCACCGTCCACTGCAGAACGTAGGCCTTTCTTAATCAAATGGTACATTTACCTATTATCTGTACAGCAGGTCTAAAATGGCAACGTTCATGGATCATTCAATGTTTAACTACAGTTTAGTCATTAATTTCTCTACACAGTAACACACGTTGATAATATCAGATGATGCTGAATCTGAAATCACCCGAAGTGCATAAAAATTTACTAATTTGTTCAAATTAAACTGTATTTCAATTAGCATCTGTTTCACAGCTTTATTGCTATAATTAGCAGCAAACATTTGTATGCATGACTTATTCAAACTTCATGCTTATTCAATTTGAGTATTAGCCCTAATTTCACCAACGTCTGTTAGTGTTAACAGCTTGTTAAAATGTCATGTCTTCTCTTTTATTCATATGAAAAACGAAAGAGGTAACGTGATACTAACTCGAGCGTTAACTTTAACGGTCCTTGGTAAAATTGGGGCTTATTATGTTAGGGGCATTTGAAAATAATATTGTTACAAAAACGCTCATATAATTAGTAAATTGATGTAGAGAGCTTTAAACGTACCTATTTACTAATTTACAAACTGGACAATATTATACACGAACTCGTGTATTATTATTGTCCCATTTTTATCTCGAATTAATAAAGTTCTAATATATATTTTTTCATGTCAAGTACTAATAGTAATAGTCTGTCAAGAAAGTGAAAAAAAAATTAGAACTTTATTAATTCGAGATAAAAATGTGCAAGTTGACAATATTAAAAATGTCTGTAAAAATACAAAGAAAAAAACCACTTTTTAAGCGTGATTACGTTTAGAAAATTTTCCCGCCTGTCTTCACTTACTTGACAGACTATAGAATGATAAAAGGATATGATAGATTTTTAAAATGGTTTTATAGTAGCCATAATGCATTAAGTTTAGCTACTAAAACACTTTATTTAACTTTAACCAAACTTCGCCTTATTCTGTGCACGTGTTTAAATTAATATGAAACTCTAACTACATATTACAACAATAGAAAATGTTGAACTCCCAACCATTCTTGCTTATGCAAGCATCGTTTAAAGTTGCATCGTGTATAGGTAAGGCACTTCATTCCCAGACCCTTATAACTTCGTGCTATATCAGTTTGAAACTGAAACGCATTTCAGCGTCTATTGTAGCCGAAAATTTTACATAACCATAATATTATGTGGATCTTTAATTATTTGGATATGGAATAAATTCGTCCAGAGGCGGCGTAAGGCGTAGGCTATGTGGGCCAAGGGTCCTAGCAACCCTCGGACCACGAGGATGTTTTTAAGGATTTACATGTTTTGATACTCTAATTTTTGTAAATAAAAGTTTGAATATTAAAAATTCTTCCTCTTAACCAAATCCGTCCTCTTGCATCTTCCGTCAGGGGGCATCGCAATATATTATATCTTGCCCACATCAATTAATCTTTTGATTTGAATCCTAATTCTTGCCCCGCCACTGATTTTGTCCATGGCCACTTCTAAGAACAAATAATATTTTCGTTAAATAACTTGATGTTGCTCGCCGCTTCGTGGTGCTGAAAGTTAACGTACGGAAATCGTAAAATTCTCCGAGACTGTACGCCCTCTTTCGGAATTCAAACTTAGTATCTTCGTAATATGAGATTTTTGTTAATAAGTCCACCGGCCTAAGCTTAAAGAGGTACAGACACAATTTCGTATTTATAATATTCCATGGATTTTATAATACTAGAGACCGCCCAATGGTCGAAATTTGACCTTAGTTTCAACGACATTAGGACTACTACCTATATTTTGTAAAAAAATATTGACTTTATCATATTTTTTTCAGCTCAGCTGATCTTATACTGGCCGTGTAATCATTGTCTAGTATCTTGTTGTCAACAGACTTCAACCATAAATAAAAGAGTATAATTCGTATGTATAGGCTTGTCACTCAAAAATCTGTCATTTTTCCTAGTGTGTGTGTTGTAGTGTGTGTAATGTTTTATTTGTTAAAAAATCTATGATAAAATAATTATTTAAAAATAATATTATTATCTCGATGCACTCCTTCACCATATAAACTATAACTGTGCAAAATTTCATTCACCTACGTTTCCCCATTTTTCGTCAAAAGGGATACAAAGTTTTTGGCTCACGTATTTTTTAGCTAAGCTAAATAAAACATTTTTTAGCTAAGTAAAAATGTCACTAAAGAAAGAAAACTGAAACATATTTGCTGTCGTAGCTTAGAAAACTCAAAAGAAAAAGTAAACATTCCTTTTGTTCGGAGTTTGTCAAAGTTACATTAACTCGAAAACCGACACGTAATAAAACCAAGCCCGCAAAACCATAGTTCGTTAACCTTTTTTAAAAAATTCCCACTGAAAGTTCCGTAACTTTGTCGCTGATGAATAATTTTCGATTCACGCCACACCGAGCCCAGACTACACAGCCTGCAGCGTTCCGTTGCAATTAACATCCAGCATACTCACACCGTCTGCATAATCGCGTTATCCGAATTTCGACCTTATCCCCTTTGACACAGAAGCTTTGATTGTTCCCAGACTCACAAATGACTTGTGACGACCAAATAAATTCAGTATTACATGCAATCCAGGATTTGATGTTATAGTTATAGTGGTAATCGTGTACAAGCTCTCTAGGTAGGACCATGATGGATAACTACGAGTGGCACCATGATGGCGAAGACGTTAGTAACAGCACAATAAAATAATAATAGGCAAACGTAAATAAATACGCTAAACACATATTATATTGTATAATCGCTTATAAATCCCTCATATTGCCCAACGTGAGAGTGTCTTATATTTTACAAGTTCTTTGACATAATTCAAGACCTGAGTGAAGAATAAGGTAAGTAACATGAAAAAACTTTTTTTTGCTTAAATGGAGGCTTTAGGGCCGGAAAAAATATTTGAAATAAAAAACTATGGATTATATGTATAGCCAGATATATTAGCTAGGTTATGAAGTAGACAAGTTACAAGTTTTATTAAAATAATTAGGGAAAAAATGAGTTATTGTCCGTATTGTTCGAAATGTTACTTGTTCGATTCTTCCACTCACGTCTTCAATTATTAACACTACCATTTTTTAAGTCTGATATCTAAATAAAAATATTATTTTGCGTTTAAAATAAATGAATATACTTTAATCATTATGATAAACGCAGAGTTATGTGAAAATTACTAATTAACAAACGAAATTATTTTGAACAATAAAAAGTAGAATATCGCTTTTATTCTTCATTGAAATATAGCAATCTTTGTTGTACAGTTTTGTAATTATCAACACAAGTTTAAAAAATGGCTTACAGTGTTTTTCATTAAAATGAAAAGCAAATAAGTAATAAACATTTAAGAAATGCAAAAAGATGAATAATTAAATTAATGTCTATAACGTGCAAAAGCAGTTTTTCAGGACACAGTTGAAACATTCAAGCAAAGTCAGTGTACGCAATATAACTTCGATATTAACGTTCAGTCTAAACCAAGATTCGAGTATGCAATATGCATGCATAATGCTCTCCAGTAATTGCATTGGAAATTACTGAAATGAAAATATTATAATATTATGTTAAGTTATAATTTACTCGATAATTATTTCTGTAGCATTTAACGTATTTGAAGTTTTACTTTGTAGTATTCTAAAGCTAAATTAATAAACATCGCTGTGTAAGTAACTTTTCAAATTAATATAACTATATTTTATATTCAGTAATTTTTGAACTTTTTGATAAAGCGACAAAATATGATTTTTTTAAAAATTGCAAGGTGATCACTTCGAATAGGGAATATTACACAAAGGTTGGAACCCGGAAAGGAGGATGCTACCGCCAAATACAGTGAATAATCCATAATTAATCTGACATGTTGCACACACCTTATCAGAATATTGACAGAAACGTTGTCAAACGTCGAAAAAAACTATTCGTTTACTGTCGCTGCAGGTGCTGCTCTCTGGCGTCAAACTATTCACCCAATTACCTATCATTTAATTAGAATGTCATTCTATAGAAAACTGTCAAAACTGATGTTGCATAACATATTTTAAGTAACGTATGGTCGTTTATATGAACTGAAATAACAATGATACATTCAAAATTACCACTTTAGACTTCAAACAAACCGCTGGAAACGAACGAACCAATACAACATCTGTGTAAATTCATCAAATTTAATGATCTCCAAACTAGTGTGATCCCTTACTATTGAATTAATTTGGAAATTGGATTTATTGACATGTATTACACCTGTTCCATTATGTAGATCTATTGTACAGCCAATCTCACGTTGATCGCACACTTAGATACCTTTGTTACATGATATTTGATGGTCTTGTTACTCCGTAACCAACAGGAGATTAATCGTTAATGATTTCACTATTGATCTATAGATCTGTTTGTGACGAAGGCTAATGGATTTCATACTATGTTGTCCACACATCCATACTATCTGTTATCCATACTAATATTGTAAATGCGAAACTTTACACACCCAAACCACTGGACCGATTTTGAAGAAATTTGGTACGGAGATACTTTAAGTCCCGGGAAAGGACATAGACTTTTCAGCCCGGAAAAATGTACGGTTCCCGCGCAATAAACGAATTGTGGCGCAACGGATGTGCGGGTGTCATCTAGTTTCTCATAAAAACATAGAAGTCAAATAGTAACTCGTACAGCGCTTCTACTTTCCCAGTGAACTCGATGTAAGGGACACATATTATTATATTATGAGTTATGACATAGTACTATGTATGTATATATTAATATGTACAATAATAATAATAATACGTTTATTGATATCCCAAAAACTTACATCTTATTTACAGGCAATGAATATTGTACACAAATTAGAATTTAAACTCGGATGGCACAGGTTGGTTGATCTCTGGCTTCGAAACTATTATAATGTGATATCGGAGTCAGTGATTCTCACAGTTGAGGCGGTTGTAAAAGAAGTACAATCCAATGTTCATGTTATTATAATTTTATAATCTATCATGTTTTTGGGTTTAGTAAACAAATACTTTTAGATATTATATATTAAATGTAAAACATAGGCTAGAGTTAAGGATAAAAAGGTCATTCTGTGTGTGCGTGTGTGTGTGTGTGTGTGTGCGTGTGTATGTTTGTGTTTATGGTTTATGTGTTTGTATATGTATGTTTGATTTAAGGTAAGTATTTGTAATATGGGCCTCTGATGCCCGAATTAAATGATTTGAATTTGAATTTGAATTACACAACTTATGAAGAATCCCCCATTCGTTAAATAATAATAATAATAACTCCCACATCGGTTACGGTGACGGTGGCCAGTTACGCATGAGTAATTTGATAGTGCCCAAGTGTGTGCGCAGTACACAAGAGCACTCTCTATTCATTTTACTCTCATAACCCAGTGGGACGGAAGACCGATGCGACTGGCGAGAGGTCAGGCGCAGGACCGACTTTTTACATGCCCATCCGTCTCATAGATCACCTTGCTTGTCAGACAATCAAGTGATCAGCCTGCAATGTCCTAGCCAAACTTGGAAATAACAATAATATGTTTCCAACGCGGGTTTGGAACCCCCAACCTCCGAGTGAAGAGCCATGCTCTGAACCACTGGACCACGGAGGCGTTATAGTATGCACAACGATGAGCAATTTCAAACGATGATCGCCTATTGTACCCATCATGGTTCAACCACATAACACGAACATTTGACAGACAGCTCATGAAGAATCCCCCCTTCATTAGTACCATTTGTGACGTCATGTCGCAGCACAATGCACAAATAAAGTGCACACTAGAAAAATGTAATGTTGACCTATTTAACATGTAACTGTATCTCAGCGCGTGAAAATAGGAGTCGTACTTCACCGAACAATAGGTCTCGTGAGGTCGCCCCCAGATTACCTAGGCATTGTGCAAAAACCTGACTGCGTGCTTCACTGTATAATAACTTTTTAGACTATCTGTCTGAACTGCGTAGAACAATGACTTGGTTTTTCAGTTTCCGTGACTCAAAAATAATTAAGTCTCAATGTTTTAGTACAAGAAAGCTCTGGAATAAACTGCTTGTTAGCAGTAAGGCCGCCTAATTGTACATAGTTTTTTGTATATTGTATTTTTTTTTAATTTTAAGTTGTACAAATAACAAATTTTCTATTCTATTCTACAAGGAAGTCTGTTGGTCTGTCAGTGACTTTTGTGTTATTTCGAGTAATTAACTCCTATACCTCAAGAAACAAAATATGTCGACGACTTTAAAAAAAAGGTTAAAATTTTAATTGGAAGAAACTTTTAACTTTTACAGTAATATTTTGGAAAAATACAACCTACTTTAAAATATTCACAACCTTTGTGTAGAGCTAATCCAAAAGGTTTTTAGGGGCGCATTACTTTCATTCAAAATAGTGATGAGTGAAAACTATTAGAGGATTAGTTTTCATGTTCTACATTTTTGGCAACAAATATATTGGCAGAGTAACAGATATCGGAGTTTTTTTGGCAACGGCAACGGCATTTCATTACTAGCCATTGTACTCGATATACGTATCTAGGGTTGCCAGGTCGCTAAACCGAAAAGCCGGACAAAGCAGTCAGCTTAGTCGGATATTTGTTTAAGATGCCGGAAATCCAATCTCAGTATAGCAATATTACGTTCGTGTACAATTTGTTTGTTTAGAACAATAATTAAACGTCCAACTTATACAATTGTACATCATCAAAGGTTTGAAAATTTCACATAAAATAATATATTCAGAGCTTAACAAAAGCCGGACTCCCTTTAATTTTGGCCGGACATGCAATCAAAAAGAATGTGTCCGGCTTTATCCGGACGCCTGGCAACCCTATACGCATCGAACCGTGCCGATAATAACGAAACAAAACGTTATGAGTGTGGTGAGTTTTAATTTTGTTACCGTTAATTTGTTTCGATGCAATCATTAAGTATTTAATTTTAATTATTCGTAATATATTTATTGGTTTTATCTTCATTACGGAGTCTTTAATTATTATCGACGGTTAAGTTCAGTCAAAGAGTTAAATTGAGCGTTACATCGATATTGGTCTTTTTTATTTTTATTTTTTTATTATGAAATTTGGGGCAGTCAGGTGACCCGTTTGCTCGTTTGCCCCCTTATTTCATTTTAAAAAATCTGTGATGAAAGATGATGTAAGAATGATAATGATGAAAATTGCATTCAATTGAAAATTCATAATTTATCAGCCAAGTGCGAGTCGGACTCGGGCACAAAGAGTACATTATAGGGCAAAAAATGGAGGGTCCCGTTTGTTTTTATCCTTTGGGTACGGAACCCTAAAATGGCCTTGTTACTGATCTATCACCAATCGCGTCGGTCGTTGTTCCGATTTTTCTGAGATTCAGAGTTTTTGGAGAGGAAATTACATCACAAAGATGAAACTTGTAATGCCACAAAATGTGTCATGCCTGCCTAGCATACGCCAACGAGATATTTCACTCTCGAGATAATTAAAAACTACTCGTCGTCTCATAATGTCAAAATCTCGACATTATCTCGACAAAACTCTATAAAAATATTGTGTTATTTCGATGATAGATCTACGCGAGAAAAAATGTTTATCATGCTAGGGTCAATAGCGATGAAGAGATAAACCATCAAATATCAAGAAAACATGTAGAGTGTGCCTAGCATACGCCAACGAGATAATATCTCAATGTCTCGTTGGCGTAGGCGGCAGGCTAATATAATAATATTAATTGTTTCATGCATATTTTCAATAAATTTACTTTTAATAAAATAGTAAAATTATTCACATTTTACATTACCAGTTGCATAATACAATTTGATTTTTAGACCTTAATTTCATAACATGTAATATTTAAGTCTAAAAAATAAAAATCAAATTGTATTCTGTAACTATTTGCATTTGTAAATGTTGAAGCTTATTGAAACTATCGTTGGAACAATACACGAACAAATACAACGAACACACAAACATCATATTTTATTTTGATGTATCCGTTCGGGCGTTACCGTTATTGTTGAGTTGTAAGTATTTGAAGTTTTTGTTAGAGAAAAACGATAAAAATATGCTATTCCGTACTTTATCTATCTAAATTCTAAATAAATAGAAATGAATTTTTAATTTTGTTAGTCTCGCTAAAACTCGAGTACGGCTGAACCGATTTGGCTAATTTTATTTAGTCTTGATTTGATTGTGGAAGTCCAGGGAAGGTGTATGTATATTATTAGGAAGAAAACGTTGCGAAATTCACAGGGTTATCTAGTAATTATTGCATCTCCGTCGTCTAGTGTTTTAGAGCAGGGCCCAGGGCACAGAGATCGCGGCTTTGGTGTCCGCGTTGTATAAAATAATATTTCCAAGATTGAGGACATTAGAAACTGAACTGAGAAGTGATAAAGAAACCGTGTTGGCTAGGGACTCAGATCTCTCGCCGTTCGTGTTGGAATATCCGTCCCACTCAGTTACGAGAGTTAAATAATAGAGAGTGCTTTTGAGTAATGCGCATATACTTGGGCACTATAAATAACTTTGCTTTCAATGAAACTGGGCACCGTCAACGAGGCCTTGGGGTCATTATTATTATTACCTTAAAATAACACTGACAATTTATTTATTTATTTATTTAAGGTCGTTTTCAACATCAAGGTCATTAAACGACCACCTTAAATACAAATAATTTTAGTTCAAATACATTTAATAAGTAACTTCGTTCTTTCAAAAAAAAATAAGCTTTATTTTAATACGTAGATAATTTATTATTATGTACCTACCTAAAAGAAATAAAAATTATAATATAGCATTCGTATCTTTTCGACTTTGTCTCAACAAATTGCAATAAAATACTCAATTTTGCTTTATGACATGTCTCCCTGAATCAAAATTAAAAGAAAAAAGGAAGGAAGTGGGGCCTTTTGTGTTATAAAACTGTGTACCAAATTGTGCGTTTCTTGTTCTTTTCAATTTTTTAAATATGAAATGATCTTTAAAATATAGGGACCTATAACAAGAAGTTTTTTTTTTAATTGGACTGTGATGTAAGAGTATAATATTATGCCTCTTGTTATTAGTGGCTTAACAAATAATAATTTATAATTTTATCATTATTGTTCATCACTCATGTTCAAAATTATATTTCGTACATGATCCAAAATTTTGTTTTGTTTAACAAACACTTCATAGCGACCTTTAATTTTTTACATTTCTCATGAATGTTTCAAATATTCTTTTAAAGTTATGATGAAGCAAGTTTTGAAGCGTCACATTATTTTTAGTTTCTTATGTCAATGCATTTAAATTTTAAACATATTCCCATTTTTATAACTCTTAATGCCTGAATGGCAAAAATACTTTTTTTTTAATGAAAAAAGGGGGCAAACGAGCAAACGGGTCACCTGATGAAAGGCAACTTCCGTCGCCCATGGACACTCGCAGCATCAAAAGAGCTGCAGGTGCGTTGCCGGCCTTTTAAGAGGGAATAGGGAAGAGTAGGGAAGGGAAGGGAACAGGGGAGGGTAGGGAAGGGAATAGGGTAGGGGATTGGGCCTCCGGTAAACTCACTCACTCGGCGAAACACAGCGCAAGCGTTGTTTCACGCCGGTTTTCTGTAAGAACGTGGTATTTCTCCGGTCGAGCCGGCCCATTCGTGCCGAAGTATGGCTCTCCCACGTATAACTTCAATATATTTCATTTCATTTGCAACGTTAATTTTTCCGAAATATCATGGTTGAGACAAAAACCTTAATATTATATTCAAGAGTCATCTATACTAATATGGTGGTAGGCAACATGTAGTTCAACATTCTGAAAATATTTGATTCAAATTTATTCAGAAATAAAACAATTTTTATTTTTTTATTTTATTATAAATGCGAAAGTATCTCTGTCTGTCTGTCTGTCTTGAAGTACTGAACCGATTGTAATGAAATTTTGTACACAGATAGTCTAAAGCCTGAGAAAGGACATAGGCTACTTTTTAACTGGAAAAAGGTTGTAAGGGGGTGAAAATGCGTGAATTTGTTCAAATTAAGTTAGTTCCAAAAACTCATAACACATAGCGTCAAGAGTCGCCTAGATCGCGCTATCGCTAGCTCATAATATGTATTTCTATAAGAGGTGGTACCGGTACAGAAACAACAGCGCCGAAACTTCAAACTACTGAACCGATTGTAATGAAATTTTGTACACAGATAGTCTAAAGCCTGAGAAAGGACATAGGCTACTTTTTTTACTGGAAAAAGGGGTTGTTTATGCGTAAATTTAGATGGCGCCAAGAGTCGCCTAGATCGCGCTATCGCTTGCTCATACGTATTTCTATAAGAGGTGGTACCATGTTAAGTTAAACTTTTCGAATCTTTCGATTGTTATACACGAACTCACCTACCAATCAGAAACAACGGCCTACCAATAATAAATACTAAATAGTTTATGGGTAAAGCTAAAGTTGTGTAATGCAGCTAAGTTGTGTAAAGCTAAATAAGCTTTAAAATTTGGTATAAAAAAGTTTAATTAAAAAAAATATATATGTGCACACTGTGTGCAGTGTGTGCTGTTTTGGGTATTTATTTTCTTATTTTCCTGTTCTGAGGGTATTTGATTTAAGGGGTACCAGGGTTTTAAAACGCATTTGACAGCAAGTTTGTTGACACCGCGCGGACGAAGTCGCGGGCAACAGCTAGTTAATTATATAAACATAAAGATAATAATGTAAATATATATTTTGTTATTTTTTGGGTCATTTCGTAAAAGTATTGTTATAGTCATCTGAAAATAGTCTTATTTTTCGAGCTAAGACAAGGTTTAACTAGTTGAAGTAAATAATGACGTACCTCCTCTTGTCGGGTCTTTTAGACAAGTAATGTATTTAATAAAGTATTTATAACACTCACGTTTAAGAACCAGCCTTCACATGTATATTACAGGGGCTGTGAAGCAGACGTAAATAAGGAGGGAAATATGATAAGACACCCATCAGGCGCTTATATCGGGTTATAACATTAAAAATTTACTCAAGATTTTATGGTGCGGTCGCTTTGACATACTTAAAATAATATTTATGAATCTTGTATCTTTAAACGAGCAATTCATGTGTATAAATATATAATTGGAATCTCGGAATCGGCTCCAACGATTTTCATGAAATTTAGTATATAGGGGGTTTCGGGGGTGATAAATCGATCTAGCTAGGAATCATTTTTAGAAAATGTCATTTTAATCGTGTTTTATCGAATACCGAGCAAAGCTCGGTCAAATAGCTAGTTAATTATGATACTCGTAAGTTTTAAATGAAATGAAATCAAGAGCGTCTGTGGCCTAATGGATGGACCTTTGGTTCGCACTCGTAGAGGGTGCAGGTTCGATCCCGGGTGGAGGCGGGTACCTATAAGACATTTTCTGACCTACACAATATGGACCATGGACGCTCGTACGGTGAAGGAAAACGTCGTGAGGAAACCCACGCATAGTTGGCCCCAGACGTATTGACTAGTTCTTTCCTCTGGACTAGGCTGACAATGTTGCGAGAATGCCGTATGTGCTTGGGCAACCATACGGACATTTAAAATCTAGTCCCACACGCTACAGTATTAAAGTTGTTACTTTGCTCTGAAAATACTGTATAAATCATCCACAACGGATGCAAAGGCCTATACGTGGGAGAGCCATGCTTCGGCACGAATGGGCCGGCTCGACCGGATATTATGAAAACTCTCCCCTATTACCCTATTCCCTCTTAAAAGGCCGGCAACGCACATGCAGCTCCTCTGATGCTGCGAGTGTCCATGGGCGACGGAAGTTGCTTTCCATTAGGTGACCCGTTTGCTCGTTTGCCCCCTTATATCATAAAAAAAAAGTTTTTAAATGAAATCGAAAAAAAATTGGGCACCAAAACATGTAGGCATTGCTACAAAGATTTTTGCTTTTATATAATTACATGATTATTTTCCATAATTATTTATATATTAAAAAAAAGTCAAACAAGCCACAATTTCAAAGGAACAGTAATTGTAAGTTTACCGTTGTAATAATTAAAGGCCCCGGTCCCATATTTAACATATCAAACGTAACAAAGGAAACAATTAAATGAATTTTATTTTCACTATTCTAAACTGAAAAGCGTTAATTAAAAGACAGAATATATCACGTAAAATGAAACGGGGAAGATTTTTTAAACAAACATCGCCGGCACTCGCACCCCACCCCACCCGCTCCCAGCGCTTGTGATCACTCCTGCATTTTTTGTCTCTGTTCGCAAATAAGAATTTGCATACAAACCACGTAACAAGCCCGGCTTACTCGATTTAAGTCGTTAATTGAGAAATCAGAATAAGTACAAAATAATAATCTATTATAAATCCTCGTATACTTTCACCGTTTAGATCTTATATCGTCCGATTAAAACGCAAATTCGTGTAGCACGCTAGTTTTTACGTACTAAATCTCGAGCACAGGTCAATAGGGGATTTGTGTCCGAATAAATCGTATGGCTATTCCGGCTTTGTGCAGCTTTAATAAATAAAATATTTCTTTGGTACTTAATTACTTTTGTAGCACCGTATAATTCAAAGCGCGGAAAGCAATATTGTAAAATATAGAATTGATAATTAATATTGGAGACACATTTTTCATACACCTTGTAATTAATCCAGATTTTGTATTTTGTATCTTTCTATTTGTTGCAATGGAGTTTTCATAATAATTAATTTCTAATGAAAATATTTTCATCATGGTAGTCTCACATGGTGGTCTCACAACTGAAATCTTGTACAAACCTTAAAGGGGTTTACTTTAATTATTTAGAGCTGAGTATCAGCTCTAAATAATTAAAGTTTTGTGTGCTTAGTATTCTTTGTGTCGATATTATAATCTGTAATAGTTTTAGATGTAACGCGTAGCGGTTTTACATTCATCTGTGAAATACCTTTTAGTCTAGATATCTAACACTATGTTCCTACTTGTGGACGCTTACCTTTAGGCGGTACGTCACAACTGCAGGGGGCCTACCACCACCTCTACTAAGCGACACCGTTTGATGGATGAGCAATATTACTTTAAAGTCAAACTAGCGATCTAAAAAAGTTTATAGGTATTTCACAGAGGATTTTACAATATTTTGCATTTTTACTGTTTTTTAGTAAAATTACAGTGTGTTTGTATGGGTATGAAGACGGATTTTTTTGAGTTCCCAGCATTATTCTCATAGAAAAGTTGTTCATTTTGACGGTCTTATTTGATGGTTTCAAGGATAACGGTGTTTACACAAACACACTGTATAATGTTAGTGAGTACGTAATGTTATTGTAATCTTACAAGAAAGTGTTCTAGAAACATGATAGTTTCCGGAAAAGTTGTGGTAGGACCCTCCAAGTGTCATAAACTGTCGACGGCTGCCGTCGACTGCCGTCGACTGCCGCCGATGCGTGCCGCCGTCTGCCGTCGACTGCCGCCGATGCGTGCCACCGACTGCCGCCGACTGCCGCCGACGCGTGCAACCGACACTTGGTGTCATATGCACTAGCGTCTTAGCTTAAGCTGAAATCTCGCATAGATTATTATTAGAGGTTGAAATACTAGTCTCTGAATAGGAAGGCAATCAAGACGAAGGTCGACTTGTATTGTTTCCGCCGCTCCTGTTAGACGCAGCTAGATCTTGTTAGAGCACAATTTGCATGAATTAGTTAACGTTGAATAGTTTGTTAGGTTTTGTTTCAAATTAGTAGATTGGATTTTGGTGATCGCGTTAGAAATCGCGTTTTTTTGCAAGTTCATTGTCATAATATGGGTAATTAAATAATCGGCCAAGTGCAAGTTGGACTCGCGCACGAAGGGTTCCGTACAGTTATAGAGCGCAAGATAGAAAACATTTTTTTTGTATGGGATACCCTTCTAGTCAGGGAGCCCTTGAACGATTTTTTTTATTTCTATCAAGCTAATTTTTTGTGAGTAGCTTCATTTTGATAAGACAAACAACATTTTATTTGAGAAAAATCTTGAAAGTGGTAGCTAACAGAGGCACTAGGACATTATAGGCTAAAAATAAAAGGGTTTAAAGTTAACAGTAAGCAACAAAGCATTAAGAGTAGGAATATTATTAAAAGCATTAAATAACATCCGTTTTATCCAATGGATACAAACATTTCGGTATCACAAAGAGCTAATTAAATATAATGAGCTTCTATAAAAGCAGTTAATGAATTTCAACATGAGCAAATAAATAAAACTTTTCTTGCATCACTATTTAAACAAATTTATTACTATTGTTTTTATCAATATTGTTATGATAAATGGTAATATTATATCGCGATCGATAGGTCGAAATTCGGACGTGTAATTCTTAATTTTGTCAACATTAAGGACGCTGTGTTACTTGTTCTACAACACTATATTATAATATTTTTATTAAGAATAAGGATGATTGATTCTGATGTTGATGATGATGACTGATGATGATTTGTTATTTTGTTTGTTTTCATAATGTAAATTGTTTATTTTTGTTTCTGTTGTTGTTAGTTCTTACTATACTCAATTCTCCCCCATAGGACAGGCCTCGTCTAGTTTGGCGGACCGTTATTTGTTAAAACATTTGTAAAATTATTATGGTGAATAAGTTTTTTGTATTTTGAATCAACCTTAAATTTGAATATTGATCGTAATACAATCTAGTGAAAGATAGATAAACGGACAGACGGACAGACATCGAAGTCTCAGTAATAGGGTCCCGTTTTTACCCTTTACGAAACTCTAAAAAGAGCTTATCTATAATTTAGATTTCATATTAATTTTATAATATTCTTATTGTCTTGTAGTTGGCAATATCTCCGGCCCTATTACTCGTACTCAAGACAGAGTGTTTTGGGTGACCCTTGACGAAACTTGTACCCAGTTCTCTAGAATCATGTTTCTCACATAATCCATCTTGTTATTACGCAGAGGGGTCTGGCTATATCACAGATCTTACACCTACTTAACAAGTCCCTCGTGAGTTTACATGGCTAGAGTATGCTTTTTAGATCTCATATAATAAGACACATAAAACTAGATGACCTGGGTGAGCTTCGTACCACATTTCTCCTAAATTTTTTCTCCACTTTTCTCCTCTCCTTCCGTGGACTTTGTTAGTGATTATTCTGAAAAGTGGCACGTTGATAAGGCAGCAGGGATATGCCAGGGATCGGCCAGGGATCGGAATCGGCTCCAACGATTTTCATGAAATTTAGTATATAGGGCAGATGTTCCCAAGCTGTGCGCCGCGGCGCCCTGGTGCACCGTGGAAAGGCAAGAGGGGCGCCGTGAGTCGATCCTCCATCATTATCCAAAACCACAAATATTATGAAATAAAATTATAATATTAATGAAACAAAGCACAATTATATGATTAAATATTTGTTTATTATTATTGCTTAACCTAAATATTATCATGAAAGGTTTAATTATGTATCTTTTTGTAAAAGCTAGGTAGAGTAGGGCGTCGTGACAAAATATTGCGACTTGTTACTGCGCCGCAGGCTGGAAAAGATTGGGAACCCCTGATATAGGGGGTTTCGGGGGCGATAAATCGATCTATAGTGCGTCAAGAAAGTGAAGAAATTAAAAAGTGGCAACATCGTAGCGTCATCCCTTTCAAAGCAATCTAAGAAAAAAGGGATGACACTACGATGTTGCCACTTTTTAGGTTCCGTAGCCAAATGGCAAAAACGGAACCCTTATAGTCCGTCACGTATGTCACAGCCACTTTTCTCCGAAACTATAAGATCTAAACTATTGAAACTTGGTAAGTAGATGTAGGTTATGAACCGCATTAAGATTTTGATATAAAAATGGAAAAAAAAAATTTTAGGGGTCCTCATAGGTACAACTGAAACAAAAAATATTTATTTTCATCTAACCTATGCGTGTATGGTATCTATGGAAAGGTCTTCAAAAATCATATTGAGGTTTCTCATATCATTTTTTTCTAACCTGAATAGTTTGCGTGAGACACTCTTCCAAAGTGGTAAAATGTGTCCTCTAACTTCTAAAGCGTGATAATTAAAAAAAAATATTATAATGTAATGTACTATAAAAACTACCACCCAAATTGGTTTGAACGAGATCTAGCGAGTGTTTTTTTTTTTATACGTCATAAATAGTAAACCTTAATTTAACTTTCATTAAATCAACTGAAATATAAAAATAAATCGAAAACCTTTTAATTTCATAGAAATAAACCTTATTGCTGCTGCCGAACCCTTCATGGGCTAGTCCAACTCGCACTTGGCCGGTTTATTAATATCTTCACTTTCTTGACGCACTATAATTGCTAGGAATCATTTTTAGAAAATGTCATTTTATTCGTGTTTTATCGAATAACGAGCAAAGCTCGGCCAAATAGCTAGTAGCTATTTTATATTAGAGCTCACTCAATTTGAAGTACTATAACTTGGTACGCCTATTCAACAAAATATTAATTTCGTTATTGAACGAAAACTGTATTGAAATCTATCTCTTGCTAGTAGCACAGTTACTGGTCAAGTTTTGTAATTATATATAAGATACTTGTTTATAACAATGCTGTATGTAATTAAATATTATAGTGATGATAACAATTCAATATTATTTGCGAGTTTCTTACGGCGGTTCTTCTCGCCGGGATAGTTCCCGAACCGGTGGTAGGCACCGTAGCATCAACATGCTGAAAGTATTTTCTTAAAATCTATTCAGGAATAAAATATATATTTTTTAAATTAATTTAGTATTTGCACAACTAAAGAATTTAGTGCCACTTTTCTAACGTACTCATAATTTATCAGCAAAATTTATACGTGGGAGAGCCGTGCTTCGGCGCGAATGAGCCGGCTCGACCGGATAAATACCACGTTCTCACAGAAAACCGGCGTGAAACAGCGCTTGCGCTGTGTTTCGCCGAGTTAGTGAGTTTACCGGAGGCCCAATCCCCTACCCTATTCCCTTTCCTACCCTCCCCTATTCCCTTCCCTTCCCTACCCTCCCCTATTACCCTATTCCCTCTTAAAAGGCCGGCAACGCACATGCAGCTCTTCTGATGCTGCGAGTGTCCATGGGCGACGGAAGTTGCTTTCCATCAGGTGACCCGTTTGCTCGTTTGCCCCCTTATTTCATAAAAAAAAAAATCGCATGACAGACTAGGGCCAAACTTTGAAGAGCTGTATATAGTCTCAGCATACATATATTACATTATGTGGATATTTCAGTACCAAGGAGATCCATACTAATACTATAAATGCGAAAGTATGTCTGTCTGTCTGTCCGTCTGTCTGTTACCTCTTCACACTAACCAACGTACTGAATCGATATTGCTGTTTGGTATGGAGATACTTTGAGTCCCGGTGACGTACATAGGATTAAGGATACTTTTTGTCCCAGGAAAATGTACGGTTCCCGCGCGATAAACGAGTTTTAATGCATCGGATTTGCGGACATCATCTAGTACTTAATTCATATAACTTTTAATTTACAATTTTTAAAGTGAAACTTAAAAGGAGTCAAAACGTTATCCAACCACTAGTAGTTCCATATAGAGGAGTTTCACAGCTGAATACTCCACAATTAGTTAATCAGGTAGTCTCCAAACAATTACCGTAATGTAATCCCGCCGTTGCATGAAGTTATAACTTTAATTTCCTGAGAGTTTTTGTGGACAAAGAAAATGCTTCGGATTAACACTGTAAAGTCTTTATTCCGAGTTTTCGGATTAAACTTTTTGTTCTCTCCTTTGTTAGAACTATCTTCAGCTGAGCTATCCGAATTCATATCTTTGACCGAATTTCAAATTGTGGTCCGGTCGCGTTCAAATTATTTTATTAAATATACGATCTGGTCATATTAATCCTTCGATCGTGGATTCTTGGAAATCTATTGTTATTCTATTGTGTCTTGCTCACCGCTGAGCTTATGGGGCTTGAAGCGTTAATTGTTACTTATAGTAAATTTGATACGCCTCCGTGGTCCAGTGGTATAGAGCGCTTGACTTGGAGGTCGTGGGTTCGATTCCCGCGTTGGTTAGGACAATGCAGGCTGATCACCTGATTGTCTGACAAGTAAGATGATCCATGCGTCAGATGGGCATGTAAAAAGTCGGTCCTACGCCTGATCTCTCGCCAGTCGTGTCGGTTTTCCGTCCCACTGGGTTATGAGAGTAAAAGAATAGAGAGTGCCCTTGTGTACTGCGCACATACTTGGGCACTATAAAATTACTCCTACGTAGTTGGCCTGGTTTCAATGAAACCGGCCACCGTCACCGAAACCGGTGTGAGAGCTATTATTATTATTATAGTAAATTACGTTGAAAAAAAAGTTATTTTTTTCCTGGGATATTAATTATTGGCTGTTTCAAATTGCCACTTCAATTATTCAATAAATCAGGAATTTGTGTACATTATAACAGAAGATTACTTGCAATTGTAGTAAGTTAATACTTGTTGCTTTAAATTATTTTTATAACCCCACAAACATGTTTTACCACCCTACAAAATGGCATTAAAAGACAGAAAATGTTTCTGGGTATGTGTGTAAAATCATCCTGAAAATTTCATCTTAGTATTATGTTTTATATACTGTAGAAGCAAATATCCCTGGCGTCGGCGTTGTTTTAAGTGTTTCGCGTCTACGCCTCCAACACAATGTTATCCACGCGCCAAACCACCCTCGTAGCTTAATCTTGACTAACATAAGTTAAAAGTAATGACAATGATATGACATACTGCAGTAATGAGATAAGTGATCAATCTTATAAGTATGGGAGGATATTAAAGCAGTGACTAAGGAAATATTATAATCGATTCATGTGAGGGAAGAGTTATTTGAAATATTTTTAACGGTGTCCAAAGTCAGATGATGTTATGGGAAAGTTCTATAAGATAAAGTTCTGACTATTAAGGCCTCTATGTCACCTAAAGTAAAGTTTTATTGTTTTAAAGCGGTATATTAAATGGTGCAAATATCATAGAAGTTGTAAAAATGATTTTAGAATCTTACGTTCTATCTCTTCTGTTTATAAATACACTATTAAAAAAAAATAAACCTAGGCTCTACTAGATGAAAGATCCATATTAATATTATAAATGCGAAAGTGTGTCTGTCTGTCTTTTACGTTACCTTTTGAAGCTTAAACCGCTGTACCGATTTTGCTGAAATTAGTTGTGGAGATAATTTGAGTACCAGGAAAGGACATAGAATAATATCCCGTATAAATGATCGGTTTCCACGCGATAACCGAATTTTGGCGCAACGTAGTTGTGGGCATCATCTAGTACCTACTAGGCTTGTCTGGGGCACTGCCGTGCCCCCAGATAATAATAAATCTTGCAAAATTACTATTTAAACATTGTATCAATTAATAAATACAATTACAGATCTAGTAAGCTTCCACTGACTAAATCTCCAACAACCAGCATCAGGTACGGCGCGGAGACGTAATAGTTCTCAGGCGGATCGCCGCCATTGTTGTGGATATGAAATTGTGTGGACAATATGAAATTCCCCGGCGGGTCATCGATGCTCGTTACCCGGGATTACCGGACATCTATCCGACCATTGTGCTCCTGATTTTAAAGAGGGTTTAAAGTAGCTCGTAGCTGTGTAAATATCTATATTATACTTTAAATGATGACGTAATTAACGTTCGTTTATTGCGTGATAGCCGTACATTTTTGCATAAAGTATCTCCATAGATACCGAATTTCATCTAAATCAGCTCAGCCGTGTACGCGTGACGTACAGACAGACACATTTTTGCATTTATATTATATTTTGTAAAATTGTAATTCTTAATAATAATATGTTCGGAATTTTTGAACGGCAAAACTATTAATACAGACCTTATCCCATAGGAACCAGCCCTTTTTTAGGGTTCCGTACCCAAAGGGTCGGGTCCCTATTACTAAGACTTCGTTGTTATAGTTAGACTTCTTAATTTTTCACAGATTGTGTATATCCGTTGCCGCTATAACAACAAAATATACCGGAAACAAAAAAAAATATTTAAGGGAGCCCCCCCATACAACAAACGTGATTTTTTCGGCCTTTTTCACTCTATATCAATAATGGCAAGAGGTAGGCACTTGAATTTTTCACACATTCTTTTGTTATTTAAATATGTGTACTTCAATATTTAATAATAATATTAAAATAAAATTTAAATTTAAGGCTCCCATACCAAAAACACAATTTTTAGCCTATTTTTGCTCTGTATCGGTACGGAGCCCTTCGTGCGCGAGTCCGACTCGCACTTGGCCGATTTTTTTTAAATCCCTTTGTATGAGTGTGAGTGAAGTTTGATTTTCTGGATACTGATGTTATAAAGAATGAAAAATCCTTGATTGTTTTTAATTAATTCTCTCCGGATTTGGTGCACTGATTTTGATGATACTGAAACTTTTATTTCTGTTTCATTTTGTGCTTTTGCACTTAAACCAAATAATGCCGCGAGAAAATGTGAAATGCTTTAATTTCAGAAAAATGTGAATGTGAAATGTTCAGCGAAATTAAATTATGTCAAAACTGAACTCTGAAGAAACACGATTTACATTCCTTGGTTACACAATTTGCTCCAACAAAAATCTCGAGTAGCTAATAAGAACCGACCTGAATATACTCAACTGCACGATTTCCACATGCTTTTAGCAGATTTTAAGCGCGAAATGGCGCTAAATTAAAGCATTACGTACTCTTACCCGAAAAAGCTTCTTAGGAATTTCTCGTAGAAGTTTCTTTTGCTTCGCGCGTTGTATAATGAGCGCGACGGAAGCTGAGCGGCATTCATCTCCGGTAGCCAGATGAATGGGAGTAGGACAAAGGGCAGGCTGGAGTAATAACCTGGACTGCAGCTTCTGACGCTACGTTTAGATAATGTTGCATATCTAATGGGTTTGGAACAATTTTATAAAATCAAAACATAGTGTAAAATAGGAACTCGGTTAAAATGGCTTCTACCTATATGCTTAGATCTCAAAAACTCCGCAACGGGTTTTGATGGGATTTTTTATAGTTGGATTTATTATTAAAGAGCAATGTTCATAGTTACAATTTTGCATAATATGTAATATGTATGCATAATGTTTTAATATAATATGCATAATAACGCAGATGAGGAAAAAACTTTTGACGAGTCAGCTAATAAAATTACTTAATCAATATTTAAAGTAAAACTTAAAAGATATTTATGATAGTATAGGCAGTGGAACATGTTGTGGAATAATCAATATTGAATAAATACATGCAAAGAAATCCGGCACTATTATTTCTAACAGAGAAACAATAAGAGGTGATATTATATTGACGACATCTGTGGCTCAATTGGTTGAGTGTGTGGCAGCTCAAGCCGGGGGTCGCGGGTTCGAATCCCACCGACGCGACGGAACAAATAGTTTTTTTATGTTCCCGGGTCTGGATGTGTATTAAATATTATGTGTATGATATAATAAAAATCTTCAATTTAATATGTATGTTATGTAGTATAAAAGTATTAAATATATTTCCGTTGTCTGGTACCAATAACACAAGTCCTTCGGGTACTTAGGACGGGGCTAGACTGACGTGGTGTGAAGCGTCCATAGATATTATTATTATTATTAATTTTATACCTACTAAGTACTTCTAATTTCTCTCTTTTTTGCCATAAAAAGACGTTTCATGCAGAGTCACTCAATATTTGATAACGCACTCCTTTTCAGTAAGTAAATGTTTTCATTTATTGAGCTTCAACTAACAATACAATTTCTTGGAAGTTATTAACTTGCACGTTAACAATTACATTTCAGGTTTGAAACTTTCTTGTTCGATGTTGTTTCCTTCAAATGATTCGTGTATTGTTTAATTCCGACTGAGTTGCTCCAATAAATCTTTGGCGCAAGATTTTCAACAATAGACAAGGCCAATTTAATGTTTTATAAGATTCAGCTAGACTATAAGACGCTTGAAAATACAAGTATTTATATTGTTTTTGTATATGAAGGAGTACGGAAATCCACGGTACGTAAAGACCGACGCTACTGCACCTGCTGCTGTCGTGCACCTCATATTATGACCGATACTTTACATGGTCATTATGCGTCGTTTACACTCAGCCACTGCCGCTGCTCTTCGCGCTGCCGGAAATATTTCCCTGAATACTTCTGCAGCAGTAACGACTAACGACGCGAGTGAGCGTTTACACTCAGCTTTCTACTCATATTATGCGTCGGGCAGCGGCATGAGGAGTGGCAGCGCAAGTGAGTATTAATATTCTCGTTCTGGCCACTTCGCTGCCCAACAGAACCGATTATAAACGACGCATTAGACGTATATTTATTGATTCATCTAATTTTTGGCACGAAGTTCCTTATCGCGCGTTACGAAAGGGGGCTAGACGGAAAAAGTTGTAACGACATGACACAAAATTGTCGGTATACAACAACTAGATCAAAAATGCTATAGTTGTAAGCCGTGCTACCTCACGGCTTAAACACCGCGTGTTTCTCTCTCTGTCCCTCTCTCTATCTTATTTTTTGGTAATTTTTTCTTTTTTTAATAATTTCGTTCCATCCGGGTATCCCTTGACACCCCTCAAGTTTTTATAATAACCAAGTTTCATGGCATTCTAACTAATAAACCCAAGCGCGTTTCTGTTTAGGTAAATAATTAGATTTAAAAGTGTGAAAAACAATTGTAACATTGTTGCTGAAAACAAATATTTTATCAAAGCAATTCAAAGAATCAAACCCCGCTGATTTCCGCACAAGTTTCTAACATATTGAAAACAAAACTTTACATACAAATGCCGGGTGCTCAGTGAGATGCGAAGTACTTTGCTTATTCAGATGTAACTTGTTACAGTGAACTTTGAAAAACAATGATTTCTGTGTTTATTTGTGAACGACTTAGCGCCCGATGTTTCTTGTGGAGAAAAGCCTTTTTATGTAACAAGCGTATTTCTTTTCTATTCTTTAAAGATAAGACAAGTCAAAGCATAATGTGCTCTAAAATAAAATATATATCATTTGATACAACAAGATGTTAAATGTTATTTAGGTATAATTTCAGAAACTAAATTATAAGGATATAGATTAGCTATTTGGTTGGTATAATTATGTCTAGTTAATGTAAGTTGTGATCGGTCGGCTAGGCCTAGGACATTACCCGACCAAATTGCATAGCTCCATTCCTTTAAAACAATTTCTCTGATAGTACATGTGACATTAGATATAATAATATTATTATAGTTTAGCATATAATATAATAATAATAATATATCAATGGACACTTCACACCACGTCAGTCTGGCCCCGTGCTAAGTACCTAAAGGACTTGTGTTACAGGTACCAGACAACGGAAATATATTTAATACTTTTATACTATACATATATTTAAGATTTTTATTATATGATACACATATTTAATATACATCCAGACCCGGGAACATTGAAAACTTTTGTTCCGTCGGCGGGACTCGAACCCACGACCTCCGGCTTGAGCTACCGACGCGCTTACTACTGAGCCACGGAGGTCGTCGTATGTATTGTATATTGTATGACCTTAATGAAAAGAACGGCCAGTTTCATCTACAGTGTGTAACAAAATAAGTGATAATACTTTAGGGTGTGTACGTGTTCCTTAAAGAGAGTTCACTGTGAAAGTGGCAGCTCTGAAAGACGAAATTTTTTTTAAACTTTTGTATGGGCAAGGGCCCGAGCGTCACGAGTTTCCCCATACAAAAGTGAAAAAATTTTTTGGTCTTTCAGCGCTGCTACTTTCACAGTGAACTCTCTACAAGGAACACGTACACACCCTAAAGTATTATCACTTATTTTTGGTACACCCTGTATACTAATATTATAAATGCGAAAATGTGTCTGTCTTTCTGTCTGTTACTTCTTCACACTCAAACCGCTGAACCGATTTTGATAAAATTTGGCATGGAGATACTTTGAGTCCCGGGAAAGGGTATAGAGTAATATTTTATCCCATAAAATTTTATCAAGATTAAATAATTTTGACCAGTTTTGACCAGACATCCAATGTAAAAAAATTTAAAAACCTTTTAACCTGAAAACTAAATTTGGTTTTAATTAGACACCTCTCACTTTAGTACACAGTTATAATTATTTACCTACACCGCTGTATCCACTATTCAGAGTGAAGCTCGGTACGAGACCTGTTATCGTTAAAATTTAACCGTTAAACTGGCAGTCGCGAGGCCGTCTGGGGAATAACTTGGGGCTATGTTCGGGGACAATTTTAACCCACAAATATATTCTTGAGATTATGTTAAACTTTTTAAAAGTAAAAAATATTATTTTTAAGTGGCTTTAAATTTTTTGTAAGCTGGACAGATGAAATTTTCCATTCTATTTTATATTTTTGTTCTTAACAGGGCCTTAACTTTTCTTAGGGCCTGTTTCACCACTTCCTGATAAGGCTATCCACCACTTAACTTGACAGATGAAGTATGGAGAATCTGTCAAAAAAAATGTAAATAGCCTATTCGGCACTTTATCAGAAAGTGGTGAAACAGGCCCTTAATTAATTTTTTTATTGAAATAAGGGGGCAAACGAGCAAACGGGTCACCTGATGGAAAGCAACTTCCATCGCCCATGGACACTCGCAGCATCAGAAGAGCTGCTGGTGCGTTGCCGGCCTTTTAAGAGGGAATAGGGTTTAGGGAAGGGAAGGGAATAGGGGAGGGTAGGGAAGGGAATAGGGTAGGGGATTGGGCCTCCGGTAAACTCACTCACTCGGCGAAACACAGCGCAAGCGCTGTTTCACGCCGGTTTTCTGTGAGAACGTGGTATTTCTACGGTCGAGCCGGCCCATTCGTGCCGAAGCATGGCTCTCCCACGTATAAAATACCGTATAGCTTGATTTGATTTGATTTGATTTGATCAAAACTAATACCTACTGGGAAATCTAAACTAACTTCTGATCGATTTTACTATAGGTACAAAATATTAATTAGAATTTCAGATTCTGAAATACCAATAACGCCGTCAAGTCTAAGCACTTGGCAATAAACCATTGATTAATAAACAAAGGAACCAATTTATATCATCGAATCAGGTCAACCGATATTTTGGAACTCCATTAAAAGTGTGATTAAGACTGATTGAGCTTTTACGCTTTGAAATTTTCGACGTAAAGTTAGACGAGTTTTAAGGTCGAAAATTGTGGGTAGAAGTAAATACCGTCGTTGGTCAAATTATTATACTCACTTGAAAAAAACCCTTTTTTGTGTGTTTTGGTAACATTGTTTTCTTTATAAAAGTTAATATTTTTTTAGGTAAGGTGTAGAGTCCTGCATATTGTACAGGTACTATAACTATTCAACCACTTGGTGATGGAGAGGAGTTTGTAAAACTCGCAGGTGTTGGTCTTGACGCATGGCTCCTTCAATGAAATGTAGTCGACCATTCCCCTATGAGTTTTTCTCGCCCTATATCATAATCGACGAAGGAGGTTTCACTCATTCAACAAAACAGCTTTCATCAATATTTTCAAGTCACCTGCGGTGAACAAATTGGGAATTTTTCGAAAGGATCTGAAACAATTGTGTCATATTAAGGTTACGCCTTTAACCCCAAAATAAAAATTAAAAAATGTGCTTAAAATCACTTGTTTTCCTCCTTCCAGTATTCCTCAGTCCAATGCTTAGCCAATCGTTTAGCACGCATTGCTCGGTAAACTTTGGTTTTTCAAAGGACGGCAACAACTGAAATTCGCTCACACTGAGTATAATAATTTGGCCACCCACTGTAAGTACATTTAAAACACGTGCTACCGCTTGTGAAGATTACCTCGCCCATCAATTATGTTGTTGACAAAGTTTATTAATTCATAAACAGTTGGGACTGGAGACTACCCTTTACTGATGCTGTGTTTCTATATTAATGTAAAGTTTTTTTAATGCTAGTTTGACAACAAAATACAACAGTTATGCCTCCCACACCGGCTTATTTGATGATGGCCGATTTCATTGAAATCTACGTAGGAGTGATTTTATAGTGCCTTAAAGTGTGCGCAGAACACGAGAATTAGATAATCTTTGTTTAGTCTCATTATCCACTGCGGCGGCTCACCAACACGATGGACGAGAGATCATGTGCAGAACCGACTTTTTGTCCATCCGACACTTTGTTCACCAGGACAGCTAGTCTTATATATAAAAATGGATTTTCAAATGTGTTAGTCGCGCTCAAACTCGAAAACGGCTGAACAGATTGGGCTGATTTTAGTCTTTAAACATTCATAGAAGTCCAAGGAAGGTTTTAAATTGATACGAAGTTCACCGGGACAGCTAGTATGATAAATGTTTTGAAATAACGCTTCACTACAATTAGAATAACCTAACACAATATAATATCATACCGTAATTTTAGTTTTCCATTATTCACCGCTTGGACTTCAGGTACGCAGTCAACCCACTTTTTTCTTGAATATTCAAACTGATTTTCTTCAAGACGTTTGCAGGTTTCTAGGTCTATGATGATGACATGATTACCCGAATATCGCATCAAAATATTGTGTTCCTGGGTAGCACGGATGTCTTATTTCCTGAACTCGCACCAGGGACATTTGACAAGCTCGAAGGTGGGGGCGGAAGCCATTATCTAGTGCAAGCCGAACCGTGCCGTTGTGAAGCATCTTGCGATGCAGTTTCGTAGTTTAGGCTTTCACACACAACTAGTAGGTGGTATAATGATGATGGGAATAATATCCATCATCAAACGCCATTTTTAACTTCTGGATATATTAGAAGAACTAAAAAGAGATTCATAGGTAGATTTCAAATCAATATAAGTATTGATTTGCAAACTAGGCATGGCATAATCCGAACAATTAACGAAGTAACCTAATAATATATTTCTTTGATAGGTGGTAAAACTATCCAATCCTTACCTTACCTTTATAATTTACCAGCTTTTGCTTTTAGCCCTGCCGTTACAGCAATTAAGTAATCTGTGCTTCAACACTTAAAAAGGTTTCTCGCGGTTAAACTAGTTTGGTTTAACCGCGAGCGGTACAGTATCAACGTATAAAAGGTAGATAAAATAATCCTACAAGTAAAGTTTTGGTACGTGACTAAAATCGGAATTAACTCCGCCATTTAGAAAAATTAGAGAGACAGCTGTTTCACCCTTACTTCTGCTAATGTCCTTGAAATATAATTTTATATCTAGCGCCCAATTAGGAATGTGATTGTTGCTAAGATATAGTCCAAGTGATGAGGCACTGTATTTCATTTAAATTTTGAAATTTTTAAAAAAAGACACAAGGCGGCAAATAAAGGCACAAAAATATATTATGAAGTTTTTTGCCTCGATTTGCTGTTTGGTTCTTAGTATTTTTTTACTGATAGCTGGCTGTATGAGATTGACAATGGTATAATATTACAAGATGCTTGTAGGTCTGTCATATACAATTTTTGTACATAACGACAGAAATATATAATTTTCGTCGTACAAGCGACATTCATATTAAATTAAGTATATTAAGGAAATTTTCATTTGTAATTCCTACTACTAGAAATAATATTCTTGTAAAAACCTGTCTTAACACAACTCTTATTTCATTTCAACTTCACTAAAAGGCGGTTCACAAACGTAAAATTTTAATAGAGAATTAAACAGCTCCTTAGAGAAGAAGCCACAAAAGTTCCTCGGAGTTCTTAGGCAGGCTCTAGAAAATTCTATCTACATGGAACAACCTAGGCCCTTTGTGAGCTCAGAAACGGAGGCTTTCATGTGTAAGTGCCTCCTTTCATTACTGCCGAAGAAAGGGTGTAATCCTCCGACGGGTGCTCAAGACATTCTGACGCCGAATATCGCGTCCATAAAGGATAATATTAGTATTTATCTACGTCTATGCAGGGCGGTTAGTAATAATGTGACAAGCTAACTTTGAAATAGGTAGTTGTCTGAATATAGGTGGGCTGGATTATGTAGGGCGGTTAGGTTATAATTGTCTTTAACAAATCATTGAATAAAAACAATGTAATTTATTAGAGTAAGAGCCAGCGTCAGCCAGACCATCGTGATTTTTTAAAAGCTTAAACTTCCCAAGACAATAAGATAAAAAAATGAGTTTTACTCAATATAGAAGGTCAGGTAGACCATCACAACTCGATACCTTCTTAAGCAGGTAACCGCAACCGAAACTCCGTAGTTGCTGATCCTTCTTACCTATATGTATAGGGGTCATCAACAGGGACACTTTCGGCTTTTATAAAATGACGAAGGCTGGCTGTCGCTGGCTCTTTTTTTATGAAATAAGGGGTCAAACGAGCAAACGGGTCACCTGATGGAAAGCAACTTCCGTCGCCCATGGACACTCGCAGCATCAGAAGAGCTGCAAGTGCGTTGCCGGCCTTTTAAGAGGGAACAGGGTAATAGGGGAGGGTAAGGATGGGAAGGGAAGGGAATAGGGGAGGGTAGGGAAGGGAATAGGGTAGGGGATTGGGCCTCCGGTAAACTCACTCACTCGGCGAAACACAGCGCAAGCGCTGTTTCACGCCAGTTTTGTGTGAGAACGTGGTATTTCTCCGGTCGAGCCGGCCCATTCGTGCCAAAGCATGGCTCTCCCACGTATAAAACTCTTACTCTATAAACAACATTATAATGGCCCAATAGGCCATTATAGCTGACAAGTATCGAGTAAATTTGTATTTTTATCTCTAATTGATTTTAAGCTCATCACATATTAAGATCTTCACTTTGATATACTATTTCACAGTTATAAGTTACAGCAAGTTAAAAATGTAAGTTTCCATTGTGAATATGCATAAGGCATTATAATAGCTCGAAATGGTTCACTTAAAAAGGCTTTAAAGTTGAATAGTTTGCATTTTAGTTAAACGATCGCTTTATTTTAAATTTATTCCATTTGTTATCGCCGCGCCAAATCCGGGGGGAGAAGTAATTGTGTTAAGTGTCAATTCTGCGAAATCAAATATAGTGTTTTGGTGATTTAAAACGAATAAAAATCGGGTGTTTTTTAAATAAAAGCGGAGGAAAGGAGGAAACGAAGCTTATGACAGTCAAATGTGCGATTATGATAATACTCATTAATCATCAAAGTAAAGTAAGTATGTCAGTGCAAAGGACGATGGCAGTTAAAAAGCAAAAAATGCAAGGACGGACGTACTGTCCATGTACGCTTTGGGACCGAGTTCCATTATTGACAATATTGCTATCCTAAAAATACAAAGTATACTGGAATCCTCCGTAGATTAGATCAAAATATTTTCTTTCGGACCATATAAACATTACTCTATTATTTATGTATAGCATAGACCCTTTGGAAGAAGGTATATAAATTTCGGAAATTTATTTCCATTATTTCGTACCAAATCTCGTGAGCCTAAGGGACTAAGTTAGTATAGTACGATTGTTCATAAATATTATGTATTATTAATTCAACATTGTTTATTGTTATTGCGTTTCCTCGTTTTAGTTATTCATTAAGATTCTACGTCTGCGTTCGCACCCGATGCACAGTGTAATTGTCATACAGTAGAGCGACTCAGCGGAGTTCTTGAAATGGAACTTAGTTAATAATATTGAGATAAACAGCCGCGCGTTCGAGTTCATGTCTGCCTTGCTACCTTAAGTTGTGTAAAATAATTATTATGTACTAAGACTGGGTTGCACCAACTAACTTTAACTTTAACCTTAACTATAACCGGAAAAATTGACAGATGTCGTATGAGAATATGGGATGTTTGGACGCCATATTTAACTTTAACTTTACCCACGCCTCTGGTGCAACCCAGTCTAAGTGTGCTAATTCGGGAATCTAATTTAAAACCGGTCAAGTGCGTGTCGGGCCACGCGCAATATAGTGTTCTGTAGTATCTCTAGTTTTTGATAATTATTGTATGGTCTATGAATGTACATTTATTACGTATTTTACACTACTAACAACATCATCTCAGTTACGTTCAAAGGAATTTGAACAAAAAATTCCTATATACTTCTGCCAAATACATTTTTTTAGAAGATCGACTATAACTCAAAAACTCTCTCTTCTTCTTCGTCTTCTTAGCCGTGATAGTTTTTCTTTTAAATTCAGCATATTTTCTACTCCCGTGAATTTTTTCATATTTCCAGAAGTAACCGTTTAGCTGGTAGAAGGGAAGGGGGGACACTGGACTCTAACGATTTTTTCCACTTTAAAACTTAATATTTCACAATATTTTTTTTAAAAAACCTATCCAATGACACCCCACAAGATAGGGTGGACGCGAAAAAAAAAATTCATCCCCGCTTGATGCGTAGGGAAGGTATCATAAAAAATATTTTTTAGGATTTCATGTACCATTTTATCGGCATCATTAATATGTGCATTCATGCCAAATTACAGCTTTGTATCCTATAGTCTCTGAGCAAAACCGCGGACAGACAGACGGACGGATGCACAGACAGTCCTTGTTGACTACGGAACCCTAAAAATAATCTACTGCATATTATATTGTGCCCAATCTTCCGCCTTAAAAGTATACTTTCATATCCTGATAACAAACATAAGTAATGACGGTTTGTTTTCCACACTACCCTTATCAATAAGTAAGTTCTTTGTTTTATCATTCTCAAATACTAAAAGAATATGAATAAAGTGTTATACTTAGACACGAATGTGCTGGCTTGAATGGAATTTTTAAAATGTCACACCAAAAACAAAGAGAGGTAACCAAGCTTAAAGATATTTGAGGACCAGGAACGCACATGTAACTATTCAGACTTTATGAGTTTTCACAGGTGGCGACATTGTGTAATTCTTTAGCTCATTTTCCAGTTCATAAAATTATTAAAATAGGAACCTTAAATATATTTTATTGAGGTGATTATAGTTCATTGAGGTACCGCAATAACTTGATAAAGAAACCTTAGATACCTAAATTAATATAGACATATTATCATAATATAAATAAAATTCCAATTTTGGCACTGCCAGGTGACAAAAATTAAAGTTATAGTTTTATGAACAACGTTAGTCTTATATTAACAATTAATGTGTTAAGAGGATACACCAGGGGTGAGAGAAATTGAAAATAGGTATTTGAAAATGTATTGCTGTCTCACATATCTCAAGTCTCCCATCGCAGAGCGCGATAGAGACAACACGACAAAAGTTCTAATAAATGAACAGAAAATCTTCGATTCGTTGTCCGCTAATTCCTTCTCCAAAACTAAACCGATTTAAATACTTTTTTCATTCAGAATTAAAGCTAGGCTTGAACTGTGTTCCTATGTTTTTTTTTTTTGTATATTTAAGCCAGTTTTGTTTTCTGGGTGTCTGAACACAGAGGAAAATCTGGCCATTTTTTTGGGTTTTTGGACGTTCTTATCTTTTTTAATAATAAAATTATGAAATAAAAGAAAACATAGGGACATGCTAATAGTGGCCATAGATATTCAGAAAAAAAAATCATAACTCTAGTGGCATTACCCAGGGAGGAAACAGGGGACAATCTCTTAAATTCCTATAGAACTCAGCAAACAAAAGTTATCCAAATCCAAAAACATTTAGGCCTTTTTCGATAAATAAAATGTTATAAGCTGGACGTGAGAAACATTGTAAGTTGGAAAACAATTTTATCGAAAAAAACAATTTCGTATCCCCCGTCGACAGGTTGACCAGGTGCCAAGCGACTATTTAAACTTTGTAGCCAGCAAAATCGTCGTATTTAATATTTTTAGGCTTATTTCTCTACTTGGTGTTGTAAGCAACATCATTTTTATTTTATAACAGTTTTATGTCGTGTGAAAAATGTATTACAGAGTAGTGGATTCCTAGGCAGATGACGGAAATAAGTAATTTGGTCGCGTTAAGTCAAACCCATCCGACCGATCACAGCTAACATTGAATTGACATAAGCCGACCACGTGACGTAGGTCCGTCAACTGCCTAGGAATCAATTTCCTCGATGGTACATTTAACTGGAATTAAAACTATATGTTTAGTTGATATTTTTAATCTTATTTCTATAATTGATGTTTTGAGCAACATAATATTTTGTATTTTTTACATCGTGCGGGAACTCTACATTTTTCTGCATAAAAACTATAGAGGTGAGTCACCCAAATCCAATAATTTGGTATAGTTGAGATTCGGTCATTTTATAACCCTTTATACACTTGTACACAACCTTTAAAACATTTTCTTCTTCAAATAATATTATGTAATATGTTTGTACAGGCAAGGACTTCCTTGCCTGTACACTCTTATGTATGAAACTCTTATGTGTTTACTAAAGTACGCAGGTTTGTGTGTTACAAGAATAAGTAAAGTACTAGGCCGTCGGGCTCCAAATATTTAACTACCTTTAGCTCACCTACCTATATAAACAATTTAATGGTTTGTGCCGGAAAATATTATATGTTGTATGAAAATTAATAATTATCCAAGCCAGCATCTTATGAAAATATCCCACAAAAAACGTTTCTCGTAAAATGTTGCCGAGACGATCACATAAGGTTTACTCTGTGGAAAAGATGTGAGATCTCATGTAGAGCCAAGCTTCTGAATCTACACGGCCTAAATCTACTGACCCTAACTTAAACAAATTCACATACCAGTAGAATGTATTTAAACGGGCAAAAAGGCCCACCATACATTCCCACCACTGCAACTCCTGTGTCGCCAGAATCAACAATGGTAACCAAACCACGAAAACCCTTTGATATTATGATCTCAGGGATGCCCGAGGGACAAGCTAATCTGTCTTGGGACCCGCAACGAAATTAATCAGAAGAAGGTATGAGGAGTAGGAGATATCCAATTTCCCTCTCCAAGAAAAGCGGGAGACAGCCAAATTGTAATGACATCAATGTTCGAACAAAGCACCACGGAAAAAAAAAATGAAATGCCTACATCATAAAACTAACATTTTAGTAAAATGTAATATATAACGGCGTGCGCGATTAACTTGTCTATTGGCAACTTATTTTGAGATAAATTTCATAATGTATGTTATCTGTTGGAGCGGCCAGTACCGGATGGGGTTTTGAGTGATGCTGTCTTATTGACGATGGACATTTTTGATAGGTGACAACCGTCATCTGAAAAATGCCCAGATTTAAGAATGTCGGGAAGTACGGTGGATGCTCCCAAACCCATCGGCTCCAAATCTGACGATATCTGGTTAATCACAGCTTTATTCCAGCAGGATGAATGCAATGTTATTCCCCAGTCATTGAATCAGTTCCTAATACCGCTCGACGATCCGATATTAATTTGTTGAAGTTAGGGTCGGTAGAGTTAGGCCGTGTAGATTCAGAAGCTTGGCTCTTTTCACTGGGCAAACCTTAAGTGGTTGGTGGTAAGCAACATTTTACAAGAAATGTTTTGGTGGGTACTATATTTGTGAACATAGGTACACCCAAATGATATACTTACTAATAATTGGCAGTGCAAAATCGTTTGGAAATAGAGCTGCGAAATCGGCGGTACAAAGCGTTCGCTGAACGAACATTTAAATCATAATGAATTATGCTGCGTTTAATTGTGAGATGTTTATTGTTGCTGATAACAGATAAGCAAACAATTGTATACAATATACATAAAATATTATATTCACCGTTTATCGAAACCTACTTTTGTATACGGATCGTTATTTGAATGTCTCGCTAAAAGTTGAAAACAGCTGGACTAATTTGATTAATTTTGATTTGACGAAATAATTGCGTATGAATTCAAGGAACTGGAAAGGTGAGACTTACGTTTACATAGCGATAAAATTCAGAGACAAAAAATAATTTACCAAATTTTCCTTGTCATCTATGTTGTATACAATGTTTATAGAGACTTCTAAAACATTGTGTGGTTTTTTGAAACCATGGTAAGTAATGCCGCCGGCGGCAGATGAAAATACTGAAGAGGCCGGCAAAATATTGAGGCGATGTAATAAAAGTTTCACTATAATTTAAAAACTTCGTCGTATTTGTATTTTTCGACTTTCACAAATTAACCCGTAGCTCGAGACTTTACATACAAGTCAAATAAGTCAAACCCATAATTTTAAGTGGAACAAAAGTCGAATTAAAGTCGAACGGGAAATAATATATCTCGGAGTATCACAAATCTTTCCAAGTTTTTATTAGTAGATAGGTGAGCTCGATAGTAAGAAAGCGATATACGTTCGAGTAGGTAATGAGGGGCTGAGCAAGTTGGCACGCCACCAACTACGTGACTCAAAACTTGAATACCCCGGACTTTATTTCGTAACTACCCGCAATACATTTGAAAGCTATTAAAATCTACGTTCTGTATCGCTTTGTACGATTGTAATCGTTATCGAGTATTTAAATCTAAATGAAAATGTATGTATCTTTGAAATTCTTATTTTATATATATACTAGCTGTTCCGGCAAACGTTGTTTTGCCATATAAAGTATTTCGCCCATATTATTATTGCAGTGACTAAATAATTATGTCACCATGGCAACGTCCATCCGGATCTAATGTAAAACATTCCAAAATCAACAACTCCTTATAAATAAGAAATTAATTGAAAAAACATTTTCCAGTAGACCAAACTGTAAATCTAAACCATTCTCGAATCTCCACGAACACACACAAAAAATTTCATCAAAATTGGTCCAGTCGTTTAGGAGGAGTTCAGTCACATACACACGCACACAAGAAATATATATATTAAGATAAAAATCAATTGCTGTTCGTTAGTCTCGCTAAAACTCGAGAACGGCTGAACGGATTTATCTTATCTTGGTCTTGAATTATTCGTGGAGGTCTAGGGAAGGTTTAAAAGGTGAGAAAAATTCGAATAATTGCCGGGAAAATCCTCAAAACAGCATTTTTCTATTTCCCATACAAACGTTTTCTAAATAAAATGGAGAGTCAATTTGTAATTTATTACCGCTGCATAAAGTTCAAATTCGCGTGCGCGTTGGAGGACCTAATATCGCGTTCTGAAACTCAACAAAAGTGAAAGTGAATCGCGAACGCGACAAAATTGCATAGTCTCAAAATACATAGTACATAAATAAACACAATTTTAGCTAACTTCAGTTGTTACTCTGTCCGATTATTTTTTTATTTTAGCTAACTTAAGTTGTTACTCTGTCCGATTATTTTTTTAATAAGACTATATAGAAATCGAAAGATAAATCTATATATATAAAAATCAATTGCTGTTCGTTAGTCTCGCTAAAACTCGAGAACGGCTGAACGGATTTATCTTATCTTGGCCAATTTTGATGAAATTTTTTGTGTGTGTTCGTGGAGATTTGAGAATGGTTTAGATTTACAGTTTGGTCTACTGGAAAATGTTTTTTCAATTAATTTCTTATTTATAAGGAGTTGTTGATTTTGGAATGTTTTACATTAGATCCGGCGGACGGCGTTATCATCGCATTCAATATTATTCTATTTCAATTTTAGTTTGTCCTGACAGATGGTGCTACGATTAATTTGAAAAAAATTTTGTTATTCAATTCATGTGCTGATTAAAATATTAAATAAATAACACATAGGCTACAATTTTAACCGACTTTCAAAATGGGGGAGGTGTTATGTTCGTTTTCTTATATTCAACGATTACTCCGCCGTTGGTTAACCGATTTTCAAAATTTTTCTTTTGGTATATAGGGTATCATCCCAATTTGGTATTATATTCAGAAAAGTGATGATCTGATGAAGGATCCATAAGTAATCGAGGGAACTCCTCAAAACTTATAGGGAAACATATGGTGACTTCGGTTTCGTGAGAAGTATTCTAAGCATATGCTACCAACAAGTAAGATTTTGCACCGAGATATACCTGGTATACTGTGGTTCGGAAGGTGCTGAGAGAATTCCTGATTCTTTATAGATACAAGTTTGGGAGTTTCGGCGTTGTTTTAAGAACAGAAAGCATATGCTACTATGCAAATTACATTCTTCATCATCATCATCATCATCATCATCACTACCATATCATAGTCTTTTAGATCGAGACTCGAGTTTGTCAAGCGATAATTAAAAAAAATCTATATCTACCTAATATTATAAACCTGAAGAGTATGTTTGCTTGAACGCGTCAATCTCAGAAACTACAGGTCCGATTTAAAAACTTATCTCAGTGTTAGATAGATCATTTATCGAGTAAGACTCATCATTTATCGAGAAGGTTATATTATATTATTACTCTAAGACTAATACGACAGAAGAAACTCAGGAAAATGTGGGAAAAACGGGGGAAATATTTTTTATGGGAAAATGTACCTACGGATTCTGTAAAATTTCTAATTTACGCGGGCGAAGCCGCGCGGGACATCTAGTTATATAATAATATTATGAAAGTTTGCAGGGATTTTGTTACTTTTCAAGCATTACGTATTTAGTGCAGTGCAGTAGTGATATGAAAGGTTGAAACATTTCAAGACCTAAATTACTAATAAAAAAGAGCGTGCGGACTTCAGCGGGGCTAAAATGGTCACATTTAGCAATTCCTTTGAATTCCTCTCAATCAATTCAGCAAATGAATAATTGTCAAAACTGTCAAAGTGACAAATGTCGAATCATTGAATTGCAAGCAGAGTTGCATTTTGCGATTTTAGAAAAATGAATCATATTATGATTCATATTATCATGATTCTTCAAAGCGACCATTTTAGCCCCGCAGTATTTTATTGTACCAATATTCTTTTATGAATTGGACAATAACCTACTAGCAGACAGATCACCCGATGGCAAGCGATTATAGCCGCAGCCCTGTATCGAAGCGATCTGCACGCTTATAATTGAAGACGTGATTGGAAGAACCACGTAAGTAACATTTTATAATAGGACATTTTCTCATTTTTTCTTTTATAATTTGAAAAAACCTTGTAACATACCTAGTACCTACTTCATCATCTGGCTAATGTATGGACGCTGTTAAGCATTCGTGTACTAACCCATAAAAAATACGTATTGAGCTATGAATGAAGTTATGTTTTTTAGATGATTCAGAACAAGACTGCATTCAAAATTTAACAACAAAAAAAAAAATAGGGTTAGGACACTGTCGTTACGATATTTTGGATATACTCGTAAGTGCAACTCCTAATGGTCGTATCTGACACTCGGAACTCGTAAAGGACCTTCTATATTATGAGTCTGCTTGCGGCGATCAAAGGGCGTTGTTAAAGAGATTAATGAGCAGTACCCTTAAGGGTGGACACCACGAATCCCTAAAACCTATGACCCATTGTAATAAAATATAGAACACAATATATTGCCTGCAGATAAGTCACGCCGAAATTCCTTAATTTCGCGAAAATAGCAAATTTTTCCGAAAAAAAAACTACTTAATGTTCTTTTCCGTAACTCTACCACGACAATTACTGAACACATGAGTGGATGAAGTAGGTAACTAATATTTTACAACATAAGTCCTACTCATTTTTGGCCTCATAATTTGAACAAACCTTGTAAATTACCTAATAATAGGGTTCGGTCCTGCGTTTCTTAGACCTTTCACGAACGAAGAAGTAGACCGATTTTAATGATTATTTAATTATCCTAACAGATATTGCTCTTCCATAGAATGACAATGATCATGTTATTATGCTGCTAGGCTGCTTGAAAAGCTTTCGTCAATAATAAGCAGTATTGGCTTATGCGTCATCGAAATCGGCGTTTCTTCCAGTGAAACATATCGTGACCCTGACATGTGTAGTTCGTATGATAATACATCTTTTATGTTCTAGTTTATGCGATCAACATCAGCCGGAGCATTCGTATTCTTAATTTCAATAAACCCGACAACATACATTTTTGTGCCAAATAACACGCCCTCATGTATTACACAACACAAAGAATTTATTACTTTTATAGTCGGGATGAGTGATTTTCCTGTGACATCTTACGTTCTCATTATGTGGAAATGGAACACGAGTGTTTGGTGATGATGTGGAGATACAGAACGTTGTTTATCATTTACTTGTGTCAGTTACGAGCATTGAATTAAGCGAAATGAAATATAAAAAATCCTAAAAAGATTGTTGTGAGAATCTAGTTATAAATATGTATTTATGAATGTAAAGTAAATACACGGAGTCTGTATGTCACATGCATTAAAATAAACCTCAGCCTACCTAAAATGAACACTAAAATCATAATTAGTTTTAAATTCTAATAAACGTACCTACTTAGGTTTATTTTGAACAGATTGTTATACAATACTCAAATATATAATATAATAAATAAATATTTAAATAAAAGTAGGTACTTGATTAAAAATATTATGATTATAATGTTGATTTTAGGTAACTTGAACTTTACATAATAAGCACACTAATTCCTGATAGAAATTGTTTCTGGTTACAATACAATATTACAATCGTATTAACGGAATAATCGAGAGATATGAACAGGTCAATAATTGCAGAATTTCTGTTTAGCATTTAATTTGTATGCTATTTGATGTCGTAAATGGATTACGTTTGAATTTGAATTATGGTTAAAATTATAAACGTGATTATTTTAAGTGGTTTTATATTTTATTTTATGAAATAGAAATTAGATCAGAAAATTATCGCGTAGAATAGTGCACATTTCCGGAATAAAAATGTATTTTCATATCAAATTTTATCGAAATCCGTTTAGCAGCCTAAGCCTGAAGAACCAATTATAATCATTTTTGCATTTATATTCTTCTAGTTGTACTTAATTTTGCTCTAACTTGAGAACGACAGAACTGATTTTAGTCTAGAAATATTCGTGGAAATCCAGGAAAGATATACATAATATTATAACAGGAGGAAGTGCTACAAAGTTCACCGGGTCATCTAGTTAATAAGACAAATAGATGTTGTTCATTTCGTCAAAATAATCAAATCATAACGCGAATGTAAAAATAATTTCGAATTTCAACCTCAGAAGCGATGAAATTCGCGAGCGTACCAGCGGTAAAAATCTCGTTCAACATAAAAAACTAATCTACAGAATTTAAGAGAAATTACACAAAAGCCGGACCCGGAGTCTGCCTATTGAATCTTTTCGCAACAGGCCTACGCTATTCACTGAATAATCTTTTATGAGGTAATGAATACATCGCTTACACGGGAGTAAAAAATATCTCTGTATCATGCGATGAAATTGTATTAGTCCGAAACCAATTCACCTAATTATTTTTGAGTACAATTTTCAGGATTTATTTTATCATTTCCTTTGATACTTTGAAACTGCGCTATTCATATGCATAATAAAAGGATAGTCCAATTATAATTATTTTAGTTTCGTGTGTATAATTTTATTTGTGTACATCCTTTAAAGCAAAGTACTTGTTTTTTCCAGCACTGTTTGTATAATAATATTATGTTCAACAAATTATTAGATTTTTGCAAACGAAGGAAAGTGGGATTAACCGATAAAGTCTTATGGTTTCTAAAAACCTGTTGTTATGACTTAAAAAGAAATTGGTGATTTCTGACTTCATGTAGTTTCATAACTTTTATTAGTTTAATCAGTAATCACTTACAATGAGTATTAAGTTTCATAATACATAAAATATTCAGCACAAACATGTTGAACGCAAACAAGCCAGCAAAGGCCTTCACAGTAACAAATTAAAGTCAACCAAAAATTACAAGAAAACATTATTCAATAATGAAATTATTTTCATATAACTAATTATACAGAACCCGGCGCTCGGTGTACATTAACTTTGCTAATTAGATTGTAATAACCGACAAAGTTGCGTGTTATTATGAGATCAATTTAAGTGATGAGTTAATATAGGTTCGCCTTTTGAATGAAAACAACGGTAGGTAATTTGTATTAAAAAGTTGGTATTTTACTTTGAAATTGACTTTGCTACTGCTTTAAGCGGAACCCTCCTAGTTTTATTTAATAGGTCGCCTAGAAGGAACGACCTTTGAGCTTATTAGCCCAAGTAGTTAATAATTATTCTGACGTCACGTGTGGGTACAAACGTTACATTAAGTACATGCTTATGATCTACTTTTGAAAAATTGGTAAAAATATTATCGGTATGGATTGTTTTTATGAAACAGTAATTAAAGTTGTATAATTATCACGAATAGAATAGGAGAAGAAAAAAACCAAGGGACCTTTTCGGGACAAGCTCGATCGAGATTACTCCGGATAATGGACGAGTATTTTTTTTTCGCTTCATTGCACTAAAAATTTCATTACTATTGTTTAGCTATTCGACAATTTTTACTTAAATTTAAATTTAAAATTGAAAAGTATTCGCCATTTGTTGAACTGAAAAGCAGGCAATGCACCATCCGAGAAATTGATCCACAGACAGACCTACGCCATTCTCTGATATTTTGTTTATTCATCGTAACATATTATTTAGCTTTATTGATGTCACTTTAGTAATAACCCTTTTACATGTATCTAAAATGGTAATTATTATTGTTGGCGACACGACAAACTCGGCGGGGCCGTGGTCGCCGGGTGGCAGAGCAGTGGACTGTATCTTGAAGGGTGAAGGATGCCGGATGGAAGATTCCTGGAGAAGGAGGTGCAGGAGACGAGAAGGAAACACAGGAGTGAACTTGGTACTGCTTGGAGCGGAGTGTGGTGGAGCAGGGCTTACGCATGCATCTGCTTGGCTTGTCGGAAGTGAATGTGTATGCACCGAGAAAGTGCGTGTTTATATATGAAATTTGTACCGTTAGAGCCCGTGGGGTTCTATCGGTTGTTGTCGAACGAATGCAGTCCGTTTATTGAAATATAACATTTTACACATAATATGACATCAAATGGGATTCTTATAAGCTAATACAATGGTAAACAAACATTCTTATAAGATAAATAAACAATAAAATATGTAAAACAAAGCCATGTAAAAAAGAGACAACAATAGTTCGAGTGCAACTATGCAAGAAAGAGACAGCAATAGCAATTGTGTGAAACACACTACATTCCCGTGCGAAAGGGACAGCAATATTATAAAAATGAGACACAAGATAAACATTTTCCAATAGGAATTACTAATATGAAATCTTAAATCTAAGTGTAAACAAAAGGAGGGAATAAAACTAAGCTATTATTTACAGTCTCCCCCTCGTGCGCAAGCACCGAAACGTTTTATTCCTGGCTGCTTACGAGAATCAGACGAGAGGCTGGGCGACGAATTAGTCCGGCGGCTGTACGGACTTCTGCTACTCTAACCCGCCCGTCTGGACCTGGGAAAGTCTTTATTATTTCACCTCTAGGCCATATTCCACGGGGCATCGTTCTATCACATATTATAACGATGTCTCCGGGGTTGAGGTTGCTGTGCTGCGGGTTGCCGAGCCGAGGCATCAATTGGGGTTTGTACTCTGCTACCCATCGAGCCCAGAACGCTTCGGCCAACTTTTGCGCAGCTTTCCACGAGCGACTGTCTGCTGTGTAGTCTTTATACGAGCCGAAAGGTATCATCCCGCTTGACCTCCCAATTAGGAAGTGATTTGGGGTCAGTGATTCCTCGTTTAGATCAGGATTTACTGGTGTTAACGGTCTCGTATTTATGACATGTTCTGCTTCCAGCAACAGCGTATGCAACACTTCATCTGGGGGCGTCTTTTCTGTTAAGGTGACTCGTAATGCCGCCTTCACAGATCTCACTAATCTCTCCCAGGCGCCGCCCATGTTCGGGGCCCCAGGGGGTATTCTTTTCCAAATTATCTGTTTTCCGGAGGCGAAGACCTTCATCGCGTCGTCATTTTGTCGAAGAGCTTCCGTCACTTCTTTCTCGGCGCCCACGAAGTTGGTTCCGTTGTCGCTATATATGACCGTCGGAGTGCCACGGCGGGACATCATTCGGCGCAAGCTCATGATCATGGAGGATGCAGATAGGGAAGGCACCAGCTCCAGATGCACGGCCCGAGTGGTGAGGCACGTGTAAAGTGCGCCCCACCGCTTCTCGTGTCTTCGCCCGATCGTGACGTGCTTTGGGCCAAAATAGTCAACCGCCAAGGCTGTGAACGGCGGCTGATTGTGGGCTAGTCTTTCAGGAGGTAAGTCACCCAGGGGAATTTTAGAGGGAGTTCCCCTGTAGGTTCTACACCATTGACACTTGTTGCATATATAGCGAAGGATGCTGCGTAGTCCAATTATGTGGTAGCGCTGTCGGAGCTCGTTCATCACGGTTTGGTGATTGCCGTGGTTAAATACTGCGTGCGTGTGATGCACTAACAGTCGGGTAAATTCTTCCTTCGCATGTAGGACAGGCAGATTATATTCTTCCTTAACTCTGCTATCGAGGTATAATATCCCGCTGCGGTCGAGTTTCACAGCAAGTTTGTGAAAGGGGGACCTCTTCGGAGGTCGTTGCCCAGCCTCTATCGTCTTTATATCGTTCGCGAACGAGATGTTCTGACTCCTCTTGATAAGCAGCAATTCTGCTAGTCTGATGTGATCTGGAGAGATTTCCGTATTTACTTTTCTCTTGAGCAATTTGGCTTTAAATGCCTCAGCCGAGAGCAAGACGGTGGCAGCAGCGCGTACCAGGCGCTTATACTTCGAAAACCTTTCAACTTTAGGTAAGTAATCGTTGTTTACATGGTCTACACAGACGTGAACCTGCTTAATTATTCTCTCCTCCCCTGAAGGGGGTAAGGGAGCCGCGGTCCGCTTTTCGCACGGCCATGTCGCGGGGTCGTCTAAAATAAAACTAGGTCCTGTAAACCATCTGTGTGTCGAACTAAAATTCACCGGAATGCCCTTGGTAGCGTCGTCCGCGACGTTGTCGGCGCTCGGCACCCATCGCCAGTCGGCCGGGGTCGTTGTACTTTCGATCTCGGCTAGCCGGTGCGCGACAAACGACTTGAAAGTACGCGGATCGGACCTAATCCAAGCTAATACCGTTTTTGAATCCGACCAGTAATACGACTTTGTAATTTTGTAGTCAGATTCCCGTTTTACTGACTCTGCTAAGCGGGAACCAAGAACCGCGGCTTGCAACTCTAATCGCGGTATCGAAATTGGTTTCAACGGCGCTACTTTCGCCTTTCCCGTAACTAATCTAGCCGTCTTTGTGTTATTATTCATGCTAACGAAATAAACTGCGGCCGAATAAACTTTTTCGCTAGCATCGCAAAATATGTGTAACTCCCCCTCGCCAGAGGGCGGGGCAGGTACGTATCTTTCTATTTCGAAAGTCCTCAGCAAGTTTAAATTATTAATAAACGACATCCACGTAATGTGGTGTTCCTTAGTTATAGGATCGTCCCAACCTACGCCACTACGCCATATTTCCTGAATGAGGCACTTACCTACCATAGTTACCGGCGAAACTAATCCTAACGGGTCGAAAACCGACATGACGGCGCTAGTGACTTGCCTCTTGGTGGGTAAAATTTCCCCTGAAATTACACTAGATGGCGTGTTTCTGAGGTTCACGTTAAATCCTAGAGTGTCGCGAGCGTGGTTCCAAATGAGACCTAAAGTCCTCTCTGTATCGCTTTTTCCTAAAGTCGTCGCGCCGCTAATTCGCTTATCGGAAACGTCTTTTATTACTTCGGGCACATTCGACGCCCAACCGCGTAACTCGAACGAAGCGCCTAAGTTAATCCTATACATGGCATTGACCGCTTGCCTGGCTTCGTCCGCGTCGTCGAATGAGTCTAAGTAATCGTCCATATAAAAGTTCCGTTCCGCAGCTTTAGCTACCTTCGGGTACTCTGAACTAAAGTTTTGCGCGTTTTTATTTTTAACATGAATGACCACGCACGGCGATGAGGCCGCCCCAAAAATAAGCGAGGTCATACGGTATTCTCGCGGGGGGATGTTTCTATCGTCGCCTCGCCACAGAAAACGAAGGCTGTCGCGATCCGACTCAATCACTTTTATTTGTAAGAACATCTCTTTGATGTCCGCTACTACTGCTATTTTTCCTTCGCGGAACCTAACTAAAACGCCGAAAAGCGACTGCAATAAGTCGGGCCCGGTTAGTAGCGCATCATTCAAGCATTTTCCCCCACATTTAGCCGCAGCGTCAAAAACCAGTCGCACCTTACCTTTTTGGGGATGAACCACTGAAAAATGAGGTAAGTACCAGGTGCGAGGTGATGTGGCTGGGGTGCTCACTAGTTCTGCGTAACCCGAACTTAGCAAGTTATTTACTTGTTTCGAATACTCTATTTTTAAGTTTAAGTTTTTATCTAATTTGTTCTCTAGATTGTACAGACGGCTTAGGGCTTGTTTCTTATTGTCCGGCATTACTTCATTGTCGGTTTTCCACAATAAGCCTGACTCATACCGATCACAATCGTTCATTTTATTGCAAGTTCTATTTAAAACAGTTAACGCGCGCTCGTCCGGATCCGCTTTAGGTTTACGCGGCTCTATACCTAACGATTCTATGCTAAAATAATTCCTTATCAATTCTAACGCGGGATCCTCGGACTGCGACGTTCTTACGTGACTTATGAACTGAATATTATTTAAATTACGCGAGCTTGCGTCCTGCCCGTGCAGGACCCATCCTAATTTAGTTAACGACGCCACTGGCTGACCCTTATTTCCGATACGTAATTGTCGAGACGTAATTAAGTGCCAGTTATCCTGGCCGATAAGTATCGTAGGCTTAGCCTGCTCGTAACACAGTTCGTCTTCTAATTCCGCTAGGTGGCTGCACTGTCTAACTAGGTCCTTGCTTACGGACTGCGGCGTAAGGTTCAAATTACTAATCGTGCTCGCGTTCATTTTTTCTAGATTTCGACTACACGCGCCGCGGATTGTTAGCGATATGTTGCACGATTCGGGGTCGTCAATTTGGTTACCGCCTACCCCTTCCAACTTAAGTAGCTGGCTGCGACCCCTGGGTGCTACACTGTCCGCTACCGTACGCTCAACTAGGGTCAATGTAGAGCCCTCGTCCAGCAAGGCGTATGTAGCGGTGGTGCCCACTGGGCCACTTATCTCAACCGGCACTACTTTGAGGTAGGTGTTTGACGCACGAACGTGATTTATTGAGCTAACATTGCCGCTTGCGGGCGGCGCTGCACTGCCGCTGCCGTGTAATATTTTACTCGCGAAACTACTAACATTGCGCCCGTCTTCCGTCATACGGGGTAAACGTTTTATGTTTTCGATTTCGGAGAGAATAAGTAGTTCTGGCCTGCCGTATCGCCGTTCTAGCGTATCTATTATTTCGTACGGGTCCGATACTGTGTATAGCAAAACTCTAACTGTTTCGCGGGCCGCGCCTTTTAATGCTTTTCTTAACCTAGCTACATTTTGAATGTCCGAGAACATATCCGCGGTGTCATTAAAAACGGATTTAAACGCCATCCACTCCGTAATTGTTCCGTCGAAGTGGGGCAACTCATGAATGAATTTAGGCGTCGCTTCCGACCTACTCGAATTGACCGCTTGAACTATCGCGTTGGCTAGCAATGTCATGTCGCTAAGCGACGTGTTACCGGCGCGCGGTTCGATGTTTTCGGTCGGACGCGGGTCTCGTCCCGGGTTTTGAGCGCTTGTTGACGGCCTAACACATTGCTCCGAGATCCAGCCTTCAACTCGGGTTTTATTCGATCTGGGTGGCTGGTCCGCGTCGGTGGATTCTCCTAGCTCTATCCTAGCTATTTCCAGCCGACTCATGGCAGCTGCGGACGCCGCCCTAGCCCGTGCTAGTTCGGAGTTGTGATACTCTAATTCGGCCTGCAACGCGGATAATTTGCTGCTTGCTCTGTCCCCGGGGACGTTAACTATAGTGCCCGGCGCACTTCCTACATTTTCGACTACGTTGTCGATTTGTGCGGGTACTGAATTTAGTTTGGCCCTAGCGTCGGTACGCGTGCTGCTCTCCGTCGTGTCTTCAACGCCGGTGCCTCTGCTCCATGTGTTGGTCTCGTGGGTCGTGGTCTGCCCTGACGATGGCGTCTCTTCCCGCGAGGGCGTGGACTTGCCCGAGCGCAACACACGCGCGTTCTCCATTGCGCACGAGGGGCCCTAACCTTAAAACTAACACTTTTCACTTTCACTTCACTTAATGTCTTTACCTAAGTATACGTAACGCGACCTACCGAGCCTACTACTAACAGCCCGGTCAGCTTGCTACCGCGGTGACGCCGAACCGGGAATAGGAATGCAGGGAACAGGAAGGTAGGAACCTCCCGGTAGAGGGCGCGGGCGCTCACGGGTGCATCAGAGTGCGGGAGGAATGTCCGCACCCGTCGTTGCGTGCCAACTTGTGGCCCCAGAGCGTTACCGTACCGTGCCGGCGGGGTCTGACTGTTCACCTGGGTAGGTGTGTGGAGGCGTCAGGTCGTCCACAATGCTTCCGTGCGCTCTGCAGGGGCCGTTTAACACCGCTAGGTGGCCACGCACGTTAATGAGGATTGCTTCCAAGTAATCGGTGGAGGTAAGCAAAGCCAACCACCAACACTCGCGCGTACTTGTTTCTTTCTTCTTTCTTCAGAAGGTAGACGCTGGCCTTGGCTGCAGGGGCTTCGTCTCTTCTCCTGTGTTTTCTCTCTTCAATCTTCTCTCTTCTCCGGGACTGGGCTGCCGTCTTCAGGGCGAGCTTCTCTCTTCTCCAGGGCTGGCTGCAATCTTCAGGGCGAGCTTCTTTCTTCACGAGCTGACGCAGTGATCCGGCTCGAAGGACCAGTTGTTGGCGACACGACAAACTCGGCGGGGCCGTGGTCGCCGGGTGGCAGAGCAGTGGACTGTATCTTGAAGGGTGAAGGATGCCGGATGGAAGATTCCTGGAGAAGGAGGTGCAGGAGACGAGAAGGAAACACAGGAGTGAACTTGGTACTGCTTGGAGCGGAGTGTGGTGGAGCAGGGCTTACGCATGCATCTGCTTGGCTTGTCGGAAGTGAATGTGTATGCACCGAGAAAGTGCGTGTTTATATATGAAATTTGTACCGTTAGAGCCCGTGGGGTTCTATCGGTTGTTGTCGAACGAATGCAGTCCGTTTATTGAAATATAACATTTTACACATAATATGACATCAAATGGGATTCTTATAAGCTAATACAATGGTAAACAAACATTCTTATAAGATAAATAAACAATAAAATATGTAAAACAAAGCCATGTAAAAAAGAGACAACAATAGTTCGAGTGCAACTATGCAAGAAAGAGACAGCAATAGCAATTGTGTGAAACACACTACATTCCCGTGCGAAAGGGACAGCAATATTATAAAAATGAGACACAAGATAAACATTTTCCAATAGGAATTACTAATATGAAATCTTAAATCTAAGTGTAAACAAAAGGAGGGAATAAAACTAAGCTATTATTTACAATTATAAAAAAAAAAGATCATCGTTGGTAATGAATGAATTGAAAATATTTTTAACCTAGCTACAAATTCACTAGCCTACGAGCGCTACGCTATATTGATAACAATTTATCAAACGGACTTTTTCATTTTTATTACTATTCATAAATCAAGAACCCATACTCTGAATTAAATCTCTGCTGCAGCTTTTCAAATGTTTTGAATGTTGTGAAAAGTCTTTATACGCTCTATATCTATGTTTTATTGTGGCCATTCCAGTAAATTGACTTTGATAAAGGCGGCGAGATCTGAAATCTTTATTGTGGGTACCGTCAGCAGAAAACTTATATAGTGGTAGAGGTCATTGCGGACGAACCGTATATAGGTCACTAAGGTCAACTATGTTTTGGCTGGTTTCTCGTTTTCTTATGCGATGAAGAATTTGAAAGCATTGCGAGTGGTTCTGGTGAATTGTGCAATATTCTTTTACTAGTCGTTGCCCGTAACTTCGCGCGGAAATTCGTGAGAACATTCGCAAGGAATTTCCGTGCCTTCAAGCGTTTTTGTTATATAATTATTACTGGAAGTTTTTCGCGACGCCTCCGCAGTCCAGTGGTTTAGAGCGTGGCTCTTGGCTCGGAGGTCGTGGGTCCGATTCCCGCGTTGGAAACATGTTATTTCCAAGTTTGGTTAGGACAATGCAGGCTGATCACCTGATTGTCTGACAAGTAAGATGATCCATACGTCGGATGGGCATGTAAAGATTCGGTCCTGCGCCTGATCTCTCGCTAGTCGTTTCGGTCTTCCGTCCCACTCGGTTGTGAGAGTAAAAGGAATAGAGAGTGCTTTTGTGTACTGCGCACATACTTGGGCACTATAAAATAACTCCTGCGTAACTGGCCCGGTCTCAACGAAACCGGCAACCGTCACAGAAACCGTTATTTTAACTTACTAATTAATGTGGCGGTTAATTACTAATTAACCGCCACAGAAAATATTAATTAGTGATAATAATAACTCCCATAGTTATTATTATCACTAATTAATATTGTATATTGAAATATTGTAACACAACAAATTCCAACATTAACTCAGATCAAGCTTAGTAGTCACAATTAACATAAATTATTATTCTCATGGTGCTTTCACTTTATTTGACTTTCGGTCATTGCAACTTTGTGCTATCTCCTGCTTTGTATGGGGAGGGACACAGATTTTAGAGAAAATGGATACTTCCTACTCCTCCCATCTTCTTCTGATTAATTTCGTTGCGAGTCCCAAGACAGTTTTAGCATGTCCCTAGGGCTCCCTGAGATCATATCAAAGGGTTTTCGTGGTCGGATACCGCTGTCGATCCTGGCGACACAGGAGATACAGCGGAAGGAATGTGTGGTGGGCCAAAGCCCGTTAAAATCGTTAATCGTTTCAGATAGACGTAGTAAAGTATAACATATCCAATAACACTACACTTTCAAACATAGTACGATCTATTCGTATCCTTGTTCATACAACATACAAAGATGCATTGCATAATATACCTAATAATTCCTACCTATATTTTGATTTAAAAAAATGAGATATCTCCCACGCGGTAACATCATTACTCATAAGTAAATTGGTACTACATACAAGGTTCCCGTAATGTGACACCTCACACCGCGGTTTTCAGACGCCACGTAATTATTCATTGAATAACTCAATAAGAAACTTGAAGTACAGGTGTAAGCCAATCGACCCAATTTTCGCTTCGTGAAAGACTAAGATCTTTCACGGAGAAAAATTGGGTCGATCGAATTTTGGTTGTTAATTATTATGACTCATTTGAAGCAGCTTGTGATTTTTTATTCCGATCGTTTTATGTTTTGGGAATTATTTTTAAGACGTTGCCTTCAATTATGTGGCGCTATGGTTAGACTGGCAACCCCGGCACGTTGAACATACAGTCTCGCATTGAGTTTAATAATTTAAAAATAGTTAAAGTGAAAATATTGAAAGTTATTTGTTCGCAAAGTATAGTGTGCTGAACACAGGACCTGTGGTATTATTTACAAGTAAAATTGTTCACGCGGCGTATCAAAATCAAATAGAAACAAGTGATAATTATCTACCTTCACTATATTTACAACCAGACAAACGTCAAGGAGCATCGCGGATTACCCTCAACTCGGGAAAAAGCGGGACGTCTTTCTAGCTGTTTGCAGGACGATCGTGGGTGTAGTTTATAAGAGAAATAGCAATATTATAATCTGTGATACAGCTGCAGCTGTGATATTAGGATAGTTTTTGTATCGTGCCACTGTTTTATTGAGTTTTTACTATTGACATTGTATTAATTTTAGAAATTTTATTTGTAATTAAGTATTAATTTGAATATTGTAATATAATTGGCAATTTTAAATTATTCATAGTAGGTCGTAAACAGGAAATGTATTTGGGGAGAATTGTATTATGTGAATTAACGAGCCCTGATAATGTTAGGGGGAGGAACTACTAAAAAAAAACTATGCGGCGCTGAAATTCGGTGGTGTGCGACCGTGTATTTTTTTTGGATAAAAAGTATTTTATCTGCTTTCCCGGGACTCTAATATAATATGAAAATTACGTCTCTTTCTTAGTATTATTCTGAGGTTTCTACTGACCCTTTTTGCTCTAATCAAAAATCATAGTTTTAATTGAATCATCTTCGTGACATACATCGCACTATCGATTTCTCAAGTGTTCCCTTATCAAAGAAGCCTTTCAGAAATGACTTGAATAGCAATGAGGGAAGGGTATTAGGTCGAAATGATGCATATGGAACAAATATCTTCTGGATCATACTAAAATGCGTCCCATATATTTACATTAGCATAGTTATTAGAAAAAGTATAGCCGGAGGCCATAATATCAAGTTACGCTGATATAATATTTGAATAAAATAAAATTGTATTAAACTCTCAGTCGTCAAGTGAACGCAAAAAGCGAACTAATTGATAGTAATATCATAAATCTCAATAAAGCTGTCTTTTAAAAACTCGTAAGCAAGAGTCGTATAAATTAAAACATGGATTAGACGCCTCCGGCAGAATTAGGTCTTGTTTCGGTCTTTTTAGTTAAATTGTTTTGCAGTCGGGTTTTTGATTTTTGAATTAATTTATTTTATTGGCGACTTTTTAGTTTGTAGCCATCTAAACATTTCGCCAATCAATCTAAGGCTTATTGTTTTTTTAAATTATAATTTATCTTTCTATTTAATATTAAAACTGAAATTTATATACATATTTAGAATCAGTGCTTAAAATCCTCCATTTTGATACCCCACTCGATATGCTTGGTAATTATTTTTTTTACCTCACATCATGTCGTCAAAAATCCGCCATTTTGTTCTTTTTTTAATGTCTTCTATCTAAGAACACTTGAGCTATTAAGTCAAATCTAACGATAACTCAATTGTAAAAATCCGCTTAGCGGTTCTAAAGATACGAGGTAATAAAGAATATTACATACATACAAGATACGCGCTAAAAACATAACCCTCCTGGCAGTGGGGTAGTAAATTAGAGCTATGCAGTATGCACATCAACTTTGAACTTAGTGATATACATCCAAATCTAAATCAGGCACTCTATTTGGTAGCTAAGCGTAGGACTAACAAACTTACGTATAATATAATATTGTGCTTTTTCTTGCATATTTAATTTGGTTGCTTTGAGTAGTGTTATTTCTGCAGTCCGTTATATATTATATAGGATGACTTTAGGTATATTGTACTTTTTGCTACATAGGTATATAGAGTTATAATAAAGAGTAATAATATATTAAAAAAGCTTTTGCCCGCGGCTTCGCTCGCGTTTAGAAGTATTATTATATACAAACTTTCATCCCCTATTTGAACCCCTCGGGGTTGGAATTTATCAAAATCCTTTCTTAGCAGATGCCTACGTCTGCCTACGTCGTAACATCTACCTGCAAGCCAAATTTCAGCACGATCCGTCCAGTGGTTTGAGCTGTGCGTTGATAGATCACTATGTCAATCAGTCAGTGAGTCACCTTTGAGTTTTATATATATAATATAGATAATAAAGAGTAATATATTAAATAGAGCTTTTGCTCGCGGCTTTGGTCGCGTTAAGAAGTATTATTATACCGCTGGCCCCGGGCAACAAAGCGGTAAACGCCGGTTACGCCCTTTTTAATGTTATTTGATTTTTGGCTTCTCTGAGTATTAGACCCAATTTCACCAACCTCTGTTTGTTAAATCCTAACAAGGTTACTGTTAAAATACTTATGTCCCACAGTAAAAATTTAACAGCGGATTAGTAAATGCAATGATAAGTGAACAAAGAGTGAACAACTATCAATTCGTTCATTCTTGTTATAAGGCGACGAAATTGCAATGTACAAGATTAATACGACATGTTTGCTGCAATGTGTCACTTTCTTCCATAGTAGTATAATGCGACCAAATTAAAATATCACTGATCGCATACATTTGTTACGCTATAATAGTTCTTCTTAATTTACCAGGTTAATAATTATTATCTGTCAAAGCTGAAAACATGAATCATAATAAAAACTTTTATTTACATATTTCGGTTTGGTAATTTTGATACAAGTTAGTATATTTGCAATGTCAAGGAAAATCCGAAGGCTGAATTTTTGGCAAAGTGAAAATAAATAATTATTCATAACTATGAAAATAATTAATAATAAGGACGTAGCGGAAACATGGCGGAAAGACTCAAAAGTCAAAACAGATTCTTTTATTGATATTGCATATTATTGTCTTTGAAAGTTGTTATTTTAACTCATATAACAGCCTGTTAAATATTTAACGGACCTCCATAGCAGGAATTAAATTTAACACCGTGTTAGGTGATTTAACATGACATTAGGGCATGGTGGAACGCTCGATAGCTCTAACAGGCCATTAACTGATTTAAGAAGCCATTATTTATTTAACATTGCTTGATGAAACTGGGTCTTAGTCTATCACCCCTATTTATTTCATATTTTTAAAATAATATTTTGGGTATAATAAATGACAAAAGCTTTATTGAATCGAAAATTCTCTTACGACTAAAACTGTATTCTTGCATTACTCTATGAAACCTAACTAAAAAAACCGGTGAAGATACGATACAACTAAGCTTTCGCTGTAAGATTCCCCAGAAGAACGGAGTAATCGGCTGGTACGCTCGAAATCTAAAGCGAAAAATACGTCGTATTATGTTCTTACAGCCGTAAATCTTAAGCGGTTTGGTGTTTCTATAAAGTCAATAAACAATGTTACAATTGAAACAATATCGCTTATTAGTTGTATTATACTTTTTTCAATTATTTCAATATTTTTTTATACTATTACAATTATTTTGATATGATTAAATAGGTAAAAAAATTAACTTTCATATGAGACATCACATATTTGTTTTGGACCACTGTACGCTGCACTATAAACAAAATAGCTTATTTTGTCTCTCCTGAACAAAACGATTTTTGATATTACGCCTTTATTGCCCGGGGCCAGCGATATACAAACTTTCATCCCCTATTTGAACCCCTTGGAGTTGGAATTTATCAAAATCCTTTCTTAGCGGGTGCCTACGTCATAACATCTACCTGCATGCCAAATTTCAACCCGATTCGTCCAGTGGTTTGGGCTGTGCGTTGATAGATCACTATGTCAATCAGTCAGTCAGCTCTAAGTTTTATATATAATATAGACCGTATAGTAACTAGCTGTTACCCGCGACTTCATCCGCGTCAACAAAATGTAAAATTCATAGGTAAAAAATAAAAAAGTGAAAATATGTCCTCCTCCTTTTTGGAAGTCGGTTAAAGTGTAGCCTAAGTTACTCCTTATTACATCAGCTGTCTGCCACTAAAAGTCCCGTCAAAATCGGTCTAGCCATTTTGGAGATTAGCCGGAACAAACAGACAGACATACAGACAGACAAAAATTCTAAAAATTGTTATTTTGGTGTAAGTACCGTGTAAATATTCATATGCATGTAGTAAAAAACGGTTATTTTAATATTACAAACAGACACTCCAATTTTATTTATATGTATGTATGTATGTATAGATATAGATATAGAAATTCCTAACATAATATGCTACCATATTTCATTTGACTAAAATAAGTAGGTATAATATGGTGAAAGAGGAAAAATAATTATAGTGCAGCAGGAATAATTCAAGATACGTACATTCCGTTCTTGAAATATAATTTTATATGAACGTTGGAATATGTGAAATATTTTGTTTTTAATATTAGAGTATGCATGTGCAGGATACAGCAGGTATCATGACAAGAGCCAACTTGAGACGTTTCTACGGTACGTGTCTTTTACATTACGAAGGCAATGTACATCTTGGAGCAAAACGTCGGAAATTAGGTTATACATTCCACGAGAATCTCGTATACCTACGTGATGTTCTTACAATGTATAGACGGCCTTAATTATTAGCAGTTGTTGGACGCAGACTTCTCTCCGAAATTCGTATAGCACAGGAACAGTTTGTTTGAGGACGTAAGTGGATAACTAAAATTTTATAACGTAAGAGCAATAATTACTAATTTTCCCTTTTGAATAAACCTTGTAACTTACCTACTTCAGCAACTGCCATATTATATATCTGGCTTATACATATAAATAGTAACCATATTTTTTTTTTCAAATCATTTTCCCGCTCCTAAGGCTGCGTTTCCACTGAAGCGGAGCGGAGCTTAGCGGTGCCGAATTGACCAATGACCAATCACTATGCTAGAAATCTTCGCTATCATTCCGCTGGAATAGCACGATTGGTCAACTCGGGCACCGCAAAGCTCCGCTCCGCTTCAGTGGAAACGCAGCCTAAAACCTCCATTTATACAAAAACCGAACATTTACAAAGTGTCATTTTTCCATTTTATACATCTGTGTGAATATGTCTTCAGTAATATTAGTATTGTACAAGTAGGCATGGCCCACCACACATTCCCACCACTGTATCTCCTGTGTCGCCAGGATCGACAGCGGCATCCAACCACGAAAACCCTTTGATATGATCTCAGGGAGCCCGAGGGACATGCTAAAGCTGTCTTGGGACCCGCAACGAAATTAATCAGAAGAAAATAGGAGGAGTAGGAAGAATTCCAGATTCCCTCCCCAATATAAAGCGGGAGACAGCACAAAATTGCAGTGACCGAAAGTCAAAGAACTGAAGGGGAGAAGCACCACGGGAATTTAACGTTAATAATAATAGTGACTACTATGCTACAGCTAAATTAATTTATTGTGTTAGACTGTTGCCAATAGTAATTGTGACAAAAACGCTTGAAGGCACGGAAGTTCCTAGCGCTGTCCACGAGATCACCGTAGTATGCGACACCAGATGTGCAGAGTAGGTTGTTTAGCATTGTAGTTCTTTCGTCCTGCCAGAGACTGCACTCCCAGAGAACATGATGAGCTGTTTGTTCAAACATGTTGCCTTCGGTCGAGCACTCGCACATGGGTGATGCTACCAGATTAAATCCGTAGAGTTTGGCCTTAAAATTTCCATGACCGGTCAGGAATTGAGAAACGCAGTGATCAATATCCATCCAATGTTTGGATAGTCGTTCACGAATATTAGGGAAAAAATTATAAAGATGTCGCCCTTTGGTGGAACAGTCCCAACGCGTCTGCCATTCGGAGATTAGGCTTTGCAAAGAGTTTTCTAAAGGTTCAAACAATCTTGCTATTTTATTTTTATCGCGAGCGCTTAAAAAGAACGGGTTGTCAATGTTTTTGTTATGATAGTACATTGTCGCACGACGCTGAATCTCAAGGTCAACGGGTAAAACTCCGGCTAACACGGGCAAGGCTTCGGTGCTTGTGGTTCTGTAAGCTTTGCACAAGAATATAAGAGCAAGACGTTGGCTTTGTAGCAACTTGCGACGAGCCGCGCCGATAGTTGCTCTGTCGGCCCACACGGGGGCCCCGTAGCAAATGCTACCAAGGTAAGTAGCAGTGTAAATTAATTTTAGGGTTTTGAATGAAAGGCCCCATGTCGAAGTAGATATTTTGGTAAAGGAGTAAAAGTTGCGTTTCGCTTTCTCACCGGTTTGAATTATATTATGTTCTAAAAATGTAAATTTATTTTCTAAGTAAAAACCAAGATAACAGAGCGACTGTTTGCGTTTAACGTTAATATTGTCAAGTTTAATGCTAGGGGAAGATATAAGGGAACCTTTTAAAAGAATTTGGTAAGTTTTTTGCGCGGCGAATTTCAGACGATTACGCTTACCCCAGTCAGATATTAAATTAAGACTACTGTTGGCTTTAGACTCAATTTCGGAACGCGAGTTTGCTTGAACGATAAGAAACCCGTCATCGGCGTAACCAACTAGTATACAAAGCGGTGGAAGTGGAAGACTTAACAAATCGTCGAATCCGATGTTCCATAATTTAGGCGAAATTACCGATCCTTGAGGGCAGCCGCACGTTAAATCTTTGACATGTGTACAATGTCCTAGACGAAGCTTAGTTTGACCGTTAGAAAAGTAAGAATGTATTATAGAATAAATATTGCAGTAACACCCTCGATTTTTTAGTTTTAATAGCACCATCGGCCACCAGGCATGGTCGAAGGCCCCGGAAATATCTAATGAAATAGCGACCACGTATTTAGTTTCCGACAAATTAACTATTTTTCTTACTTCTAACGCCGCGTCCACAGTCGATTTCCCGGCGGTGAAACCGAACTGGTGGCTATGGAATTTAGGGCCACCGGGTAGCAGGCGAGGTACGATGAGACGTTCTAGTAATTTACCTAAGCAAGGCAGTAACGTTATCGGACGGTAAGATTTTGGGTCGTCAGGAGGTTTGTTTCCCGCTTTAGGTATTAATTTTATGCAACCGGAACGCCAAATTTTTGGAAATATACCTTCTGCGATACATCTGTTGTAAACATATAGAATCGATGAATTGGCCGCTAAACACGCTTGCTTTATCATAATATTCGATATTTTATCCTCGCCCGCAGATTTTTTTATAGGCAAAAGGTTTACTATTTTAATAAACTCCTCCGGGGTTGGTACATCTGAGACCGGTGTATGAATGGGGTCTAACATTCTACTCCTAATGTCGCGATGGTGTTCATCATCCAAGGAGGGCTCGTCGTCTGGGATGAGAACGTTTAGATATGCCTTCGCCGTTTCCTCTAAACTACAAGTGTAAGAGTTGTTAATTTTAATATTTGAGAAAAAGTTTGGCTCATTACTACTACTGGGTTTAAGCTCGTGATATAAAGAGGACCAGGGACCCTCTTTATCCAGTCTATTCGCGGCATTCTTCAGCATATTATTTTTCGCTAATGTAACGGCAGCGCGATAACGTGACCTTGAAATGCGTAGGTTATTTAAACTAATTATGTAATTATCATCCGAACGGTCGTGGCCAGATTTACGAAGATTATTAATTTTGCGCCTGGCCCTTCTAAATTCCCGACGAAGATTAAGAAGATTACTGTTCCACCATTTACAGTTGTGAACTTTTTTAAGAGGTCTACGACCCAAGGCTACATCGGCACAGTAAACAAATGTGTTTGACATAATTTCCGCGCACTCATTGACGTTTAAATCCGGCCGAGTGAAGTCTCCGGCATGAGCGGTAATGAGGGAGCGGAATAATTTCCAATCGCCGTTCTTAACATTGTATTTATAGTCATTAGAATTGACTACGGTATCACTCGGGACCGCACGAGAAAACTCGTACACCAGTAAGCGGTGATCACTACATGACGCATCGGGAAGGACACGCCAATTCCTAATCTGGACGTACGCGCTAGATAGCGTGACGTCAATCGACGATTCGCCCGTTGGGCTACTATAGGTAGGTGGTGCATCGGGGGTGTTGTGAATATGGAGGTTAAACTCCGCAATAAAGTCTTCTACAGCGGTACGTCGGTCGCGGTCAGTGTACCTAAGCTGGCCGTGCCATAAGGGCGAGGATGCATTGACGTCGGCGCCAATAATAATTTTATTACCCGCGAGAGATTGTAATACGCGGCGAAGTTGATGTAAATGTGGCCTTACGGAGTCCGAGTACTGAAAATAGCAGCTTACAACGTAAAATCTAAACTGAGAAGACGAGACCTCGGCTACCGCACAGTGCGACGTTGAAAGGTTAGTTAAGGCCGTGACTGAAAATCTAGACTGAGGTGTGTAAATACCCGCGCGAGCTAGGTTATTAATTTGTACTATCTTCGACCGTAGCGACGCGAGTTGATATTGCTCCTGTACGAGCACCAAGTCTAAATTGTAATCGGAAACCAACTTTTCTAATTCTATCGTTGCGTGCTTATTATTGTGGAGGTTTAACTGTCCTATATTTAAACTATCCATACCGAGTCGTTAAAATAAGTTGCTCCATTTTAGACTTATACGTAGGACAATCTGGGGAGCCTGTGGGGTGGTCGGTCGGTTTTTTATATCGCAAACAACTACCGCAAACCGGCTTAAAGTCGTCTTTATCTTTTTTTGGGCAGCTATCCGAGCTATGACCTTCAGCGCAATGTTTACAGCATGGCTTTGTGTCACGACAGAATTTAGCGGTGTGCCCATACTGTTGACAGTTAGCGCAGCGCACGAGTTCGACGTCATCTACAAAGCGACACATCGCCCAGTCGATAAAAAGTTTTTCTTTTGTTTCGATGAGGTGTTGACGCACTTTAGGGTCTAGTTCGATACCTATCCATTTACGGTTATTGTATTCTTTGTTTAAAATACGACGTCTTACTATTTTTGTCGAACTCATGAATTGATCTTGTGTCACATTAATTTCGCCGTTTACGTTTTGGTTGTACAGGGATAATAGAAAATTATCGTCTGTAATGTGTTGTGGAACATCTTTGATGAGGATGCGCGGGCTACGCCCCTTGGGTGTCTCGAGACGGAGGCCGGCAGATTTTAGCGCTTCGACTGACTTTAATTTTTTAACTTGCGACTCGCTCGTGAGGCGCAGAAGCACGCCCGAATTAGCTGTTTTCTTAACGCCGTGAAATTGAAAACCGTCGGCCGGGTTTATGACCTTCATCAAAGCCTGCTTGGTCTCAGTTGCCGATTTTAATTCCGCCGATTTTTCTTGCGTGGGGTAGGCTATAACACATGGGAGTGGTTTACGTGTCTCGACGGGGGGAACCGATTTCGCGAGTTTCAGTTTGAGGGCCTCGGAATAAGAGACCGGAGTCGCCGCGGGGGCCGGTTTCACGACCTGATTAAGTTTAACGGATAGTAAATCTCGCTCCAAATTCGCGACTTTGGTTTCAAGTGACGAGTTTTTAATGGCAAGAAGAGAAACTATGGTTGTCAGTTTTTGTGTTAAGTTCATTATATCGGATTTATTGGCAAAGTTATTGCGCCTCGAGACAGTGTCGTTAGCGAATTCGTTAATTTTTCCCAAGTAGGAGGACGCTTCACGGACTAACTCGCAGTAATTAAACGAATCATCGACTGCGCTGCTAGTGTCTAATAATGAAATTACCGGGGACTGCGGTTCGTCCCTTATGGGTTGGTGACGTTTTTCGACTGGTGACACGGATGAAGGCGATAGTTGGGACAGCAAACGTTTACCGGTTGAAGTTGGCGGGGAACGAGGTATGCCGTCCCTTCTTTCAAATGGGTTGGTATTTTTATCTGGCGGCATGTTATTATGGCTAGACATTATGTCTTGTTTTCAAAGTTAACAACAACAATAACACTATTTATGACCAGCTGATCGCAAGGCCGGGCGCCCGGCGCAGCGCGCGCGGTACCGACGATACAATATTTTTACCTACCTACAATTCCTTACTGTTAAAAATGAACAAAGGAAAATTACTTACCGAGTTTAAATCCAATAAAATACGGGCAAATGTGTTCAAAAACTTACAGTAAACGTAGATTACACCGTTACCTAGCTTTTTACACACACTCAGCACGCAGTTAACGATTTTAACCACCGAAAACGATTTTAATTCCCGGAGCGCACGTCAGACGATGTTAACCGTACCGAGTTCGCGGAGGGAGGGGGTACAAGTAGGCATGTGGTAGCTTTATTTTTTAAAACCTTCTAAAGCATAAATCTCTCGCTTATATCACCCTTGGTTATAGTTATTGAAATGTATTCAAACCAACCATCATAAATCATAATAAGTATATTTACATTTTACGGCCTGTCACTACTATAATTAGCTCGACCTTCGCTAGACACGATGCCACGTGTCTACACTCTAGATCAGTATTTCCCAACCTAATTCAGCCACGGACCCCTAGGAAGTCGAGCACAGTTTTCACGGACCCCCTTAATAAAATAAACAGCAAAAAATCGGATTATGTATGGTCCAGAGTTGACACCACGGACACCCACAGGTTGGAAAACACTGCTCTAGATTACGGAAGAAAAGAAATAAAGTGTGTCTAATATTTAATAAAATTTGTATACCGGGTATATACATTAGATTTTTCTTATTGTGCTTTATAGAAACGAATTAATTTATTCGTTTCAAAATAATTACGACATTTATATTAATAATATTTTTCCTAACCGATGTCTAGAGAGTAGAGAAAAAATGTGTTTAAGTGGTAGTAGCTCCTCACAATTAATGTTATCAATAACTAGGTTGTAAAAGCCGCGCGGCACACAATGTAGTTTTAGTCTGCAGGATAACCTAGATCGCTTTTAACCACCGTCAAACTTAATTTCTACAGTGTATCGAAACTTTTAACGTTGATTGCCATAAATAAGTTATGTATCTTGCGTTATATCTCGTATTATTCCGGTACATTCAAATTAATTTTGACCTGAATGTAAATAAAAAAAATACTTTAACTACGACGTGTAGTTCTAAACTTATAGGTTTTATTCAATGGACTAGATGAGTTCTAATATTTTTAAGAATTTTTATCATAAATTACATTTAAGTTTTCTGCTAATTAATTTTGTAGAAACTCTTTCAACGTTATTTTATATTCATAATACAATTTATATTTACCTTTAATTTCTAATAGCACTTTAAATAATTATAACGAAAATGTTTAGAATAAAATTGGGTTGTTAAAATGTAATATAATATATTTCCAAGAACACGATACAAATGAATAATCTAGGGCAAGAATAGATGTCTAACGAATTCTTAAGAGGTTTTGTTACGGATTTAATATAATGGTTTTTTGATTCGTAACACCTGCTTTCTGTTAATATTTTACTGACCCATTTCGTAGTTTAATATTTAATAGAATATTTGATATCTGATATTATTCTATGAAAGCATTAACATCATCGACATGTTATAAATCTCGAGTCTTTTGTTAAATTACATTAATTGATAGTTTTGTGGGAAGTTAGAAATCAGACAACCAGCTGGAATCGAAATTAATGTTTAATCTTGATTTACATGACTTTCACGAAAATATGTTTTAATGATTTTTTTTTTGCAAAATATAATTTTTTGGATGTAAATTAATATTTTCATGAAATTAATTTACAAGGACATCTTAACCTATACGTATTGAGACCATATAGGTAATATGTATTGAGAGACTCAGGCAAAACATGAAATTTTTAATTTTAGTGTGACCATCATTTTTCCGCCTTTTTCATGTAAGTAGATCATAATAAAAATATCTAAAGGTGATTTTTTACACCTTAAACTCATAAAACAATAGTAAAAAGTTAAAAAAGCTTTTACACCCTAGATCTTGCTGGGAACAGGACAGGTTTTGAATTAAAGTCGCCGGAGACATTACTTTTACAGAGCGTTCAAAACCTCACTTGGTATTCCGACACGGACCGCTCTAGTGAATTTGGTTTTGTCACGAACTCGAGCCAGCCGAGCGAGATAGTGACGTTCTGAAGACGGAGCCGAAACTGGATCCGATGATTAAAACTTACGACCCACTTCCGAAGTGCTTACAGCATTGCGCTAAACCACGTTCCGAGGAAATAAGTTGAAGATAAATTAAGTTTAAAAAGTCCCCGATAAAAAAATCGTGTGACTCTCGAGGCAATCCTCGAGAGTCACACGATTATTTATTGCGTCAATACGCAATATAGCTATTTCAGTAAGCAGCTAAACTATCCGCATACGTCTCTAGTCGAACGGTCACAAGCACCGTACTGAAGTTTGCCGAACTGAAACGACGAAACGCCGCATTGCTGTGCCGGTGGGAGTGGGTTGTTAGGTTTATTTTCGTTACGGAATTTCTTAATTTGGTCGTCGCTCTCAAGGCCCGCGATAAAGGCGCAATAGCTTAAAAGCTCTAACTAGATCAACCCCAAATTTTCCAGCCGTAAGCAAGATGATTATAAACCCAGAGTTCTAGTTCCCGAGTTCCCTAAGGGCTCTTTTGAAAAGATGATCGAAATCGATCATTTGATGCTTCGATGCCAAGGACACACTCAGACAAACGTCAAACCACCCCTCTATTTTCTGCTGGGGGTGAAAGCAAGAATTTTGGGTTGGTTTTGACCAAGATACAACAAGTTTTTAAACGTAGTTCCTTATCGCGCGTTCGGCGTAAAGGGGGCTAGACAGAACGACATTTGACCTTGATTTGACCTCGACACTTTTTTATTAGTACCTGCATGTTAGGGGCAGATGGCGTTGATAGTTCAGTTTTTTTTTATATTTGAATCTTGAATACTGTTAGATGAATAATACACGCCCAGTCTGTCATCATTTGACTTAATTAATCTGAGACTGTTGCAGGAATTGTCTAAAAAATAATAATATTAAAGTAAATATTTTGACACTAGAATATCAATAGAAAAGCGTAGAAATTTGAAACAATTAAATTTTTTATTTGAGGTCGAATGTCGACCATTGGGTGATCTCTAATATTGAGAAATAGAATCCTATAATATTTGTTTTTGTTGTGTTGACTCCTAATCAATAATGTGTGTTGTTGTGATTTTTTTTACCTTTGTTTAGTTTTAGTTGTCATTTTAACATTTATTACAATTGCTAAACAAATTAATCGAAAGGAACTTCGTTCCATCCGGGTGTCCCTTGACACCTCTCTAGTTTTTTTTTTGAAGTTACATTTTTAATTAATGATGTTATACATTAATATGTGGAATTTGGATGCATAGCACAGAATTTTTGTTGGATTAAATGAATCAATATATTTTATTGGACGTCTACTAAATAGTCTGCACACCTTTACAACATAATATTAGAACAAATATAATTAACTAGATGATGCGGTGAACGTATCACTTCCACCCTTATATAAACCTTCTCTGGACTAGTAGTAGTAATGATGATGCTGATGATGATGGTGAATGTAATTAAGTAGAATAATATGATTCATGCCGTTCTTAAAACAAAGCCGAAACTCCCAAACTTGCATCTATAAAGATTCGCGAGTTCTTTCAGCCCCTTCCGAACCATGGTATACCTCGGTGAAAAATCTTACTTGTTGGTAGCATATGCATGCTTCTCACGAAATTGAAGTCACCACGTCATGTTTTCTATATAAATTTTGAGGAGTTCCCTCGATTACTTATGGATCCCTTCATCAAGTCATCACTTTTGTGAACATAATACCAAATTAGGATGATACTCAATACACCAAAAAAAAATTTTGAAAATCGGTTTACAAACGGCGGAGTAATCGTTGAACATAAGACAACGAACACTGATACAAGTACAACTTCACACGAATACAACACACATAAGACGACTTCCTCCATTTTGAAAGTTGGTTAAAATTGTAGCCTATGTGTTATTCTGATGTATAAGCTATATTATTGTAAAGTTTCATCAAAACCCATTCAGTAGTTTTTGCGTGAAAGAGTAACAAACATCCATACATCCATACTCCGAAACTTTCGCGTCTATAATATTAAGTAGGATTTCAAAATTACCTGAGCTAAAATAATATTTGCTGATTTATAAAAATGTTTGCAAATATGAATTTTAATTGCTTCAGTTCATTTTCCTTATAAAATGCCATATTTTCAAATATGTTAAACAGACGAAACTGTGAAGGGAATGAACAATATCAGCAATATTTTAAGTAATTGAATAAAACGTGTAACCAGAAGTCTAGACTAGACGAGCTGCCGACAGCATGCTCCCTACGTACCCTAATCTGACAACATCAACGTACGCTTTAATCATAGGGACTGTAGGGTGACTATAAGTTTTATTACTACATAGTATAAAATAAAATCGCTTTTTCTGTCCTCATGTCCTTTTGTTCTCTTTAATATTTAAAACTACGCAACGGATTTTGATGTGGTTTTCTTTAATAGATAGAGAGATTAAAGAGGAAGGTTTATAAGTATAAAAACAATAATTAAATAGTGGAGAAAACTCCGCGATGGTATATTACCTCTTATGGATATCCCACAAAAAAAATTTTGTCATTTTCTTTTTACTACATATTATAATGGCTAATTTTCGAAGCGATTTTAACCAATATGGCATTATTCCATAATCAATTAAATACTTTAAATACATTGCTGATTTAATCGAGACCTATATGGACTTTACAGCATAATATTATGATTAAAATGAATATTTTCGAAGATATTACAGATTTAAAAATTGCGGGACGTAGCTATTGCGGCAGTACCGGCCATTTATGCGGGCCACGGGTAATAAATAATATAAATCAAAACTACTAGTTCGATTTTAATCATTTTTTCAGTGAGTGGCATAGGCTACCTATCAAAATCAAAAATCAAAATAATTTTTATACAGAGTAATTGTTTTACAAAATTCTTTCTGAACGTCGTAACTAAGGTGCCTACCACCGGTTTTCTCACTATATTAAATTTTTATTCCTGTGTGATGATTTATTTAGTGTTTACAGAGCGAAGTAACCACTCCTTAAAAATGTAGTGCCTGGGACAAGATTTAAATGTCGGTATGGTTGCCCAAGCACATACGGCATTCTCGCAACATAGTCGGCCTAGTCCAGAGGAAAGAACTAGTCAATACGTCTGGGGCCAACTATGTGCGGGTTTCCTCATGATGTTTTCCTTCACCGTACGAGAAGTAGGCAAGGCAGAAGGTACGAGTAATTCTTTATTTTATAAAAAGTTTCTAATTCTATGTTCGATGTTCTACAGATTTAACAATACATTGCATACGTACAATAATTGCAGTAAAAAGTTCTAAACTTTTTAATTAAATTATTATCAAGGAAGTAAATAATTGCTATTTTTCAAACGACGCTCGTTAAATATTGAAGCGGTGTATAAGTGAATTGCTAATTCCAGTTTGCGAAAATTGGACGGAAGTTATTACATGAATAACCTTTATAACTTTGTACTCATTACTTTAGAGTACAGCTTTCGCCCACGTATAATCAAAAATTTAAAATCTGTTTCGTATTTCTAAATAATTTTGAAAGGTATTTTTCTTCAAAGTTTCGCAAGTCTATAACAAAACTAACTTCTATGATTATTAATGTTTACTCTGGACTACTTCAACTTACGCCCTCCAACCTCTCGTTATTTTGTATTATTATTTTTTAATAATCATAATATATTGTCGACTAATATTTTTTATGCCGTGCCTTTGCTCGAGACTTAGCAGTGCTGCCGTGACCTCAGATTCAGAGCAAAATAAAAAGGTATAATATTTATTAATTTTATGTAAGTATGAAATTAGTAGAATATCGCAACATACAACCTTTACAGACTAACTGATAACAGTGATATTATGAATAAAAGTAGCGTTATTTTTATCAGTAAACTCCTACAACACCCTCAATTAGTGGTCGCCCTGTCTCTCGGGCCTCGGCGCGCCGTTTATAATGACCTCGGCCGGGTCGTGTGTGTGTGTGTATCAATGGATCTGTTTGCTCAGTAGATGGGCGCTGGAGCCGTGCTGGCTGCTGACTCGCACAACGTTCAAATCTAATTTTAGCTTAGCTTTATACAATTTAATTTCAAGTGAAAATCCAGCTCGCCGCGTGGATTAAAATCGAAATTATTAGCATAACCGTTTTAGTTATTTTTCTGAGCGCATGCACTCAGAATATTAATGCTAATAGATTTCAGCATGTGATTGCTAAAATCGTATATTTTGTAGACACTCCACCAACATTAATAATGTTTCTGTCAAACCGATTCCATTCCCATTTTTTCAAATGTCAGAGGCCGCTCGGCCTTCGACCTCTATAGATCTAAGGACCTTTTACTTAGTATCATTCGTGTCACTAAACTAAGAACTGAGAATAAAATGTGAAACTTTGTAAGTAGTAAATTCAAAGCGATTAAATTTTATCTGGCACTGAGAGGTGCCAAAGCAAGCAGTATCAGTTGATTACGGGGAACTTTTAAAAGCATTCGTTCGCTCAGCGATCGGCACAGACCTAGATAATAATTAACAAGTTTCACAATAATTACTTTCTAGATATCTGCTACATTGTTTAGTTTCTTGAAATGCTTTCTTCGTCGTGAATAACGTCTCTAGTCCACACTCCACCGACGCTGCGAACGGCGAAACAGCGGCGAACCGATTTAGGCCGCGTTTCCACTAACATGGAGCGGAGCGGAGCCTAACGGCGCGGTGCCGAATTGACCAATCACCATGCTCGAAATCTTCGCTACGCTTCGCTGTCATTCCGCTGGAATAGCACGATTGGTCAATTCGGGCACCGCTAAGCTCCGCTCCGCGTCAGTGGAAACGCACTCTAAGGACCTTATCACACTGGCGATTAGCGAGCGATTTGCAAGCGACGCGACTGCGCAGCGCACACGCCGCGATGACGCCGCGATCGCGCGGCGTGCACGCAGCTTGCCTTCGTCGTTTTGGACACTCAGCAGCAAAATAGATTCTGACGTCACTACTCACTCCCTAGACGAGTTTACTATATATAATAATATTCTGTGTAGACGAGTGTACAAAATGGCGTCCACGCCACGCCGCAACGACGCTGTGCTGTCGCGACGTGCACGCCGCGCAGACGTGTCGCTTCCGAATCGCACGCTAATCGCCAGTGTGATAAGGCACTTACTGTCACATCCGCCACAATATGCAATTATATTGCAATTCGCTCTATGTTCGCATTTCGCAGCGTCGGTGTACTGGGAGCGTAAATATTGTTTTTGGTGAGTGATAGAGGGCTTTATCGATTGATTTTCAAATTGTAGATGAGTTTTACATCTGTTACTGTTAGAGTAAATAATATAAATGTAACATATTTTTATAACAAAAGCAATTTATATTCGAAAGCGACGTATAAAGAACTACGTAAATATCAAAGAAAATAACTTAAGTTACAATAAAGAGAATAAACCTAAAACGTCTATTTCAATAAAGAAACTCTCAGCTAGACCCAGCGAAATAATTAAATTTATATTTTTGCTACACGCACTTTGTTTCTGCGAGAAGAAAAAGTTCTAATAACTTAATTTTCCTCAACTTTGAACGTAAATTGAATTTAGTATTATATTTTATATTCGAGTGTTTGAAGTACAATAGGCACGGTTCACATTTATACTGAACGAGGTCAAACTTACTTTTGGCACATCACATGAATTTAGATTAGAATAACGACTGTTTAAGTCGAATGTATCTTTTTACTAAAATTAAATAACTTTTTGTATTTTATCATTAAACTTTACTAGCTGTTTTCCGCTTCTTCACGAGTAAAATAAAATGTCGCGTGACTCGCTAAAAAGGAGCCTTTTTAATTTTTATGGAAGGAAATAGGCAACTTTTTTTTCTTTCTATCAGTTCTTAATTTCATCAAAATTTGTCCAGGCGTGATGACCAATAAAATGCGGTATTGGCAGCAGCCAAGGCCAATTCATTTTTATAAATTGCAACTTTTCTGCTGTAATTCTGATGATGTGAGTGTCCATGGGCGATGGTAGTTAATTTCCATCAAGTGACCCGTTTGCTCGTTTGCCCCCTTATTTTATTTAAAAAAAAATCTAGAATTTCGTTTGTCGAAAAAAAAAGCTCTAGGGCTAGACGTTATCTTAAATCTAAAAAGAAACCTTGCAGCATGTGACACACAATTCAAAATTCTGTTTCAATTCTTACCTTAATGGAATGTCATCACAGTCAGGACTACAAGGATGGGTCTTCCTCTATAATATGTCTAAGAAGTGCTGAATATTCCATTTGATCGTTCGCTTTAGTCACGAAGTGTCCGCATGCATAAAGGTTCTACCGTCAAGACAGAATTGCTTAACTTGTCATGCATTCATGAATAATGTATATGCTTTCTGAATTTCAACCACTTTGACAATATCTGATTTTATATAAAATCATAGAGATGGGTTACTGACCAGTGACCACAAACATCATAAAAGAGTTGACCACAATTTGCATTCTTAGCGTTATTTAAAAAAAAATTACAATATCTTGTTCTAGATCCAGCCATCAACATTATCGGTGCTAAATTTCAAACTTCACCATGTTCCCAACTTACATTATCTATTTATTCAACCTATTTCTTTTTATCTATATTACTTTATAATAAAACGTTGTCCCCTTGTTTGTCTTGTATAAATACGATGTCATACAAATCGTTAACAATTAAACATTTACAGCAGGTTAAAATCATACGCATAATATAAAAATGCCATTGGCCGAAATATGTCTGTGTTTTATGACATGAAAATAAAATTCCCTTCCGTTGTTCATATAACTTTGACATTTGGCTCATACATCATGCGTTTTTCGGATTTGCTGCCCAGTACGTATTATGCTTACACAATGTTGAATATTTTAATTTTAAATCATCACGCACAAATCTTATCCAAATCGCTTGATATTTTATTGTGAAATGGTCGTATAATAATATTATTAAACAACATTAGTATTTTATGGTATTTTATGATATCGACGAGTCCTATGTATACACGTATTACAAGTGCAAAAACACGGTCAAATGTTCTACATATTCGATTCAATTTATTATCATAAAAACATGGGTTCGACACATGTAACTTTTGGATCCGAAGATGTTATAATCTGACTAACTGGGTAATTTGTCTCACACCAAATCAAACAACGTGTTTTCTTGAATCCCGTTTTAGGTATTATTTGAGACAGCAAAGAAGTAATACTATAATATAATGATTTGTAACATTTAAAGAAAAAGAAAGCCAAAATCAAAAGTAAAGCATTTTCCTAAATGTGGTCAATTATAACCAAGCTTAAATTATATTTTACAGTATCCGATTATATTTTTCTTTAAACTTTTTTACAAACACAAAGAGAAAATCTTGTGATGTGTCGACGAAAACGGAATAATTATCTACTATTATTTTACACAGTATAAAATAGCTGACTCGGTCACATTTGTGCCAATATCGTTCATGGGGCGTCTAGCTACATGTCATTACATAACTGACAGCGATATAGCCAGTGACAACGCAGCTTAACTCTTGATCAGTGTCACTCGAACAGCGAAACAGCTCAGGGGGGTGAGCCAAAATCTTTTCGTTTTCGCTTCGTTATAGAATCGCCGACAAAAATGTATGGAATCGACATAAGACGAGTCGAACGTCAACGTCGTAATAACGAACGCATATGTCAATTCCAAAAATAAACAACAGAACCAAACGCATAAAAAATTAAGCCAGTGTGAAGGAATTGGAAAGCCAAGCATGCTCAACTTCTTAGTCAACAAAGATCTGAACAACTCTCCCAGCTCTTCAGACAACAACAAGTCAGCCAAAACGTTCTAGCAACTATCGCCCCCCTCTGCAACAAATAATATTATAAATTTGAGTATAGAAAATAAACAACATCTTCCAAGACGGCTGGTCACCCTGGAAGATTACGACCACAACCCTCCAGAGAACAGTAGCACAAAAAATAAATTCTTTATACTTACATACAATGTTAGATCGCTTTCGTCCGAAGCACGTCTGATAGAACTAGCGGAATCGCTAAAAAATATAAATTATGATATAATAGGTTTATCAGAAATACGTCGCTTGGGCACAAAAATATTAGAGTACGAGAACTATATACTATGCCACACAGGAGTCACTCAAGGACAGTATGGAGTTGGTTTTCTTATAAGAAAATGTCACAAAAATATAATAGAGAGCTTCACAGGGATCTCAGATAGAGTTGCATTACTAAACATAGCCGTAAATGGTAAAAAAATGACACTTATCCAGGTGTATGCTCCAACTGAAACAGCAAGTGATAGCGACATTGAACTATTTTATGAGAACTTGTACAGAGCTATGGAAATCTCATATAATACTTTAATAATCATGGGCGACTTTAACGCAAAAATAGGTAAACCTAGAGTCGACGAATATTTAATAATGAAGCCAAATGGTTACGGAGAAAGAAATCCAAGAGGCCAAAGACTGGTAAACTTTGCTCTCGAGAACAAAATGGCAATTATCAATACATATTTTATAAAAAAACCAAAACAGAGGTGGACATGGCGCTCACCAGACGGAAAATATAAAAACGAAATCGATTATATCCTGACAAACAAACCTAGCATCGTTCAAAACTCTGAAGTACTAAACCTAAATTATTCATCGGATCACAGGCCTGTTAGAGCAACCATAATTCTATCTCAACAAAAAAAGAGCCGCTCTAGTTTTAATAACACTCAGAACTCTACATTAAATACCTTGCAGGGGATAACAGAATACAAAGAGTGTATTAAAACCTACTTAAAAAACTCACTAGATCGACAAGAAAATATCCCTATTCAAACGTGTTATGACCTCATACAAAATGCTATCACTCAAAGCCTCCAGTCCGCTCGGCCACCGGAAGAAAATAAACATAAAAGACACAAAATACTATCAGATAATACTCTAGCGCTAATGGAAAGAAGGCACATACTTCAAAATACTAAACATAAGACAAGATCAATGAAAAATGAGCTTACAGCACTATACAAACTAGTTAGCAAACGAATTAAACACGACTACACAAAGTACAGATTGGAAAATATCAAGAAACACCTCTCCCAGACAGGAAGCTCTAGGAAAGCCTTTAAAGAGCTGAAAACTAGTAAAAATTGGATAGACGGACTGAAAAGCGGGGGTAGAGTGCTAAACAGTCGCAGAGATGTTATTAAAATTGCAACAGACTTCTACAAAGAACTCTACAGCGCCCAAGAACGCGTTATCTACGATGCGGACGACATTGACTGGTCTAGCGCGTATTCTAAAGAAATCACACCATTTCATATAACAGAGACTGTTCAAGCGATAGAGAAATTAAAATCGGACAAATGCCCAGGCTCGGATAATATAACCAACATAGCAATAAAAACGGCCAAATCGGTACTTGCTCTACCCCTCACTAACCTTTTCAACAGAATTTTGGAGAGTTCTCAAATTCCATCACAATGGTCGGTATCAAATATAATTCTTATCTATAAAAAAGGAGACCCCTACGACATAGCAAATTATCGACCTATAAGCCTACTCCCTTGCTTATACAAGCTGTTCTCTTCTCTACTCAACCAAAGAATAAGCGCTACCCTTGAAAGTGAACAACCGGTGGAACAGGCAGGTTTTAGAAAAAGTTTTTCTACTATCGACCACATACACACCCTGGAGCAAATAATTGAAAAATACCAAGAGAGACAGAGAACTCTATATGTAGCTTTTACTGACTACAAAAAAGCTTTTGACACAGTTTCACATAGAAGTATCTGGAAAGCGCTGATAGAGCAAGGAGTAGAGGTAGGATACATAAATGTTATAAAAAGCTTATATGACAACAACATTAGCAGAGTAAAACTGGACAGAGTCGGTCAGAATTTCCCCATAAAGCGCGGCGTAAGACAAGGCGATCCGATCTCTCCCAAATTGTTCATATCCATCCTAGAATCGATCATAAGAAAATTGGATTGGAAAACTACAGGACTCTATATAGACGGAAAATATCTAAGCCACCTTCGCTTTGCCGACGACTTGGCTCTTCTATCTGAGTCAGTATCTGAACTACAGGGCATGACAGAATCTCTTAATGTAGTGGGTAGAGAGGTGGGCTTAGAGATGAATTTATCCAAAACAATGATCATGACTAATAGCTTGGAGAAAATAATAAAAATAGACAACGAAGCACTCAAGTACACAAATAAATATGTTTACTTAGGAAAACAGATCAGTTTCGGAAAAGACAACAACTATTCAGAAATAGAGCGACGTATTCAACTGACCTGGAATAAATACTGGAGTCTCAAAGAGATTTTCAAAAGTAACTTACCTGTTAGCATAAAAACAAAAACCATGACGAGCTGCCTGCTACCGTGTCTAACTTACGGTTGCCAGACATGGAAATACACAGTTAAAGTAAAGAGAAAAATTATTACATGCCAACGAGGCATGGAAAGAAGCATGTTAAAGATAAGAAGAATTGAAAAAATTAGACATACAAAAATAAGAGAGGAAACAAAAGCAACGGATGCTTTGTGCTACGCTCATAAATTAAAATGGAAGTGGGCCGGCCATGTAGCCAGATTGTCGGATGAACGTTGGACCATAAGAGTGACACGATGGAATGGCCCGCTCGGTAAGCGTAGCAGAGGCAGACCCCTTAAAAGATGGGCAGACGATATAAAATCTATAGCCGGGCCACGATGGACAAACATAGCCCAAGATAGAGAAAAGTGGGCATCTCTGGAGGAGGCCTTCACCCGCGGAGGGGTTCTGGATGATTAATAATTAGTTTAATTCCTACATATTTAGTTTTTTATTCTTAGTGTAATAATCGTCTATGAAATAAAGGCTTTTTTATTTTATTTTATTTTATTATGTCAATTCCATACATTTTCATCGGTGAGTCTATAACGAAGCGAAAACGAAAAGATTTTGGCTCACCCCCCAGAGGGCCTAGACAAGAGGCAAGCGATTATCGTAAACGCCAACGCCAACGCCACAAAATTTATGGGATTTGACATTAGTATTCACTAGCGAAGCGATGACTTATGTCAAATCGCATACATTTTGTTAGCGTTTACGATAATCGCTTGCCACTTGTCTACTAGGGCTGAGCCGACGCTGGCAACTCCTAAAACGTAAGGCATACGCCTAAAGAAGAAGAAGAAACATATTCCGCCAGAAATATCAAACCCTAGCTTGTTCATCAAAGGAACACAAGTTTGTCCCCTAATGAGCACTATGATACATTCCTGTATTCCGTCTCATTTTTACAAAGCAACAAATGAACATAATTTATTTGGACGTATATTACCGTAATTTGGTTAATACAAAGCTAGAAGCTGCGATATCCATTTGTTTTATTATGTTCATTACTCAGGGAGTAAGCCATATTGTGCGGATATAAATACTCAAACAAACACCCGTTTTATTCGTCGGCTAACGACACTGGCCTTTGCAAAAGATTTTTATAATTCCTTTCGATTCGTGCTGTAATCGACTTTTGAATTCCTTGTAAATGTCAAAACAAGTGTATTAATTACTATATTTTTGCCAAACAATGAAAATTCACTATCAGAGAATTGATCAATAAGCATTAAGCATGATAAGGTGGTTGTACGTTATATTTTGGTAGGGTTGTCAAGTCAATGTTACTCGTGAACTATACTTGGTTTAAACCCAACCAAATAACGTAGAATAAAAAAATTATACGTTTATTTAATATATATATTATTATTATATATAAAAAAAAAAATATATATATATATATATATATATATATATATATATATATATATATATATATATATATATATATATATATATATATATAACTCAGATCCATAAAATTGTTAGTAAAGAAACTTATCGCTATGTTAGTAATTAGTATTTTATTCTAAAGAGAGATTTAATCCTATTTATCGTAAAGTCGATTAGAGAACAATCCCCGCTGTCGACTATCTCCCTCAGGACACTGTAGCTGCTGCCGCGGACCCTGGCCAATAGCGATGCAGTCCTTTTGCGGAGTATAGCTTCAAAACTACCTACATCTGCAAAAGCAAACATCGCCGAGGCACTACAGAAACGCGGCAGCCGCAACAGTGCTCTAAAAGCATTATTATATTAAATGCGTAGGGCATTGTCTGTTTTAATTTTAATCAATATTTTTATAATTACATCCTAAAATAAATGTTTAATTTTATTTTTAAAACAAATAAATTGCATTAATTATTTTATTGATTTTAGTATATTAATCTATAAAGATTTGTTAGTTGTTAATTAAATAATTTAACAAGAAGTTATGCTCATTAAAATTGAAATTAACTAATCATGTATAATTGTTTTGTGCGTGTATATTATAAATCATAATTTATTCTGTAAAGTTATTTTAACACAAGTAATGATTTTTGTAACAAGTGTTGGGAAATATTGAATTTAAATGATATTGAAATGTCATATCCGGTAACAGATCTTTGGAGGGAAAAGTGAGGGGGAAATACTATAAAAGTTCCTACTTCACCACAAACTGGGATTGTCTCATCCTACAATTTATGGAAGCCGTGTCTCCAGAGTACTAAGTCGTGTCTCCAGTGTACTAGTGCTTAATAATATAACTTTAACAGTGTAAAATAGTGTATTCAAGTGAGATCAGTGAATTGTGACAACGTGAATTATAAAGCGTTAATCAATGAATAAATGAATAGTGTGCAGTGAGTTTGGCTGTTTTATTTCAATAGTTAGTAACGCTGAAAAAGTACGGTACCCGCGCGAAAAACTAACAGAAGTGTAAAGTAGTTGCCAGCAACATCTAGGTTCAGAAAGAAAAGTCGCGAAGATTAAAATATAAAATAAACTGCGATAAAACTTGGACTTGGTTTTTATTTTGAGTGTATTCTAGCAAAATCCTGAGTATTATTCGAAGTCAGCGTTCTCTCCGCGGAAATTTTGTGTCCTGAGGGCGTTCTCAATACGAGGCGACGATCGAGTATTGTGAGGTTTCTTTGGTAATAGCCAGATGGTTTGCATTGCTAAAGTCCGGTTGCACAGAATATACAAACATCGTCGCAGCTTGTGATTTTTCTGACACGATCTATTACTATCATGCACGAGTTCGCGACAATGTCCGAAGAACTATATGAAATAGCAAGCTACAGATACGATTAGATTTTAGTAATTACAAAAAAAAATATGTAGTTTGTTGTGAGTATGCTGACAAGACAAAATTTGTATCTTCAAAGTTGATATTGTTCTATCATCTATCATTTTTGACGTGGGAGAGCCATCCTTCGGCACGAATGGGCCGGCTCGACCGAAGAAATACCACGAGCTTACAGAAAACCGGCGTGAAACAGCACTTGCGCTGTGTTTCACCGAGTGAGTGAGTATACCGGAGGCCCAATCCCCTACCCTTTTTCCTTCCCTACCCTCTCCTATTTCCTTCCTCCCGCCCTATTACCCTATTCCCTCTTAAAAGGCCAGCAACGCACCTGCAGCTCTTCTGATGCTGCGAGTGGCCTTAGGCGACGAAGTTACTTACCATCAGGTGACCCGTTTGCTCGTTTGCCCCCTAATTTCATAAAATAAAAAAAATAAAAAATATCAAATAAGATCTGAATCGTACATAAAAAATACTCAAATCATTTCCCTATTTTTTTTCGACAAATTATAGGTCACTTTTTTACGCTCCTGTAAGACGTAATGTTTGACAACATATTAACAATACTCCTAATACATGTTATGAGTGTTATTAACGTGGGGGTTGTTCCGATACTATCGAGTATGTTATTAAGCTCTTATCTTCTATTATAGGCTTGTTATTGAAAATTACTGTATCGCTCGCAAAATATTACAGAAGCTTATACGACCGTTAACGGGTATTTTGATTTTATGACACAGTACACACCAACGTATAAATCAATAGTAATACATAGTAAGACTTTTCCGATACTAGCATAATATTATCTTGTATTTATATCTGATGCATACCTGTCTGTAAAACTACATTTAATATACAGTCAGGTATATTATTTATTTTATTTAAAAAATAACACTTTTACTTACCGTTTGTTGCACATTTTTGAGAATGCTGTTTGATAGGAAACCGATTGAAAAAGGCACAAGGAATCTGCTTTCAATATGTTACTAAAATGTAATAGAACTGAAGTACGGCATATATATTAAGGCTTGTAGATAACTTCACACTGTACAGCTGATTGCAGCCTGATGGTGGTTCGCCAAACCTTCACAGTAATGGCGGCCCTACGCAGTCGAGTCTGATGCGTACTAAAGGGCTCTTGAGACGTGAAATAATTAAATACACGTGGAACGAGTCAGGAACCTTTAATTATGATTTAGCGCAATATCATATTCTATGTTGTAGGATATAACATCTTTTATTTTAAGCGATATCCATACTAATAAATGCGAAAGTGTGTCCGTTTATTTGTCTGGTATCTCTTCACGTCTAAACCGCTGAACCGATTTTGCTGAAATTTGGTATGAAGATACTTTGAGTCCCGGGAAACGACATAAAATATTTTTTATCCCAGAAAAATGTACGGTTCCCGCGTGATAAGGCGTTTGAGTTTGGACGCAGCGTTGTTGCGTACGTCATCAATCCGATCGCGAACGAGGCGAGCCCTAGTATATCCCACAACCTGAACATTTTGTGGTACACTTTACGGAAAAAACTATCACGCCTATTGACTTGTACTTTAAGGGTTGATTCAGACCGCAACGCGACGCGTAGATGCATTTCTAAATTTGTATGGATTTGACAGATTTCAATTGCGTGAGACGTCTTGCGAATCTGTCAAATCCATACTAATTTAGAAATGCATCTACGCGTCGCGTTGCAGTCTGAATCAACCCTTACATAGTAATTTTTATTTATATGTAGGTAGATGTGTTATCATCGGTCAATCAAGGTATTTTATATGTAGATGTGTTATCATCAGTCAGTCAAGGTGTGACGACGCGAGCCCTCACAAAGCTCGGCTTGTAGCTAGTATTCTAAAACTGTTGTGTATATAGACACTATTCTGTTCTCTGTACTATAAGATGTAGCTCGCAACTTCTTTCAACCTTACAGTTTTTGTAACCTTTAGTTTTTATTAAGAAGATAGAAACTATCTTGACGCCGAGGGTTCAAAGTATTACTTTACCAAATTCCATTTAAAACGGTCCAGCAGCAAAGCAAGACGATGGAATAGGCAGATAAAGTTTAATATTTATAATTATAAAAGAAAAGACTCATAATTATAATTTAACAATAAACATATTATTAAAGGAATAACTAATTAACAACTTTTACGAATAGTAAATCACTCAATACGAATATCGTTCAAAAGGCCATTAATTGAAAACGCGTAGCAAAGTTTCAGTCGCGCCTATCAATTTTATAAGCCCGGGTCTTTGTTCTGACAAAAATAACAAATGTATTGTTCGTATAAAATGTGGGAATGTCCGTCGGTCACACTCTGTTAGGCCGCACACGTGGGCTGAGGCAATACCAACGACATCATTCTGTATAAGCCTTTTGTGACTAGCTATCGCCATTTTCCATCAGGTTTTGTTAATATCTTTTTATCATGTATGTAAAGCCGCGATTGTGTAAAAATCTTATAAGCGATTAATTATAATTTTGAAAATGGCCGAACTTTAACTTCCTTGCTAATCTAAAGATCGAGTCTGAGTATACACACGTTATACTCAAACAATATTTTTGGCCGTATTGGGTGCATAGTAATAGTAATTCATCAAATGTTTTTTTTTTTAAATGAAATAAGGGGGCAAACGAGCAAACGGGTCACCTGATGGAAAGCAACTTCCGTCGCCCGTGGACACTCGCAGCATCAGAAGAGCTGCAAGTGCGTTGCCGGCCTTTTAAGAGGGAATAGGGTAATAGGGGAGGGTAGGGAAGGGAAGGGAAGGGAATAGTTGAGGGTAGGGAAGGGAATAGGGTAGGGGTTAGGGGATTGGGCCTCCGGTAAACTCACTCACTCGGCGAAATACAGCGCAAGCGCTGTTTCACGTCGGTTTTCAAATTGTAAAGACATTCTAAAATAATTAAAGAACTTACGGCCTGTCCACATCTCCACGTCACTACGTCATCAACGTGGACCGGTGCGGCAACGTGGCACGGTACGTTGACGTGACGTGAAAATTTACGTCAACGTAACGTGAAACTGCACGTCACGGTTTAGATACATTTTACGACTTTTTTTCTTAAATCTATCTCTCCGTTTTCTTAACAATAGCAGAAGCAGAATACTATTATGCGGTCTATATCTAGAAGAATGTAGCAGTTTTACAAGGCATGGTAACGTTACAATATTGCTACATCGTGACGTTACGTTTTTACGTAACGTTGACGTAAATTTTCACGTCATGACAGCGTACAGAACGACGTTACAGAACAGTTCCACGTTGAAGACGTCGTGACGTGGAGATGTGGACAGGCCCTTAGGCCCGTATTGTCTTAAATCTGGCTACAAACATTCCATGCGTCAGTGTATCTCTTAGTGTTGTGTGCACCCAATATTCTCTTTGCCTTTGTCGTCGTCTTTTGTAACGACAGTAGAGGCGCCAAACACAAGCAATCTCTTCAAAGTCCATTTTTATACTGAGCCAAAAGTATATTCGCCCTACTAACGCTCGTCGAACGCCGTGCTAAGCGCAGTGTATGTGCGCGACCTACGCGCGCTCAACGCAACGGCAGCGCTGCATCGACGCAACGCTGCCGCAACGCGCCGTGCAGACTGGCTCATCAAGGCTAGCTGCAGTAGGCGTAGACGTGCGTAGCAGTGCTACGAACTCGTAGGGCTACGAACTAGCAGTGCTACGAACTCGTAGGGCTACGAACTAGCAGTGCTACGAACTCGTAGGGCTACGAACTAGCAGTGCTACGAACTCGTAGGGCTACGAACTAGCAGTGCTACGAACTCGTAGGCTACGGCATTTTGTAGCATCACGTAGACCCAACGTAGCGGACGTAGCCGCCTGCTACGCCGTCAAGCGAGTATCGTTCCACCTCAATAAGTCGACGCATAAGGAAATAGGATAATAATATAGTCTATGCTTTTTAAAATATAAGTTAGCCCTTAAAAATAGGTTTATTCATACCAATAAATAAGTAAAAATAATCTTGAGATAGCCTTGTTAAAACTTAAAATTAAAGAAATTAAATAAAAAAAAAGACTTCAAAATTAAATAAATTCGATTTTTCACAACGAGACTTCAAATAAACTGGTATTTATATAAAAATATACTTACGAGTAAAAGTAGACACTGAACTTTTTTCAAGTTTATAAAACTTTTACTTCAGAGAAGGAGAACTATTCAAAACATAATAAGTTCAGTTAAGAGTTGATTACACATAGCCAGTTAACCATTTGCTGGCGCCAACAACCTCCCCCTGTTTACAAAGTCATTTTGTGGTTTTGTTCATCATGCACACACACTAATAACAATGACCTATTTTTCTACGACTTGCGTTGAAGGGAAAGGAAATTCTTCTGAAAGTCGACCAGATGAGATAAACAGTAAATAGTTTATGAAAATATTTTCTCTAATTATTGTTTTGTATAATATACAATATACTTTCACTGTATAATGGATATTATACAGACACAATACATGGACCATCATACAAACTATTTAACATACATTGACTATTAAAAGTCACTGTCACAGACTGTCTTTTTATCCGACCTAAATATTCCAAAAAGATATTATAACGTCGCAAACTTATTTTAACATAGCGTAAACCCAGACCCTGCTACGAAAACTTTGTTTGTAGTGTGCCTCGTCACATGTAAACCTCATTGATTTGTATGCCATAAGTTATGCCAAAAATCAAAAATAATAATAATTTCTGTTACTAAATAAGTATGCGACTATAGTTCATAGTTTTCTCGCTTACTGAACCACTGCTAGTGCTGTAACTGTAACGAGAAATAATATTAAGAGTCCGGATGCCATCGCAGTTCTCATACAAACGTAATACCAAGATAATTTTCCATTTTCCCAATATTTACATACCAAAAATATGAACGATTACAATATTTACATACTAAATTGTAATAGTTCATATTTTTTGGTATGAAAATATTCTGCAGTGAATCTTTGTACAGGAACCTAGGTAATTACGATCTTAAGTTGAATAATAACTCAAATATGGTAAATATTCTCGTATGGGAAATTATCTTGGTATTACGTTTGTATGAGAACTGCGATGGCACCCGGACTCTTAAGTTCTAATCCAAAAGCGTAATAAACCATTTCGATTACAAAAATAGTAAATACAATCAGTCGAGACGTTCTAATTGCGCTTTTGCATTCTGCATCAGCGAAGATAAGTGGGCGACCCGGGTCCGCCTGCGCGGCGCCCCCCGGCCTTCGCCCCTCGGCCTCCGCCCCCCGGCAGTGCCGCGCCGCCCGCGCCCGGGACTACACGTGCAGTGCTGTGTTGTGTGTGTGTGGATGTTTGTTACTGTACGGATTCAATTATGTATACGTAAGTTGCATTTTTTATTCCGAATTTTTGTGGAATTATTTCTGTGTGGTATTGGTGGAAGCAAAAGTTTACAATTCATTGAGGTTAGAATTAAGAGTTGCCTTATATTTACTGTTAAGGTTGTGTTTTGGGGTAAGATGATAAATCTAGCGAATTTTAGCTATCTTCGGGCTAATAACAATAATATTTATTTCGGCATTAAACAAACCCACTTGAACTTGTTTCCAAAAGTCTTATACTATGTGTCCCGACACCATTGTCCGAGCCATTAATATGGCACATTTTATCGAAAAATTGGCTGTCATTTTTTTCTCTATCGTTTGTAAATATCATATGGACATACAAAAGTCTCATTTGATAGCTTAACTGGTGTCGGGACACATTGTATATTAAACTATTTATGTATGCAGCCCGTGATGTCCTAATGTATTTATGCAACGTCCAACTAGATAAGCTGTGTCTTAATTAATACGTCCTGCTTTCTGCTGACTGCAATTTCCATTAGCTCCTTACCACTAGATCAATCTGGAATGGGTTTCAAGATTAATTCAAGATATAGTCTTTAATCAAACCAACAATAAAAATAAAAAAAAAACAATTAGTATATTTGATGAAGTTTGATAAAATAAACTTATGAATTTATGGGCTTATTCTTCTTCTTAAACAGGTATGATAAAATATGTGGATTTTGCTGAAATTTAAAATGACGATACTTCGAGTCCCAGGAAAGGACAGGATACTTTTTATCCTGGATATAGAACAGTTGCCGCGCGATAAACGAATGTTTGTGCAATGGAGTTGCGGGCGCCATCTAGTATTTTTATCGCACTGGGATTTTTGTCCAATAAATATAATCTGGTAGTTTATAGGTTACAAACGAAATAAATTGTATTCAAGAACTATATAAATAAAAATTATTTTCAAAATTTTGTTAGTCTTGCTATCGACGGCTGAACCAATTTGGTTAATTTTTATCTCGAAATTCTCGTAGAAGTCCAGGGAAGGCTTAAACGATGATATGAAGTTCACGGGTCATCCAGTATTACAATAAGTTGAATTGATTACAATATTGGTATGATTACCCACAACCGTTTGTGGGTATCATACCAATTTATACTATAAATTACTCCTAAATTATTATGACCTGTCGTCTGAGAAAAGCTTGTGATTTCTAAATTCTAAATAATAAAAGTATATTACAAATTTAGGTAATTTTACTGTTGCTACATAATATTATGGTTCACTGATTTTAATAAAAAATATTAAGTACATTTTATTTTTCATTTTTAGAGTTCCGTAGTCCGTACCCAAAGACTAAAAAACGGGACTCTATTAAGACTTCAAATTGAAATTGAAAATTTTACAGATTGTGTATATAATAATTATGTTGCCGCTTTAACAATAAATACTAAAAACAAAATAATATCAATATTTAAGGGGGGCTCCGATACAACAAACGTGATTTTTTTGCCTTTTTGCTCGATATCAATAATGGCAACAGTAAGACTTGAAATTTTCACAAAGCCCTTAGATATACGTGTTTCTTAATAAAAATAATAATATTTAAATAAAATTAAAATTTAATCCTATAAAAAAAATCACTTTGGCCTATTTTTGCTCTACAACGGTACGGAACCCTTCGTGCGCAAATCCTACTCGCTCTTAGCCAATTATTTTTTATTATGATAGCGGCTGATTCGGGCGGTCTAAAATAAAGAATATAGGTACTGACTTTACATAACATTATGAATGTGTATCCATCGAACTTGGCATTCATGTCGTTGCCATGTGCAGCGAGGCATATTAAATCACTATAAAAATGTTTAATTTGAAATTGAAATTCTAATTAGTAATATATAAAGGATATTTACGATACCCGTTTATAATAATATTATACTTGTATGACATAATCTAATTCACAATTTACTTTCATATTGTATAAGTTTTTCTTGTTACTGACCAATTTACTAGTTCCAATAAAACATGTGTACAACTCATACGTTGGAAAAGTCACTTCAAATACAAGTGAGCATTGTGCAGTTTATCCACAACAGAATTTAGGATAATTTAATATTTTTTTAATTAATTTAACACATCGATCGTGGAAATGGCAGACACAATAGATTTTAAAATGTTATGGGACAGCCGGGTGCCGCTTGGGAATTGATGGGTTAAGTTCCTTTAACATCAGGGTTATTAGCGACTACAATAAACTACACGTAACAAAAACTTAAATACATTTAAATACATTTCGGGATAGTAATGTTCGTGTGTAGCGACTATAATTGACTTGTAAAACTAACTCAGTGCCGGGTGGTGATCGATTGGCGAGCAATTTGGATGCCGCTGCGTAAAAAACTAAAACGTACGCAGTCAAGGACTTAGAGGTAATTAATGCCTTTTCAGGCTATATTTACTATTATGCTAAAATCTGGAATGAGCTGTCATTAGCAGTATTTCCGGACCAATACGACCTGTAAACCTTCAAAAAGAGAACGTATTCCCTCTCAAAAGGCTTGCAAAGCACCTGCAGCTCTTCTACGTTGCGAGTGTGCATGGGCGACGGTAGTTACTTTCGATCAGGTGACCCGTTTGCTCGTTTGCCCCCTTATTTCATAAAAAAAAAACAAGAATTTCATTTGTCGTTGAACCGTACAGTTTTCCGGTATAAAACGTAACCGGTACTCAAACGTTATCTCCATACCGAGTCTTATCAAAATCGGTTCAGCAGTTAAGGTGTGAAGAAGCAAAAGACAGACATACAGACCTACATACAATTTTTCGCATTTATAATATTAGAATTATTAGATAGAACTGTAGGTCCAGTAGTTAAGAACTCCCTCTTGATTCAATAATTATTATTTGTAAAGTTTTGTGCTCCTTCTTGAAATTTCAATGCAAATATAATATTTATGAAAATGTTGCAATTGAATCGTTAAAAAAATATAAAAGAAGGGCCACTGCAAGGTTCATATTATATAAAATATTGTTTGCTTTTTAAATTACGAATTAAAAGTAACTTGAAACGGAACGGATTTCAAAACACCAATCAGCATTCAGTGACATCACACATGCTATCCCCGCGTTCCATTTAGCGTTAAAAACGCTCAAAATGTCTCCATTTTGAGCGTTTTGATCGTTTTTAATGCTAAATGGAACGCGGGGACATGACAAGTTTTTGAGAGGTATTTTTGCAGTAAATTCCTGTGTTTTTATTTTTTTTAATATACTTATGGTCTATTCTACATGGAGTACATTTTTATTTCGTAAAAATTGTCAAAAATAAAACTGATATAGTCATGAGCTTTAATAAATTAAAAGTTATTTTATTAATTTAAAGCCTATGTTGACATTTACAATTACAAAGAACTGGCAGATTTATTTGTAAACTGACAGTAAAGTAAAAATTATAATTATTATGTATATAGTATTTTTTAAATGCTTCTACACTTAAAATACAAAAATAAAAATAAATTTAAGCTTAAACCTCATTGAAGAGTAACAAATGGCCATAATTTTTCAGGTTCAGCTTTCAACTGTTATTAATAGGTCTTCTGTAGAAAATTCTTTGAAGATATATCTGTACTATGTTAATTGTTGTTATTACCAGAAAAAAAACTGGTTATTCCTCTATGTTATTACTATTTTACAAACTTCGTAGTGTGGTATTTTCAATTTCTTCGGCAACGGTATTTTTAAAGTATCGAAAGGAAATAAAAAAATAATTCAAATAAATTTATATGACTAGGTACATAGTAAATTCATTTTTAACGACTATTTTTAGGGTTCCGTACCCAAAGGGTAAAAACGGGACCCTATTACTAAGACTTCGTTGTCTGTCCGTCTGTCTTTCACCAGGCTGTATCTCAAGAACCGCTGTAGCTAGACTTATAAAATTTTCACAGATTATGTATATCTTTTGCTGCTATAACAACAAATACTAAAAAAAAAATATATATTTAAGGGGACGGGACCCTTACAACAAACGTGATTTTTTTGGCCTTTCTTGCTCGATATCAATAATGGCAACAGGTAGGCACTTGTGATTCTCACTAAGGCCTAAATTATAATATGTGTACTTTAATAATTAATAATACTTAATATTAAAATATAATAAAAATTAAAGGGGGGCCATCCCATACAAAAAAAAAACAATTTTTGGCTTATTTTTGCTCTATAACAGTACGGATTCTCTTTTATATTTTAATATAACAGAGAATCCGTAATACACATTTATAAAATATAACAGAGAACTTCGTAACCAGCCTCTCATTAAATATCTATCATCCATCGATGGATTCTTGTAACGTGGAATCAGAGGTAATATCTCTAAGTAATTTCTGATAGAGAAATAATATGGCATCAAATCGTAATAATCTATTTTCTGTGATGAATTCGGTAGTGTTTGTATTATTTATAGTTTGTATTTTATGAGTTAAGCTCATTATTTGACTATAAGTTTTTAGCTTTTGATTAAAAAGTAAATCAAGAGCTTAAGAACTACCGGTTTTTGTCACCCGTGTAAGAAAGTTTATAAAATTATCACTGATGATCATAATCAGAATAAGGAGAATCATCAGAATGACCAAACGCCAATCCGCCACCTTGGATGTCCGCCATGCTTGATTTTAGTGACGTGACTATGTGACTATTTTTTTCGTATTCCTGAGAGCAAACCCTTTCATTTGATACAATACAATGGGAATACATTTCAAATATTAGCCTGTCCGCCATCTTGGGGAGGCCGCTATATTGGATTTGTAGTGACGTTTCTTAGCTAGTAAGTAGTCATGTATTGTCATCAGAACTCAGAGCGTGTGCAAAATTTCATCCTAATCGAAGACCGGGAAGTGGGTCAAAATATTATTATTCCAAGATTTCCTTACATAGTTACAAATGAAGCTAATATAAGCGTGTTAAAAATTATCCAAATCGATACAGCGGTCGTTCTTAAGTTTTGACGAGACTAACAGAATTGAAAATTTATTTTTATTAAGTACACATAATTTATCTAAGATAATTTGATATTGTAGGTCAAAATTTAAATATTTCCCCTTTCGATAAACGCTTCCAAGCATAAATTCTGATAATAAACTGTTTGAATGACTCCACAGTTTACGCTTTGCGGTGATAAACTTGGACATAAAAACTATCCATTTATAACTGGAATAGATATTTCTCAGTCTGAATATCGAATACACCGAGTATCAAATTTTTAGAACAAGTTGAATATAAAATGAAAACTCAGCCTGAACATAATACCAACTTTGTGCATTAAACAGACCCTAACCTACTGAACGGATTTGCGTGAAATTTCGTAGAGTTTGAAGTTTGAATTAACATTTAAGCTTTCCTTTTTAGGGTTCCGTACCCAAAGGGTAAAAACGGGACCCTATTACTGAGACTTCGATGTCTGTCCGTCTGTCTGTCTGTCTCCAGGCTGTATCTCAAGAACCGCTATAGCTAGACTACTGAAATTTTCACAGATTATGTATTTCTGATGCCGCTATAACAACAAAATATTTTTTTTATTTCAGGGGGGGTCCCATACAACAAACGTGATTTTTTTACTCTTGTTGGCTCGTAATCTATAACGACAACATGTAGACACTTGAAATTTTCACAAAATCCTCAATTATATGTGTACTTTAATATTAAATAATATAATTAAAATAAAATAAATAATTAATCCCATACAAAAATATATTTTTTTCCTACTTTCGCGAGTCTGACTCGCACTTGGCCGATTTTATTAATATATTTAAATTTCTATTAATCATTCAACATCAGGTTAATGTTGACACAGTAGGACAGCCTTACACATTATATAAGCACCTGCATCGTAGGTATCGCAGACACAATAGATTTTCAATTGCCGGCTGCCGCTTGGGCATTGATGGATTAAACTAGATGAAGCCCGCAACAATGATGCGTGAAGACTCATTTATCGCGCGGGAACTACATTTATTCAGGGATTAAAAGTATCCTAAGTCCTTTCCCGGGACGCAAAGTACCTATAATACTCTAAACCAGCCAAGTCGTTTCAGTGGTTTGGGCGTGAAGAGGTAACAGGGTGACGGTCAGTCAGACAAACTTTTGCATTTATAATATTAGTATGGATTTTGTAGTTCGAGTTCTTTTTAAAAGCGATTTAAAATATTATACTTCGGAAATGGTTACACACTCGTGCCATCATGGCTTACCCACGTACAAGCGTTGGTGTTCACTATTCCTGTTCGCCTCGGTTTCTTAAACTTACCGCTTGGATTTGTCAGTTCAGCGACAAAATATGGGCTACCGAGTATAACGGAAATTGTGAATAACTCCGAAGAAGATCAATTCTAATAATATTTACACGTGGGAGAGCCATGCTTCGGCACGAATGGGCCGGCTCGACCGGAGAAATACCACGTTCTCACAGAAAACCGGCGTGAAACAGCGCTTGCGCTGTGTTTCGCCGAGTGAGAGAGTTTACCAGGGGCCCAATCCTCTACCCTATTCCCTTCCCTATCCTCCCCTATTCCATCTTAAAAGGCTGGCAACGCACCTGCAGCTCTTCTGATGCTGCGAGTGTCCATGGGCGACGGAAGTTGCTTTCCATCAGGTGACCCGTTTGCTCGTTTGCCTTCTTATTTCTTAAAAAAAATCTAAACTGAACTGATATTTTAGGCACCAAAATCTGGCCCAATACTTGCTTTACTAGTGTCCAGAAATAGTCATAGTACTTTCAGCTCTATGTCTGGACGGCCACGCTACTTCTTATAGAGTCAATACATTTAAATTCGAAATACAGAACCTATTGAGCTTTCATACAATATTGTAATGTAAATATGAAATGTTCTTCAATACGAGCACTTGTATGACGTGTTCCATCAGTTATTCATGATTTATTCGAAGCGTGTTCAAATTTTATACCATTTATGGAATTTAACAATAATATAATATTCGTCCGTTTAATTATTGCTTATCAAAATAAAGTTTAAATGGATGTAAAATGTGGCCAGTTAATTTTTATTGATATTTTATTGAGTAAAATTATTACAATAAAATTAGTACGTCTCAATTAGTGGATCTAAGCGCATGGAAGTGCGTAGGCCAAGTTCCAGCTGGCCGCGCGCTTGCCGTGCACTATTTACACGAATCGTTTAAATTGACACGACGCATTTTGTCACCCTGTAGCTAAGTTTCTATTGCAAGTGCAAACATAAAATTATGTCAACGTAATAATTATATACTACTACTTAAGCAGCATACCAAATTTCATAGATATAGCTTCGGTAGAAATATTATGTCCCTGTAAAAATAGCTAATTTTGGCACTCACTCACTCACTGAACGGTTATAAAAACCTCTAGACCACTTTCAATTGTCCTAGCGTTATGTTCAGGACACAGGTCCTTAAAAATTAAAAAAATAAAGAATTTTTATAGTTGATCTGTGTTTGGTCGGTAGATTTTTTTTCTATGTACGTAATATTAATATTTATTTAAAATAATGGATAATATTTCAAACATCAAACTATCAATTAGATGAACAAAGAAAAATAGAAGTAGAAATATAAATTCGTATTTTTTATTATGTTACGTACATATTTTATGGTATAGAAATAAAGTGAACTAGTTTTTGATCCGCCTCCAAAGTGATCCACAAGTTAATCCCCTTCCGTTTGTATATTTCATAAAATGTATGTACAAAACTCTATGCTATTGTACTTATATAATTTTACTTTTTTATACTTCACAAACCCGTGAAAAATTAAAATACTTGCCTAACATTTTATACAGGCTTATTATAGGGTTGTTTATACTCATGAAGACATGTTGAAGTACAATAACTATCCAACCAGCCACAAGAGTCTCCCGTGTTGGATAGCCTTGAATTATTCAGACTAAAATCTTTAATGTAAATTCACGTCCATTTGGGAAATTTTCCCCTCAAGTATAAAATTTAACACGGATGTAAGCCTCTGGCCATCCTAAGTACACACTTAAAGCGAAATTTCAAAACTCCTGACCTTTTACATAAAATACCTTTTTATATCGCCCTAATATATTTGATAGAATACATTAATGAAAGGGAATAATTAATTTTTCACCGCTTTTTTACTGCTTTTTCCGTTGCTTTTATCTTTACTTTTTTAATTAGGATTTTTTACGTTACGGTGTGGTTACTCCTTCTTATTATTAGGTATTAAAGAGTTTCATATTATGAATTGTTAATGTGTAAACGCCCTGATTAAAGCTATTTATTAATTTTAATAAGTATCATTAACGTTGGATTAAAGTAACACAACCGTTCCCAGGTCACATATTGTGATATTATGGGAATATCACATGTGAGCATGAAATACGTCATAATGCTTTGATTTCAATTATAAGCATCCTATAAAAGGGAATTCAGTGCTTTCAGCATCTGCATCCAATGTTTCGAATATCATACTAATTTCATGAATGCGAAACGGCACTTATCTATCTGTCTGTTTCATTTTCATGCTTGATTCGCCAGATAGATTTCCATTAAAGTAAAAAAACAAATCCAATATTACTTATTTTCGTGTAAACGAAGTTTCGAACAATATTAAGTTTAGTAATAAGTAATAACTACAATGAGAGTTCTTTTATTAACCAACACTACAAATTTTATTAACCATTAGCTTTGTCCACACTGTGCCTTTTTGTTTTTTGTTCGTCAAAGGCGCAGTCAACAGCGAACGTGAGGCATGCCCGCGACGCATGCCTTCTGACCATATCCAAATTCGCTTTGTTATTAAAACTGACAGTTGGCGTTGCGTTCGTTGACGAATTCAATTACAGAATGCGCCAAAACGAAAGTTGAATGAAAGAAGATGACTAAATTGAAGACGAAAGCGCATAGTGTGGACATAGCTGATTGAATATTACACCCTCAACACCGTTGCGCCCAAATTCGCGCGGGAAACGTATTTTTCTTGCAATAGCAACTATCTTGCTGTGTCCTTTTCCGGGACTCAAAGTATCTGCATACTGAATTTCATTAAAATCGACTCAGCACTTTAAGAGTGAAGAAGTAACAGACAGACATACTTTCACACTTATAGTACCAGTATGGAGTGTAATTTGTATATTTTATTGGTTAACGTTAAATTATAATGTAGCAATAAAGAAATTGATTCCTAGGCAGTTGACGGACCTACGTCATTTGGTCGGCTTATGTCAATTCAATATTACCAGCTGTGATCGGTCTGATGGGTTCGACTTAACGCGACCAAATTACGTTGGTCCGCCATCTGCCCGTGAATTAACTTCTCTGACAGTACGTAAATATTATAATGTCTATGTTTTATGCTGCAGCTAGTAAAATAATAGAAGGACTCAAATGATATTGGGTATATAGTTTGGTTATCACCGGGTATTTCATGCTGTCATCGCGTATTAGGGCTATAGGTACCCCCCGGTACGGCCCCGCTTGAATACATAATGAATTATAATTCTGATGGCTTACTTGGATTGGAGCTAGGTGCTTAACATACATTAACTTAAAATTTAATATAGGGTAAACTAAAAGACGTTTGATTATTAAAATCATCGTAATCGTAATCGGATAATGTATGATATGAATACAAAAACAGGTATAAAGTGTTATGCTAAAACTTCATGTAAATGATTCGGTCCAGCAAAGCAAAGTTAAATTTAATATCTTACAATAATTTTAAATAAAGCATAAAAATATACAATTCCAAACACATACAAATGCATCGTTTTATAACGAATGTTATAAAATAACTATAAAAATTTAAATTGTTATAATGTTTTATGAATAATATTTGTTGTTTCCGATACTCAGTTTTCCATTATAATGTCGTCGAAATTATAAAAAAATGTAAACTTACACAACAAACCATCATTTCAGCAAAACGTTGCTTTCGCTTCAATATATTCCACCTTTTGAATTCAGAATGTCCCCGTAGATGTAAATAAAATATTCATAGAATTGTTTGCATACTTATTAAATCTCAAGACTTGCGGAACATGATGAAGAAAAATGTAAGCGTTGCCATAAATTGTTATGAATAATGAGAATTGACATAAAATTCGATGGAAGAGTCGCAAACTCACAAGGATGTTTTATGGCGTGGCCAAAATTAAGCCGCCATCTTGTAATGTGGCATTTGACACTGTCAAATGCCAGCTTAGTCAAGCCAAGTGTGAACTGTCAAATTGACAGTTCACACTTGGCTTGAGTAAGCTGTGTCACGACTATCAGTTTCATTTAATTTTACATATTGTGACCGAATTAAGAAATCGTCTTGATCTTGATTTTTAACGTTAAATGTAAAAAAATAATTATTACTAGGAGATCGCCCAATGCACAATAGTCGAAATTCGACCTTCAATTTAATTTTAAGTTTCAATTCTATTAATATTCTATTACCAAAACATTGACTTTCTTTTGCTTTTGGCTCCCCGTTTAAATTATTGACTATTTCAGATTAAAAAAAAAAAACAACAATCCATTTTTAATTTGACAACAGACTTCAACCATAAATAAAAGAGTATAATTCGTGTCTATAGGCTTGTCATTCAAAATATCATAGTGTGCATTGTATATTGCATTGTAGTGTGTGTAATGTTTTATTTATTAAAATAAGGTATGATAAAAGCATAATTTTAAAACAATATTGGCTCAATGCACTTCTTCTCCATATAAACTTTAACTGTGCGAAATTTCATGCACCTACGTTTCCGCATTTTTCGTCAAAAGGGCTCCAAAGTTTTTTGCTCACGTATTAATATAATATTATTGGTAAATTACCCGTTATTTTGGCTATAAAATAAACAGAAAACAAATCGAAACATACACAACAAAAATTGTAGCTTCGGTAAAAGTGTTCAAGACTTTTTGCAATCAATTTTCAAAGCACGCTATCTACGACTTCCTGCATTTGCCAATGAATTTATGAATTTTACCAGGTAAGTATGTAAAGCAAAGTAATAATACTTCAGGGTGTGTATGCTCTATAGATCTTACTTTGAAATTAGGATCGTTGAAAGCATTTATAATATATTTTTTTATGGGCAAATTCATGACGCTGGAACGCTTGCCCAAACCACAATAAAGAAACTCTTCCAACGCTACTATTTTCACAGTGAAATCTATAGGGAACTCATACACATCCTAAAGTATCTTCACTTATTTTGTTACATTCTGTATATACAGGGTAGCACACTAATTAGGAATTACGTTAATTACAGCGCGTACCTCGAAAATTATATTTTAATTAACGATTGAAATTTCGAGCAATGTTTCAAACTTTAAGCACTGTTAGGTCGTAGTTATGAGGTTTCAAAATAGTTGGATTGTATGAAATTCTGTTTACTACAAAAATGGATATGGTTTACTCTTGCAAATAGTATATCTAATGATATTCATCTCATATTTCATAAAATCTATTTATTATGTTTTATACGTGGGAGAGCCATGCTTCGGCATGGCTCTCCCACGTTCTCACAGAAAACCGGCGTGAAACAGCGCTTGCGCTGTGTTTCGCCGAGTGATTGAGTTTACCGGAGGCCCAATCCCCTAACCCCTACCCTATTCCCTTCCCTACCCTCAACTATTCCCTTCCCTTCCCTACCCTCCCCTATTTCCCTATTCCCTTCTAAAAGGCCGGCAACGCACTTGCAGCTCTTCTGATGCTGCGAGTGTCCATGGGCGACTGAAGTTGCTTTCCATCAGGTGACCCGTTTGCTCGTTTGTCCCCTTATTTCATAAAAAAATAAAAAAACTATTTATTGCACAAACAAAGTTTTAACAACACAGAAGAAAAACGACACAACATGTAGGTAGTAGAATTTCGTACTATATGCAACTTCCTTGAGACCTTATGGCATATAATATAATTATATACGTCGAAATATTGTTGTACCTCGTAATAGTATTTGGGGTTATATTATCCAACTGCTAATTAGTAACTTATATGTTGTATTCATCATTCATCAAGCCCCATACCCTTACCGGTGAACGAGACACAATAGAATATATATTGTGTCTCGTTTTCCCACGATCGACAAGTTAAATTTAATGGTTGTTATAAGATAAACTTCCGTCAGCTACCTACCAGCGGAGAAATTTTCATAGACATAATGTCCCCCATTAATCTAACCAGCGTTTTTTGGACGCGTATTTTCAACATCAAGTGTAACAGTAGATCCGCTACATGCTTAAAAATCTATATCTCTGATGTACCCAAAATGCATGGCAAATCCATTTTTCGTCGCAAAAAAATACAGCATCTATTTGCGAAGTCACAAAAGTTATAGCTTTTTTCCTATTGTCACACCGAAACTCAATTCGTCACTAACATGTCTTATGAAAAGGGAAATATTAATAGTACCAAATTATTGTACAACCAAGAATATTACAGGAATAACGTCTTATAAAAAGTCACGAATGTAATAAAGAGGTAAGTGACAGCCCTCGTGACAGTCTGTTTATTATTCATCACAGTCGGCGTGGGGACAGAATACCTGATGACGTCGTATGAACCCTGTTCGTATGTAGATTAGACGCTATCAGGATACATAGTTATTTCAGTACTTATTAAAGCTAAATAAAAACTTTATAATTAAGAGCTATAGGGGCTGTTTCACCACTTCCTGATAAGTGCCGGATAGGCTATCCACAACCTAACTTGACATATAGAGTATGGAGAATCTGTCTGATAAGTTGTGTATGTGTGACCAAAATTCGTTTATGACGTAAGAACCGTACATTTTTCCGGAAAAAAAGTATCCTATGTACTTTCCCAGGACTCTAAGTATCGCCATACCAAATTTCAGCAAAATCAGTTCAGCGGTTTGGGCGTGAAAAGGTAACAAACATACGGACTCTCGCATTTGTAATATTAGTATGATTAGTAGAACTAGATGTTGCCCGATAATCCGTTGCACCAAAATTCGTTTACCTATCGCGCGGGAACAATAACTGACTCAAAAGATATCTATACCAAATTTCAGCAAAATCGATTCAGTGGTTTGGATGTCAAGAGGTAACAGATATTTATTTATTTATTTATATTTAGTATACAGACAGGTTACAGTCATTACATAGTTGTACAAACATAATCTTAAGTTCTAGGCCAGACGGCAACCCAAAAATACTATACAGAACATAATTATTATTAGGTTGTTACTAAAAATAAACTATTACAAGAAAACTTGTAATATCCACTACGAAACGTTGAGTATACAATGAGTGACTTATATTTAGCTTAACTTATATTAGTAAAACAAAACAAAATAAACAATACTTATTGTGTAGAGAAAAGAAATGGATCTGAAAAATTATTATTATGCGAGTTATTAACAATGTTTGTCAGAGTCGGAAACAAGAGATGGCAAATACTTGGCTTTCATAATATTATTGATCGTTTTCTTATAATGTGAAAATTGACGAAAAATGTCTACGCTCCAACTACCCACTACAAAGTCATTATAAGTACGACACATTCTAACTAGCGGATTGTAATAGGACGTATTGTTTTTGAATGCCTGGATAGCGAACATTTTCGGTTTACGCGATCTATACCGAGTGTTAATAGCTGTTATTTGTGATAGAAGATTAGGAGCATCAATAGAGGAATGGAGTATTTTATGCAGGTAAAGAAGATCGTATCTCTCATGACGAGCACTTAACGGTAACACGCTGAATTTGGACAATTGAATGATATAGTCTTTTACCACACGACCGAGATTAAGTTTTCGTGTAAGATATCTCAAACACATTTTTTGTATCCTCTGAATGCTCTCGATATGTGTTTTGTAAAAGGGGGACCAAACTGGACAGCAATACTCCACCACGCTTCTGACTAAGCTGAAAAATAATGCTAGAACACTATTTGGTTTCCTAAAGTCTTTTGTGGAGCGTATGACAAACCCTAACATTTTATTACTTTTTTTAATATATGCTCATAGTGCGGGCGAAAAGATAACTGTTCATCAAAAATAACACCAAGATCCTTTACTGTCTGCTGTCTTGACAAGACTCTCCCTTGCACATTATAAGAATTATTGTGCATAAACTTCTTACGAGTGAAAGATATCACACAACACTTTTCAACATTAAGCTTCATGTTGTTAGATACGCACCAGTCCGAGATGGCATTTTTTTTTATTTTTTTTTTATTTATTTATTTAGGCACATCAACAATATAAACACTTACATTATAGCCAACATTAAATAAATAAGAGCTAGTGTTTACATCACTTATAGATATGCACAACATTTTAGATAAATTCAATTAAACAATCAAGATTAAGTTAATAAGTAATAAACAATAATTTAGTAAGTCTACATAAAATTAAAAATTCAAAAGGACATGCAATTATTTTAAGAGTGATCTAATTATTATTATAATTTCATTAGAAAAATGTAAAAATGATTAAAAAAATTTAATAAAATTTAATAAAATGGCATTGAGATCATTTTGTAACGCTGCAAACTGATCTTCGTTGTTTACTTCAGAAAAGATTTTTAGATCATCTGCGTACAAAAGTGACGGACACGTTAGTCGACAAATTAGGTCATTAATAAATATGACGAAAAGTAAAGGACCAAGGTGACACGCCTGGGGGACCCCGGAGGGAACCGAAACGGGCAGAGAAGAGAAACCCTTCACAGTAACAAGCTGACTGCGATTGCGGAGGTATGAAGCTATCCACCTCAATAAGCTACCGTGAATGCCATAATGTGAAAGCTTGGAAATAAGTAGGGAGTGATCCACTTTATCGAAGGCTTTACTATAGTTCAGGTAGATAGAATCAGCCTGTCCACCAGAGGCAAACACCTGACAGAGATAATTCTTGTATTCGATCAAGTTAGTGAGGGTGGATCTATTTTTCACAAAGCCGTGTTGCTTAGTTGAGATGTAATTACGAAAGTGATTATAAATATGACCATACACCACCGATTCAAAAAGTTTTGCAATACCGGACAATATACTTATAGGGCGATAGTTCGAACATTGTGATCTGAGACCTGATTTATATATAGGAATTACGTGAGCTACCTTCCATGAAGAAGGAAACATACCACTAGAGATAGATTTATTAAATAAGATTGTGAGAGGTTGCGGCTCTTCAGCACATTCCTTTAGGAATTTTTATGCTATATCATCAGGACCAGCTCCTTTCCGTATGTCCAGCAACTTCAGCTTACGTAGTACATCTTCGCGAGTAATTCTAATAGTGCTGAGAACTCCAAAAAAATTCGTCTTCATACTCATACGAATTGCCGATCCAGGCATCAGTATGGGTATGAAGACAGCATTTTTTTGGAGTTCTCAGCATTGTTCTCATATCAAAAATTGTTCATTTTGACGGGCTCATTTGATGGTTTCAAGGATAACGGTGTTTACACTAACACATAGTATTTCCAAGGTTTTAACAATAGTTTAAGGAAAACTACTTTGTTCACGATTCACCAAGTGGCGATACTCACGAGTCACGAATCCCATGACGATGGATCACCGAACTGGATTTTATACTCGGCCAATAAGTAGGTCAGTATTACCATATTTTCTTGTTTAATTATAATATCTAACAAAACGCGCGAAATGCCCTCGTTCCACGATGAAGATGAGATTGTAATTTAAAAATGTGGCCGTCATAGAATACCCATTATCCTCTGAAACATAAGAAAGATAGATGCTTTCCAAGATGAGAAAGTTTTTTGTTGTAAATAACGTGTGCAAAACCGTACTCAATGTTGAAAGTATCTTCGTTAAGATATCCTATATCTTGTATTATATAATTGGAATCTCGGAATCGGCTCCAACGATTTTCATGAAATTTAGTATATAGGGGGTTTCGGGGGTGATAAATCGATTTAGCTAGGAATAATTTTTAGAAAATGTCATTTAATTCGTGTTTTATTGAATGCCGAGTGAAGCTCGGTCAAATAGCTAGTTATTATAAATGGAAAATCAAGCTGGTATTGGGAAGACATAAAACTGTTATTAATAATTATTATACTATTGCTTAAATATTATAAACTAGATGACTCCAGCAACTCCTTTGTGCCAAAATTTGTTTATCGCGCGGGAAGCGTATATTTTTCCGGGATAAAAAGTGGCTTATGTCGTTTTTCGGGACTCAAAGTATCTCCATACCCAGTCAAATTATTTCAGTGGTTTGGGTGTGAAGAGACAACAGACAGACAGATATACAGACACACTTTCGCATTTATAATATTAGTATGGATAGACTTAGACATTGTAGATAATTATAGTGTTCGCAAATCCACTTCTAAGAAATTTGCTTCTCGTACGAAGACTGTTATAAATTTATAGTGTACAATGTACTATCAGAGAAGATGATTCCTATGCAAAACGGGGACCTAAGTAGATTAGCTGCGTTACGTCAAACCCAGCTGACAGATCACAATTAACATTGAATTGACATATTCGACCAAATAACGTTGGTCTGTCAATTGCATAGGAATCAACTTCCTCGATGGTACATTTTTCCAGTATTAAAACTACTTTATGTGCTATAACGGGACTCACAATTTTCTCCAAATATCATCAAAATTGGTTTAATGGCATAGGCGTTAAAAGGTAGGTAGATAATATAATATTATAGCATTATTATTAATTTTTTAATTTATAATAATAATTAGAATGGACAATTGGACATGGAATATGTGGTCTACTTATTAGTAAAGAACACCTGTAAACTTTCCTTCTGATTTTAATCGGTCTTAAACTTTTTGTACTTTTGAAACTGTTCGAATTACGTGGAAATATTTTTAACTTGAATTTCCAGCAATAATTGAAAAGGCGTTGATATTTATTGTTAATTGAAAATTTCTTCGTCTAGGCTTAATTGAATTGAAATGTTCTTTCGAACAAGCTTATTGCTTTCCAATTTAGCGTTAAGTCGTTAAAAACAATTTAATTGAAATTATTTGTAGTTTTAAATTGAAATGCTCATTTTTAGAATTCCGTATCCAACGGGTAAAAACGAGACCCTGTTACTGCGACTTCGATTCACTGAAACAAATATGGCGTCAAACAGCTCTCACAGCTGATAGCACTGTGTTGATATTTTGTCGATTAAAACTTTAAAGTTTAAAGAGTTTTATTTGTAATAATATATTATGACATCGTGGATTTACCCATAACTACCCCTTCAACGGCTACTTAAAAAAATATAGCATCCCATTTAACTACTTCACTATATGACTTTTAGTCAAAACGTTAAACGTCACAGTCAGCGTCTTGACGAATGACTAAAGGATAACTTCCTTTAGTCATTCGATTCAATAAATGCGCTAGCCATTCAAACTTTTTTTCTTACATATACGTGGGAGAGCCATGCTTCGGCACGAATGGGCCGGCTCGAACGGAGAAATAAAACGTTCTCACAGAAAACCGGCGTGAAACAGTGCTTGCGCTGTGTTACGCCGAGTGAGTGAGTTTACCGGAAGCCCAATTCCCTTCCCTTCCCATCCCTACCCTCGCCTATTACCCTATTCCCTCTTAAAAGGCCGGCAACGCACCTGCAGCTCTTCTGATGCTGCGAGTGTCCATGGGCGACGAAAGTTGCTTTCCATCAGATAACCCGTTTGCTCGTTTGCCCCCTTATTTCATAAAAAAAAACAGATTACTGCGATATATTATATAGTGTCTTTATTGATAATGACGTTTTAATTATTTTAATGAACATTACAATAATTATTGTTCATTGAAATGTGAAAGGATGCTATCCAACATTTTTTATCGTTAAAGGGCAAAGTTTGACCCTTAAGTTGTTTGAACGTATGTAAAATAAAAGAATCCATGACTTTAATAAGCACTTGCTATGTGCTTACGGTATAAAAGCGCACACGCCCCCGTGGTCCAGTGGTTAGAGCGTGGCTCTTGACTCGGTCGTGGGTTCGATTCTCGCGTTGGAAACATGTTATTTCCAAGTTTGGTTTGGACAATGCAGGCTGATCACCTGATTGTCTTACTAGTATAAAGATGATCCATGCGTCGAATGGGCATGTAAAGGTTGGTCCTGCGCCTGATCTCTCGCCAGCTTCCCGCCAGCCGTATCGGTCATCCGTCCGATACGGCTGGGTTATGTGGGAAAAGGAATAGAGAGTGCTCTTGACTCTTGTGTACTGCGAACACACATGAAACTGGCCACCGTCACCGAAATCGGAAGGGAAATGTGGAAGTTATTATTATTAAAAAAAACCGGCCAAGTGCGAGTTGGACTCGCCCATGAAGGATTCCGCAGCAGCGATAAGGTTTATTTTTATGAAATTAAGAGGTTTTTTATTTATTTTCATATTTCAGTTGATTTCATGAACGTTAAATTAAGGTTTACCATTTATGACGTATAAAAAAAAGTACTGGTTAGATCTCGTTCGAACTAATTTTCGTTGGTAGAGTTTATAGTAATGTACATCATATATATTTTTTAGACCTATCATGCCCCTACTTTAGAAGTTAGAGGGGGGGGGGTCCACATTTTTCCACTTTGGAAGAGTCTCTCTTACAAACTGTTCAGGTTATAAAAAAATTATATTAGAAACCTTTACATGATTTTTGAAGACCTATCCATAGATACCCCACACGCATAGATAAGATGAAATTTTTTTTTTGTTTTAGTTGTATCTATGGAGACCCCTAAAATTTTCAATAATTTTTCCAATTTTGTATCAAAATCTTAAAGCGGTTTGCAGATTACATCTACTTACCAAGTTTCAACAGCATACCTAGTTCTTATAGTTTCGGAGAAAAGTGGCTGTGACATACGGACGGACAGACAGACAGACAGACAGACAGATAGACAGACATGACGAATCTATAAGGGTTCCGTTTTTTGCCATTTGGCTACGGAACCCTAAAAGCTCCCCGCGTATTCGACCCGCGAGCTACACTGAGAGCTGCTTTCTGTGTGTAAGTTGTATAAAGGCATTCATGTTTGTTTACTCGAGTGAGTATCAAAGCGTTTGTATTGAAAATTCTCGTAAAAGTTCGATTCTTAGAAAGATATTTGCGACATTACGCGGTTTAGCTTCACCGTTTGATTTATATGAATATATTATGACGCGCTTGTCTTTGCAAAGTATTGGAATTTATTCTAAACTTTGGCTGGGACTTTGAATAAGTGATCCGATTTGTGAAACTTGCCCCATATTACTTGTGTTATATTTTAGTGATATGTTTTAAAATGTTTAGAAAATCTATTCTTTATGAGAATCATTAATAATCAGGTTTTATATAACACATCACTTGTACTACTTCGATTTCTCATGTTCTTATATTTTGTTCCTTGGACTTTGGTATAAAAATCTGTGAAATAGCCAAGCTGTAATACCTATTTGAATAATGAAAATTAGTAAATTTTTCAAAGGTAAGTAATAAAAATATTATTAACCAGTTTTATTAAAGTTTGGTATCCCAAATAGATAGAAAATATTACAAACCCTTATAATTATAATATTACCTGTATATAGAAAACTAGCGGCCCGCCCCGGCTTCGCACGGGTGGACATTGATTTTTAAATATTTTTTTTCAATATTTATTTCTTACTCAATCTTTATGTTAAGCAGAACTTAAAAATGGTTTACACTAAACGTAATGATTTTTTTTTTTTAAAGAAGGCATGTCGCTGTAGCCCTGACGTAACGTAATGAATTAATGAAGCACTATAATATTATCCCATCAATGAAGCGGCACCCGGCTGTCGCATAACTATTATATTATTAATCTATTGTGTCTGCGATTCCCATGATCGAGGTAATAATAAATAATATTTACGTGGACTCTCCGGGCGAGCACACCCGCGCGGCGCGCCTTGACGACGCCCAATTCGCAACGTGCAGCAGAAATCTAATATTTTAATTTTGCCATAACATTAAAACCAAACGTCCAATTTTAATCATTCAAAGACCAAATATTATCTACATTAACTGTACTTAGTAATGAAATAATTTATTTTGATAAGAAATAATGCCATGAGTAAAATAAAGGCATTTAAATGTAGTCCAAAAACATGTCAAGATTTTTTAATAAAAAAATGGTTATTGTGCCTCACTCAACATTGATAGGTATAGTGTGTCGCGGACTTTTTTAATTTTTAACTTTTTTTTTTGACTTTAGTCAAATAAATAAAGGGAATAAATTTTAAGACTACTAAGCTGAGTCTAAGTAAATGTTGGATTTTGTTGTGTTCCAATGTTTCCAGTAATAATTGTGACAAAAACGCTTGAAGACACGGAAATTCCTAACGCTGTCAACGAAATCACCCTCCAGATTCTCCAGACTTACAAACACACAGACTCAGATTTACACTGCCTTGTTATTATAATATTTTAAATCAAAATTAATTCTATATTGGAGTATATCAAACAAATTATAAGTACAATAATTAAATTACACGAATTTTGGTACCCATGGTCCAAACCGCAAGACAAAATTACGTACACACAGCACCTATTAAATTTAAAGTCGTGTAACTCATCTCTTGACTTGGACCGTATCTTTACCGAGAATACTAAGAGCAAAGTTATAAGAAACTGCGTACATGATATCTACATTACTCAAAATCATAAAGCCCAATCCTTTTAGACTTCGGGCAAAAATATTGCGATTGTATTTTTGAAATATTTACGACCCAATCGACGGTGGTTCTCGTGAGATCCCGAAATGTGTTTTCCTTATTTATATACAACCGTTAAATCAATTTTCCCATTACTATAAAGATATATTTTGTCGCTCCCATTTTGCGCGATATGTGGGTGTAGGGGCCTTAATCTCGAGAATAAACTGCCCAATAGCCCGCGTCTATTAATAACAAGGCTTCTCTTAAAAATTGGGTTGAAAATAGATAGGCTTAATTTATTTTTATTTTATTTTCGTTCGGAAATTTTACAGCATTATATTGCTAATAGCATTGCAATATAATAGAGTATTAACAGCCTACTACCTACAAGATGACACGTGCAAATCCGTTGCACCAAATTTTCCCGAGAGAGAAAGTATCGTATGTCCTTTCCCGGGACTCAAAGTATTTCCATACCTCAACAAAATTGGTATTGCGGTTTGGGCGTGAAGAGGTAACAAAAATACTGACAGACACATGCCCTAATTATAAAGTACTAGCGGCCCGCCCCGGCTTCGCACGGGTGGACATTGATTTTTAAATATATTTTTTTCAATCTTTATTTCTTAGTCAATCTTTATGTTAAGCAGAACATTAAAAATGGTTTACACTATTTAGCCTGTAACTACTATATTATAATTATTATACACATTTTTATTGTTTTTTTTTTATATTTTAAGTGTTATGTTTGATTATTAATTCAAAAATAATAGTCATTCAAAACGTAATGAATTAATGAAGCACTATAATATTATCCCATCAATGAAGTGGCACCCGGCTGTCGCATTTAAACTATTATATTATAAATCTATTGTGTCTGCGATTCCCATGATCGAGGTAATAATAATTAATATTTACGTGGACTCTCCGGGCGAGCACACCCACGCGGCGCGCCTTGACGACGCCCAATTTGCAACGTGCAGCAGAAATCGTAATATACTAATTTCGCCATAACATTAAAACCAAACGTTCAATTTTAATCATTCAAAGACTAAATATTATCTACATTAACTGTACTTAGTAATGAAATAATTTATTTTGATAAGAATTAATGCCATGAGTAAAATAAAGGCATTTAAATGTAGTCCAAAAACATATCATGATTTTTTAATAAAATATGGTTATTGTGCCTCACTCAACATAGATAGGTATAGTGTGTTGCGGACTTTTTTGTAGATATTTAAAAGATCTACAATTACTAAGAACATTTTATGGTTCTATCTTTTATAGTTTAGGCAGCGTACGCGAAAAAAGTAACATTTCTGGTTGATTTTTTACACCTTGCGTCCGAAAATCCCAAATATCTTACGGAACCCTATTTTCTTCCAAAATAATATTTAGCCTATGTTCAGCAAAATTAATGTAGAATTCCAATGGTAAAAGAATCTTTCAAATCGGTCCAGTAGTTTCGGAGTCTATTCAAGACAAACAAACAATCAAATCTTTCCTCTTTATAATAGTAGTGTAGATGGATTAATAAGCCTTTAAAGTGTTTTGCTTAGTTATATTATGTATTGCCCTGGATTCCTTGGATAAATCAGATCAATAGCCCGCCTATCTTTAAATTGCCCTATTTTCAATCTTAGAAAATAAAATGAGTCCGTTGTAGGGTACCCAAAGGGTAAAAACGGGACCCTATTACTAAGACTTCGTTGTCTGTCCATCTGACTGTCTGTTTGTCTCCAGGCTGTATCTCAAAAACCGCTATAGCTAGACTTCTGATTTTTTTTTCACAGATTGAGTAATGTGTATATCTGTAATTGCCGCTATAACAACAAACTATACTAAAAACCATATAAAGTGTATATTTAAGGGGGGCTTCCAATACAACAAACGTGATTTTTTTTTCCTTTTTTGCTCGTACTCGATAATGACAACAGCTACGTACTTGAAACTTTCACAAAATCCTTAATTATTGGAACGAAGTTCCTTATCGTGCGTTGCGAACGGGAGCTAGACAGAAAAAGTTGTGACGACATGACACAAAAGTGTCGGTATATTACTACTAGAGCAAAAATGCTACAGTTGTAAGCCGTGCGGTAGCGCGTGTTTTTCTCTATCTCTCTCTCTCGCTCTCTTTTTTTATAACTTCATTCCATCCGGGTGTCCCTTGACACCTCTCAAGTTTTATTTGTGCTTTAATAATCTATATCTATACATCTATACATATCTATATATATAAATAAAATTGGAGTGTCTGTTTGTAATATTGAAATAACGGGTTTTTACTACATGCATATGAATATTTAGACGGTACATACACCAAAATAACAATTTTTAGAATTTTTGTCTGTCTGTATGTCTGTCTGTTTGTTCCCGCTAATCTCCGAAATGGCTGGACCGATTTAAACGGGGCTTTTATTGGCAGATAGCTGATGTAACAAGGAGTAACTTAGGCTACTTTTTAACCGACTTCCAAAAAGGAGGAGGATATTTTTTTCTTTTTTTATGTTTTACCTATGTATTTTACTCCGCAGTTTGTGGACCGATTTTCAAAATTATTCTGTTGTTGCATAAGATATGGTCCAAATTAGATACCATGTTCATAAAAATGGTGATCTGATGATGTAATCTATGAGAAATCGAGGGGACTCCTTGAAATTTATATGGAAACATAGCGTGATTTGAATTTTTTCAGAAGGACTTCAAGCATACACTACCAAAAAATAGGAATTTGCACTGAAGTATACCCTGGTTCCGAAGGTGCTGTTTAAAACTATTGAATACTTATAGACTGATATAATATGTTCGGGAATTTCGGTGTTGTTTCAACAATTAAAAGCATATTACCTAATATGATGTATCAATTATATTATTCATCATCATCATCATCACTATAATTATGACATGCATCGTCACATTATGACCTTATTAACGGTATTTCTCATAGTCTTTTACTTCAAAACGCTTGATTTTATTATTATTCCTCCGTTTGTTGACTGATTTTTAAAATTCTTTTGTTAAATTGTTGCTGTATGGGGTATAACCTGAATTTGGTACCATGCTTACGAAAGTGGTGATCTGATTGGAACTCCTGAGTCCAGGATCTTTTTTGGGACACACATAGACACCTCAACTATGTCTTTGATCAATCTTCATATTTTTTTAGTCGGTACCAGCTAAGTTCAACGGCAGCGTAAGTTCTATGTGCAATTTACTGCATTAATACAATAACCAATTTTCTGAAATCTATAATAAGCATAGCAAGTTCACCTACAAGGAAAGAAATAATATTCTATAGCGAGCGTTTTTTGGTAGATCTAGAAAAGGGGAATATTTCCTCCCTATATTATTATGTTATGTCACATCTCATAGGGCTTAGGCAGCGTTTTCGTCAAAAGATGGCTTAATTTTTTCCAACACCTCTGACAAATGTTAATATTTTTTACTAAAATGCACATTAGAAACTTGACAAATTATATGCCTGAACCTCCCTAGGAATCATCATGTCGACTTTTTTTATGAAATAAGGGGGCAAACGAGCAAACGGGTCACCTGATGGTAAGCAACTTCCGTCGCCCATGGACACTCGCAGCATCAGAAGAGCTGCAGGTGCGTTGCCGGCCTTTTAAGAGGGAATAGGGTAATAGGGGAGGGTAGGGATGGGAAGGGAAGGGAATAGGGGAGGATAGGGAAGGGAATTGGGTCTCCGGTAAACTCACTCACTCGGCGAAACACAGCGCAAGCGCTGTTTCACGCCGGTTTTCTGTGAGAACGTGGTATTTTTCCGGTCGAGCCGGCCCATTCGTGCCGAAGCATGGCTCTCCCACGTTTAAAAGTGAAATTGTGAAAAGTGCATAAAAATCCGTGAATAAAGGCATTGATTGTATGGAAGCTTTCTTCAAATATTTACGTTACTTTCTTTATGATGAAGTCTTAGTGGCAATAGAAAACGTAGGTTATGAAAATGCCAACTATCTAGCTAGCGCGGTTCTTGAGATACAGCCTTGAGACGGACATACAGACAGGCTGCTGCTGTCTTTGTAATAGAGTAGAAAATCACATTTTGTCGACGTGTGCAAGTTTGAGTTGCACTTGGCCGGTATTGTTTGATAAATGAATATTATTTAGCATATTTTTCAAGAAATGGGTTTTTTCACTTAATCTACTTAAATTTAGTGGGCGAGATGATGATAACATGAAAAATAAAAATGTTCCACCATTCTGTAAAACGTATGAAGATATTTTGTTCGCGTCGGTTTAACACGTTTATCTCGCGGCCTTCACTTCAAACATCGTTTAAGGAATCCCAGAATATCAATACGCTTGTAAATTACGAGCATCAAATCCCCGATCCTGATATCAGGTTTCCAGAATTCCCCTGACCTATCTCAATAAAAGTTTTGCAGCTCCGCTTATTCGGAATCCGAAAATTGCCGGTTGCAGAAATTTAAGGAGTGAATTCGATATGTCTTTTGATGTAAAATATGGAGTTTACCACGTCTTTTAGGTTGTATAGTATCAGTATAATTTTAAGATGTTTTTTCATGTATTTTTAACCCCCGAAAAAAAAGACGTTGTTGTTATAAGTTTGACGTGTCTGTCTGTCTGTTTGTCTGTGTGTGTATCTGTCCGTGGCATCGTAGCATCCAAATACAGGGTGGACCGATTTTGATCTAGTCCCGGAAAAGTGGTTTTGCCATACTATAAAGTATTCCGCCCCTATTATTTTATTGAAGTGACTAAATAAGTATGGCACTGTGGCAACGTCCGTCGTCATCCCGACGCACAAACAATGGTCGCCGTCAGTCTCGAGTTGTAATAATTTACTATTATTTAAACCGATTCTCAGATGCTCAGACCTACTGAATATGCATACAAAATTTGGTACCTACCTAATAATCAGTTAAGCCGTTTCGGAGAAGTACCTACGGTAAGTAACATTGTGACACAAGAATCTTCTTTCTATATAATATTATAAATGCGAAAGTATCTCTGTCTGTCTGTCTGTCTCGCTTTCACGCCAAAACTACTGAACCGATTGTAATGAAATTTTGTACACACATAGTCTTAAGCCTGAGAAAGGACATAGGCTACTTTTTAACTGGAAAAAGGGGTTGTAAGGGGGTGTTTATGCGTAAATTTGTCCAAATTAAGTTAGTTCCAAAAACTCATAACAGATGGCGTCAAGTGTCGCCTAGATCACGCTATCGCTTGCTCATATGTATTTCTATAAGAGGTGGTACCATGTTGAGTTAAGTGTAAACGTTTTTGATTAATTTGATTGTTATACACATTATTAAATAACTCACCTACCAACATAGATATCTGAAACAGCCTACCAATAATAAATACTAAATAGTTTATGGGCAAAGCTAAAGTTGTGTAATGCAGCTAAGTTGTGTAAAGCTAAATAAGCTTTAAAATTTGGTATAAAAAAGTATAATTTAAAAAAAAATATTATATTATGTGCACACTGCACGGCTGTTTTGGGTATTTTGATTTAAGGGGTACCAGGGTTTTAAAAAGCTTTTGACACCAATTTTGTTGACACCGCGCGCTATAAACTGAAGTGCACGCGGACGAAGTCGCGGGCAACAGCTAGTTTTATATGAGATATAAAGCGTGTTAAGTATCAGAATGCAAAATATTGAATCGATTAAATCACTGGAAGCTACGATGCCACGGACAGACACACAAACTTACAGACAGACAGATAGACATGTAAATTGTAAAATTTACAATGTCCCGCATTTTTCGACGCAAAAATCGATAAGTCATTATAGAGGGCTTTCCAAAATAAGACGTTGATGGTCTCTTTACGAGGGTTTAGTTCCAATTCGGAGTCGCTTTGATATTGAATGGGCGTTGGAAATCAGTTTATGGAGAAGTACAGTTATAACTTCCTAGAAGGGATCAAAGTCACACCACCCGCTCGCTTGGACCCTTAAAGGTGGGACCCCAGTGTTGGCGACTGGCGACCGCAACTAGCGACCTTGGACAGGCCGCGCGACTCGAATACCCATAGTAATATTCTTAATGTGAAAGTGTGTGGTGGTAATTCTTTATGCTTTTTGATGACAGGTTTGGGAGATACTTTGAATCCTTGAGAAGTCATTATTAATAACGGCAATAGCTAGGCACTTGGAATTTTCACATGGCCTTAATTACATGTGTACTTTAATAATTAATAGTAAAATTAAATAAATTAAACAAAGATTTAAGAGGAGCTCCCATACAAAAAACACAATTTTTGCCCACTTTCGCTCTATAACGGTACTTAGTGCGCGAGTCCGACTCGCACTTGGCTGATTATTAAGTAAACCAAGTATTTCATAGTCATTGTATTCAATAAATAATCTACCCTATTTTAGTCCCGACGAGATACAATCACAACCAATAAGTATTCAATCGTATTAAAATATAATTTTGTATTTCAAAACATTTCGTGTAACGACTCATATCAGTTTAATGTCCAGTATAAGCCATGTAATATGTTTTAATTAAAATTTGTTTCAAAGCTAAATGAGAGTACGATTTTATTCAATTAATTAATTATAAATATTCATTCAACAAATGACTAAACTTCAAATTGAAAGCACTAAAAATTAATATTAATTATTTTATTCATCATCTAAATTAATTCCGTTGGATTAAAATCCGATGAAATGAAAAACCAATTATGTATAATGTATGTCGTTTAACGCTAAGTGGGATGTGAACTTTCAAATTGTTTTTAAAATATAAAGTAACAATCAACTCATTTAAAGTATGATGACAGTTTTGTTTATTCGTGTATATCGCTTTTTCGTTTGGAGCATCTGAAAATAAAATCATAAATATTCAGGTGAGAAAAGTTCCGCGAAAAATCACATAAAACTATGGAGTTTGCGTTCAAAAATCCAGTACAAAGCAAACAGGATTTGCTGGAAAAAGATTAGCAAGTGAAATCGACGCAAGGGCGGCCGTAAAACAGAGATGTGGGCAAACGGGGGGAGAAAAAACTGTGTAAAGGCATTTTAGGGCTGACGTACACCAACTAACAAAATCGCGGACGAGGAAAGAAGAGATGATTTTACTTCACTTAGGCTCTTGCATCAATGTGAGTTAAGGTTACATCAATCCCCAAGCGGCAGTCGGCTACCGCATAAACATTGAAAATATATTGTGTCTACGATACCCACGATGGAGGTTTTAAAATATAATGCTTTCCATGGATAAAATAATGATTAAATAATTTTATCCATGGTAAACATTATTCCAGATAAGTGGACCTCATTTTTAAAATTTAAATGAAACTAATACTTTATAAAATGTATTTTTGTTCCCGGTACAGATAGAGATCATTGGAGGCGAGCGGGAAATATACAGGTAAATAATATGTTTTATTCATATCACTTGAATTAATAAGGTATAACAGAAGACTTTTGTCTTGTACGTTATTAAAAAAACACTAATAACAAAATATGTAGGTAATCGGTAATAGAAACTACACAAATGAGCTTTCTTATTTCTGTCGGGACTGTTTTCAGGCAATCTTCTATCTTTAATAATATGATTATTTATTTATATCAATAAGATATTTTTAAATATAATTTATTTTATAAGATGCATTATACTTTATAGTATTAATCATCATGCATTCTGTAGGCAAAAATATTATTAAATCAATCAAACCAATTTATTGAATATTCGTCAATTTCGAAATACTTTATTGGTAAGTGTGCGCACGTCCTGAGACAAAGCCTGCGATATCTCCACACAACTCCGAAAGGCCTGGAATTTATGTTGGCTGAATTACGACACACGATTCCGAAATAATAAATTTTATCGTCGCCCTAAATTGTGTCACTGAATTTCCTATTCGTGAGAATTCGTTACTGTTTTATGAAAAATTCGGGAATAAGATTTGATTTATTTCTATTAGCTTATAGTGTAAATTCTATTTGGAAGCTTTTTCGCATCCGAAATTGACTGTCACATTTTGCTCCTAAATGGATATTTCTAATAATTATATTATTTTAATCATATTATTTAGGTAAGTACGTCAAGTAAAACATGCTTTTGAGACAAAAGACTCAACTGTTTGTATCAATTTATCTATCAGGATGATTATGATAGATAGTACTTTTTACTTGGCCTGTAAGGCCAAGTTTCTTAGAACCAAAATAATTAAGCACAATATAACTCTTTATCCATTCATCCATCCATCATATTATATTATGCCTACTTGTCTTTTTGGGTAAAGATGAACTTTTTGTATGTCCCTTGTAAAACACTTGACTCACATTAGTGCAACCTCATAATCTATACAAATATTATAAATGCGAATGTGTCTCTATCTGTCCGTCTGTCTGTCTGTTACCTCTTAACACCCAAACCGCTGAAGCAATTTAGCTGAAATGTTGTATGTAGATCCTTTGAGTCCCGGGATTTGATTAAGGATCATTTTCATCCCGCAAAAATGTACGGTTCCTACGAGATAAGAATTCTGGCGCAATGGAATTCGTCATCTAGTCATACAATAATTAAGTTACAATAATACTTATCGTTCTTTAAATACGGTTCTTTTATACCTCGTGTAATTAAATATAGCAAGTTTGTATATTGATTCTGGCAGAACCTGCAGCAAGTTACTCTTCGCCAGACAATACAGGCGCCACAAAGGATTCCATTTTAGCGGAATGCAACCAATTTCAAGCTCAAATAATTATTTTCAAGGAACAATAATACCTTTTCGAGACGCAATATGATATTTTGAAATACGAGTATGTGGAATTTGTTATATTTCGTAATTAAAGTCTTATTGTTTGTTGTGTATTGTGTATTTGACATGTTCATATTTTCTTTAGTTACGAGAAATACTTTTTGTCTCATGTTGTGTCCTAAGAATGCTCTAGAGCTGATACACATTTTCAGATCTTTGCTTTTGCAACAGATGATCACAACAGCTATTTACGAATCAGCGGTACTTTTACACCAGGGGGCTAATTCTCCTACCACAAAACGTTGCTTCAGTCGTCTCAGTCACGTGCACACGTGCTTTCTCATGTGCGAGTGGGATAGCGGGTGATCGAAGCTACATTTGGGAAATGCGAATTGGGCTTCTGGGTAAGCCGCGAGAGCTTGAGAGCACAAAGAGCATCATACAACTTAATATTTTTATGAAGGTATAAGCTTTTCAGATACTTACCCACTTAAGTAAAAGAGGGATACAATATAGTAATTAGTAAGCTTTTAATGATCACTACTACATACATGAGTGTGCACTGTATAGGTATAACTTGTTTAAACGTTCTAATCTGTCACAACATGATATTAAATTGTGCACCCTTGTCCCTTACTGATTACTATACTACAGTTGCTGGTAATACGAATATTATTATAACATAAAAATTATTAAGTCGCACAATAACGTTTCTTGTGGTAAATAGTACATAAAATTTTTGGAAATCCTTACAATCAACCTAAAACGAACTTTTTAATAATTTAAAAGCACTTTCGCAAAACTTTTTGTCATAAAACTTTCGTTTCTGCTAAAAGTCCCTAAAGAGCACCTTCGAGATCGTGACTGTAAATTTTATTTCTCCTAAACTCCTCCAAACAGAAATTAGTCTTATTACATTTTTATACCTGTTGTATTTTCTGTGGTAATAAAACTAGTGTTAAAACTTAATAAATAAAATATTAAAACACCCAGGTTGAGATATTATTGCTAGATGATGCCCGTAACTCCGTTTCGCCAGAATACTGCAGTAACTGTACATGTTTCCGGCATAAAAGTATATCCATACCTCAGCGACTCATCGACTGCCCTGCCCTACTACAGAGCAGGGACAGGCACCTTGGTCGCCACGAATACTCGTCCACAGAGGAAATTCGTGGCACCAACCCCAACCATATCAAATTCAAATTCAAAATTCAAATATTTATTTGCCAGAATATGGTACAAAAAGATGTTTAAAAATATATGCTAGCTCAGACATATTCTGCCACGTATGGCGTGCAAATTTTTAAATATAGGTCATAAGTCATAACAAACTTACAATGGAAATGGATGAAAACAAATTAAAAACATTAAATTTTACATACTCTACAATACATTAATTACATTTTATTCAAGACTTTATCATTAATGAATTCATTTACTGAGTAATAAAATTTTTTTATCAATAATTCAAATAATTGTTTTTTAAACATTCTGGGGTTATTGTTTTTAATAATGTCAGGTAAGTGATTATAAATTTTAACTCCCACACAGTAGGCATTTTTTTTGAAAACGTCTAGCCTCTGTGTTGGTACGCATAATTTATTTTTATGTCTCAGTGATCGGCTTGTGTTATCTAATTTTTTGTCAAAAAGACTAATGTTATTTTTAATATATACATTTATTTCGAACAGATATAAGCATGGTATAGGCAGACAATTAATTTTCCTAAAAAGTGGTTTACAGCTTTCAGTATAATTTGCACCAAATATGGCACGAATACATTTTTTTTGGGCAACAAATACTTTTTCGCAATCTGTTGAGTTGCCCCAGAGAATAATACCATATCTTAGCACTGAAGCTACATAGCCATGGTATGCTAGCAACACCAATTCTTTAGTGCTCACGTTTCGTAATCGGTTTAAGAGGATACACCAGGGGCTAGAGAAATTAAAAACAAGTACGTGTAATATAGCTGTCTCCCTTACCTCAAGCTTATACCGCAGAACGCGATAGAGACAACTGCAGAAAATCAACGATTCGTTGTCCCCTGATTCCTTCTCCAAAACTTAACCGATTTAAGTACTTTTTTCATTAAAGATTAAAGAAAGGCTTGAGCTGTATTCCTATGTTTAATTTTTTTTGTATAATCTAGCCAAATCTGTTTTCTGGATGTTTGAACACAGCGGAAAATCTGGCCATTTTTTTGGGTTTTTGAACGTTCATATCTTATTTAATAATTAAATTATGAAAAAAAAGAAAATATAGGGACATTGTATTAGTGGCCGTAGATATTCAGGAAAAAAATTATAACTCTACTAGCATTATCCAGGGAGGAAACAGGGGACAACGTTTGTATGGAGAAAAGGGCGGTGTGGACTCCTCTTAATACGAAGACAAATTGGTCTAATTTTAAGCAGGTTGCTTCTATGTGCTTTTTCCAATTAAAATATTTATCAATATTTACTCCTAAGAATAATGTATTGTCTAGAAATTGTACGATTTTACCATCCAATGTAATATTTAAATTCATGGATTTTCTATTATAAGTTTGATATTCTATTATATTAGTTTTGTCAATATTAATAATGAGGTCATGTTTTTCTAGCCATTTTTTTGTCAAATTAAGAGTGTTATTAATTTCATTTTTGAATGTCAAAGTATTATTAGTTTTATCTTTAATTATTATAGTAATGTCATCAGCGAATAAAATAGAGTCATGGGGTATACTTATTGGGAAATTATTTATATAGAAAAGAAACACTTGAGGCCCTACGATACTTCCTTGGGGAATTCCAAAATCGATTACGATTTATTTTGATCTGTAGATCTTTTTGACGTAGCCATTCTTTTTTTTATTGTTTTAGTTATTACTACGCGTTGTGAACGATTACGTAGGTAAGAGGCAATCCAGCTTAAAGCGTTACCTCTTATTGAGCTTATTTTGATAGCTTATTGAGGAGTATTTTATGATTTACACGGTCAAATGCTTTTGACATGTCAAGAAAAATAGAGACTACTCGATTACCTTGACTTAAGCTTTCCGTAACCGTTTTTGTTAATCTGAAGCATGCTAGATTTGTTGAGCAATTAGTAATTTTTAGTTAAAATATTATATTTTGCTATAAATGCTTCAATTTGTTGATAAATAGCTTTTTCGAATTTTTTTGAGATTGCAGGTATTAATGTTATCGGCCTATAATTGTTCATGTTGTCTCTATTGCCCTTTTTGAAGAGCGGTTTTACAATACAGTATTTCAATCTTTTGGGAAAAACGCCTTCTTCAAATGATTGATTAATTATATGCGACAGTGGTATCGCTATAAATTTTGCAATTTTCTTTAATATATTTGTATTAATATCATAGTATCCAGTTGATTTTGTATTATTTAAAGATAAAATTATACAGTGTGTAACAAAAATAAGTGATAATACTTTAGGGTGTGTACGTGTTCCTTGTAGAGAGTTCACTGTGAACGTAGCAGCGCTGAAAGATGATTTTTTTTTTTCACTTTTGTATAAGCAAGGGCCCGAGCGTCACGAGTTTCCCCATACAAAAGTGAAAAAAATTTTTGGTCTTTTAGCGCTGCTACTTTCACAGTGAAATCTCTACAAGGAACACGTACGCACCCTAAAGTATTATCACTTATTTTTGTTACACCCTGTATTATAAATGTCAAGAGGAGTGGTTGGTCGTAAGAAAACTGTATTATTATTATTACTAACTGTATTATCATGTCCGTTACTATTATTGTCATTATTATTATTTTTTTGTAATATGTCAGTATTTTTATATAGTCGCGTAAAAAATGATTAAATTGTTCTGCTATTAATGTAGGATTCGTGATATTTTCATTATTCTCATCTAGTATCTATTTCTGATAGAGCCCTGTTGTTTGCCATCGTTTGTTTAATCACATTCCATTTGTTAGTAGATTTTTTATGTAGTTTATGTTATCAATTTTCCTTGATTTATGCATGCAATTTTTAAGAATTTTAGAATAGTTTTTGTACAAATTTTTATCATTTTTATTCTTATTTGATATTTTATACTTAATGTATAGTGACCTCTTTTTTACACAACATTTCTTTATTCCCTTAGTAATCCATTTATCATTATTAGATTTGCTATTTACTTCGTTAATCTACTATCGTTCAATTTATGAGCAGTATTGGGTTGGGGATGATACTCTAGTGCGAAGGAGTCACAATAGATCCTCATGGGTCGCAGTGACATCAGGGCTACAGTGACCTGCCTTCTTTTAAAAAAAATACTTCAGCAAAATGATTTCAGCAGTTAGAGCGTGAAGAGAGTTATCTCTGGTGTCTTGTCTATGTGTATTAAGACATACAGACAAACACACTTTCCCATGTATAATATTAGTATAGATCGTAGGTTAAGAGTATTATTTTGTGAAATTTAATTCTTCCACACTAAAAAAGAAAATAGAGAACACCGTTGATCGAACTATGCAATGCAGTAGGTAAACTTGTTTCAATTGAATAATGATTCAATAGTAAACAACTCAGTAACGATTACTATACGGCTATTATACCAAATTTCAATGACATATTATATTAACCGCGCAATACATTAATACAATGCCACATTGATTTGACAAAGTTTCATTTTTGTTAAATTTAAATGAAATTGAGTATTTTGTTATTTTATTTATTTTTAGCAATATTCCGTGAAATTAAATTCGTGCAAGACCTCTAACCACCATTCAAGTTGAAGCACAACCTCTGAGGTTTTCAACTTACATGGTGATGAGAGGCCTTGCATGGATTTGCTAACATTATTGCTTGCGTGGTGGTGGTGTTTGCAAGTTCTTGCATGCGAGTGTACACATAGGCAGTGTGGTGTGGGAGAGGAGGGAGAGTGACGCATAGGCATGCGTACACTCATTTACTTAAAGGTTGTGGCTTATTTCGCGGAATATTGCTAAAAAAATAATAATAACAAGCTATGGATTTCCGAAAATTCCTGATTCTAATTGCGCCTATTACACGATTATTGATGCGTGTAATACCTGCCAAAAACTAATGTAAATGAATTAAAACGGAAAATATTATGTGCCCAACTGCAGCTGGCAGACTTTATTTCCTTCCACAGTTCACGTCACAGAGATAAATCAAGATAGAATGGCTAAGCGGGTGGAGTACGCGTGTTTCAATCTTGCACAAGTAAGCAAGATTTGTTGAACGTTCATTTAGTTAGCGCGCACTTCTTGACTTGATTACTACGGAGCGGTTGTGCAAAAATACTGAGGTAAGGTTTTTACAATTAGACACTGCACAATGAGTTGTGCAGTGTCTAATTGTAAAAACAGAAGTACGAAAGTGAATCGGTTACAAGGAGGTATTTCTGTCCATGGGTAAGATATTTGTTCTAACTAAATGCAAAGCAAAAATTGACACGATCGATTCCTTAGCAACGCACGCGCGTCGCCGTTCTATCTTGATTTATTTCTGTGGTCCACGTGGTATTTCGGATATTACAGTTGATGTAGCTAATATTGAGTGTAAATTCTCCTCAACGTATTAGCTATGCATCAGTTTGTAAAGTACCTAACGCTACAACTAGCAACTACTGAGTGCAGAAGTTTGAAGTTACGTGAAGAGTGAAGACAACGGCTAAAGTACTCGAAGTTAAGTTAGTCATTTATTATTACGACATTATGCTCTGGAATGTTACTGGAGCTATGACTAGCTGAAACTATACAATAAATGGAATAAGCTTAGTACAAACAGTGACAGGATTTTCCGATCCTTAATCTATACTAATATTATAAAGCGGAAGAGTTTGTTTGTTTGTTTGAACGCGCTAATCTCGGTAACTATAACTGGTCCGATTTGAAAAATTATTTTAGTGTTAGATAGCCCATTTGTCGAGGAAGGCTATAGGCTATATTTTATTACGCTAAGACTAATAGGAGCGAAGAAATAGAGGAAAGTGTGGAAAAAACGGAGGGAAATTATTTGAAAGGGCTTATTTGAACGCGCTAATCTCAAGAACTACTGGTCTGATTTGAAAAAATCTTTCAGTGTTAGATAGCCAATTTATCGAGGAAGACAGGCTATATTTTATCACGCTAAGACTAATAGGAGCGAAGAAATAGAGGAAAGTGTGGAAAAATCGGGGGGAAATTATTTGAAAGGGCTTATTTGAACGCGCTAATCTCAGGAACTACTGGTCCGATTTGATAAATTCTTTCAGTGTTAGATAGCCCATTTACCGAGGAAGGCTATATTTTATCACGCTGAAACTAATAGGAGCGAAAAAATAGAGGAAAATGTGGAAAACCCGCGGAAAATAATTTAAAAGGGCTTATCTCACGAACTATTGCAGAAATTTTAGTATTATTTGGCACATATAAGAAGTAGACCACGTGAAGGATCATAGGCTATTTTTTGTGGACTAATTTGTCTGTGAAATATCTAATTTACGCGGAACGTTTAGTATTCAAATAAATTGCACTTTATGATCCAGGCTGTAAGCTATATTCCACCGATTGGTCTAGTGACCCATGCCGCCGCTGCTTTGTAATAGCGTAACCTATAGCCTATAGCCTATGTCATAAAGTGGCATTATATTTGAATTTTTGTCGGTGCCGGTCTCTTGCCACGTTGATGGGACGGTATCGCACTAAGAGTCAATTCAGTCCGCAACGCGACAAGGCGAGGCGATAAATTTGTATGGATTTGACAGATTTCAATTGCGTGAGACGTCTAGCGAATCTGTCGAATCCATACAAATTTAGAAATGAATCTACGCGTCACGTTGCGGTCTGAATCAACCCTAAGTAGTATACTGCAAGTGCTATACTTCATTTACAAAATAAATAGTCTCCATACAAAACACAATTTTTGGCCTCTATGTGTATTGTGTATAGTATAAAAGTGTTATAAAATATATATTTTCGTTGTCTGGTATCTGAAGCAGATTAAGTCCTTCAGGTACTTAGCACGGGTACGGAATACTATTATAATATACTCTGTGGCACGGGACCAGACTGACGTGGTGTGAAGCGTCCATATATTATATCATATTATATTATCGCTTTATCAGTAATAAATTAGCCGTAGGTAAATGATCGCGGGCGGGTAATTATGCGGTGATCCGCTCAATAGCTCCAATATTTACCATAATTAGCAAATGACTCGGAAATTATTTCGTCACCGGCTTTGGGTTGAATCGAATTCATTTTAGTCAATCGAAAATCAAATGTAAATCAAGCTAAAACGTTGTTCTTTATATAGACATTATTCCATTACGAGACACTTATATAACATTAAGTTGTAGGAATATAATTTAATTATATTCCCATATAATTATAATAATTATGCTTGAAAGCCTCAAAGAAAGTGTGTTGACTAAAGGCGAGACCTCACTACGCGGCATAGCGACGCGACGACGCGACGACGCGACGTACTTCACGTTCTATGGAACGTATTTGAACGTCAGTTCTATGGAAGACGTTTTACAAACGTTAGTTCTATGGAATGTAAAGTGTCGCGTCGTATCATATGTCGCTTAAGGCGAGGATAAACCCCAATTTGTTATTCCGTGACTCCCGGTTTACCTAGTTCCAATATAATAACGAAGTGTTAAAAAATGTGAGATATAAAGCACAATATTTAAAATACCTTAAACCATAAACATTTTAATAAAACGTAATACTTTGGCTGTAATTAATTTACAAACTTACCTGCGAAAAAACTCTATTTCATCGAAATATAAGTATTAACTAGGATAATTGTACATTTTATTTGAATAAATTGTTAGTAAATCTATATTAAAAATTCTTTAACCGAACAATTTTGTTTCTTAATATTTATTTCCAAAGATATTTAAAAAAAACATGAAAAATAGAGAAGATCCGCCCGAGAACCTATAGTTTTATGCTAAGCTAAAATGAATCTTATTGTGATGCGTATACGCTTGGTCTTTGGTTGTGTGTAAGGTTATCGTTTTTGATTGAGATTAATCCCCGCCTTAAGCGAAAAGTTCTGATCTTGTGCCTGTACATAATATTTTGTCACGACTCACGCCGATCGCGATCTCAGCTATTACGAGTTTGAAGTATGAAAAATAGTAATAAGTATGAGAAATGTGTGCATTTTTAGAGTTCCGTTCCCAAAGGGAACCGTCTCTCCATCTGTCTGTCTCCAGGCTGTATCTTAAGAACCGCTATTGCTAGACACCCGAAATTTTCACAGATTGTGTATATCTATTGCCGCTATAACAAAAATACTAAAAACAAAATAAAATTAATATTTGAGGGAGGCTCCCATAAAACAAACGTGATTTTTTTGGCATTTTTTGCTTGATATTAATAATGGCAACAGGTAGGCACTAGCTATTTTCACAAAGGCCTTAATTATATGTCTTCTTCAATAAATAATAATATTAAAATAAAATAAAAATGTAAGGGGGCCTCCCATTAACCTAACTCTCAGGGGCTCTGTAACGGTACGGAACCCTTCGTGCGCAAGTCCAACTCGCACTTGGCCGATTATTACATTGTGGCTTCAGTCTCAAGTAAGGAGTCGTAGTCGTCGCCTCAGGTCGTGTTTGATTCATAATAATATTATTATTGCAAGGTTCTCTCAATTATTATGAAAATAATTGAAAGAATTAGAATTGTTTTGTTTACACAGCCTTAAGCTTAAACTGATATAAAAAGCTCACTATTACATAATAATTAAAATAATAATATCTCATTGTTAAAATGTTATTTTAAAGATATCATATCGAAGCTCATAAGATCCAGCTCAATATTTTATCTCAAACTAACAAATCTGAGGGTCCAACAATATCAGAGGACCTAAGCCAACAGAAAACCAAGGGATAAACGGACCTCGAAGATGCAACGGAATTTCGCTCCTAACGCTGTGGATATAAGTTATTAAATCCATTAAAATCGGCTGTAACAACTTTAACAGATAGATAAACAAGATTGAACTGAACGGGTCCTTCGGGTTTATTTTAAAACTTCTTCATACTAGTTCACTGATCCTCCCTAGTTGGAGATTTGATTTATCTAGGATTATAATACTAGCGTGGACATTTCTAGTATTTTTTAATTTTCCATGCCTCCATAGATACAGACTATAAATATTTTTGAGCTTACAAAATACAACAATTCAAATAAGTAATAAAAAAATGTGACAAACATAGTATGAAGTCGAATTATAAGTACTTAGGTACAAAACTATTTAATAGCAGAAAAGAAATTAATTCATAAAATGGTACATACAAGCAAACCACCATAATATTGTGTAGAGTTTGTGTTAACTAAACAATAAAATCTAAACTATATACTTATTTTGTTGGGCTTAAGTAGTTTTTCATCTGAGGTTCAAGTTTCCTGAGTCTTAGATGTAAATTAAAATTTTCGTATGTAATATAGATCCAAATAAAATAGTCGTAGTTCAGTTTTCTAAATCTCGATTTTAATAACATACATTCACGCGGACGAAGTTGCGGGCAACAGCTAGTATGTATAAGATAATGCAGTGCTAAATTGTATGATGTATATTGAAGTGTGGCGATGGTCAGCCGCTTTGAGAGGGTTAAGGGTACATGTAAACGACTGGTTGTGTCTAGATACAATTTATTATTAATTAAAAAAAAAAAACAATATAATTATTACAATATGGAAAACAAGGTACTTGAACAATAAGTTTGTATGAGTAAGACGCTGAGTAAGTCGTTATTAAGGAGCATGCACACTTACGATACTAAAGAACATAATATACACTACAATATTTTCAAGAAATACGTTTGCATATCTGAGGTTGACCGGAATATGTGGGATCCCATAGATTATGATGTATCTTATACCGACACCGCAAATATGAAAACAATTTTGTTAATGCAAAATTCAATGTTATAATATCTTAGTTCTAAGGTTGTTCTTCGAAAAGTTAAAAAAATAATTGATGTAGTGTAATTATATGTCGACAATAATTATACTAAACTATATTTCTGTTCTTAGTATTACAGCTTAAATATTGAGAGACGAAAGTATAATAATAATATCTATGGACGCTTCACACCACGTCAGTCTGGCCCCGTGGTAAGTACCTGAAGGACTTGTTTTACGGGTACCAGACAACAGAAATATATTTAATACTTTTATATACTATACATAATATATTTAAGATTTTTATTATATGATACATATATTTAATACACATCCATGACACAGGAACTTTGAAAACTTTTTGTTCCGTTGGCGGGATTCGAACCCGCGACCCCCGGCTAGAACTACCAATAGCCCACCAATTACTGAGCCACAGAGGTCGTCAAAGTATAAAGTAATTTTAGTAATATTCATGTATTAGTAAGACTAAGACTATTACTAAACTCGCGAAAACTTTACTTTAAATGCGAAAGTGTTACATGTCTTTTACCTCTTCACAATTAAACCGCTGAACCGATTTTGATGAAATTCGGTGTGCAGATAGTTTGCGTCCTGGGAAAGTACATACAATAGTTTTTGTTGCGGTAAAATGTACGGTTCTAGCGCGATAACCGAATATTCATCTAGTAATACCTATACCATCTAGCTAATAGTTTTATGATTAGCATCTATATTTTCTGTATGGAAAGCTAAGTTTAGAAGCAGAAACCATTTAAAAATTTCTTAAGAGGGCGAATAACCCCAAAAATCAAACATCGTTCTTCTCTCTTCACACTCACGCCCGTCTTTCATATGCCCGGTAAAGAAGAACGACGCGGATTCATCGCCAAATTAGTTTTTTCTCTATAACTCGATAAATATACAACATTTTAAAAATCCGCTAGGTCAATCTCTCAATGATAGAAATTTATACAATGTGTTAAAATATTAACTTAGTTCAATGCACGGTTACGGCAATAAAAATTAGATGCATCTTTGTGATTTTTTAGAAAATTTTAAGATATCGTGTTTTTGCTCAGATTGAATTCTCGGAAATATAATGTAGTATCTAATTTTAGAAAATGAAACAATTCGGGGCTTATTTTCAAGTATAAAAATGAACTATAAAATCGACATTTTAGGGTTAGTCGCCCCCTTAAAGATTAAACTTACATGATCAAGCATGTAAACTACAAGGAAGTAGCGAGACACAATCTCGTTCCGAGACAAAGGCTCATACCTCCACACGTCAAAGGGGTTATATTACAACCGCTCGATGCCCAGGCTTTGGCCTCTGCCAACAGAAAACAGAACTAAGGAATACCTCGACTTCAAACAAACGGGCGAATATACGCGAGTTGGGCGCAAGTGTCAATTTGAACATGTATATCACCATGCTGGCAATTATACTATAGGTAGGTACTCGGCGAAACATGGCGGTAGCGGTCATTGACTCCCTGTCAAAAAAACTTGTCAATTTCTTTAAAGCGCGATTGACAACATCTGACACTTCATTGTCAATCGCGGTTTATATAGAAAACGACAATTTTTTTGACAGAGAGTAAATGACCGCTACCGCCATGTTTCGCCGAGTACAGTATAGTGCTGCGGTATGCGCGCCCTGAAATACTAAGTCAAACATATAAACGAAATCTATTCACTGCTCAGTCATAAACAGATAATATCATAGCTCGTATTGTACCAGCATCTTAATCTTCACTCACATAAATACATTCGCGAACTTCCCGCCTGTCTAAACTTTACTAACTGTTTCGGCGTCTCGGAAATGATGTTATAAACAGGAACTCGCATGAAAAAACCATCCTTTTCCCCTCATCCTTTGTGACGTGCAAAATCCATACGACCGGAGCCGACAGAACAAGTGTAAATGTAATAAACGTCTGCACAATGATTGATTGTGCCGAGTGCTGAGCTAGGAAGATTTCGGGGGATCCCCTAAACGAATTATGGTCACCTGGCTTTAGGGAGTATTGACACCTCGTCGTTAATACTATTATCTCTTCCAGGTTATTTATCTATGGCTTAGTTGGTATTAGATGCCCTTTAATTAAATACTTTATAAAATATATCCTTTTATAAAACACTACAAATACTTGAAATGAGAAAAATTACACAATATTAATTTACCCAGGGTTAACTTTAACGCAGACTGGCGCAAGTGGGGCTTAAAAATAACTGTTTTCATAAAAACTCAAAAATATTTCTAAAACAAAAGCAATTAATAAAATGCCAAGTTTTACGTAACGTCAGTGTAATATTTTAACTGGAGTATCGCATGGTTTGCTGTAAATATACCTGTGCATTGTTACAGAGGTAAAGTTGAAAACTTTTAATTAAACCGCTGTCGAAGGTTATGGAAAATTTTAAAATGCCAGCCACAGTTGCTACCTCCGATATGAAGTGATAAGTGGAGTCAATTTGAGGAATCAAGGCCTTGTGTTACCCGTTTTGTTTATACATACAAATATTTTCAATATTAATAAATAAGGAAATATAATACTTAATCTACTGAACGTTTTGTAGTTTATGATGTTATTATTATTATTTTTTTTAAGAAATAAGGGGGCAAACGAGCAAACGGGTCACCTGATGGAAAGCAACTTCCGTCGCCCATGGACACTCGCAGCATCAGAAGAGCTGCAAGTGCGTTGCCGGCCTTTTAAGAGGGAATAGGGTAATAGGAGAGGGTAGGGAAGGGAAGGGAAGGGAATAGGGGACGGTAGGGAAAGGCATAGGGTAGGGGATTGGCCCTGCGGCAAACTCACTCACTCAGCGAAACACAGCGCAAACGCTGTTTCACGCCGGTTTTCTGTGAGAACGTGGTATTTCTCCGGTCGAGCCGACCCATTCGTGCCGAAGCATGGCTCTCCCACGTATAATATCTTCTGTCTATATAGACATAAAAATTAACCATACATTTTCTTCTGTTTCGCTAAAACTCGGGAATGGCCGAATCGATTTGGCTAATTTTATTGTTGTTAGGAGAGATAATGATATTATAATATAAGGTTTACCGGGTCATATTCTAGTCATATTTTATGAATATCGTCTAACTAGATGACGCTTGTTTATCGCACAGGAACCGTACATACTTCCTTTATTTAAGTTTCCTATTCCCGGGGCGCAAAATATTTTTATACCTTTCTGCATAATCGATTTATAATATTAGTATGGATTGCTGCAAGTTAGAACGTTATAATGAAATATTTTATCAAGTTCTTTTCCACAAAAGTAGCATGATTTAAGTAATAACTCAGCTGACATGAATAAAAACATCTCTTTAAATATTTCTTACAACCTCTGCCCTTGTTTCCTGATATTTTGCAGAAAGGGGGAAATAATATTTGTTTTTTCCCTCCGGAGGGCTCGTTCCTCAAAATGGCGGCTTCGTTTTGTACCGAACTCCAGTAATCATTGATGCGTATGAATATTAATCAAATACAATAACCATGACGGTCTTTTTGGATTCTCATACATAAATAACATTTCATTGTTTCTATGATTGGACGTTGTCCTTGACGGGTATTGAATATTTTGTTCGTATGTCTTTAAGGTGTAAGCATAATATTATAATATTATGCTTCGATTATTATTATCAATTGGGTAGTAAGTATAGAAATTAACAAAATTGAATAATGAATATGCTTTCTTGCCAGCAACAGCCTAAATGACGCAACTGTGAGTTGCGAGAGATTTAAATAACGGAGTTACAAGTACATTTTGCCACTTCCCTTATATGTATAACTTGTTGTAACTATATTACAAACCATAACGCCTCCGTGGTCCAGTGGTTCAGAGCTTGGCTCTTGACTCGGAGGTCGTAGGTTCGATTCCCGCGTTAGAAATATGTTATTTCCAAGTTTGGTTAGGATAATACAGGCTGATCACCTGATTGTCTGACAAGTAAGATGATCCATGCGTCGGATGGGCATGTAAAAAGTCGGTCCTGCGCCTGATCTCTCGCCAGTCGTGTCGGTCTTCCGTCCCACTGGGTTATGAGAGTAAAGGAATAGAGAGTGCTCTCACAAGAGCACACACGCGCAGCACACATGCTGCGCCCACACTTGGGCACTATAAAATTACTCCTGCGTAGCTGGCCTGGTTTCAATGAAACCGGCCACCGTCACCGAAACCGGTGTGGGAGCTATTATTATTATAAACCATGCCATGCCAAGATACGTCAGTAACACTGACACCTCATAAAAGGCCGAGGCTTAAAATTGATGTAGATGTTTTCTTGAATAATTTTCTATACCTACAATATACCTACGGAGTTATGTCTATTGTGCCTACGTCCTAGCCATCTTCAGTTTTGAAATCTTTTTAGGGTTCCGTACCCAAAGGGTAAAAACGGGACCCTATTACTGAGACTTCGTTGTCTGTCCGTCTGTCTGTCTGTCTCCAGGCTGTAACTCAATAACCGCTATAGCTAGACTTCTGAAATTTTCACAGATTGTGTATTTCTGTTGCCGCTATAATAACAAATACTAAAAACAAAATAAAATTAATATTTAAGGGTGTCCCATACAAAAATCGTTATTTTTTGGCCTTTTTTGCTCGTAATCAATAATGACTAGGTACTTGAAATTTACATAAAAGCCTTAGTTATATGTTTACTTTAATAATTAGTTATAATATTTAAATAAAATAAAAAATTAATCTTATAAAAAAAACAATTTTGGCCTATTTTTCCTCTATAACGGTACGGAACCCTTCGTGCGCGAGTCCGACTCGCACTTGGCCAATTTTTTATCAACACCCCCTCCGGAGACTTGAATTTATGTGTCATTGTAAACAACGTCTAAAGATATATCCTTCTTTTTATTACGTTCGATTGCGACAAAAAACATTACAGTCCAGTGGGTTCAGTAGGTCAGGCGTTTCAGCGTTTTTCCCTCGTAAACAAGATAGTACGTGTAACATTTTGTAGGAATTATCTTTCACATCCTCTCCCTATCCACTCTCGTTCGGATTTCTATCGACCGTAAAACTTGTCATACTGTTTAGACCACCCTTGTCAGCGAATCGTGGAGTTACGATCTTGTAAAACTATCGACCCGATTTCTTATTAAATCTTTTTCCTTTTCTATTTGAGCCAAGACTGTGTGCATGCATGCTCGAGTCTACGTTAAGATGTTCGTAATTTCACTATCGAAAATGCTACGAATATAAGTAATATTATGTGATCTGGACTTCGACTTTAGCTATTGCAAAGGAATTAGTATTATCAATTTGTCACTTCTGAAACTAAGCAACAGCATTAATACTAAGTACTCACATACGGTTTTGCTCGATAGTTTTACTCCAAATCGAGCAATAACCACCGTGTGGACCGCAAAACTGACAGCTCGAAGGCTCGCTTCGAGCCGGCTCGATGGAATTAAATATGTCAAATATGTCATTTCCTTCGATTCGTAGTAAAACTATCGAGCAAAACCGTATGTAAGTACTTAGCATTAGATACACTTTCCTTGCTTTTATTTTCAACGCTTTAAAAACAAGCGGCAAGGCTTAAATTAAGCTATTAAGAGCTCATAAAAATACTAAATTACACAGCTTCAATAACACTACCTGAGTAATTTATAGCGACATAAAACTTTAAGGTTTTAATTTATGAGCACTAAAAGTTATTTAATTAACTTCCTCGAGAAACGAAAAAACATGAATTATCTCGATTTAATTTTTCAGCAATGAAAAGCAGTTTGTGAAAAACCGCCAAGTGCGAGTCGAACTCGCGCACGAAAGGTTCCGTACCGTTATAGCGCAATAATAGGCAAAATTTGTTTTTTTTTTGTATGGGAAATTAAATTAAACTAAATTTTTATTCTAATTTTATTATTAATTACTAGCTGTTGCCCGCGACTTCGTCCGCGTGGACTTCAGTTTATAGCGCGCGATGTCAACAAAATTGGTGTCAAAAGATTTTTTTTTAATTAAACTTTATATTTTATGCCAAATTTTTAAGCTTATATTTTAGCCCCCCAATTACACAACTTTACCCATAAACTATTTATCATTAATCATTGATAGGTTTAAGGTTACGTCACTGCAGTAGATAAAGTACTGATTTACAATAATTAGCGTTCGAAAAAACTTGAATGTAAGATAATACCACTTCTTATAGAAAGACTTTTGGGCAAGCGTTAGCGCGATGTAGAAGACGCACGGCGCCATCTATTATGAATTGTTGGAACTAACTTAATTTGAACAAATTTACGCATTTTCACCCCCTTACTACGCTTTTTTCCAGTAAAAAAGTAGCCTATGTCCTTTCTCAGGCTTTAGACTATCTGTATACAAAATTTCATTACAATCGGTTCGGTAGTTTTGGCGTGAAAGCAAGACAGACAGACAGACAGACAGAGATATTTTCGCATTTATAATATTAGTATAGATTAAAGTACTTACACATATAATTTTGTAATGTACGACAATTTAAATTACCTATCTGTTGCCATTTTTGATACCGAGCACAAAAGGGCAAAAAATCACGTTTGTTGTAAGCGTTGAAATAATAAATTTATACTGTTTTTAGTATTCTTTTATTATAGAAGCAACAGATATACACAATCTGTGAAAATTTCAGAAGTCTAGTTGTAGCGGTTCTTGAGATACAGCCTGGACACAGACAGACCAGACAAACAAATGGTCAGACAATGAATTCTCAGTAATAGAGTCCTGTTTTTACCCTTTGGGCATGGAACCCTAAAAACCACTTTACGGGCAAAAATACCAATTTTGCGGTAGAGTATGTCATACCCGCAACTCTGCCTTAAGAGGGGAGTGGAGCACCACGGGGGTTTCCCCTACGCCAGGGATTCCCCTATACCCCGGGTGATTTTCGCAATCTGCCTCCTGGCAGATATGCTGGCAGATATGCAGAATGCGTAAAGCATTTCCTCATGTATAAAAGCGGTAAAAATATCAATATTAAAATAAAAATGCGGCGTAATCACAGGCGAAGGTAGTTCAAAAATAAATTCACTCGAGCACCGCTGCGAACCGCAATGTATTTCATCAATATGTCAAGAGTAAAATATAATAGCGATACACAAAAACAAAATATATCAGAGGAGCTGATGGTCAATTTTCCCGTGCACTTCACGGATATTATTTTGCCGAGCCGGGTATCCGGGTTTCCGGGGTTTTGAATAACCTGTTTTCGTCATGGTCCAGTAAATTTCCTTTCGTCCTTTATGTATTTATTTAATTAAAACGGACACACCTCTTTATCCTTCCTCGACTTTAATTAAGATAACATTTATCGTTGTTGACGCGTAATACGATCGATTCGAAATCGAAGATAGAAATTGATTTTCTATTTTCGATTTTGAAACGATTCGAATAGAAAGATACGAGTCGTGTAGAACGTTTTCAATTGTTTTCCGACAGAAAATGTATGTGCTGGTCAAGGTTGGTGCGATTCGATATTTCACACGGGATTTCCACGCGGATTACGAATGGTTGCGGTCGTCCTTCTCGTTTTAATTACACGGATAAAAAACGGAATCCTAACCCAATCTGGGTTAGAATTCCGTCCATTTTGTTTATTTAAATTCACTTTAATTGTTACTTACTATCCTACATGACTGATATTATTTGTTATTGTGGAGGTTTGTCTGTCTGTTATCTACGATGAAACCGCTGAACTAATTTTGAAAAAATGTTTGAGTCCTGAGAAAGCATATAGGATAGTTTTTTATCTAGCAATTATTTCTTAACGAATTTTATCACAACACAACGAAGGAAATAATACAAAAATACAAATAAATACAAAATCTTAATAATTGTCATAAATTATTAACAATTTAACTGTATTCTTTAATTTTTTCTCATAACTAAAATTAATGAAAGTTCACTCAAGCGTTAGGACATTATTGTGTTGTACCCAATTGTACAGTTGAGCAGTAGTTGAAATTGCATGTTACGAGTCGGAAATTAACGCTCAGCAACACGTGACGCTACTAGAGTTAACCCTAAAATGACGTGACATTGTTCCAAACTTATCGGTGAACCAGCCCCAGTCGCAGCGTGAGATAAAGTGGGGTCTTACTTTAATCAAATCCGTCTAGACAGAGCTATAGCACGTGTTTCAGTGTGCGCTCCATTTGAAGAGGTAAACGTATTGCTCACTTAAGTTATAATATATCGTTATCACTGAGAAGGGATTTTATGAAAGGTCAATTTTATAATACTTTTCTATGGCAAATAAAAAAAATATTCCAAGAATAGGGACTTATCATTAGCCTCCTAAAATAACAAACACCCGATTCATCATTTACAATAATTATACTTATGTTGATTCAAAACGTAATTTCCCAGTAAATTCCCTTAGGTATTCTAATTAAGTAATATGAATTTTGGTTGTTGATTAACACCTCAAATTTGCTTGAATTATCTGAAATAGTTAATTTAAAATGTTCAATGAACAACGGTATGTGAACGTTAAATAATGAATTTTATTTACGGTTAGGTAAAATTGAGATTTCCTCTAGGGTTCGCCACTCATTCACAATCGTTTCGATCCATCGCAAATAAACTGTTTTCTAATTTTGTTTCATTACTTTTCTTTCTAAAACAGTTCATATTGTCATGTCTATTTATCCGCGATGCTTATAGAAACTATCGTTCACAAATGAGTGGTCATCAACAAGTCATCGACTTTATTTGCCCACAGTAATAATATTTTAACTGGTTTATTTAAGTTCTGATTTCATGTTTGTTACAACCAGAATGTAGCTTTTATTGAGAGTAAATAAAATATACCCTCAAAAATGTAATATGTAGGTATATCATCATGATAGTCATAACAATTTTGTTGTATAAGTAATATTATATTTTCCGTACACCGGTATCAAAAATCTACATTCACATAAAACGCTCGTCAAATATTTCATGTTGACTACCTGTACGAGGAAATATTAAAATGTTATATTTTCCCTTGCAATAAAAACAAAATCATAAAAAGCTCCTACTGCGGAGAATACTGCAATGTTTATAAAGTTGTAGGAAGGTAGCGAACTCGCAGCTAATACCGGCTACAAGGAAACTCTATTTTGTCTATTTTTACGGTTAGCATGAAATATTATTGCAGCGATGAGTATTTTATGTATTTACTATTTAAGTATTACAATCCATGTTCATATTAATATTATTATAAATACTAAAATGTGTCAGTCCGTCTGTTTGTTACCTCTCCACGCCCGTCGCTGAACCAATTTTACTGAAATTTAGTATGAAGATACTTCGATCTTTTTGTCCTTACATAGGATACATTTTATCCCGGAAAAATGTACGGTTCTCACGCTATAAAGAAATTTTGACGCAACCGAGTTACGGGCGTGATGTAGCATCTAAATAATGTTATTAAAACAGAAATAAATTATTGTAAAAGAGATAAGAACTTGATTATAGCAAACATCCTTCCTCTTTCGTAATTTAACCTTCAAAACAAACATTTGTTTAAAATGTATGTTATATTAATATTAAATATAAGATACACTATACTGTTTAACAGTTATAATAATCTTATCTTATATCTTTAAACGAGCAATTCTTGTATATTATATTATATGATTGGAATCTCGGAATCGGCTCCAACGATTTTCATGAAATTTAGTATATAGCAAGTTTCGGGGGCGATAAATTGATCTAGCTAGGAATCATTTTTAGAAAATGTTATTTTATTCATGTTTTATCGAATACCGGGCAAAGCTCGGTCAAATAGCTAGTGAGTATTTAAGCGGGGTTGCCATACAAAAATACAATTTTTTGCCAATTTTCGCTCTATAACGGTACGGATCTCTTAGTGCGCGAGTCCTACTCGCACTTGGCCGATTTTTCTTAATTGGCAGTGGTCAACTTGTATGAAACGCTCTGAACATAAACTTTCATAACTTATTTTACTACGTATTTTTAAAAGCTTTTATTTAACTTGCTCTGTATGTATGTAAGTATGATGTGTATGTTTGGGTGAAATCTTGGAACTCAATTTTGGAGTAGATGTATTTAACTGATCGAGCTGAAATTTTGCAGGCACGTTTAGTTTGGATGACAATACATGATATTGTATGTGACATCACTCTAAATCCAATATGGCCGACGGGGGGGTTTAAGCTTTTATTATAATGTAAATTGTATAATATATTGAGGTTATAACTGAATAGTTAGAATTTTTAAGGGGACATTTATTTTCTTCTTTTTTAAGTATTTAAATAAAAGCTTTTTTCAAAAAGTTTTTTGCTTATAATTTATTATTTGAACGTTAGCGTAAAAATAATTATATTATGTTTGTTTGCTTTATTCCGTGCGGCGGTTTTCGTTTTATTTTTATATAAATTCTGTTTATAAAATTACAATAACTCAGAATATGGCAGGATAATATTATAATAAAATGGCATACTATGTTTTCATAACAATATAAGAAGAGTTATACCAGGTTATACTATCTACATCAAGTCGAAGTAGCAAAATTAATTTAACATTGCTTTCCTCGACATACCACTGTCTAAATTATATCATAAGTACTTATTTTTTTTTCATAACTTCTTATTTTTTATTTAAAAGAATCGTTAGGGAACCGCAAAACTGGAAAGAATGGACATACTGACAGACTTTAGGGACAAAAAGGCCTACTATAGAAAATAAAATTTGTGGATGGTTTTGTGCATAATTGTTAAACCGCAACTTTAACGATAATGTTAGGACCACACGTCAATAAATATCCCGTGTGTGGTGAGTATAAATCAAAACAACTGTTTTCGCGTTTGATTTCAAATTGCCTGATAAGGATGTTGTTGGATATTAACTCATCCAGCCAAACAATGCGATCGTTTAGTTGGATGAGTTACTTGCAATGTTAGGGCCATACCTCACCGGGACGCCATAGCGACGTGGCCAGCGATATCGTCAACTAAAGTTATGTTTAAAACACCGCTTTGCGGCGACGTAGAGACGCCACTAGCCACTATTTAGTATGCTACGAGGGTCGACATTACAGCAGTCAAGCTATAGCCACGTCGCGATAGCGTCCCGGTGAGGTATGACTACACGGCACGTTGCGTCGACGCAGCGCTGCCGTTTGACGCATAGCCGTCCACACGGGTGCTGCGTCATCGCAGTGTTAAGAGTCAACACCCCCCTCTCGCTTCGTCTCGGGGGCTGCTGTCCGTCATGTATGCGTTGCGACGACGCAGCGCGCCGTGTGAACACCTTGGTTATTTGTATGTAAAACAACGCAACGGCAGCGCTGCGTTGACGCAACGCTGACGCAACGCCCGTGTGGACTGGCTCTGGTTTATTCAGACCGACGCGACGCATAGATGCATTTCTAAATTTATATAGATTTGAGTGATTCGCAAGACGTCTCACATAATTTTAATCTGTCAAATCCATGCAAAATACTGCGCCTCGCGTCGTCGCGTTGCGGTCTGAATTGACCCTTAAAGTGTTTTTTTACTAGATGACGTCCGCAACTCCGTTGTGCCTAGATACGTTTATCGCGCGGGAACCATACATTTTTCCGAGATAAAAAGTATCCTATGTCCTTTCCTGGGACTCAAAATAACTTCATACGAAACTTCAGCAAAACAGTTCAACCGTTTGGTCGTGAAGAGGTATCAGAGGGATAAACTGACAGACTGACAGAAAGACACTTTCGCATTTATAATACTAGTATGGAAGTATGTATTTAAGAGCTCACCTGACTCTAAAAATCAAACGTCGTCCTTATCTCTTCACACTCACGCCCGTATTTCATATGCCAGGTGAAAAAGGACGGCGCGTAATCTTCGCCGAGTTAGTTTTACTTGAATAAAAGACGAATTATAATAATTATGAAAAAAGTGTATTATGCAAATTTAGGTTTTATCAATAGCTTTTTAGATATTAAAAAATATTAAAGAAAAGACAGCAAACTTCGAAGATCCAAGCAAAATGTGTCTAAAACAAGGTTTTTTGTAAAAAAGAAACTATCGAGCATTTTTTGAATAATCGTGTTTTCGTCTTAAGCATTTAATCTTTATGAACTGAAGTTACTTGTGTCAAAAAATCCGTTTTCTAGACCTTACAGATTTTGAGATCTAGGTTAAAGTATGTAGTCAAGTTAGGGTCATATGAGCTCTTAATTTATAAACTTGGATAGGACGACGACGTATAAGGTTCTTGCCATACATTTTTATGAAATCGGAGCTTGGTGTTTTAAACATTTGAATGTCTTTAATATATCACGTATACAATTATACTTTTACAAAAAATAATCGCCTTTCACAATTCGCAACATCAACTTTTAGACTTTGAGAGTTTTAACAATCTTTATAATCTTAATCGTAGACATTGAAACCTTAAATATTCGCCCTCGTGCTGCAGTTATTGACCGGCTCCGACCCTCGACTTGGTTCCCCTTGCAATTTGCTCAAGACGAATTGCTCATTTAATTGATGCGGAATTCGAAGTCCCCCATACAAAACCCCGATCGATTCGCGTCTGGCTGCTACAGCAGGTGCAAAGTTGAGATTTTTTCCTTGATTTTACTTCTATACTTTTTTAAATCGTATTTCCTCGATTTTACATCTAAAACACTTACCGTTTAGTATTTTTTGACTTCGTAAAATGCTGTTGCATATTTTAATATGATAAATAATTATATTTACTAAGTAGAATTTGTTGAAGTTACAGCTGTCGGTAGAGTTAGGCCGTGTAGATTCAGAAGCTTGGCTCTACATGAGATCTCATATTATTATCTTTTTCACAGGGTACGAGTAAACCTTATGTTCTATGTCTTGGCAACATTTTAAAGAAATGTTTTAGGTGGAATTAAGATATTCTGATGCTGCAAGTATTTTAGCTGTAAGTCTTAATGAGAATAAAGATCTTTAAACCTAAACTTACGTAGATTGTTAGAACTAGGAAATTCATTTCTCCTTGAGACTTTCGTAACAAAATAATTACCTCCCTTAGACCAAACAGGGTGATCAAACGTCTCTATCCGAGTAGATCTTAAGTAAAAATCCTCTGTTACGTACAGCGTAATGCCACGCTTAAATTACAGATTTAAAAGTACCATTACACTGTACATAAGGCGAGATTTAAAGCTGATTTAAATAATTGTTTTATTTAGTAAATAGCTGTCCCGGCAAACATTGTTTTGCCCATATTATTTTATTGAAGTGACTAATATATAAGAGTCCTGGCTCTCTTAGGCATTTTCAAATATTTAAGAAAATATTAATAGCGTGTAATATTCTAACTCTGAAAAGAACTAATAGATATAAACTCCCCTCTCGCACGCGACTCCCGCCTTGATGACGCCCACTTCGCAACGGGTCGTGCAATAGAAATCGTAATACATATTTTAATTTCGCCATAACTTCAAAACCAAACGTCAAATTTTAGTCATTCAAAGACTAAATATGATTTACATTAACTGTACTTAGTAATTAAATAATTTATTTTGATAAGGATTAATAGCATGAGTAAAATAAACGCGTTTAAATGTAGTCCAAAAAAAATCAAGATTTTTTAAATAAAAAAATTGTTGTTGTGCCTCACTTGACATAGATAGGTATAGTGTGTCGCGGACTTTTTTGTAGATATTTATAAGATCTACAATTGATTAGAACATTTTATGGTTCTATCTTTTATAGTTTAGGCAGCGTACGCAAAATAAGTAACTTTTCTGGTTGATTTTTTACACCTTGTCTCCGAAAAACCCAAATATCTTACGGAAACCTATTTTTTCCTAAATAAAATTTAGCCTATGTTACTCGTGGATAATGTAGCTATCGAATGGTGAAAGAATTAAAAAAATTGGTTCAGTAGTTTTTGTGCCAATTCATTACAATTATACAAACAAAGTTTACCTCTTTATAATAATATTAAAATTAGTATAGATTACTAGTTGTCCCGGCAAACATTGTTTTGCCTGTTTTCCCAGTTTTCCTGCTTTTCTCTTGAAGTTTTTTCTGATATTTTTTTCTATAAACCTCACGGAGCCCGAGACCTTTCCAACGAATGCAAAACCGTAGAAATCGGTTCGTGCGTTCTGGAGTTATAGCGTCAGGAAGGAAAACCCGATTAATTTTTATAATAATACTAGCTGTTGCCCGACACTTCGTCCGTGTCAACATAGTATAATAACAAATATGGATAGTCCGCTAACAAATATGAAAAAAGTAAAATATAACCTCCTCCTTTTTGGAAGTCAGTTAAAAAGTAGCCTAAGTTACACCTTACTACATCAACTATCTACCAAAAAAAGTCCCGTCAAAATAGCTCCAGCCGTTTCAGAGATTAGCCGGAACAAACAGACAGACAGAAAGACAAACATACAGACAAAAATTGTAAAAAATGTTGTTTTGGCTTATGTAGCGTATAAAGATTCATATGCATATAGTAAAAAACGGTTCTTTCAATATTACAAACAGACACTCCAATTTTATTTATATGTAATAGATATTATATTATAATTATAATGAACAGATGGATCGGTTCAACAACTAACGGCCGTTCCCAATATTTGATCTATCTCTGGTTTTGCCCTACATTGACATAAAATATATGTCTCTAATGTCTAATGTGAGTTATTCCTATCTCTAGTAGGGCAAAACCAGAGATAGATCAAATATTGGGAACGGCCGTTAAACGTCAAGAGTTAACAAACAGGCAGAAAAACACAGAGCATTTATAATAAAATATTAGTATGTAAATATTAACTAGTACTCGGAATAGTATATTAAATAGTAGATTATTTGCAACAGGTTCAATTGAATCATCATTTATTACTAAATTTTTATCCAACCTACAACGCTGCTGCATATTCAAAATTTCAATACCGTTCAACGATCCCTATCAATCCCGTCATAAAACTTATTTTCATCCCACCTTCAAATATCATTTCACCTTCAAGTCTGCGAGACAGTCAAAAGTGAGAGCTTACAACTTAATTTAAATAAATTGATTGAAGCCCCAGAGTGTGATTTAAATAAGTTTGTGAATTGTTATTTTAACTTTAAGTCTCATGAAGCTCGAAATAGCGTGAGGCATTGTTATTGTGATTCAAAGGACGCGTGTTCAAATTTGTTACACGACAAAATTAATTCGCAACGAGAAAATAATAATTATTATAATTGATGAAGAACAAGTGGATAATTAATATTTTGTTTCATGAGGACGATTACTATTTTTCCCTTATAAATTGAGCAACCCTTGTAACTTACATTTTTTTTATGAAATAAGTGGGCAAACGAGCAAACGGGTCACCTGATGGAAATCAACTTCCGTCGCCCATGGACACTCGCAGCATTAGAAGAGCTGCAGGTGCGTTGCCGGCCTTTTAAGAGCGAATAGGGTAATAGGGGAGGGTAGGGATGGGAAGGGAAGGGTAGAGGGGAAGATAGGGAAGGGAATTGGGCCTCGGGTAAACTCACTCACTCGGCGAAACACAGTGCAAGCGCTGTTTCAAACCGGTTTTCTGTGAGAACGTGGTATTTCCCCGGTCGAGCCGGCCCATTCGTGCCGAAGCATGGCACTCCCACGTAAAAATATTATATGGATCATACTTCATTAAGTGAATAATATATCTGGGTATAAACAAAAAAAAAGTTTTTTGATTTAAAATCATTTTTCCGGTCTTAAAGCTTTTTTACACAGAAACCGAACATTTTCAAATTGTTGCTTACCCATTTCATCCTCTCACGTTTTCAATTAAACAAAGAGAGTCGGACAATTATAACACTTGTAATGTAATAAGTGTCAGACATACTTTTGTAAATCAAAAATTCATTTGCGTGGGTTCTAAGAAAATAATATTTTATTTAAGACTTTTTTCTTGAAATACCCATAAAAAATCACATCCTAGTTGATAACATATAATATAATTCTACTGTTTTTCTAAGAATAAGCAATAAAATAACTTTTTAAAAAATAATTTTACCGTGGCAATTTTTGTTTCAAATGAATATTAATAATTTTTATCAACCATTTTAATTTTGAAGGTTACGGTTTAGGCTCATGAGGTAGCAAGGTCTTACGTCATGCTATGGTGTTTAATAATTATCTATCACAAACGGCGGAGTAACTATTTAAAAATACATTTAAAAAATCAACAGCTGAACATAAAATTTAGACGACCTCTGTGGCTCAGTGGTGAGCGCGTTGGTAGCTCAAGCCGGGGGTCGCGGGTTCGAGTCCCGCCGACGGAACAAAAAGTTTTCAAAGTTCCTGGGTCATGGATGTGTATTAAATATGTGTATCATATAATAAAAATCTTAAATATATGTATAGTATAAAAGTATTAAATATATTTCCGTTGTCTGGTACCTGTAACACAAGTCCTTCAGGTACTTACCACAGGGCCAGACTGACGTGGTGTGAAGCGTCCATAGATATTATTATTATTATTATAAAACCTCGTCCTTTTGGGAAGGCGGTTAAAAATATTACCTTAGCGTTACATGAATTCTGGTTACTAACAAGAACATTGCATTATTGATCAAACGTTCATTAGGGACATGACTTGCAACAAAAACTTGATTAATAGTACCATAGTAACATCGTGATATGAGGGAGGGAGGTATCAGAACACACTTTAAGGGGTATGATGACATAGCCATTTACCAACGTTGAGGACAAACCATGTGTCATAGACATAGAGTCGTTGAGAGACTGAGCGTTGCTGAGGAAAGCTCTGTGGGAACAGATATCTGCACGAGACGCGTAGGGCCTAAGAAACACGTGTAATATGCAGTCTCTCTTTAAGTCAACAAAACGGATTTTGTAAAATATAATTGAAGACATTGTATAAAGTGGGTCACTAGCATTTAACAACATATTAATATGAGCAATTACTTTATTGCCTTTTCATTTGAACAAATCTTGTAACATACTTACTTTATCATATACACAATATATCTAGCTAAACAAAGAATCCACATTTTTAGGTTTCCGTACCCAAAGGGTAAAAAACTAAAAAAATATTACATTTGTTGTATGGATAAATATTAATATTATTTTGTTTTTAATGTTTGTTGTTATAGCGGCAATAGATGTACACAATCTGCGAAAATTTCAGAAGTCTAGCTATAGCGGTTCTTAAGATACTGCCTGGCGACAGACAGACAGACAGGCAGACGGACAGACGGACAGACAACGAAGTCTTAGTAATAGGGTCCCGTTTTTATCCTTTGGGTACGGAACCCTAAAAACACGATTATTTTGCTCTTTAACGGTACTACAGTCCGACTCGCACTTGGCCGATTTTTTTCAAATCATTTTCCCGGTTCTAAAGCCTCCATTTCTGCAAAAAAGTGATAATTTTCAAAGTGTTAATTACCCATTTCATTACCATGTCTTCAATTAAGAAGGAACGAAAATCTGGCTTCCAAATTTTTATTATGTTTAACCAAGATTTAATAATATTATTCCTCAATGATTTAAAATGATATTCACGCTTTTCCGAGGTAAAGGTCCTTGAGTAAGGCTGTTTTTCTTGTCGCAGAAGGAGGAAAACCTTTGATACGTCATTAAATATTCAATTAAATTATTTATTTTATCAAATTACAATTTTAATAAATGACAATTACTGTCGTTTGGCTGTTAAAGGAAAAATAAATTTGTTGTCGTTTAGTTTAATTTAATATCTTTTTTTTGGTGAATAAAGCAAAAGGTATTTTAATAGAAACAATTACGAATCGTTTTATTTTGTTAAAGGTATCGAACATCACTTTAGAGTAGAAGATAAATTAAAGTTACTCAAAAATAGTAACCTCACATTTTAAAGAAATGAACAATCACTTCTATTTTGCGATACTTTCGTGGTGTTGACCAAAATCGGAGGCCTAATCCCCTACCCTATTCCCTTTCCTTACTATCCCTACCCTCCCCTATTACCCTATTCCCTCTTAAAAGGCCGGCAACGCAGCTGCTTCAGCTCTTCTGATGCTGCGAGTTTCCATGGGCGACGGAAGTTGCTTTTCATCAGGTGACCGGGTTTGCTCATTTGCCCCCTTATTTCATTAAAAAAAATGATTTAATGAAAGGTTTACCATTTATGACGTATAAAAAAAACTACTTGCTAGATCTCGTTCAAACCAATTTTCGTTGGTAGTTTTTATAGTAATGTACATCATATATTTTTTTAGACTTTTCATGACTTCTACTTTAGAAGTTAGAGGGGAGGGGGGACACGCATTTTACCGCTTTGGAAGAGTCTCTCTCGCAAACTATTCAGGTTAGAAAAAAAATATGTTAGAAATCTCAATATGATTTTTAAGACACAGATACCAGATACACGCATAGGTTACATTATTTTTTTTTGTTTCAGTTTTACCTACGGGGACCCCTAAATTATTTAATATTTTTTTCCATTTTTCTATCAAAAACTTAATGCGGTTCACAGACTATACCTACTTACCAAGTTTCAATTGCATAGCTTTTATAGTTTCGGTGAAAAGTGGATGTGACATACGGACGGATCATAGACAGACAGACATGACGAATCTATAAGGGCTTCGCTTTTTGCCATTTGTCTACGGAACCCTATAATAATAATAGCTCCCACACCGGTTTCGGTGACGGTGGCTGGTTTCATTGAAACCAGGCTAGCTACGCAGGAGTCATATTATAGTGCCCAGGTGTGTGAGCAGTACACAAGAGCACTCTCTATTCCTTTACTCTCATAACCCAGTGGGATGGCAGACCGACACGACTGGCGAGAGATCAGGCGCAGGACCGACTTTTTACATGCCCATCCGACGCATGGATCATCTTACTTGTCAGACAATCAGGTGATCAGCCTGCATGATCCTAACCAAACTTGGAAAAAACATGTTTCTAACGCGGGAATCGAACCCACGACCTCCGAGTCAAGAGCCGAGCTCTGAACCACTGGACCACGGAGGCGTTATACGGAACCCTAAAAAGGTATTCAAATAATGTCTATACAATATTATACACCATAACCAAGGTGATAATAGCATGTTTAGGACGAGTATAGCCAGTTTTGAATACAATTTTCATAACTATAATAGTAACATAGAAACGGGATATAATACGTTTAAGCCACTTTCTTCGTCGTCGGGTTTTGATCGTTTCTTTTAATAAAATTGTAACTCTTAAGAAGTAAAGTAGCCTTTAAAAGAAAACGTTGACCTAATTTTAACTTTTCCGCATTATACGTTAAGGTAAATGATTGCATTTTTAATTATTTTAAGTCGTGGTTAGCTAAGCACGAGTCATAACGCTTTTAAAATTGATACATAATATATTAAATTATTTATTATATTATGTTTAAAAAGACTTTGTAAATAACTATTACATATAAAAAATTCTCGTAATGCATGTATTTTTGTAAAGACTTAAATATTCAATTGTCACGAAATAAAATAATGAGTTAACCTATATAAAACTTAATAATATAAAGCCCTTTTGTGTGTCTGCCAAAAGGTAAACACAACATGGATCACATTTGAAACTATTTCTTAACTTACCCATTTACCCTCTAGAGATGTCCAGATATAAAAAGATATAAAGTAGGACTTGATAGGTATTCAATATGTAAATAAGGCCAGGCAAGTGACAAGGATGTTGTCAGACGTAAGTGATACGGGTTTCCTCCAAATAGCCAACATGTCTTATGGATGATAAATTGTAGTGAAGCTAAATTTAAGAAATATTTCCATCACTACATGAAGACAGAACGAATCAGTAGCCCGACTTAAGATGCGCTTACACAGGCAATAATTACGGCAGTAATTATTCGGCGACACGAATGGAGCGATCTGGAGCAATTAGTGGTGCAATATGGAGCAATTCATTTCATGTCATATCGCTCAAAATAATGGTGCGCTTATACGGGCAACTAAAATTGCTCAACTCCAGTCAACTCTCGTCAATTTTGACGTCACGACTACATCAAGCAATTTGCGGCAACAAGCAGCAATATTGCGCAATATAATATTGAGAGATGTGGCCATCCAAATGAGATACAGCCTGGAGACAGACAGACGAACAGATATCGAAGTCTTAGTAAAAGGGTCCCGTTTTTAGGGTTCCGTAATAAATTTTAAAGGGTGACCTTTGGGTACGGAACCTTAAAAAATATTGGAAATATCTTATACTGTCAATAGTGAAAAAAGTTTCAATTTGACTGCAAAATCCCCATTAACAAAATGGTCCGCCATTAATTGAATTCGCTTGTTACAAAAAATTCGGTAAATGAACCGCTTAACCGATTTCGTGTAAACTTTACATAAACCATCGACTTAATAGAACAAAGCCACATTTGGTTTGAATAAGTGAGCCCGTTTTTGAGTTATGGCTGGCTTACACGTATTAAGTCGTTAAGGAGTTAACTAAATTTTTACTTAATTTTAAGTTATTTTGCATGTAAACACAAAATTTTGTAGCAAGTACCTAGCAAGTTAAAATTTAGTAAGAACTAAACTAGATAATAATTAGAATTTAGTTACTACTTATCTACTTAATACGTGTAAGCCGGCCATTATAAAATTACAACGAAATATGGCATTAATTTTTTTTATTATATTATAGAGATTTCAGCTTATAACATAAAATTCTATGTCCTGATTTTGCACTATCTTGATTTTAGCAAGGGATTTTGCATTGAAATACTCTGTGGTGTTTCAGTGTGAAGAGAATAATGACACAATTAGAGCCAGGCACTGTGCTCATTTGCTTGCATAGTAATTGTACCGCCGCGATGCTTTACAAATACTGAGCGCGACATACAATTGCACAAATTAGTGGTGTATCTATGCGTTAACGTGCCCAAAGACCATAACATAGTATATTCAAATATTTTATTTGCCAGAATATGGTACAAAAAAATGTTAATCTATCTTCTATCTATCTATATACAGGGTGTAACAAAAATAAGTGATAATACTTTAGGGTGTGTACGTGTTCCTTGTAGAGAGTTCACTGTGAAAGTAGCAGTGCTGAAAGACGAAAAAAAATTTTCACTTTTGTATGGGCAACGGCCCGAGCGTCGCGAGTTTCCCCATACAAAAGTGAAAAAAAATTTTTGGTCTTTCAGGTCTTTCTATATATATATACATATATATATATATATATATATATATATATATATATATATATATATATATATATATACAGGGTGTAACAAAAATAAGTGATAATACTTTAGGGTGTGTACGTGTTCCTTGTAGAGAGTTCACTGTGACTGACTGATTGACATAGTGATCTATCAACGCACAGCCCAAACCACTGGACGGATCGGGCTGAAATTTGGCATGCAGGTAGATGTTATGACGTAGGCATGCGCTAAGAAAGGATTTTGATCAATTCTACCGCCAAGGGGTTAAAATAGGGGATGAAAGTTTGTATATAATACTTCCTAACGCGGGCGAAGTTGCGGGCAAAAGCTCGTAATAATATATAACAGCACAAAAATATTCTGCCACGTACGGCATGCAAATATTAAAATAAAGATAATATTATATAATAGCTTGGATTACAATTAAAACAGTAAGATTGAAACAAATTAACAATACATTAAATAACATATTTTTATAAATTCAATAATTACATAAAATATTATATATTATACGGTACATCAAAAGATCCAATAAAACGTTAAGCGTTGATTGTAATGTGATTAGAATTTTTTACTAAATTGAAATTATTATAATTTGTAAGAAGTAGAGATGATCCTAATTTAAATTTATTTTACTAAATACATACAAACTTCGGTAAAAAATCCAAAGGCTAAACGAATTTTAGCCCATCCCTATGAAAACAAAATATTCTTGATGTTTATAATACGCTATTTGAGTAAAGATCTTATCTTAATATGTCCGTTCTGTTATTTAAATAAATTAACATAATCAAGATAAACAAACCTAAAAAAGACTTGAGATTAAGCGAATTAAAAATTTAATAGGATAACGAATGTTGCGAGTTGCGACAAAGGCAGTGACAAATCTCATTCATTCATTAAGTGTTTTATTCATTTTATTTACGGAAGCCATTTCACTTACAGCGCAAATGAATTGGAAGACACAGATTATTGAATAGGGAAAATGATTATTTATTACATTTTGTTCTATACCAATGAGTAAAATCATTTTTATATTTGGATTTGTGTATTATATAAACAGTAGCTGTTTGACCGAGCTTTGCTTTATCGCCCCCGAAACCCTCCATATACAAAATTTCATGAAAATCGTTGGAGCCGATTCCGAGATTCCAATTATATATATATATATATATATATATATATATATATATATATATATATATATATATATATATATATACAAGAATTACTCGTTTATAGATATAAGATATATTAATTATATTATGATTCTCCAAAGCGACCATTTTAACCCCCCTTTCATGTCAATTGTCATATTAAAGTGACATAATATGACAGCAGCTGTACGACATGATATGATAGCTGTTTGACACGACAATTGACACAAAAAGGTGGAGCAAAAAACCCTACACACGTAGCTACGTAGCCGTAGGGTTTTTGCTCCAATGAAATATCGAAAACCTTCATTGTAACAGTATGGGTTTTCTAAAACCGCTTAGTTCCATAAAACCGATATTTGAAAATGGCAGGCCTGGTTCCCTTGAAAGACTGTTACGATATTGATTCATCTATTTTCAGCGACCAAAATCGAACAGCTGCCTGTGACAGCAGCGATCAGGAAATAGCGGGGTGCTGCATTGTACAAAATATCTATTTCGTTTTTCCCTCTCCTTTCAAGCCTTTCGGAGGAAAATAGACAATCGATATGCAGTATATGCTGCAATATTATTTTGCTATTGATATTGCAATATGAAGTGTAATGTCAAGCTTAAACTTAAAAGAATTAGACCCAGTTTCATCAAGCAATGTTAAATAAATAATGGCTTGTTAAATCAGATAATGGCCTGTTAGAGCTATCGAGCGTTCCACCATACGCTAGTGTCATGTCAAATCGCCTAACACGGTGTTAAATTTAATTCATGCTATGGAGGTCCGTTAAATATTTAACAGGCTGTTATATGAGTCAAAATAACAACTTTCAAAGACAATAATATGCAATATCAATAAAAGAATCTGTTTTGACTTTTGAGTCTTTCCGCCATGTTTCCGCTACGTCCTTATTATTAATTATTTTCATAGTTATGAATAATTATTTATTTTCACTTTGCCAAAAATTCAGCCTTCGGATTTTCCTTGACATTGCAAATATACTAACTTGTATCAAAATTACCAAACCGAAATGTGTAAATAAAAGTTTTTATTACGATTCATGTTTTCAGCTTTGACAGATAATAATTATTAACCTGTTAAATTAAGAAGAACTATTAAGTATAGCGTAACAAATGTATGCGATCAGTGATATTTTAATTTGGTCGCATTATCTACTATTATACTACTATGGAAGAAAGTGACACATTGCAGCAAACATGTCGTATTAATCTTGTACGTCGCCTTATAACAAGAATGAACGAATTGATAGTTGTTCACTCGTTGTTCACTTAACATTGCATTTACTAATCCGCTGTTAAATTTTTACTGTGGGACATAAGTATTTTAACAGTCTGTTTAATTTTCTAAGCTCCGTTAAGTAATGCCTCGTTAAGATTTAACAAACATAGGTTGGTGAAATTGGGTCTAATAATTAAAGATTCACACCTTATATTACACACTTTATAGTTGTACAATGTTTTGCCCTATGTTTGCTAAGCGACTTTTCTAACGCATCAATTAATGACAAAACAATATTCTTAACAGGAGTTAATTTATTCACAACCACTTTTGATTGGCTCACATCAAAACGCATACCAATCGACGACGCCGTAGAAAACTCCTGTCAGATAACCGTGATATAGGTACTTTAAACAATTTTACATCGTTAAAATATGGAACCCTTCGGGCAGTTAAATTATTCTAATTTTAGATTCAGTCGGAAGTTTACTCCAGATCAAACTTCACTTTGGATTCCACAAAATTTACCCAACTCGCAACTTTATTTCAATTGGAGGAAAACCTTAAACCATTGCGGTCTACTAGTTAACAGATCCGTTGATGCCATTAGCTGAAATTCACCCCCATTAGGGCTGTCTAATCGAGTTTGTATCGCGGAAGACTTGCCGTAATAAACGGCTGTAAGTTTGCAAAGGACACGGACCTTAAATCAAACAGGATCCCGTGATCACGAGCCCGGAAACTCCAAAGTATTTATTAAATACCTACACTGTAAAATAGATTTAGTTGGGATTTATACTCTTCTAGATTATATTACCATTCTAGGTTAATCTTTATAGAGACAAAGGGAAGTAATGTAAAAAGAAGATCGTATTACTTTCCAAAACACAAACTCAAACTTTTTATTCAGAACTAGCTGTCCCGGTGAACTTCGTGTCACTTTAAAACCTTCCCTGGACTTCTATGAATATTTTAAGACTAAAATTAGCCCAATCCGTTCAGCCGTTTTCGAGTTTTAGCGTTACTAACACGATTGAAAATTCATTTTTATAATAGATAATTTTTTATAAATTGTTTTCTGAACGTCGGTACTACTGATGCCTACCTAGTGCCTACATTTATCTGCAATGAAATGGATAAAATAAACTTCAATTTTATTGTTTCGCTATGAGCTGAACATTTCTTATTTCGCTATCAAATCAAATAAATATATTTTCATACAGATGTTTCGTATACAACCTGAAATACATCTGAACAAAAACGAACTCGTAACACAAAAACAAAATCCAAAATCAATATTTTACTGGCTGTGAATGTTCCTTCAGGATCATAGCTCCAACTTTCGCGCTGTTAACGAGGCAAACAGTAAAAGTGCAACTTTACGACGAAACTAGGATTATTTTAAAGAGTATTTATGTTCTTGAGACCGGCACGAAACGGTAATATTTTATGTACACAGTAATATTAAAATAACGATAAAGTTTGTCATTCTCTGAGAAATGACTTTATTTTACTTCTAGAATAATAGGTTAGTTCGTACTGAAACAAAACGAGAGGAGATGCGATGTGGTGGTTATAAAATTGAATTTTGAAGCGCCATCAATTTTATATTACGAGCTATTGCCCGCGGCTTCGCCCGCGTTAGGAAGTATTATATTATACAAACTTTCATCCACTATTTTAACCCCTTGGGGGTAGAATTGATCAAAATCCTTTCTTAGCGGATGCCTACGTCATAACATCTACCTTTTGCCGAATTTCAGCCCGATTCGTCCAGTGGTTTGGGCTGTGCGTTGATAGTTCACTATGTTAATCAGTCAGTCAGTCACCTTTGAGTTTTTTCATAATATATATAAGATGTCGCGTCACTTTTTAATCACATACAGCAAATTGAGTTAAAATCGTGTCGGTATAGTTTTCGAATACCAAGAGCTTAGCTCTCCTTAACTCCCTCTTTTATTAACCGTGTTCCAAAAATGAGGAGATTATTGTAACACTTGGCTTGATGTGAGATATCAAGTGCATATAAAACAGACCAATATCTGAGCTCTCAATTTGCGTTGATAGCCCGCATTTCTTGTTTCCGTTTTGACTTCATTCCGAAAAAGTTAATGCTAATGAAAGTAGGAAAACAAGCGAGACTCCAGCTATCGATTTGAACCCTCGCAATGTAGATAAGAGTGTCGGAAAGTCTTAATTAATCACAACAAGAAATCCAAGTAAATAACTTGAACAATTTAAATGAAAATTCCCTTTGTCGGTCCCGGATTCGATTTTGCAGGTGAGTCGGATTTTTTCTGCAATCGAATTTCGAATTCTTTGAACACGAACGTGATGTGTCAGATCTAGATTCTGTAGCTTGATTCTTTTGATAAAATGTCTGGAATTTTTCAAAGCTGTATCTCAATTTAACTTTCTTGATTAAGACAAATGATTGTAAGTATTTTGTTCGGATAAGCTTCGTTATTTTTCTTTTCTGATGAAAGGATGATTTTGAATTTTGTAAGCTGTCGTAACTTTATAGGTAAACTTTGAATAAGTTTTTATACTTTTCGACTTGAGACCGCAAAATACTATCACAAACTTATACCCGAAGGATTATATAATATTTTGGTTGACTAGCGTATATTAAAACATTACTTTGATTAATTTTTTGCCATGATAGATAATAATATAACCATGATTGTCACCGTGAATACGAACCTATTTAAAGCATGCACAATAAACATATCAAGCAATCATGTAACCCTTTATATGTTCGTAACAGTTTGTATCGATCCATCATGGGCCGACGTGTAGAGACAGCATTAAAAAGGTCAGCCTCCTTCAAACGTTCATTGTAGTGATGCGAACAAGTTTTGACTCGTACATTTAGTAGGATTACCCAGGAACTAACAATCCATCGAGCTTAGAGTGCGCTACGGCGTCCTATTCAACAAATGTTACAAGAGATATCGGAGTATCGTTAGATGGAGAGCTATCATTATGTTTCCGCTGTCACTATGAATGCGAGGAACAGGAATTGCCACCTGTTAAATCATAATTATTTATTTATTTTTATAGACTCACCAACATAACAGCATTTGTGACTTTTTTGTACTTACATAAAATATTTTCTCCTTTGAATTTTTGACATCATGCTTTTTATATCGCATGTTTGAAGTCGTAGAAGTTTTTTTTGTCTTGGGCTGAAGAAGCCTTACATTTTTTAAAGCTTGTGCTCCTAAAATACGCTAGCAGCATAATTTAAATTTTATGATTTGCCTTATACCTCAGCAAGGCGGCTCGTAGTTAAGGAACACAATAATTACCTAAAGCGCGACCATCAAAAACAAAATATTTCCAGATTACAAGGCCACGTCAAAAGTGATTTACATCTTTTTATAGGCCAATAAAATTTCAAATTAAAAAAAGTGTGCCATATTTAACACATAAAACCTCCGCGGCCATAATAGAAGCGAAAGCAATGACTACAAATGAGGTCAAACCTGGGTCTGGGTTTTTAAATTAACCGTTTAAAATGTAAGTTGGAACATGATATGAAGGAAATAAAGTTCCAGGGAAAATGGATTAAGTCGCCATGGAATCTCATTAGAGTGCATATTGCGTCCAGTTTATGTGCATGCGAAATTACTTGGTGAAAACAAACGATCGAGCTGATGAAGATTTATGGACTAATAATGATCCAGGATCGTCGATAAATATTTTACAGCGAATATTGCGAGAATAGGACGCGATTGCTAGCGATTTGCGATATGTGTATTGGAGCAATAATAAATTACAGGATTTATTATTATTTTATTGCTAGATAAATGAGAATTGAATTGAACGTGACAATAGAAGAAATTACACTACCGGATTAAATAGAGTTATCTCCTCGTATACGTAGCAGATGCATAACAGATACATATTAATTAAACTCCCTAAACAGCTTCATATTTTTAAGAGCAAACGAGTACAATATTATGCATTTAATCAGCTCATCCTTAAATGAACTTAATACCATTTCAACGCCTTTTTTACTTTTTATAACCTGATAATGTTAATTGAAGACGTGAGTGGAAGAACATGATAAGTAACAGTAAAAAATGACGTCTTTTGCATAAATGGAGGCTTTGGCGCCAGAAAAAATATTTGAACAAAAAAACATTACATTTTATGTGTAGCCAGATACATCATACATAAGACAAATTAATGATGAAATTATGTATAAGTTACAAGGTTTCTTCAAATTATAAGAGAAAAAATTAGTAAATATTCGTATGTTACAAATTAATGTTAGTTATCATGTTCTTCAACTCACGTCTTGAATTACGCAAATGAAATTATGAGTTGTTGAGCGTTAATTGGCTCTGATTCCTATCATAATCACCATTTGAGTTCTCAATCAAAGCGAAATGCAGGATGGTCTATTTGGTGCCTGTCATCAGCGATTCCTGCGCCTGCATTCAAGTGAAATGGAATTCGGGAAATCGTTTTTACGTCAAAAGCGCGCAACCTATACAGCCCGTAAAGTGCACGATTCAACTCTGTTGATAAATTTTTAGTTTTCCTACCTATTTGGAATGTTTCGTACTTACTATTCATTTACCTATGAAACAGTTTTAGTGACATGGAAAGCGAGATAGTTAATTATAACGTTTTATATTGCAGTCGATTGGGGTTTAACTAAAACTTTAATATCACACTGACTGCTAGATGGTGGGCCAATTACACTTCTTGAGAATCAAATTGGTTAAACTTTTTAATCGGGACTTAACGCGACTTATTTAAGTTTACTACTTAATATGCTACTACGAGTACATACTTTTCCCCTCGTGACCACGGCCGTAGCAACACGGCCGAAACGTCGAGAAAAAGTATGTACTCGTAGTAGCATTACTATTTAAATAAGTCGCGTTAAGTCCCGATTAAAAAGTTTAATTATAATGCAACGCGAAAGTTTAAAATGTTATCTTAAATTAAATTGGTTTCTGTTTTGAAGTAAGATTAATCTTAATATAGCTATGAGGGTGAATTACATCATGTAGGTATTAAAGAATTAAAGCTGAAGTAATTTCCGTTACATATTTTCTGATGTCCAAAATATTGGATTACCGTCGAATTATTTTACCGACCACAATCAAATATTAATCCAGCAGGCTAAGACGCTTTAACGAAATTAACAATTCAAACCTCAATTAACTTGGCCAGCCCCGAGTATAAATTTAAATGAAAAACCGAAACAAATACGACGTGGCGAAGTTTTTCAATATATGAGTTTAGAGCCTCGCAGGCTCTTTCCAACTTATTTTCTAAAGACACGAAAGACGTTAATCGATTGGAGAAGTTGCGGGTGACAGATAAGTTAAGATTAAAGCCCCCGATTCTGATCACGCGGTGGCCTTCGAGTTGTCCGGGGGCTTGGGCGGAAACGTTACCGCCTGCCGAAATTCTTATCGAAATGATCGATTCTATTTTTAAAATGTTAGATCCTATATTTTTTAAGATGAATTTTGTTTCTATATATTTATATGTCTATGTAGATGTTTATGTCTATGAATAAAGTAATTGTTTGTTTCGATGTTATAAATAACGATTCATGAATATTAAGATTTAAATAGCACTTTAGTAATCTATAGTAAGAAAAAATTTCTGTAATCATATTATGTACTAGCTGTTGCCCGCGACTTCGTCCGCGTAAACTGCATACAAAAAAAGTAAAATATATCATCCTCCTTTTTGGAAGTCGGTTAAAAAGTAGCCTAAGCTTTTTTTTTTTTTTTATGAAATAAGGGGGCAAACGAGCAAACGGGTCACCTGATGGAAAGCAACTTCCGTCGCCCATGGACACTCGCAGCATCAGAAGAGCTGCAAGTGCGTTGCCGGCCTTTTAAGAGGGAATAGGGTAATAGGGGAGGGTAGGGTAGGGAAGGGAAGGGAATAGTTGAGGGTAGGGAAGGGAATAGGGTAGGGGTTAGGGGATTGGGCCTCCGGTAAACTCACTCACTCGGCGAAACACAGCGCAAGCGCTGTTTCACGTCGGTTTTCTGTGAGAACGTGGTATTTATCCGGTCGAGCCGGCCCATTCGTGCCGAAGCATGGCTCTCCCACGTATAGCTGCTATTCCTTACTACATCAGCTATCTGCCAAAAAAAGTACCTTCAAAATCGCTCCAGCCATTTCGGAGATTAGCCGGAACAAACAGACAGACAGACATACAGGCAATTGTAAATGTTGTTTTGGTGTATGTAGCGCATATACATTCATATGCATGTAGTAAAAAACGGTTCTTTCAATATTACAAACAGACACTCCAATTTTATTTATATGTATGTATGTATGTATTTGTATGTATATGTATATCATATGTATCATATTAGGTATTTTATATGAATCATAATTATAAATAAAATATTGTAAGCTATTTCATATTGTGGTGATATAAAACTATAAAATATGATTTGTCAGAGAATTTCACTTAATCTTTCATAAACAAAGCGAAAGTATATCATAATATTTTTATACGAATATTTCGACATGTGAAAAAATTTAATAACTTCCAAGGCCAGCGAAAGTGGAACTCAACAAGTACCTATTTATATGGAGTGACGAAAGCAAATAAAAATATTATAATTTACGTAGCGCAAAATAAAAATCGGCCAAGTGCGAGTCGAAAGTAGTTATAGAGCGAAAGTAGGGATAAAATTGTGTTTTTTGTATGAGAGCCCCCCAAAATTTTTTACTTTATTTTAATTTTGTTATTACCTACTTATTAAATGACAATTTATTTTAATTTTGTTATTACTTATTAAATAATAGTCCACATAAAATAATTAAAGATTGTGTGAAAATTTTTAATGTGTCTACGTATTGCCATTATGGATAACGAGCCAAAAAGGCCAAAAAATCACGTTTGTTGTATGGGAGCCCCCCTTAAATATTAACTTTATTTTGTTTTTAGTATTTGATGATATAAGCGGCACCATTAATACATGATCTGTAAAAATTTCAGAAGTTTAGCTGTAAACAGACATCGAGGTCTCGAAGTAATAGGGTCCCGTTTTTACCCTTTGGGTACGGAACCCTAAAAAAAGATAAGAGAAAAGTTTGATAATGTAGCTTTAGTAACTATATTAATTTTAGTAACCAGATGCATCCTGTATTAGCTCAAATGCATAGTGCATTTTGCAAGGTTTGCACGTAAACTTACTTAAGAAAATTGACATTTTAAGTAATGAAATTTAATGATTTAATTGCATAAAGAGCTTATTAGAAAATGGACGCAGTTAATGTTGAAGTCTTCATTTAATAACAACTTAAGTGTTCATTAAATGTTCAGTACGGCGGTAAATCTAAAAAAATTGCCATAATTTCATCTCACAAAATGCCATAACAAATTAGCCTTTACATTTACATTCTGTAGCAAGGTGATACTAACGGTATATAAGGCCTAAATTATAGCGTTATAAATTACTCGAAAGTGTACATAATAATGTATTCAGACTCGAGATCCATTTACTGCTCACGTTCTTGCCCGGGCTTCGTGTCGGATAATACTAATTTCTTCATCTGAAGCCTTGAGAGAGTCTTATCGTTATTTGCAGGGAGCTTATAAATTGAATAAAATATCTTGAAGGATACAGCGGTCTTCTCAGGTGCATGTAATTTTATGAAGACCTATAAAAGAAGGATTTTATCCATTCTGTAATTAGATGATATTGAAAATATGTGTCTGTTTGTAGCTATCTGTTAGACGTTGTCTTCATGCTTAAATTATTATTACAATGAGATTATGAAGGAACGATACAATGTTTCCATACTTAAAACAAAAAAAAACACTTAAAAAAAGTAAAAAAAAGGGTAAATTTTTCGATTAAATAATACTTTATTGAACCTAAAAATTTTGATCACTAAGCAAAATTTAACGTCTCTGTCTATGTGCGTGCCTGTTGCTAATAATATAGCCTCGAAAGGTTTTGATGTAGTTTCTCGTGGGTGAATAGATGTCCCGCGCGGCTTCGCCCGCGTATATTAGGAATTTTACGGAAACCGTACATTTTCCTATAAAAAATAGCTTATGTCCCTACTCTCTTTACGTGGTATACTCTTTATCTGTGCCAAATATTGCCATAAAAATTGCTCCAGTAGTTCGTGAGATAAACCCTTTCTAATATTTCCCCCGTTTTCCCCACATTTTCCTGAGTTTCTTTGGTCGTATTAGTCTTAGCGTGAATTATCACGCTTACTCAATAAATAAGCTATCTAACACTGAAATAAGTTTTTAAATCGGACCTATAGTTCCTGAGGTTAGCGCGTTCAAGCAAATATACTCTTCAGGTTTATAATTATTAATTAGATTTTTTTAAATTATCGCTTGACAAACTCGAGTCTCGATCTAAAAGACTATGAAATGTACCAATAACACATAATAGGCTCATAATCGACGACGCATAGTGTAATATGGTAGTTCATCAGATCACCACTTTTGTGAATATAATACTAAATAATACTAAATTGGCATGATACTCTATATACCAAAAGAAAAATTTTGAAAATCGGTTTACAAACGGCGGAGTAATCGTTGAACATAAGAAAACGAACATAACACCTCCCCCATTTTGAAAGTCGGTTAAAATTGTAGCCTATGTGTTATTCTGATGTATAAGCTATATTATTGTAAAGTGTCATTAAAATCCGTTCAGTAGTTTTTGCGTGAAAGAGTAAAAAACATCCATACATCCACACATCCATACTCGTACATCCATACATCCAAACAAACTTTCGCCTTTATAATATTAGTAGGATGTAATATATAACACATGTAATACATAATATTATTTTCATCGCTATACATTTTTAAAGCCGAACAGGCTATTTAAAACTGGTTCGAACCCAAAAGGGGCTAACTCAACCACATCATTCAAAGTAGTTTGTTACACAATAACAAAGCGCGGAGAGTTTTAATAAATGGCCAACATCACTTACTCATGGTTCACTTCCCTGAAAATCTTACGTATTCCACTCTCGACGCCGTAAAATGGTTAATGGTGCGCAGACCCGCCTATTAGGAATTTTAAACCTGCCCGGGATTGTTTCTCCCACATGCCAGGAGTCTGGACTTTCCTTCGCTCTTCGAATGAACTTCAAGAATGATGAGGTTCATTGAATATCTTACTTATGAGTTATGACTTATGCCTGCTTATAATATTTATATACAGGTACTATTTCTTAATATAAAGTTTTCAAAGAGCGTAGGCAATAGTAGCACAATTAATTTCTTAAGATGAAAAATTATTCACTTTTTGTTAAAAGTAACCTAGTGCGATTTTCTTGCGCCGTTTCTTCTTGGTTGGTTCCCGAATCCTGAATCAGTGGTAGGAATCATGATGATAATATGCTTAATTCGAAACTGTTTTGTATCCGATTTGGGAATACATAAAAGTATTTATAGCGCTGGAATGACTAGAAAAATGTTCTTTCAAGTTTGGTGTGGACTGGCAGATCACCCGATTGCTTGACATGACAAAAGATCCAAATCTAGATGAGCCTAAGTAAAGACGCAGCAGCAGCAGCAGCAGAATATATACTAGTAAAGATGCCCCTAGACCTGATATGCCCGATCGTGTTAATACGTCTCCCTGGGCTCAGTTCATGATAGTAAAGTAATAGGATGCTAGTGCGTCTGCACTAGGGCACTATAAAATTTGTTCGGCTGGTTTGGTTTTAATGAAACCTACTACTACCTACACGACGTCTGTGTAGGATCTAGAATAATTTTTTTATCAGTTCGAAACTCCTTAACACACTTCTATCACCTTCACATGTAACTATGTCTTGTAAGAAAATCTTGGAATCTTAATTTGACCCACTTCCCGCTCTTCGATTAGGATGCAATTTTGACTGACTAGCTAAGAAACGTCGTTACAAATCCAATATGGCGGCCTCCCCGAGATGGCGGATAGGCTATTTGAAATGTAACCCCATGATATGAGTATCAAATGAGAGAGTTTGCTGTCACAAATACGAAAAAAATAGAGACTTGACTTAAATCTAATCCAGCAGATCAGATCGGAAATCCAAATCGTGTTTTTTAGTATTTTAAACTATTATGATTGCGATAATCTTTTTGAACGTAGAATCTCCAATACTGCTCATTGCCGAGCATAATAATGTACACGCATACTTAATATTCCACAAGTTTATGCTGGGGGATTTACAATTTAGATTCTGAAAACTAGTTGAATTAATGAGCGAGCATGTTAAGTGCTTGTTTATACGAGTATGTAATCCAAAACTATTATGTCGGCTTTCGTTTCACGTCGCGTTTTGTAAAACATGTCACGGCCTATATAACGTTCTTGGGCGCCCACGTCAAACTGTTTGTTGGACCGTTAACCGGGTATGATTGATAATTCATTTTATTTCTGATTGACTTTTTGTATGAATAATTTTACTCACTTGCAATAAAAAGATTATTCCCTTTTTTCCTAAAAAATAAGACTTGGGCCTTATAAGGACGTCGCGATGAGAAAATATATAGTATACGTGGGAGAGCCATGCTTCGGCACAAATGGGCCGGCAAACAGCGCTTGCGCTGTGTTTCGCCGAGTGAGTGAGTTTACCGGAGGCCCAATCCCCTACCCCATTCCCTTCCCTACCCTCCCCTATTCCCTTCCCTTCCCTCTCCTACCCTATTCCCTCTTAAAAGGCCGGCAACGTACTTGCAACTCTTCTGATGCTGCGAGTGTCCATGGGCGACGGAAGTTGCTTTCCATCAGGTGATCCGTTTGCTCGTTTGCCCCCTTATTTCATAAAAAAAAACCCTAAGGAAAAGTAACTCCGTCAAAAAACATGCTCCACAATACTTGTCAAAAAAGTGTACCTCAGGTACACATTTCAATACATTTGCAATATTTAGGTGACCTTGAGCGGTACTAGGCTGTCGTTACATGACAGATCAAAAGGAACCAAATTTAAAACGGCAATAGTATGGGCGTTACGATTCCTTAGTTTTTATTATTCGTAGAGTATACCTAACAAAACCGGCAAATACATCATAAGCATCTCGGTTAATTTATTCGAAAATAAACTGACAAGTAATAAAATATAAATTAAATTTCATTAAAATATGCCTGCTCTTTGACGTTAGCTTTTTAACACGCTTATATTAACTTCACTTTTAATTTCCCAGAGCAGTGAATTTTTATGTTCAGTTATTTAACGATTCTCTGCACATGAAATGGCCAACTAAATGGCGTTTAAATTAAATATTAATCGGATTTGGGGAGAAAAAAGAGAAAAGTTGAAGGCCTAGCCGGTGCTAACTGGCAAGTTTTAATTCCTGAACCTACTTCAGATTAAAAATACTGTTCCGTGCCAGGTTCATTGAATAATAATGTACTCGTATCATCAGATAAGTCGATTTAGTAGCAGATGACGGACAAATGTTACTTTGCTAGGCAGTCAAGCCGCTTTTTTTTTTAAATGAAATAAGGGGGCAAACGAGCAAACGGGTCACCTGATGGAAAGCAACTTCCATCGCCCATGGACACTCGCAGCAAGTGCGTTGCCGACCTTTTAAGAGGGAATAGGGTAATAGGGGAGGGTAGGGAAGGGAAGGGAATAGTTGAGGGTAGGGAAGGGAGTAGGGTAGGGGTTAGGGGATTGGGCCTCCGGTAAACTCACTCACTCGGCGAAACATAGCGCAAGCGCTGTTTCACACCGGTTTTCTGTGAGAACGTGGTATTTATCCGGTCGAGCCGGCCCATTCGTGCCGAAGCATGGCTCTCCCACGTATGAATTGACAATATAATGCAACTAAATTACGTAGTTACGCCATATTCTGCCTATGAATCATTCTCTGATGACTTATACGTACTTGTCAAGCATTACATGAGAAGATGTAGTGCAAGTGTGCAGGGAGTAATCACGGGTGACTAAATGTTGTTTGAAAATGCGAAAAATCGATGTAATTATCATGTTACCTACAATGTGTAAATTAAAAAAAATATAAATAGGTGGCTTTTTGTAAATGAGAGTGTCAGCTTTTACAATTTATCTACAGAGAAATTTCAAATTAAATTCCAACATTTCCAACATTATCGCTTAATACCTCTGAATTACGGCACCTAGAATCACCGAATGCCCATCTCAGTTGACTGTAGGTATCAGCAAGATTAATAGGTTCAAGCACTATTTGTCACTGTCTCATTAATCTTTTCAGCAAACTAGGCTCAGACACGCCCTCTCCATTAGCATGACTTATCCCGACGTCACCCGAGTGTGATACGATTAATAATTCCACCGTCATCGATTGTGGCGATTAGTCTATAATCTATATAATATTATTGTAATTATTGATCTATGTTCCGTCCGCATGAAGAGCGTCCGTGGCCTAATGGGCAGACTTTCGGTTCGCACTCCTAGAGGGTGCAGGTTCGAACCCGGGTGGAGGCGAGTACCTATGAGACATTTTCTGATCTCAAGTACATAATACGGACGCTTGTACGGTGAAGGAAAACATCGTGAGGAAACCCGCACATAGTAATTAGTCCCAGACGTATTGACTAGTTCTTTCCTCTGGACTAGGCCGACTATGATGCGAGAATGCCGTATGCGCTTGAGCAACCATACGGACATTTAAAAATCTTGTCCTCAGGCACTCCAGTATTTGTGGAGTGGTTACTTTCACTCCACAAATACTGCGCTTACGACGTGGATTTTATACTTAATAAAATCCGCGTCCAATTTTTTGCTCGTATTTAATTTGCGTGTTATACTGTTGTGTTGATATAAAGTTCATTGTGATTTGTGATATTATTATGTACAGTTTCGTTGCAAAAAGTCGCTTCCGTTGCATTCCGCGGCGGTATGAATTGAGCCTTACCAAATAAATGAGAGTATGAAAGCAGTACCTTCCATCCAAACGGATACAGTACGTACGTGACCTACGTATTTAGAGTGTTGCCTGTCCATTTAGTTGAATGGACGTTACGTCAATACACAACCTACAGAAATTACCGTACTACCGACCGGAACCTTGTGACACTTAAAAGGCAATGTCATGGACGTTGCTACGTCTGCTCCGCTACGTCAGCAGCTGCTACTCGAACAGCCCCCCTAGACAAGTGGCAAAACGCTAACGCTAGCGCTAACGCTAACGCTACAAAATGTATGGATTTGACATTAGTATTCGCTAGCGAAGCGATGACTTATGTCAAATTGCATACATTTTGTAGCGTTGGCGCTAGCGTTAGCGTTTTGACACTTGTCTAGGGGGGCTGATATCAGCGTTTGTTTTGATATCGGCCACAGGCTAAATATTTATACTTGTGAGGCATTGACAGTGAGTGTGTCAGATGTCCGACAACTAATACTGTGGGACAACATTATGGGAATGTCATTCATGATCATCAGTCAATCATGGCCATTTGGACCGCTAGCAAAAAGTCTAGCAGAGCTGCAAGGTCTAACACGCTACCAAATTGACAATAAAATTATTATACGCTTCTTTAACTATGATAAAAGATTTTAAATGATTAAACTCGAAGTCATGACAGTAAAATTTAAAGAATGAAATAGCATAATAATGTAAGTAAAGTATAATCAAAACTGACGTGGGAGAGCCATGCTTTGGCACGAATGGGCCGCCTCGACCGGAGAAATATTACGGGCTCACAGAATACCGGCGAGAAACAGCGCTTGCGCTGTGTTTCGCCGAGTGAGTGAGTTTACCGGAGGCCCAATCCCCTACCCTTTTCCCTTCTCTGCCCTCTCCTATTTCCTTCCCTACCCTCCCCTATTCCCTTTCCTACCTTCCCCTATTACCCTATTCCCTCTTTAAAGGCCGGTAACGCACCTGCAGCTCTTCTGATGCTGCGAATGTCCATGAGCAACGGAAGTTGCTTTCCATCAGGTGACCCGTTTGCTCATTTGCCCCCTTTTTCTTAAAAAAATATATATTGTAATTTATACATTCCATTCGTATACTTTCCATTATGTAATTTACTGTAATAAATATATTCCTCTACGCCCATTTCCTTTACAAAACCTTATCACATATTTCCAACATATTAATTTGCAAGTAGACATAGCAGAGATGCTAAACCTTTGTGAATGTGAAGAATGACCAAAAAGTAAAACTTGAGTAACAAAAAACCTTTACAAAATATACGGGCGAGACCGCTGTTTGAGCACTCTTGTAGGCCGCGGCGTACTTTGACCTCAAAATTTTACACAAGGAACTCCGGCTATTTCAAGTATGCCGTATTGCCTTTTGTATGTTTTGAAAGAGCATTTCAATTATAACATGCATACCTGTGAGTATGAGGGAACATGGTGTACTCAAATTCTGTTGAGTTCATTAAATTTTAGTTAAAATTTACTCAAATTAAAGACAATTTCGCAAATTTTAAGTAAAATGCATTCGGACGTGGAAGTATAACATTGAAATTGTTAAAATTCTAGTTACTGGAAATAACAATTCTAGGTTTGGTATTATTTTAAAGTGTGTTGTGTGTAATAATTCTGTACACAATATAATTATACTTACTAGAGATCGCCCAATGGTCGAAACTTTATTGTATCAAAAACTGTTTTTTTTTTGTTTAGATGAGGCGACCAAATTTTTTTGCTACTTATCTTTGATGTTATAGAGATTTTCGAAATGGAAGAAGCAAAGCTGACAACATTAACTTTTAAAATGACATTAAGATGCGATGCGATTTCGCAGTTTTGTGGGAACGCCCTAACCTCTCTGACGAATCATCCAGTTTAAACTCTCTCACGAATCATCTAGTGTATCCTTAATGCGATATCCGTTAAATGCTAGTCCGGACGTTTGGTGTTTAATATTAGATGTGGAACACGACGGGCGGAACTGCATTAGCTACGAGTAAACCTATCTGTCGTGACCAGAAATTACTCTGTTATGTAGGTATGTGTATATCACGTGTGGTTAGGCACCGAATATTCTTTTATAAACAACTATATAAATATTAATTGTCGTAGTGTATAGAAGATAGTCATGTCCAGTAAAGCTAAAATAAAAATTGGGGTAAAATTTATACTAGCGCTTATAATGCTTTAGTGATTCATGAAATTAGTATGACCAGTATTATATTTTAAAATGAATTCTTAATAATAAAAATATATATGTACAGACGAACATAATATAAGAAGTCGGTTAAAATAGTTTTCAATACGTGCTTCCCTGTTGCTTTGAAGGCAATGCAATATAACGTAGCGCGCTACAATAAGCGTAGCTCCGTAGCAGCTTCGTAGCCGTTCGTAGCACCGTTCTACATTTCTGTATTATTATTTCACAGTATATTTTCAAGGAGTAAAATATAATTACATGAAAAGGAACACGACAAAATCAACCCCTCAAGAATCAATGCAATACAATGAGATATTGGAAAGAATATTATAAGAATTTTTGTGCCGATTCAATTTACATAATACCTTGGAGGGCCATAATTATGTCTGGCGAACGCTCGTTAAATGAATATAAAGAAAGTGTTTCACATGACTCTGTGCTTATCTCGGCACCCCACTTGCTATACAATTATAAATATACACCTAACGAGAGGCGCGCCATGTTTTGATATTTTGTAGGACATAATTATTATTTATTTTAATTATAAAATGTATTAAGTAGTACAAAACTTAGTATTTTCTATAAAAGCTGAGCTGAAGAAGATTATGGTGTTGTCATGTCAGCTATAAGTTAAAACACGGTCTGTTACATTACCATAAAAATAGAAGTTTGAAGAGAAGAAAACTTTGAATTACAAAATTGATATTCCATTTTTTTAAAGTTAATGTACTTACTAAACATATAAAGTACTATTATAGATAACTAAAAAGAGAAAATTGTAATAAATTTATTCTGTATATTTTCGTGACAAATATATTAAAACTTTGGAAATTGAAAGTAGAAAACAATATCGTTGGTGACACACGTTTAAAGTTATCACATTCGATAGAAGCTGTGTTTCGACTCTCGACTGCACCGTAAAATAGATAACAAATTACCTGAACGGCTTGAAAACTTGTTTTGACATTTCCGAGTCTTAAAAATAAATAAAATATTGTTGAGCGGGCGGCGGCGGTGGGTGGACAGCGAAATGTATTGAAGTTAGAGCTTTAAAGGACGTCCCCATTTAACGTGTTGCACTCGTTCGAGTGTCGAGTTCACTGTACAGTTGGGAAGTAATTTTTGGCAACATATTTTTTATTGTTTGTCTAATGACTTGATAGAGTTGCAGAATTTAAAAATATATATTTTTGAAAATAAATCGAAAACCAAACAACATTTTAGACAAAATTTGAAAGAATTTTATATTAATTTTATTTATTATTTCTATTTATTGTATTTGAATACGAGTTACATTTAAAAAATAATAAAATTGTGTAAACTCAAAAAATAAATTTGCTGTTTAAATTCAAATCTTAATTTTTTGTATTTTATCATTCATAATAATCAGAATAACTTTTTCCTGGTATTACAAAAAAGATGCAGACCCTACATTATGTGATTGTGTTGGAAGAGCGCCCCTCGGGAAAATTTTCTTTTGTTACAGCGAAAGTGAATCTAAACCCGAGATAGAACTACTGAGTAAACACTCAAAATTGGATAATACGGAGAAAACAATAGTACCGTTTGGGACGCAATTATACTTTGAATTGAAGTCCGGATTTTTTGTTTACTGTCTCGTCATAAAAATTATTTTTTATCTTTAAAAATACTTTTCCGGAATTAACAGGAGCTATAAGAAAGTTTTTAGTGCACGTTTAAATATTATATTCTGGCGATGGAATATTTTTCTGATTACTTTTGCTATAATAATTTATTCTTATACTTACTCGTATTATAGAAACGAATAAAAAGCCAGTAAAATGTTTTATGACCATCGCCATTTAAACGGTATTTACTTCTAAGTTCACATGAAATTATAATTGTAAAGGTAATAGAACAACCATAAAAGTATTAAATATTAGTAGAAATTAAAAAAATTGTATTTAATATTCTCCGTAATATCTGAACTACTTTTTGACGGATATTAGACCATGTGCATGGACCATATTATTATGTTTTTTATAACAGAAAAATGTACAGTTAATGAACAAATGAACAGAAAAATGTACAGTATTGTGTATTATTTATTTCATAAAAAATTTAAAAATAAAAAAGACGAACATTTCATTCAGATAATCAAAAGCAGCCCGAAGATTTTGTAAGAAATCGATTCAAGAAATATCTTGTTTGTAAGGGATGGCAATTCTGAGGAGCCTAATTGGGACGTCCGGTGGGGGTTCCCCTTTGCCATGTAAAAGCTACTGGCTACACGGACCAATAAAATGACTTTTTATGAACTGTCAAGAAAAAAGAAAATAAGAGACGTACATACATTTTTAATGCAGATGTGATTTATAATGGTGTCCGTCTGTCTGTTACCTCTTCACGCCCAAACAGCAGAACCGATTTTGCTGATATTTGGTACAGTGATACTTTGAGTCCCGGGATAGGACAAAGGATACTTTTTATCCCGGAAAGTTGTACGGTTCCCGCGTGATAAACGGATTTTGGCGCAACGGAGTTGCGGGCGTCATCCAGTTTGAAATATTTTAATAGAAAAGATAAGCGACATTATAGGATACGTCATGACTGAAGTCATGATGAACAAAAAAAGTAAATAAAACATTTATAGGCAGGGTTTCAAGTATTTTATTGAATTGAAGTAATAAAATGTGTATTTTTCATATATGAAGACAATCGTGTAACATTAATATTTCTTATTATTATTTTCGCTTTTATTCTGAGTATGAAAGAAAAGCAATTTTAAAATTCAAACTAAACCGATAAATGGAGGGAGTTATAAATCTAAAATTCCATTTCATATTCTTTCAAATCGTATTTCCTCTCCGTAAAGTTTTACCGCCAAAACTATGTCACATAAGCTTCGAAACTACTGACTATTTATGAATCTTAATACTTTTTGTTTATGTCATTTTATTTTATGAGAAACACTGCAGTGGACTTTGAAAAAAAATGTATGATTCCGTTATAATTATTTTATATATAAAATAATATACAGAGAATAATTTCATATTTAGACTACATTAATACGTGGGAGAGCCATGCTTCGGCACGAATGGGCCGGCTTGACCGGAGAAATACCACGTTCTCACAGAAAACCGGCGTGAAACAGCGCTTGCGCTGTGCTTCGCCGAGTGAGTGAGTTTACCGGAGAACCAATCCCCTACCCTATTCCCTTCCCTACCCTCCCCTATTCCCTTCCCTTCCCATCCCTTTTTCTCCCCTATTACCCTATTCCCTCTTAAAAGGCCGGCAACGCACCTGCAGCTCTTCTGATGCTGCGAGTGTCCATGGGCGACGGAAGTTGCTTTCCATCAGGTGACCCGTTTGCTAGTTTGCCCCCTTATTTCATAAAAAAAAGACTAATTAAGCAATTGCTGACTAAATGTGCTAATATACACTGCTTTTTATATTAAAACAAAACACTTAGAAACACTTTTTTTTATGAAATAAGGGGGCAAATACCCGTGCGACGTCAGGGCGGATCGCTAGTAGCTTATAAAATTGAAATTAATATAAAAGCTTTAAGTACGAGTAAAAATTTTGTTTCGTCTTAGCATCTTTTATCATCAACATGTTTTTGGTGCGATAAATTAGTATTACAAATCCTATTCATTAACGTCACCGAAATAACATCCTCCGGACGGCCAGATTACCGTAAAACCTAATGGTATTTCAGCCCCACTCGCAAATTAACCCGGACACGTGTGGATCCAAAAAACCCGAATTAATATAGAACACATCCGTAACAGATTGTTCAGTTCTGTAAGAGGTTTTGTAAAAATACCGCAAAATAGAAAACAAGATGGTAAGAAACGGGTCGGTAATAAATAATGCATTGCATACATAATACATGCGGTATGTCGGAAGGCATTTGGCCAAGCGAAAATTGCCCAAGTTTGAGAACGCCTGACCGAACCGAATTGAAAATACATGCCGGCGTGTGATCGGAATATCTATGGTGTAATGTTATTAACTATTTAGGCTGGTTACATTCGCTCGTAAAGTGATTAATTTCGGTGTTGGAAATAGAAATTTCCCGATACGAGGAAAAACCAGAAATATTATAAATATTGATAGCCTATCCGAATGTAGATAATTGAATTTGTCGCAAAGAATGGCTGAATAATAATTGCAGTTATATTTAACGTTTGTCGTTGAAACCATATTTAACGTCTTATATTTAAAAGTAAAAACGTCATTGTATAATTATAGGCATTGGACTAGGCAACTTTTAATTATTATTGCCTGAGGATGATTTTCATCATAACTTTTATATATCGTCCCCGTAGAGCTAAAACTCACCAGATAGCAAAATGGCCAAAATTGAGTTAAGGATGCCATTGAGATGTGTGATTTTTTTTTCTATTTTTCTGTGTTACCAGTTTATCGATACGATGCGTAGTTTCGGAGGTAATTTGTGTAAAAACTCACTAACTTCGTGTTTTTAGATCGACTACGATAGCGAAAAAACAATTAATGGACATAATCAATTATAGCTACTAACGGAGCGCATTTTTACGTAACTAAATTGATTTAGGTACTTTTCGATCTATGAACAAATCATATTTCATATAACTTAAGTAAATCGAAAATTCACTATATTGATTTAGTCACAACTGTCTAAATATTTGCATTGAATAATGTTAAATAAAACTAACTAAGTCTACTTAGTGAATTTTCGATCTATTAATTTACGCGTTTAGCGTTTGTGTTTCGTATGCGTAAATTCACTATGTCTTATTTAGTTACTTTTTGCATAAATATATTGTAAAAATTCTTCAACTAAACCATTTTAATGAGTTTTATACTTCTTTTAAATACTGCAAATGCGATTTATGTGTTCATCTAACAAGACTTAGTGACTATTGTATGCTACTTCAAGTGCATATTTCGACACCGGAAATATCAATTAACGTAATGTATTTTGGCGACAATGAGTTATATTATAAATATCATTGAATTCAGAATTTCGAGGTCTATCGTTTGGTATACTTGAAATTCCTCTATCGTTAAAAAATGTCCCTTACAGTACACATTTTTGAACGTCTAGATAGGTTTTTAAGTAAAAAAATATTTAAAGGACGTAAATATTTTAACGTGTTAGAAAAATAGCGTAAATGCTTCTAAAATACGATGCAGTCTCTTACCTTCAGCTTAGTACAATTCTCGCAACATGTCCTTTACGTTGAGAATTGAGACATAAAATTATGTAATCGTTATAACTTCACTAAATGTTGTCCCTTACCTTAATTATAAATATTATAATTTTTCAAGTAAGGGAAGTTAAGAAGACAATTTTTGGGCACCTTCTCAAAAAGTTAGTGTTTTTGCTAAACCTTTAGGTATACACATGTAATGCAATATATTGTCTACACAATTCGGCTACGGGTTAAAGACAATATTTTGTCAGAATTGTAATTTTACATGTTATGAAACAAATAAATAATAATAATAATAATAATAAAATAATCAATTATAGATAGCTAGCATTAAGGATGACACTACTCTCTTGGCTGCAAATGAAGTCGAGATGCAAGAACTGTTTCAAAGAATGGAGCAAATCATCAATACCTAGGGCTTCTCTATTAATAAGGAGAAAACCAAAATCATGGTCATAGATAGAAGCAACACTCTACCTGTGACTGGCGCGCTAAAATTGGAAGTGGTTAGCGTATTCGTCTTTGGGTTTACTATTACGAATAACGGCTCCTGTGAACCAGATTTTCACAAAAAACCTGACCGAAAAGACAAATGCAAAAAAGACGAAGCTTGTCCACACACTCATATTCTCTATCTGTCTTTAAGGATCCGCTGCTACGGACCGAAGACGCATCGACGCCTTCAAGATGTGCTGCTGGAGGAAAATGCTCTGAATTCCATGAACTACTTTCAGAACCAACGCATCCATTCTGGCTAAACTAAACATATAAACATAACACATCTTAGAATATTTCGGACACATAGGCAGAAAAAAGGAGGCAACCTTGAAAAACTCATGATAACTGGCAAGATTGTGGGAAAAAAAAAGCGGGGCCGCTGTCCCATAAGTTGGTCCGATCAAATCCGCACCACACTTGAATTCAATGTCTATAACGCTTTTCGAGTCGCCAGAGATAAAAATAGCTGGCGTAACACAATATAAAGGAAGGTCATAGAAGGGGGGGTCAAGATCCTCAGACGTGAGGAACATGAGGAGGAGCATTCAGGTATGAAAATGGGACCGCTGTGGGTGTGTTGCGGGTTCTTCGCCAAGTTGCGCCTGCTCGTATAAGAGATAAGGTCACAAGGTGAAAAACCTCCAATGGAACCAGCTCTGGCAGGTGCGGAAAAAGAGAGCAGTAGCTCCTGATAATGGAAGTGAGAAGCTTAATGCCAACAGAGACTCAGACTCTGCGTCCAGTTCTCAAAGCTCAGAAAATCTCTTACCTTCCGGCTCCGCCTTACACAGCTGCGCTCACCGGACTCAGATGTTTCGGCACGTACATGTACTTAATATTAGCAATTCAGGAGCCTACGTCAGCCTGTCAGCCAGTCCCCCATATCCGTATCCAATTATGAATCATAGAAAAAATAATAATTTTGTTTCGTTTAAATGCTGTGAATTTTATATGGATTATTGATTAAAATGTTGTTTTCATTAACAAACGAAAATTCCAACTTTTCACTAAGTGAGAATTTTTAATTTTTATTTAGTTGAAAATTAACTAAGCATACTAAATTTGATGCTGTTAAGCATTGGTGTGTCATCCCACATCGGACTAGTTTTGAGTAATCGGTGTTTTAAGTTTTTTTGGAATAATCTTTATTTTCTGCTTATTTTAAGCAACAAAATGTTATTGTGCGGTATATTTTTTTTGTTGAAATGCGTAGATTATGATTATGAAAAAACATTTTAATTTTACATTCAGTTTTAAGAGAAAACGTATAAAAATGGTTAATACAATATTGCTATAGGGCTTATTACATAGCATTAATGTCCTTTGTGCTATTTCACATAAATGCAAAATTCTGATTTGTTCTTTCAATACAAATTTAAGTGCTTTAATTTTAACAAAATGTTATAAAATTACCTTGTCACGCCCAAACCGCTGAACCGATTCTTCTGAAATTTGGTATGGAGATACTTTGAGTCACGGGTTAAGGACATAGGGTCCTTGTTATTTAAAAAAATGTACGGTTCCCAGGCATTAAATAAAAATGATTTCAGCTTATAGCGCTATCGGCTACGTGGGTTTCGATGATATTTGGTATACAGATACGTTATGTCTCGGGAAAGGACATAGGATACTTTACATCCAGGAAAAAGGTACGGTACCCGTATGATAAACAAAAATGATTTGCGCCTAAACCACTGAACCGATTTTGATGAAAATTGGTGTGCACATACTTTGACTCTCGTGAAAGGACATAAGATAATTAGTGTCTCGAAAAATGTACGGTTACCGCGTTATAAAATTTCCTATTTTGCGCCTAAGGCACTGAACAGATTTTGATGAAACTTGGTATGGAGATACTTTGAGTCCCGGAAAAGGCCATAGGATCCTTTTTGTCTCGGAAAAATGTACGGTTCCCAGGCGTTAAATAAAATTATTTCTGCTTATACCGCTACATGGATTTTGATGATATTTGGTATGATACGTTATGTATCGGAAAAGGACAGAGAGTTCCCGCTTCTTCTTCCCTTCCCGCGCTTCCCGCAGAGTGCTCTTATGTATCGCGCACACATTTGGGTACTATAAAATTACTCCTGCGTAACTGGCCTGGTTTCATTGAAACCAGAGTGCTCTTGTGTATTGCGCACACACTTGGGCACTATAAAATTACTCCTGCGTAACTGGTCTGGTTTCATTGAAACCAGAGTGCTCTTGTGTATTGCGCATACACTTGGGCACTATAAAAATTACTCCTGCGTAACTGGCCTAGTTTCATTGAAACGAGAGTGCTCTTGTGTATTGCGCACACACTTGGGCACTATAAAATGACTCCTGCGTAACTGGTCTGGTTTCATTGAAACCAGAGTGCTCTTGTGTATTGCGCATACACTTGGGCACTATAAAAATTACTCCTGCGTAACTGGCCTGGTTTCATTGAAACCAGAGTGCTCTTGTGATTGCGCACACACTTGGGCACTATAAAATTACTCCTGCGTAACTGGCCTGGTTTCATTGAACCCAGAGTGCTCTTGTGTATTGCGCACACACTTGGGCACTATGATATTATTCCTGGATATTATAACTGGCCTGGTTTTATTGAAACCGGCCACCGCCCCGAAATCGGTGTGGGAGTTTTTTTATTTATTATAATTACCAGGATTGGACATTGGGCATAATTATTGAAATACTCGTTAGTCTAATTAAATGATTAATCTAATTGCAAACTAAAATAATTAGAATACATTTTATACGTATTATTAATCAACTTACGGGTAATTTCAGATGCACAATTACTTCATCAATCTGATTAATTTGTAATCTGATTAAAATTACTAATTACTTTTTGCCCAACTCTGCACGTGATAAACTAATTATTTCTACATTAACTAAATTTAATCAAAATCGGTTCAGCAACTTAAACGCAAATTAATAAAGTTTATTGCATGAAAACCGAACATTTTCCATGATAAAAAATATTATCCTATGTCCTTCTCCAAAACCTTACGTAATATCTACATGTACTCAATATCGATATCTTATGCCAAATTCATTGTTGTCGCGGGAACCGTACATTTTCCGGGACAAAAAGTATCTAATGTCATTTTAATTGATTCAAAGTATCCGCATACAAAATTTTATCAAAATCGGTTCAGCGGTTTAAGCGCAAATCATTTTAGAAACATAGTAAATAAATGCTGTATACAAAACCTCACTAAGAGGAATAAGCATTAACCATTTTTGAACTCTAGAATATGCTACAGTGGGTTTTCAAAAAAATGGATTTCACTGTCGTAAACCTTATGTTATAAAGAACAAAACTGCATTATTAACTCAAAACCCGATTTTATGTGGGATGAAACACCAATGCTTAACAGCAGCGACTTATAACCCTTTTTATTTCTTCCGTTTTTATGCGAAAACTCACTAAATGCACTTAACAAGCAATAAAATTACACTAATGAAAGAAACGTTGAGGGCGAAAAGTAACTAAAGTAGTTTTTATTGAATATTCATTATAAAAATACATTTAAATTCATTAAAAAATATTGTTTAAGTAACTTTGGTATACCATCCAAGCACTTAACAGAAATCTACAGGAATTTTTTGAAAATTTTAAAACTTTAAACACTCGTATCTCAAAATGATGAAAAAGCTATCTGGTGAATTTTAGCTCTACGGGGACGATATATTATTATTATTAATAACATAATGTGTGTATAACAAGAAGTCGATATTAGCTGAAAGTTTAAATGTTACTACCTACAAGTTACAATTCAATAATATGAAGTAACAGCTCAAGTCTATTATTATTATCGAACGTTCAAAATAATAACGTTAATGAGCTCCATAATATTGTGACAACATCTACAATGACATTTGAAAATTTTCAAATGTAAGCACTGAAAAATAAATAGTTAAATTCAGTATGAATGTAACAGCCGGTTTTGCAAGTTACTCCTTACCAAAGTCAAAACTGGTGGTTTTATTATTAAGTTCAACACTGCTAGTTTTCGAGCGTGCTGTGTTATAATTGTGTTCGTTAACGAAAGGTAACTGTCCTCTTTCTCTCACCCCAGGGGTTTCGTAATGAGACATGTTCACATGTCTGCTTCGAGAAGAATCCTCGCAAATTGTTATTCTTTTAAGAGGTTGTTTGAAAACGTTAAAAGTAGAGTTATATCATCAAATCAGATTACTCTTTACCAGTAAATTAGTACAGTAATAAACAGACAAAGTAAGAATATGAAATATATTATTAAAAGAAATTAAATATCTAAAATTTTGTCATAAATCATAATATAAGTAGGCAATTTTTCAGATATTATAATATTATATTTAACGAGCTTTTGCCCGCGGCTTCGCTCGCGTTAAGAATTATTATTATATACAAACTTTCATCCCGTATTTTAGCCCCTATATGTGCAATTGATCAAAATCCTTTCTTAGCGGATGCCTACGTCATTACGTATCTACCTGCATGCCAAATTTCAGCCCGATCGGTCCAGTGGTTTGGGCTGTGTGTTGATAGATCACCATGTCAGTCAGTCACCTTTGAGTTATATATAATATATAGATTATTTTTCTATTACAATTTTGAGTGTTACATACTTTTTATGAATTATTTATCTTATTGTCATGCTCCAGAATTAACTTTATATACCTATCTATATATAATCAACACCAGACGAATAAGAAAATATCACTCACTTCAACTATAAATAAGTTTTGAGATGTTGAATTGCATAATAAGGTTTCCTCCAGAGTATACTTCTACTAAAAGCAATGTTTGGTACAAGTATATTATATGCATTCACCAGCTCTGAATGGATAGTGAACACTCGAGAAATATTCACGAGAGAGTGACTATAAATCGAGGTATTACCGGCGCGAGAAATCTTAAAAATACATGTGAAATTCAATTTGCTTTTGAAAAAACTTCCATCTAATATAAGAGCTACGACGTTCGACTATCATAAAAACAAAACTCACGTAAAAAGTTACAGAAACAATGCCTGAAATAAATTACATAGAAAACCAATAAGTATATTGATTTCTGCGAACAACGGCGTACTCCTCGGAATAATGTAAGAAACGAAACATCAAGAAAGTAGTATAAATTTAACGTCAGTTTTCCTTTGTTTCAGATAATGTTCGCCAACTTCACCGGTTCTCGAGTGCCCTGAGGCATCATGAAATTCAAGGGCGAATTGGACTTAGGGCTGATAGCCTTATGCGCCTCATACCTCCTCCTCCCCGCCCTCGCCTGCCCGACGTCTTGCATCTGCAAGTGGAAAAATGGCAAGAGATACGTCGAGTGCACCGATAAAGAATTGAAAGCGATCCCGAGCGCTCTCGACTCCGAAACCCAAGTTCTCGACTTCACCGGTAATGATCTCCAAGTTTTGCAAAAAGAAGCGTTTCATAAGCTGGGGCTTCTCGATCTACAGAAAATTTATTTGCAGCGATGTCGACTGCAAAAAATCGATAACCACGCCTTCAGGGGCTTAGCAAATTTAGTGGAGCTAGATTTATCCAATAATTATATTACGGCGATTCCATCGAGCAATTTTATATTCTTCCCCTCGCTGATGAGGCTCTCCCTCAACAACAATCCCATAACGGCTATTAAGATGCATTGTTTTCAACATCTGTCCTATCTGAACACGCTGGAGCTCAGCAACTGTAAGATCGAGACGATCGAGACGGAAGCGTTCTCCGGATTGATACATTTAGAGTGGCTGAGGCTCAACGGTAATAGACTATCAAATATTCAAGGCGATAATTTATTTCCGGATACGTTGCGCGGAATCGACCTCCAAAATAATAATTGGAATTGCGATTGTTATTTGAGAGATTTACATAACTGGCTTTCGAATTTCAATATGCCACACGCGGTCGAGCCCGTCTGCTCCCTACCTGAACGACTGAAAAAACGAACCATCAGAAGCGTAAACGAATTCGACTTAGCCTGCTTGCCGAAACTGACCCCTACGTCTGTGTATTTAGAAACGAATATCGGAAATAATGTAACCCTAGAATGTCTGGTGAAGGCGATACCCGAGGCCAGAGTTCAATGGTTATTTCAAGGACAGCTCATACGAAATTATTCGACGTCTGCTGCGGAACCCCATCACGTATTTTTCGTGGAAAGTGGCATCATAGATAAGAAAAGTGAGTTGTACATATTCAATATAGGGAGCGACGACAACGGCACGTACTCGTGTGTCGCCGAAAATTCAGCCGGGAGAGTGCGAGCTAACTATACGATCAAAATTCTAGTGAAAGAGGAGCCGGTCGTTATCGTGGTGACGTTCCCACATAGACACTTAGTACTTATAATCACAGTAGTTTTTCTTATAATCGTGTTGTTAATAGCTATAATAGCGGTCGTATTATTAAAATTTAAAACCGACACTAGAAGTAGAAAAAAGAAGGAGAGCGGCAAAGATGTGGCACTGTGTAATCAAATTTTGCCATCGAGTAGAAGCAACGGATCGCTACCCAAAAACAATGGCAGCGTTATCGTGAATGCGCATTCACACCACGCTCTGCATTACACGGTTCAATCGAGCCACGAGTATGAGCCCAGTGATGCATACCAAAGCAATAATATGAAAGGCTTCGTCGACAGAAATCCTGACCTAATTAGCGAGGCTGAAACAGTCGCTAACAACGCACATAATGAGAACACAGCGATGTCGGTGTACAAAGCGCAAACTACTAGCGATACTTTCGAGGAAACGGCGTTCACCGCGCCGCCGATGCAGCGGCAAGTCACTTGGCAGGATCAACAAAATTTGAATAACATGCCGCCGATGAGCATGCCGCCTAATGCGATGTACCAACACTCGGCCGACGTTCATTTGAATCCCGGCTGCTTTCTAGACAGCGAGGGATATCCGTACGACTACGGCCTCCCGAAACATCCCTGCAGGCCTCCGATAATGTCGAATTACTCGATCGTAGGCCCGTTCTATCAAACTCTGCCCCACAACAGACCTAAGGGGCAGAAGCTCTCGTGTAAATTCGCGAAAGATAACGAGTTCAACGCTACCCCTCCCCCCTGTGCGAACTTCGAACCTTTTAACGGAACGAACGTGCGGCGCACTCTGGAGGGGTACCCCGTGCAGAGGAATCGTCAGATCGCGTTCGTGGGAAACGGGACGGTGTACTACAACGAGGAGTTCGTGCCTTCGCCGCCCGAGGGCTACAAGACGGAGCCGCCCCAGTGCTGCGCTCCGGCGGAGCCCTGCGCGAACTGGAACCCCAAGGGTACCTGCGCCGTGATGGTGCCGGTGGGCATCGCCGAGGGGCCGGGCAGGTGCTACCAGGTGGAGACGAGGTGCGTGGACACCCAGACGACCGACGCCCGCATGCCGGGCGAGGGCACGGAGAGCGTGCTGAAGCCGCTCCCGCAGCTGTCCAGCGCCAAGTGCGCCGCGGATGTCTGCTCGGAGAGCCCCGACGAGGGGTACGTGGGGGAAGCCAACGATATCTGACGACGTCGCCATACCGACAGCGCGTAAACAGGGCAATTTAGACGCTAGTAAAGTGATAAAGCGACTGAATTTAAAATAGTATTTGTATATATTCTGGCAGGTCTCGACTCGGGAGTGTACGGTGCACCAGTATTATTACTGGCTATATTTCCACGTGCTATCAATTATCTCGTAAAGTAATGTAAGTTATACCCAGTACAGTGTTCACTGTACGGTGGTTAGACCGCGTCGTCATCACTCAAGTGACACTGCCCGTTGTGAGATGTAAGTTCACCTTGTTAATATTTGTGAATAGATGGTTTTATACTTTTCTTAAACTTATTAGGTGATAATTAAACTCATACAAATGATAAATATTTTTCATACCTAGAAAATGTAGTTTGTTCGTGTTTATTTGATATTTTCCATGACATGTTATAACATTATTTTAAGACTTGACTTTCTTGAATGCTGTTTAAAATATTTTATAATAAAATTGTATGGCTATCGAAAAACTTAAATATTATGGACTTAAATAGACTTAAAGTATCTTTCAAAATTCAACCGAATCTGAAACGTATTTGTAGTTTGACTGAAATTTCTAATTTTTCTATTTCAAACTTAATATCTATGTTAAAAGGTTTAATTTTCACTCACAGTGCCAATAAACATACTCGTATTTAGCAATAAACAACTTATGTACTACATTTAGTAAGATAAAGTCGGTAGTCGGTATTATTAATTTCATTTTCTACACTATTCCAAAGAAACACCAAATATCTCGCTTGATATATTTTTGTGTACCAAAGATACTCCTTCCTACGATTTTCGCTGTTGAAAGACTAAAGTTTCGTAGTAGACGATGTAAATAGTATGTAAATATTAGAAGTATCATAATATAAGGTATTTTCAAATTAAAACATGTAGAAAATTATTGTTAAGTCGCATCCAAATATTCCGTAACTGCCCATGCAAATAAATCACCGATATATTATAATAGTTGATATATTATTATGTGAGAAGGCCTTTGCGCAACACTGGGACACGTCAGGTTAGTCATTTCAACAATATTAATTAAAATGTATAACCTACGTCCTAGAAAGATGAAAATTGATTTGGTTTTAAACTAAGGAAAACAGTATTCTGTGCTTGTGAATTATTTTTAAAGTAAAATTGAATTTCATCGCTTCATTTTTAGCAACCATAAAACCTAAAACCAGTTCTTTATGTCGCTAAAAATATATATACTCCATAGAAACTACTAACTATTTTTTATCTAAGCGTGCTAATTGCTATAATTTATTTTATATGTTGGTAATATAAATATAATACGATTTAATTGTTCATTAAGGGCCGGTGGTATATTACACTCAGTCACGTGACGCTTGTTACGGAATGTCTGGACGGGGCAACAGAAAATCGATATCAGGGTACTTCCCTCGAAATAGATGCAGTGGTTCAATGGCATTTGCTACGCGAATATCGACCTTGTTGTTATAGATATAGGCGTTATATGATATTTTTAGGTTGGACCCTAAAATAAAATGAATTTCAAGTATTATTTAATCATTGTCTTAGTAGTAGTGTAGTAGACATTGGTCATAGCCAAGATTCCTTATGCAATTAAATAACAAAATTTGTAATAAAATATGATACAAGGCATACTTACCATAACGACATGTTACACTTTTAGTTTTCCAGGGTTACAGAGGCACCTTGGCTAAGAAGCCAAGATAGCAACTTAAATTATTTAAAAAAATTCGCATCTATTCGAGCTTCTTTCGTTTATTACAAGGGTTTCAAAATCATTTGTCCCTTTGATCTGGAAACCACTGGCATATTAAATGTTCTAATTAAACGCCGTAATAATAAAATGTTAAAAGAAAAAGGCCCTTTGTTCAAAGACGACCTTTCACGGCTGTTAAATGTTCAGGATTTTCAGATCAAAAAAAATTATTAACTCTTTTACTTAAATTGAAACAAATCCCGACGTTTTTTGGCTCATATTTTTTGTGTTTTATTCTCGAAAAATCTTAGCTTAATGTTAGGTAATGAAAATAATGTGTTTTGAAGAAATTGTACTATGTTAGAACAGCAAATTATTTGATAGAAAATATTATATACATTATAGTATCCACAAATAACATGTATTAAAAGATTGAACTAGGGTTTGGTAAGCGAAGCAAATGCCAGAATTGAATAGGGAAATGTATAACTATCTTTTGTATCGAAATAGTTTCTTTTACAATGTTTTGTAATAAATAGTTAAACAATAATTAAAGTTTGTAGTCAATATAGGTAACTTGATTCAAATAGTTACAAATCATGAAACATTTTTAGTGTCAAACGAAATCATATTATTTTTAAACTTAACTTATAATATTATACAATTCAATTATGTTGTATATGAAACAAAAACGCATGATACAACTGACATAATGGCAATTGCAATTTGTGCTGTTCAAATCAGTAAGTGGAGGCTAACAATCAACATAGAAACGATTGGTTATACTTAAACGATATTGTAATACTATAATTACACACAAATAAATCAAATAGATACTCAATACTTTGAAATAGGAGCTAAAATATTCGCATCGAATCAACGCTGTAGTTGTAGAGGGGAAGAGGGGATTTCGGGACAAGCTCGAGCGTGTCAGATTAAGCTTGTTATCATGGTATAGAAATCAGATTTCACGCGTGGTGAATTAAAAATAATAATAATATTGAAATGTCATCAGATCTGACAGATTAAGATAGGGGATGTTTAGTATACTTCAAAAAAGCCTCCATATAAAGCACTGACGATTCAAAGGTTTATTTGGTAAGTCTGTAGGGACATTTTAAAATATAAATAAAAATATAAAGCTTCATATTTTCCTAACTAAGCTTCGCAGATATTTTATATTGATGATTTAATCCTTGTTGTCTAAAATATATTTATAATTTACCTAAATAAGTAATTTTCTGAAAATATTATTTTCTTTTTCAAAACTTTAAAATGGCTGCAGTTTCTGAACCCACCGATAAATTTAAAAAACGGTCTTATTTTTTTGATTAGTTTTACATAATCTAAAAACTTTACTAGGTCTCTATGGCACTCAAGTGACCACACAAATAGCACCCTCCCCTGCCCTGCTATTATAGCGCCCTCCTCAAAATCGTGCTCCCAAAGTTTTTTGAGCAAGAAAGACTAAGTATTTTAGGTAAAGGTATACCTCACCTGACTTCTAATACATCACACAGTATGTCGGCATGTCAGAAATGTCCCTTTGGGGCTTGCATTCATATCCTACAATGTGTTCTATAAGATTAAAATAAGTAAAAAAATCAAGAGTATTGAAGTATTATGGAAAAATGCGCTTACTTTATTATACGTGGGAGAGCCATGCTTCGGCACGAATGGGCCGGCTCGACCGGAGAAATACCACATTCTCACAGAAAACCAGCGTGAAACAGCGCTTGCGCTGTGTTTCACCGAGTGAGTGAGTTTACTGGAGGCCCATTCCCTTCCCTGTCCTCCCCTATTCCTTTCCCTTCCCATCTCCATCCTCCCCTATTACCCTATTCCCTCTTAAAAGGCCGGCAACGCACCTGCAGCTCTTCTGATACTGCGAGTGTCCATGGGCGACGGAAGTCGCTTTCCATCAGGTGACCCGTTTGCTCGTTTGCCCCGTTCGTTCATAAAAAAAAAAAACTCTAACATGCCTCGGCATCATTCTGTGATAATATGGCATTAAGCGTGTGGAAATATTTACATATGAATAAAAAATTCAAGCACTCAATTCTGAAGAGCAGAAATAAACCGCTTCTTATTATGTAAAAGCCTTTTTGCAACAATAAAACTGTATGACAAAAAGTTATTTCTATTGACTACAAACAGCAAAATAATTTAAAACTTATCCGACTGGTTAGTTTCTTTCTATATAACTAGCACAAAGAAGTCACGATGTAATTCTTAGCAAACAAATTGTAGAAATGCATGTATTTGGAATAAAAAGTGTATTTTTATGTTGGATTCTTATTATTTCTCCTTACTTTAATATTTTTTTCCTGTTATATAGTCCGGTTACCAAATAGATAGAAATTTGGTCATTGCCCTAATAACTACTTTTTGTTCTATCGCGTTCCTCTAAAACAAGATAGCTATATTTTCGTAGATAAATAAAATAATAAGTAGATATTATAGATAAATGGCCAAATTCCTATGGTTGGTTTAATGATTTTTTACAGCACTTACATTATGTATACATCGTGGCGTTTAAGAAGTTATGTTCTTAATAATATTATGCACGTCATAACATGGTAGGTACATTATACATAGTAAAATATCACTTAACACTATTTTTTAATTAAAAACCTTATAGTCTATTCTATTTTCTAAGTGCTTCCGTTAAGAAACTATAAAAATATCAACGACCTATATTATACTCCTTATAAAAATCCCACAATATTTCATATTTTTAAAGTGATTCAGTTAAAAGATAAAAAGTGTTAAAGACCTACATTATACTGGATAGTTTCTTATCTTCATCAAACTTTGATATTTTCTTTAGAGGAGATAATATCTGAAATGCTTGAGCTTTAATGCGCACACTTAAAGCTAAGCTCGTTTTAAGCTTTCGCTAGGCAGCCTCCACTTTGACTACGGCGCGGTTTAAAGTTAAAACCACACCGGAATGCTCGCTTGTTTAGCATCTGAAAAAGTTTTCAAGTAACGTTAATGAGTAGGTAACTAAATAATTTAAGCTTTTCCAAACTTCACCCAGGTGCACGGAGGTTTTACTGTTTAAGTTTGAGGTATCCTGCATCCTGAATTTCTGATACACTTCCGAATTCGTAACTCTTTAACTTTTACCATAACTCTCTAGTTTTGCGCGATTATGACTTGTATTTAGTGTTCTGTACTACTTCGAAAATATGATCGAAGATTATGTATGTAAGTATATTTAAATAATTTTTCATCTTTTTTCACTCAGGTGATAACATTTTTAGATAACTAAATTATATAACTACTATTTATAAAAATATAACTTAAAAAAAGATGACACTGAGAGTAATATCTTATATATAAAATTCTCGTGTCACGATGTTCGTTCCCGTACTCCTCCGAAACGGCTTGACCGATCATGAAATTTTGTGAGCATATTGAGTAGGTCTGAGAATTGGCTACCATCTTATTTTATTTTTTTATACCCCTAGGGTTGTTTACATTATTAAAAATTATTTATATGGCAAAACAACGTTTGCCGAGTCCGCTAGTTTTATATAAGTAGATAGGGCCACTTGAGAAAGTATAAGCTGTTGCTAATCGTAATAATTAATGACGATGTTCACCCACGCTTCTGGCGCGAGTTGATTTGGACCCACTTACGTAGACCTAGATTACAGATAATATATTAACATTAGATAAGTTTAATCCTACCTTTTTCGTTGTATTTAACAAGAAACATGATAAGCCACATCTTTAAAGCACAGGGCCTCTATCACAAGCTCTTAAATCCAGCCAGATTTGTTTCAACAAAATTTAGACATTATGTGGTAAATACAGTTTAGCATCGACGCGCCACGTTGCAAAGTGATTCTTAGTGGTCAAAAGTAAACTTCGTGGTTCCTGATGACTGCCCTAGGATATGCCTGAAGGGCTCCAGTCCCTCAGCGGGATTAGGGAGAAGTTTTGTGGAAATTGTATCTAAGGCCCCGGTGCGTCTCATCGTAGCCAAAGTTCGTTACTAAGATTCTTAACGATTAATTTGTCAAGATGAACCTTTCCAGGGATTTAAAATACACGGACAAAACTTTTCCGACTTCATGCGTTCAGGAGAGCATTCTAGATTTAAAATTTTACCGTGATGAAATTAAAATTAAAGTGTTTAATTCCAATTTGTTCAGCCATTTTGGAGCCTGATGACATTTTAACACAGGATAAACAATAACGTGGTTAAGTGCAAGTGGGCCTGACTTTTTAGGGTTCCGTAGCCAAATGGCAAGAAACGGACCCTTATAGATTCTTCATGTCTGTCTGTCTATCCGTCCGTATTTACATTTCTTGTAATTTTCCATTTTGCGAATTTGATTTTGCAATGCCAATAAGGACAAATGAAGCATTGTTTCGACGACCTCTGTGGCTCAATCGGCTAAGTATGTAGCAGCTCAAGCTGAGGGTCGCGGATTCGAATCCCACCGACGCCGAATCACGCCGACGAAAAAATTTTCAATGTTCCCGGGTCTGGATTCGTATGTATTAAATTTCCGTTGTCTGGTACCTGTAACACAAGTCCTTCAGGTACTTAGCACGGGGCCAGACAGACGTGGTGTGAAGCGTCCATAGATAATATTATTATTATTCTTTAACAAATGCTTCAACAATAATAGGTTAGTCTACATTTAAGACGTAGACGGTAGAACTTAAAAATGCAAGTCACCATAATATTGTTATTCTAGTAACATGTTACATGGCGTGTTTGATGTGTATTGTGCATAGATATCAAAAGTATAGACACAATTTAATCCTTGCTCAATGCTCATACTTGGCAGACGTACAGAACAGAATATTTGATGTGGCCCGTGTGCCAAGTTGTTCAGCCAACCAATGTTGCCAGAATGATCCTTTTAAAAGCTGCGAGGGTAAGCTGGAGGTTTTCTAAAACACATCCGCTGTTCAGCGCTCACCAAGTATGCAAAAGTAATTATTAGTTTTTGTATACCCAAAGTAATTAGTATCCATAAACCTAAATCCCATACTTCAACTGTTTTGAATTTGGTTCCTTTTCGCACACTAAAATATGACCAAAGTTACGAAACGCTAATACTCTAATTTACGAAATAAAGCCGCTGACAAAGATTGTCACTACTATAAATACTAAATAGGGACACAAATTGAGACCTGAATACATGCATAAATTATGCATGTATTTGGGTCTCATTTTGTAGACTCGTGGAAAAAAAATTTGACACAGTTACTCTTCTTTTGTTTTTATTATCCGTAGTAAGTAGTTAGGGATTCCCCTAACTACTGTTCTAGTATTCCAACTACTTTTTTGTAGAAGATAATAATGATTTATAGTGATTTTTTTCTGATTATCCAAACGTGATTTGCTCTCATATTTTACATGTGCCAGAGCAGCTGTACCAATTGATTTCAATGGTGTCTTCTAAAATGATATACCCAGATTTACTTCTTAAAAAATAATCATTATAATATTATACTCATGTTAGAAAGCTTTTGTCATGGAATCGTCAAAACTGAAAAGTTCAAGAATCGTTCATTTAATAATTTAATTTTCAAAAATATGATTAATAGCATACATACTGGACTAAATCTGGATTATGTTTTATTTGAAATAGCAGATTAAGGGCCTTATCATACTGGCGATTAGCGAGCGATTTGAAAGCGACGCGACTGCGCAGCGCACACGCCGCGCTTGCGTGCCCGCAGCTTGTCTTCGGCGTTATGGACACTCAGCAACAAAATAAATTCTGACTCACTCCCTAGACGAGTCTTCTATATTTAATAATGATCTGTGTAGACGAGTGTACAAAATGGCGTCCACGCCCACGCCACGCCGCGACCACGCTGCGCAGTCGCGTCGCTTTCAAATCGCTCGCTAATCGCCAGTGTGATAAGGCACTAAGGATAATATAGAATTAAATAATACAAATGCAGTTTGACACTCTTTTTCATAAGGTCAATATTCCAAATAGAATTTGGTACAATGATTATATTATCTACCCTACGTGATGTCGATTTTGATTTGAGTTTATGTAGCAGTAAGAATCGTGATCGAAACTAAATCAAAATCGACATCGAATCAGACTCGTAATTACAATTCAGTTTCAGGAATAAGGCCCCAGACTGTCACAGGTTGCAATTTAGTATCTCGTATTTTTTATTACAAAAGTAATAATAGCTAGTGAGAAAAATGAGGAAAATGGAGGTCCAGAAAAAATATAAGTATTTCTTTATCAGTTTCGGCAGCTTAATGACCTGACCTCGTAAATTGAGCACGGCCTCATATTTTACGTCGACGTTATCAATAAATGCAATTAGAAGTCCCCTGGTAATGTGCAAATTTCTCGCTTTGTTAAACTGTAAACGGGAAGATATCAATTGGCTAGGGACTGAGTTTTATCATCAAGAAATTTCATTTTCTGAGAATAAATCTTTTTTGAATAGATCAAGTTGTAAATTGTAAATTTTATTTAATAACCAGCTAAGCCGGCAAAAATTATTTTGCTTATTTGTTGGCCAGTTGGCCGTTTCGTAGAAGTTCAGTAAGACCTTAGACCACGTTTCCAGGGACGCGGAGCGGAGCGGAGAGGAGCTTAGCGGTGCCGAATTAACCAATCATCATGCTCGAAATCTTCGCTCCGCTTCGCTGTCATTCCGCTAAAATAGCACGATTGGTCAATTCGGGCACCGCTAAGCTCCTCTCCGCTCCACTCCGCGTCAGTGGACACGGCCTAATGGCAGGTTTACACTTATTAAGTTGATAAGTAGTTAACTAAATTTTAACTTAATTTTAAGTTGTTAATTGCATGCAACCCAAAATTTAGTAGCAAGTAGCAAGTTAAAATTTAGTAAGTACTAGTACTAAACAAGATGAGAATAAGAATTTAGTTACTACTTACCTACTTAATACGTGTAAACCAGCCATAACAGACAACTCGACATATAATATCTCCCAAAATAAAACACAAAGCATCGAGGCCGCGTCTAGATGCTAATTTCATCTAGCTTTTATTCGATCCTCAATTTTCTAAATATCTTTTATATTCGTATTTTTCTCGGCACACTTCTCTTTTATTGTTTCAATTCAAAAGAGAACGGTTCTTAAACGGCGCACTTAAAGACATCCAAAACAAAAGGTTACTTGATAAGTCAATGGCCTTAAAAACTTTTATCTGTCCTTTTTTTTACTTTAAAACTAATTGAATTTTAAAAATACAGGGTGTAATAATTAAACCTACCGGCCAAAGCTTTTTAGGGCTTAGGTATCATTAGGAGTCCATTTAACCAAAAAAAAAATAGAGTGTTAATTTTTTACAATAACAAATTGTATCTCACATAAGTCGTTGCAGAACGGTCACTTCGCGGCGTTGGGTAGAGCGGGGGTGACGTGGGGGGTAGCCAGCGACGTGTAGTATCCATTAATTGTGGTGTTTTTATACGTGTATTTTTTTAACAAGGATCAATGTATCGAAATTTGGCCGGAAGTTTGCACCCTGTATATATATCTTAGCTCTCTTTCACTTTTATAATATGGCTTTTTGCACGCTTCCTCATGCACCTTAAAGCGAAGCTTTACATAAAAGATGGCACTAGAATCCTATCTCATTTTTTATACTAAATCAATCTAAGTATATAAAATTATAAAGGATTAAAATTACCATGTATTTATCGAATTACACAATATACATTTTATTTTATTTTTATTTTGTGCTTTTGTAATTGTAAAAAATCGTGACGGAGAGAGTGAAGAAAAAGGAAGCCTTGAAATTACCTTAAAATAATGTACACCAACATATTTTGATATCTTCCTTAGATGTGTCATACGAGTTTCCACACAACTTTTTATATAAACATAAAAGTGAAGTACTAATAATATTACTAAATGTTTACATCACTAACCCCCATCGGGGTCGGGGGATGGGGTAAGTCGAACATCGAAACTTACCGTACCGGCCCGACATAAACAACAGTTCAATATCCTGCCGCAGACACTGATGGCATTATCTACGTTTATTTGGAAAAGTTTTTTTCATAACAATGTGAGGTACTGCGAAATGTTCTCGAAGTTATTTCAATATACGTAAAGAATATTTGTGCTTAGGTACAATTATTATGATTTGTGAATTGTACAAATACTTAAGTTCTTATACGTCATATTAATAATATCAATTAACATTAACGTATCCATACTTCCATACTAATATTATAAATGCGAAAGTGTGTCTCTGTCTGTTACCTCTTCACGCTCGAACCGCTGAACCGATTTTGCTGAAATTTGGCATGGAGATACTTTGAGTCCCGAGAAAGGACATAGGATAGTTTTTATCCCGGAAAAATGTACGGTTCCCGCTCGATAAACGAATTTTGGCGCAACGGAGTTGCGTGTGTCATCTAGTATTTAAATAACTTCGTGAGCTATTGGCAACATTTTACATGGAAAAAGTTTCCAAAACAATCGAAAAAAGTGTAGAAGTATTTTAGGCCATTTTCTTGAGTTGATGCTTGATGGATGCACTCCCGACTAAAACCCAGTGCCGTGTGCCGCTGGGCCACTGGAGGCCTGAGGCGAGAACTGCAGCGGACAAATGAGCGGCATCTGCTCTACCAGCAGATCCATCCGCGCAGCTTCTGCCGGTTTCTCCGGGACAGTCACAGAGAGAGAGAGAGGAGTCCGAGGCAAGTATTTCGAGTCCTGGGATATTAGATAGTTTATACTTCCCGATAAAATATACGGTTTTGTGTAATAAACGAATTTCGGCGCAAAGTATACGCAATTATTTATTTCTAAACATACTTTGCCGAATTTCCGCGGCGGAAGTTCGGCGGAAATTTTGCCTGCAATATATTTTAAATTACCGATGACACACCATGCCGAAATTCCGTCGCGTTATATTGTATGCGTTTGACATTGCTGACGTAATCATGCGGAATTTCCGCTGCGGAACTTCGGCATAGTGTGTTTAGACACTTACAATATCTTTAGACTTTACAGGTCGCCCTTGGTTTGAAAAGTAAAAACCAAATAACAGAACGAAAGAAGTGTTTTTAATTTAATAAATCAGCTTTTCGCTAGCTATGAGTTAAATTCGTCTAACTTTTATAAAAGTTAGCCGAATAAAAGTCAAATCTAGTAAGGAAAATGAAAACTTCATGATATAAGGCGCCCTATTCACACGGCGCCGCCGCGCGCACCGCTCCGACTAGTCTCGTATGTTTGTTGAAAACTGCGGCACCGCTCGCCGCCGCGGCAAAGAGTCGCCGCCGCCGCGGCGCGGTCGCCCTGTGAAAAGGGCCCAGTGCAAGGATGAGTATGCAGCGGCACCGCCGCGGTGGCGGTGCCGTAAGAGGCCACGAGCGGCCACGAGCGGCCACGAGCGTCCACGAGCGTCCACGGGCGTAGATTTCTCAAGCGATACTACGTATTACAATAATGAAGATAAAGTTTAAAATCATATGACACTGAAACTGCTCGCCTCGCCTCTGCCATTCCGGTGTGAATTGAGCCTTAGTCAGCCACGCGAAGGAAATGTTTTTCATCATGCATTCAAATGATGTTATCATGTTATGATCATTTATTCATCATAATTATGTTTTCCATCAGGCAGTAGAAACCTATTCTTCTGAATTAATTCCTTTATGTTAAATTATTACTTGCAAGTTGCTAGCCGCGAATGCTGAGCACTAGGTACATTTAGATCAAAATGGATCAGAATAGAACAAGTATTTATCTTAGTTTATACAATGTTTCAGAGCTGTTAGTAAGAGCTAACACTCGTCACCGTTACGACTACATCTATCAGCCTCCCCCACGCGTGTACACGCTCGTTTACTTTGATTTTTTACGAGAAAACATTTCATCCCGACCTACTTCCCGTAAATCAGGGAAGTAGACATAGTAAACACTTTATGAAATTACTTCTCAATTTGGTATAATAATACTTATATTCGTCCACTTATAATAAATCTCATGATTTGTCAGTCAACACTCGGACGAAAATACGATACTGAATCCGAAAGGCCAAAAATTGTTTTCACTTTTTATGCGGGCCTGGATTTTAACATAGGTATTAGTAGATCTTTAAAAAGGTGTGTAGAAACTTTTCGATAAAAGAAAGTTACGATAGACTTGACACACTATTATTATATCATATTACATAAGCTAATACAGTCCTAAATTATATTTCTATTCACGCAACCATAAAGGCTTCGACTAAACACTCTCGTGAATAATAAAAACAGAACAAGCCAAATAATACAAATAAAATGTACACCTCAAAAGCGGGTTTTGGTACATTTATATCCAATCAAGATAAAATTTACAGTCGGGATTTTTTGCAACATTCGGTACAGAAATATTGCCCAAAAGGCTTATTAAGTTACTCGCAGCGAGGCTACTTACTGCGGATTACGCGGTGAAATAGTTTCCATTCTTTTTAGAACTTTTCAGACGGCTAATCCTTTTGGGTAGACCTCTGGGCTCTAACGACCTTTTGTAATTACACGAAGGTCGTATGAAATGATAATTTCACGAATATACCCTTTAATAAACCTTTTACCAGAGACATACATTATGTATATTTTCTCTATGCTTTTACTTAACTCTGACCTTAAACGGATTTAACTAGAATATTATAATATCGTAGGAATAGATTATCAAATTATCATTAGTAAATCAGTAAATGTTTAATTATCCATATTTTCTTTTTTTATTTATTTATTCGGTATAGTAACAGACAGCAAAGTAAGTAATACAGTTAACAATAATAAACAAAAGAAGTAACATTTTACCATGCAGTCCAATAAATACTATACCACAGTATAGTAATATGACATATAATATTACTATACTGTGACTATAAACAACATTTAAAAAAATCAATAATAATAATAATAGCAAATGTCAAGTACATACTCCAATAAACTAAAATATTTAAATAAGTAATTTAACAATAATTATTAGAATTACTATACTAAATATCAATACTAAATACTAATATTATAAATACGAAAATGTGTCTATCTGTCTGTCTGTCTGTTACCTCTTCACGCCCAACCGCTGAACCGATTTTGGTGAAATTTGGTATGCAGATACTTTGAGTCCCGGTAAAGGACATATTACGATACTTTTCATCCCGGAAAAATGTACGGTTCCCACGCGATAAACCAATTTTGACGCAACAGTGTTGCGGCATCATCAGCTAGTTAAATAATAAAACTATTTAGCTCGCCAAGACGACCGCTCGGGCATTTAACCAGACAACCTTTTCTTGAAACGTTCCATAAATTTTCCAAGCATCCATGCAATTTACCAACATCGGTAACTTATTCTCAATAAAAAATTGCCACTTTGATGATATAAACTTTTAATTAAAAAGCTTTAAAATGACAGCTTAATCGCGCACTTGAGCTGAGCTGAGGCACCTGTGGCAGAGTGCCTTGATCGACTTTATGAAATCGACCACGACGCAGCTGCTAACTGGCTTCTAATGAAAAATAATCTTGTTTATTGAAAATCTTTCGAGAAGATTGGAAGGGTCTACGTACTGTTAATTTTAATTAATCAGCTTGTTTTTTTTTTACATTAATAATATAAAAAAATACGTTTGGCACCCTGGGACTGCCACAGTAAAGTAGCATATTTTATTATTATCAACTAGATCACGCCCTCAACTCCATTGCGTCAAGATTCATTTATCACGCGGGAACCGTACATTTTTCCGGGTTAAAAAGTATCCTATGTCCTTTCCCGGGACTTAAGAGGAGTCCACACCGCCCTTTTTTCCATACGAACGTTGTCCCCTGTTTCCTCCCTGGATAATGCTAGTAGAGTTATAATTTTTTTCCTGAATATCTACGGCCACTAATACAATGTCCCTATGTTTTCTTTTTTTTCATAATTTAATTATTAAATAAGATATGAACGTTCAAAAACCCAAAAAAATGGCCAGATTTTCCGCTGTGTTCAAACGTCCAGAAAACAGATTTGACTAGATTATACAAAAAAAAGCAAAACATAGGAACACAGCTCAAGCCTTTTTTTAATCTTTAATGAAAAAAGTACTTAAATCGGTTAAGTTTTGGAGAAGGAATCAGGGGACAACGAATCGTTGATTTTCTGGATTTTCTGCAGTTGTCTCTATCGCATTCTGCGGTATAGGCTTGAGGTAAGGGAGACAGCTATAGATATTACACGTACTTTTTTTTCATTTCTCTAGCCCCTGGTGTATCCTCTTAAAGTATCTCCATACCAAATTTCAGCCAAATCGGTTCAGCGGTTTGGCCGTAAAGAGGTAACGACAGACAGACACACTTTCGCATTTATCACAATATTATGTATTTCTAATATGACTTAAAATGTTTTTTGCAAATCTACGATAGCTACCGTCTATTTAGAAACAGTGAACTGTTTCTACGCATATTTTTAACATTCTACATTTTATAATTCTAGACACACAATATGAGTAAAAATCTACTTTTAAAAATTATGTAAGACTACCCGTAGTCTTCAAATGTCACGAAAATAAGGTGTACGATGCCTCGGCATTTAAGATAATATAAAGATGCTAGAATCTTACATAACCCTTATTCAGTTCCCAAGACATTATACGTCGTGTAAGGTATCAGAGATAGCGCATATCTTACACACCTGAGCGCTGTCGCGGCTTTTAGTGCATAAACCGTCGTGGCCGGATAATACTGAGTTACATTTTCTAATATTATCCTACATGTAAATATCAATGCTAAAGTAAATTATAACGCCATACAACAGCGACTTATAATATTATCTTTGCTATTTTAACTCGCTTTTATTTTAAACTGTTATTGGGTAATAATTGCTGCTCTTCACTAAAAGTTTTTAGCATTTTTTGGCAACTACCTTGTCGGCAGTGACCAGAAATACAATAATAATTGTATGACGACCTCTGTGGCTCAGTTGGTGTTGGTAGCTCAAGCCGGGGGTCACGGGTTTAAATCCCGCCGACGGAACAAAAAGTTTTCAAGGTTCCGGGTCATGGATGTGTATTAAATATTATGTGTATCATATATAATAAAAATCTTAAATATAATATGTATAGTATAAAAGTATTAAATATATGTTTTCCGTTGTCTGGTACCCGTAACACAAGTCCTTTAGGTACCACGGGGCCAGACTGACGTGGTGTGAAGCGTCCATAGATATTATTTTTAATATTATTATCCTACTTCATATTATTTTTATTACAGTTAAACGAAAGTTTAAGCAAATAAGTAAATAACCGTTAAAATATTATTTTAGCATTAAATAAACATTGAAGGAGAGGTATTGGAATATTATAATTAATGTGTTCATTAAAATAATTAAATTTAAATAGAACGATCCTCTTCATTCGAACTCCTGGAACCGATTAAATAATAACCCTACATTGCGGAAATACCTGGCTCTTAAGCACCCGCTTTTGTGTTTGTAGTATTTCAAATTTGCCTTAAATTTCAGTAAAATTTGCATGAAGCTTAAGTAAATACGCGGATGGAATTTTGCCGCAGAATTTTTGCATTGTTTCCATAAATTACAAATTTTCCAACTGGACTATCATGTAAGGTATTACATGATAATGGTTTATTTTCATTATTAACCCATCAATACCCCAATCGGCACCCGGCTGTCGCATAACTATTGAAAATATATTGTGTCTGCTATTCCCACGATCGCGGTTTTAAAGAACAGTTTTATGTTACCTCACTTGCTTAGTGTAAATCCAGTTTCATTTTCTTCTGCATAACCGCTTGTGTGTTGTTGTGAGAGGCGAATAAGAATGGTGTGAATTAAATATCCGCTAAAATATATTCACTAAGCACTATTTATATTCTTACAAGTACGAAATCTACGAAAGAAAAAAGCGTGTATTTTTCTCTTCGGTGTTTCATTGACATTCCGAAAGGTAATTTTGCAAGATTGAAAATGAATTCTACGGGAGGAGATTTCTTTTTATATTTAGAAAATTCTTTATCTTAGAATATTCTTCGACGATGACATCTCTTTTAGTGCAGATAAGACACGAGTTCGGAAATCGACTGAACGTTTCATGTCGGAGATTAAGACCGATATAAAATAGATATCAGCTGAGCACACATCAAACCCCCGGGTAAACAAGTAATTTGAACTATATATTTGTGTTTCAACTTACGATGTTTCGTAGGCTGCTGTTGCTACATATTGGCAAACTAGACTTTGCGCCGAAATATATCGTATAGTCAGGGTTCCCTAGAATCAATTTTTCGTGAGTAGCTTCATTTTGATAGCACGAACAACAATTTCCTCTGCGAAAATTCTCGAATATGGCTAACAGAGATAGAAAGGATTAATTATTTCGATTTGATGTTCCTAAAATATGGATTGTTCTATTTGTAGGACAATGTCACTCTTAAATTATATGACTATTAACCTATCAATATACAAAAAATCTGCTCTTTAGGGTTCCGTTTTAGGGTTCTGTAATCTTCAAAATTTGGTTGACTAGGGACCCTAAAACGGAGTAATAGTAATAAAACAAATACCGGTACTGTATAAAGTTTTAAAGCTTAAAATTAAGAAAAAATCCCAGCATATATGGTTTAATACCCAGTGTAAGAAGCTAAAATTTATTCCAAATTAAGTACATACAGATTAGATGATATTGATAAACAATTGTAATAAAATAAATTAATAAAAGTGGAAAAAGTGCATGAAAAGTGTATGTTATTACTGTGAAACATGAATTTCCACCAAGAAGTTACGGTACATTCAATATCATATACTTAAAACAAATATTCTAGGGAACCCTGACTATAGCTTGACCGCTGTAAAGTCGACCCTCGTAGCATACTCGTAGCATACTAAATGTATGCTACGAGTATGCTACGAGGGTCGACTTTACAGCGATCAATCTATAGTACTGCATGTTACTGAGAAAAACCTATTTTTTCGACACTCTCTGCCGAACTCAAAAATATTGAATAATATTTTTGAGATAATGTATGAGATAATATCGTATAATATAATGTATGGGATAATGTATTGATAAGATTATGTATGGGGCTTATGTAAAAATTTTCATTGATTAATATTCATACTATATATTACGTGCGCGGCAGTTATTATTCTGTATATCGTTGATTATCTATATCGGCTCATCGGTAAAAAAGTAACAGATAAACTTTTATTGTAAGTATATACTATTATTTAAACTTAAATATTTTTATTTACAAAAGATTATGAAAATTTTCCGTTTTTCTTTTCACTCATAACGCCCATTAAAGTATAGCCTTCATTTTCTAGAAACCTGATAAAGACCAAAATTAAAAATGGAACTGTGATTCTGAATTAGTTGCTACGTTATAGTACTAAGTGGAAGAGGAGATAGTGGACTAGTTCGCAAATTAGAGTCACTAACCGGTCACCGATTCAAAGTTTCAAGATTCAAACGGGCGTATTATGCTGTCCTACGAATAATAAAAAATGCTCTCACTGTAACTCGCCAGCCAATAGTATAATATCACAATTCAACGGTATTACTCACAATATGATAAGATCCAAAAAACTGCGTAAGATAATGCCGAGACGAGATCATTGGCTAGCGCTGTCAAAAAGTATAGTCCGTAAGAAAGTGAAGAAATTAAAAAGTGGCAACATCATAGTGTCATCCCTTTTTTCGATTGATTTGAAAGGGATGACACTACGATGTTGCCACTTTTTAATTTCTTCACTTTCTTGACAGACTATAAATAAGCAATTATTAGCCAAGTTTCTGATTCCTTGTATATTTGTTATCATTCTTCTCTTATGTACTAGCTGTTGTCCGCGACTTCGTCCGCGTGGACTTTAGTTTATAGTAATTGTTCCCGTACATCGATTGAGTCGTTTACGCGCAAACCAGAAAAGTATATTGTGTGGGAACCGCACATTTTTCCGGGACAAAAAACATTCCTTGTCCCAGATTCAAATTAGTATCTCCAATCTCCATGCCCAATTTCATCAAAGTAGATGAAACAGTTTAGGCGAGAATCATCAAAGTTTATTGTGCGAGAACCGTTTATTTTTCGGGATAAAAAGTATCCCTTGTCCTTTCCCGAGGCTGAAAGTATTGCCATACCAAATTTCATCAAAATAGATTGAATAGTTTAGGCGATAATCATAAAAGTTTATTGTGCGGGAACCGTACATTTTCCGGGACAAAATTAGTATTCCTTGACCCTTGTCCTTTCCCGAGACTCAAAGTATCTCCATACCAAATTCCATCAAAATAGATTGAATAGTTTATGCGCAAATCATAAAAGTATACTGTGCAGTAACCATACATTTTCCGGGACAAAATGTATCCTATGTTCTTTTTCGGGACTCAAAGTATCTTTATACCCAGCAAATGGGTCCAGCCGTCTACGCGTGATGTCGTGACCAAGCGAAATATAACGTTCCACGCAGCTTTGCCCGCGTAAATTTGATCACAGACAAATTAGTCCACAAAAAATAGCATATGATCCTTCACGTGGTCTACTTCTTACGAGTATCTGTGCCAAATAACAGAAAAATTGGTCCATTAGTTCGCGAGATACGCCCTTTCAAATAATTTCCTCCGTTTTTTTACCACATTTTCCTCTACTTCTTTGCTCCTATTAGTCAGTAAATAGGCTATCTAACACTGAAAGAATTTTTCAAATCAGACCAGTAGTTCCTGAGATTAACGCGTTCAAATAAGCCCTTTCAAATAATTTTCCCCCGTTTTTTCCACACTTTCCTCTATTTCTTCGCTCCTATTAGTATTAGCGTGATAAAATATAGCCTATAGCGCGTTCAAACCAACAAACAAACAAACTCTTCCCAATTATAATATTAGTATAGATATTTGATAACATCTTCTATAGGTATGTATATTTGTTATCATCGGTTAGTCAAGGCTTTTTATAATAAGTTTGTAGATGAGTAAGTCAAGGTGTGACGACGTGAGCCCTTACAAAGATCGGCTTTTAACTAGTATTAAGCTGTGGGGATCACCAAAACATATAGAATGTACCTGAGCTGCATCTGCGGAGCGAGGTCCCCGCGACGCCCCTGTACATATCCCGCCTGCACTGGTCCATGGAGGTCGAAGACGTCGTGGACTACATCCAGAAGAAGACGACACTGCGCTTGAGGGTCGAGCGTCTGCAGTCTCGCCACAAAATTAAGTTTAGTTCCTTTTTGGTGAGAGTACTGACGAATCTTCTTTCGACCTTAGAGGAGCCGGAGTTCTGGCCGATGGATGTGGTCTACCGGAGGTTCCGGGGGAGACTCCGGAACGAAGCGCGTCAACACTTGACAAAGTGTAGTTTTAAGTATATAATAATAATATGTATGTTAGTCCCTAAGGTATTTATTATAATATGAATATTGAATATGTATTATGTATTTTATATTCTGTAAGATATTTGTATAATGGGCCTAGATGCCTGAAATAAATTGTAAAATAAAATAAATAAAGTAAATTTGAAATAATGATATTCGAAAACGTAACGACTACGTAGCTCATGCTAGCAACCCCTTTGGACTCAGCTGCAAAAACTCTACGCCTAAATCTATTAAAGATAAAGGTGTTTACAGCCCACATTTTTTAAATTTCGTAATTGATATTGATCGATAAAAAACCTAATAATAAAATTTCTCCTTACCCAATAAAAACAAAATAATAATAATATAATTCAATGTGTTTATTTTTATCAGTCTTTTTTGTTCGTCCTTCAATACACAATAATGCCTGCTGTTCTTTTGACACACAAGTTTTGTTTCCCCGAGAGTAAGCAGGACATATTATTCATTTCCGCGTCTCGTTACTTTTTGTGTAGAATGCTGTTTTAGTGATGTTCCACTCCTGTGTCGATAGATTTCACAACTATACAACTAAATAATATATTTTGTTAATTATCATAGTTCTATCCATTCTTCCATGTACCTACTAATATTATAAATGCGAAAGTGTGTCTGTCTGTAACCTCTTCATGCCCCAATCACTGAACCGATTTTGCTGAAATTTGGTATGGAGATTAGAGATACATTGAGTCCCGAGAAAGGACATTGGATACTTTTTATCCCGGAAAATGTAAGGTTCCCGCGCGATATACGAATTTTGGCGCAACAGTTGCGTCATCTAGTACAGAATAAGGAGAGTACTCGGTACTCGATTCTGATTATAATTATGTAATAAAATTAGGTACTTAATTTTTGACCAAATTTCCCTATAAATAAATGAATCATGGACACTTTGTAATTTTTATGCGGCCGGTGAGGGGCGCACCCGCGTGCGGTGTCCATGTGTTAGGTAAATAAGTATTTAACTTTAAGCTACATTTACTCAGCGATCAATCGATGTTAATTTTTTATATTTTATTTTTTTTCGTCTAATATAATAGCCAAATATCACGTCCTCGAGTATTGAACATGTCTCACCAGTCATGCTGTATATTGTATAATCATACTGTAAGGAACGCCTCCGTGGTCTAGTGGTTAGAGCGTCGCTCTCGACTCCGGAGGTCGTGGGTTCGAATCCCGCGAAATTTCCAAGTTTGGTTAGGACACTGCAGGCTGATCACCTGATTGTCTGACAAGTAAGATGATCCATGCGTCGGATGGGCATGTCGGTCCTGCGCCTGATCTGACCTGACCTGATCACTGGGTTATGAGAGTAAATGAATAGAGAGCGCTCTAGAGTTGTACGAAACTGCGCACACATTCGGGCACTATAAAATTACTCCTGCTGTCTGGTTTCAATGAAACCGGCCACCGTCACCGAAACCGGTGTGGGGAGTATTATTATTATTATATTATTATTATTATTACTGTAAGGATGAAGCTGAAATCATCATCATCATACTGTAAGGATGAGCATCTTTGCTACTTCTTTATTGCAAATATTACTGAACGAATGTTGATTCACAAGGACTAAAGATACATAGAATACTTTTTACCTCAAAATGATATACTGTAGTAGCTAGACTTTCACCCATCTTTTTCAGAATTGGTTCCAAATATTGCAATGAGATTAGCCATTTTGAAAAACAAAAAATAAATTTGCGGCCTTCAAAATATGATGTTGTGCATTCGTTAGAATTTTTCAACTAAAAACTTTTTGCGGCGTTGTGCGCTTTTTTGCCATGAAAAAAAAATGGTAATCTCTCTTCAAGATAGGTTTTGATGCGGGTTCACCAAATATTATTTATTAATTAACAATGAAATTAAAATAAAATAAATATTTAAGGGGAGCTCCCATACAAAAAAACTCATTTTTTTGCCTACTATCGCTCTATGGCGGTACGGAACCCTTTGTGCGCGAGTCCGACTCGCACTTGGCAGATTTTTTTTGCACATCGATACTCGATAGTTACAAGCCCCCATACCTCACATGGCCTAATTGGTAGTACAAAGCTCAATAGCAGTGCCAGTTCAGAACACATTTCATAACCTTTGCTCCCTCACCATCACGTGTTATAAAAAGTTATCATTTTGAATTTTAAAAACAAGTGACGGTATTTGTAATACAGAAGACACGTTACATCTAGCTATCTATCAACTTGTTTCTTGTTTATTTGTATACTGATTATTATTATATTATCGATCTAAGGTTTAATAATTAATATACACTCCATTAGAAAAGGAAATTTAAAAAAAAACTTTCTTAATGGACCTTAGTTTACTTTAGCTTCTAAAAGTGATATTTTAGGAATCCATAGTATCTACGTCCCTTACAATATTGTTCTGTCCGTCCGTACAAATAGTTCATTAATTAATACGAATAAGTTTGTTGGTAATTTCCTAATTACATTTTACCAAAACAACGACTTCCATCGCGACAAAAAATCAACATCGCCAAGGCAATCGGAGAAGACACAGGAATTAATACTTTTTAAATTGGATCCCATCCAGTACGTTCGAGATAGCAACGTGTATCGTTAACAAAGTATAATCTATCCTTTGTTAGTCTCTTGTTAGGGCTTAGGAGGGTAATGCCCTTTCGTCGGTTTGGGTCCATCCAGGAATCATCCACAAAGTACGTCACACGATTTTCATGATTTTTAGACCCAATTAAGAACACCTGTGTCAAAAGGGGGGATTGTCACATGTAGTCTTATAAATTGTGAAACCCCTCCCCCCTTCCTAGTGTCGCTTTGCAATTTTACATTTAAAAATGAAAACCACTTCAACATTTTAAGTTTCGCTTTGTTAAATTTAAAAATAGGTGATGTCTAAAAACTTAGGCCTCCCCTCCTTTTCACATCATGTCATACTTCATCGACCCTATAGATATCAGAAACAAACGTTTAATTTATCTCTATGGACGACCCCTCCCCTTTTAGAAGTGACATACTTTATGGATGAACCCTTTCTTGTCTGAACACAGCTTTCGTTTGGGACGGCTAAATCCCTATACGTAGCGGACTTTACTTTTACAAGAAAATATTTCCTTAGTTTATGGCTAGAGCCTTATTTACTAGCTAGTACATTATTAGTAAGTCTTCGGAAATGTAGCTCTTATGTTTCTTTCCAACGGACAAGTAAGTGGTAGTTTTTAGGGTTCCGTACCCAAAGGGTAAAAACGGGACCCTATTACAAAGACTTCGATGTCCGCCTGTACGTCTGTACGTCTGTCCGTCTGTCCGTCTGTCCGTCTGTCCGTCTGTCCGTCTGTCCGTCTGTCCGTCTGTCCGTCTGTCCGTCTGTCCGTCTGTGCATGTATCCGTCTGTCCGTCTGTCCGTCTGTTCGTCTGTCCGTCTGTCCGTCTGTTCGTCTGTCCGTCTGTCCGTCTGTCTGTCTGTCCATCTGCCTGTCTCCAGGCTGTACTTAACTCAAGAACGGTAATAGCTAGTGAGTTTAAATTTTTACTGATATGTATTTATAATATACTAGCTGTTGCCCGCGACTTCGTCCGCGTGGACTTCAGTTTATAGCGCGCGATGTCAACAAAATTGGTGTCAAAAGCTTTTATAAAAAAAACCCTGGTACCCCTTAAATCAAAACAGCTGTGCAGTGTGCACATAATATTTCTTTTTTTTTAATTAAACTTTATAATATATTATGCCAAATTTTAAAGCTTATTTAGCCCTCCAATTACACAACTTTACCCATAAACTATTTATCATTGATAGGTTTAAGGTTACGTCACTGTATATATAATATAATATAAAGTACTGACTTATTAAATAATGTAAAAAAGAAATAACAATCGAAAAAAATCGAAACTCAAATTCACGATGATACCACCTCTTATAGAAAGATGTTGGGCAAGCGTTAGCGCGATGTAAGAGACGTAAGGCGCCATCTAGTATGAATTTTTGGAACTAACTTAATTTGAACAAATTTTCTTATTTTCACCCTCTTACAACCCTTTTTTCCAGTAAAAAAGTAGCCTATGTCCTTTCTCAGGCTTTAGACTATCTGTATACAAAATTTCATTACAATCGGTTCGGTAGTTTTGGCGTGAAAGCGAGACAGACAGACAGACAGACAGACAAAGATATTTTCGCATTTATAATATTAGTATAGATTATCTATGATATCTACTGCCTCTCTCTCACAGAACACTAACACTCCTACCGGAGCTCTCTCTGCTCCTGAACAGAATGATATTCAACAGCCACCCACGCGGCGAACCACAGGTTATGAGTGAAAGTGGCCGCGCATAGACAACGCATCGCTGCGTTCGTTGATATTATGGCCGCGTTCACGAAAATACAATAGTAGGCAGTAGCCCAATAGGCGATAAGTAAAAAACCGTGTCGCCCAACAGGCGATAAGTCGCCATTCCAAATTTTTTGTAGCCGCGGAGGACCGCAAAATAGCCCAATTGGCTACTTGTCGCCCAATCTGGCAACCTTGGCGGGTACTGTATTTTGTGATATTGACTCCCCTCCCGCACCGCTACGGAAATATTATTCTGCGGCACCGCGCGCCGCGCTGCACTGACTGCAGTGACGCTTAGATAAGTTGCTGAATTATTAATTATTATTAAATCTGGTAAGTACTAATACCTGCTGATAAGTAGTTTGGCATGGTTTGTACCAGCGCAACGTTACTATTGCATATTTTTAGATTAAAAAGTAGTTATTGTAAGATAATAATAATTGTAGTAGTCAGACATACGATATCGCGGACTTTTACGTTGATATTAATGTCCTCTATAAGACTATAGTACATCACTTTGCGATAAGTAAGTATAGTCTATAATTTATAAAGCATAAGCAAGAAGGAATATTTTGGTAGATTTTTCACACAATTATTAACACTTAATAAGGTTCCCTTTTTTCTCTCATTAAATATAGCCTATATTCAGCAGAAATAGTGTGGATTAAAAAATATGCATTAATACTTCCATCGTGCATCGGCATCGTGGGTATCGCAGACACAATAGATCTTCAATTGTTATGCTGGCAGCCGGCTGCCGCTATTGGAGATTTATAGTTAAAGAAATTAATTAATTATAATAGCAATCAAAAATAATAGTCATTCAAAACTTATTTTAAAAAGTTCTAAAAATATTACTTTCGTAGTCATAACTTTTAAAGCTTTTTTGAAATTAGGATTATAATAATGAAGCACGATAGTCTATATCAAATCAATAAAGCAGCACCCGGCTGTCGCAAAACTATTGAAAATCTATTGTGTCTGCGATTCCCACGATCGAGGTAATATTTACGTGGACTCTCCGGGCGAGTCTGTGGCACTGATAATTAAATCTCTCCCCTACCGCACGCACACCCGCGCATCGCGCCTTGACGCCCAATTCGCAACGTGCAGCAGAAATCGTAATATTTTAATTTCGCCATAACATTAAAACCAAACGTCCAATTTTAATCATTCAAAGACCAAATATTATCTACATTAACTGTACTTAGTGATGAAATAATTTATTTTGATAAGGGTCAATAGCATGATTTAAATAAACGCATTTAAATATAGTCCAAAAAAAAATCTAGATTTTTTAATAAAAAAATGGTTATTGTGCCTCACTCAACATAGATAGGTATAGTGTGTCGCGGACTTTTTTGTAGATATTTAAAAGATCTATAATTACTTAGAACATTTTATGCCTCTATCTTTTATAGTTTAGGCAGCGTACGCAAAATAAGTAACTTTTCTGGTTGATTTTTTAAACCTTGCGTCCGAAAATCCCAAATATCTTACGGAACCTTATATTTTTCCAAAATAAAAATTAGCCTATGTTCAGCAGAAATAATGCAGGATTCCAATGGTAAAAGAATTTTTCAAATCGGTCCAGTAGTTTCGGAGCCTATTCGACTCAAACAAACAAACAAACAAACAAAAAATCAAATCTTTCCTCTTTATAATAGTAGTGTAGATGTAATTCTGTTGCCGTTATAACAAATACTAAAAACAAAATAAATTTAATATCACATACAACAATCATGAATTTTTTAACAATTTTTGCTTGGTATCAATAATGACAACAGGTAGCTACCTGAAATATTCACAAATTACTCAGTTTAATTATACTTCAATATTTAATAATAATATTAAAATAAAATAAAAAAAAATTGGGGAGCTCCCATACAAAAAAAAAACAAAATTTATGGCCTAATTTTGCTCTATAAGCCCGGGCGCGCACTAGCGGCCAGGCCGCGGCGGCCACCGAAAGTATGGTGTGGCCGCAGATTGCTTTGCGGCCAGGTGCGCGTCGTCTATGGCGGTTTCATACGAAGGTATCTATCTCGATGGCCGCCGCGGCTTGGCTGCTAGTGCGCGCCCGGGCTAATGGTACGGAACCCTTTGTGCGAGAGTCCGACTCGCACTTTTTATTTATTTTAGTAATATATAAATATATTATGTAGGTACGATTTACAATGAATTTTCAAAAAGCTTTACAAAAGTAAGTACGTATGCTTTGACAGTAGCTTATAATTAGGTAGCTCCTTTGTCAGTGTGCTTTTAATTATAATAAACTTTCAAACAATGATTTCAAGAATTCCAAGCTCATACAAGTTTAGGTACGAGCTTAATTATTAATTTACAACAAAGGAAGTAATGACATATTTTTGCTTTGACATCAACCACCCCTCATTATTATGTTCTCATTATCTCCGAAAATATACAGTTACTCAATCCCTAATAATAATTGGATTTTTTAAAATTCCGAAAACGAAAAACGTTTTCTTTCAATGTTTTTAATGATGTCGTATCTTCGGGTAAGTTTCGGTTTTGGCGTTCGTCCTCTAAAATGTAATCTTCATTTATAAAAGGAAGCCGACTTTTTGACAGTTGAAACGAGAGTTTCAGACATTTTTCTGGAAGTTTCAGTCTTAGTGTTTCCTGTACCGTGACTCGAGGTCCTGCTTTTTGTTTTTCGAAATATTGTAAGTATATTATAATAATGAATAATACAATTTTATAAAGGTATATGTAAGTATGTTTTGTCATTAGGTACATAAAGCATGGTAAGTATTTAATAAAGACAAGCATGGAAACGAAGTCTTAACTCTCAAGAAAACTACTATTCTTTCATATCGATTCTCAAATATCTCTCAGATACGAAAAGCAAAACTTTAAGTATCCATGATATGGAAGAAAATTTATGAAATCTTCAATAAATCCTATCTAGATTTATTAAGTTTGAAATTGGACTCTTAAAGTTCCAATCTACTTTTCGAGAGGCCGGAAAAGCGGAAAGTCAGCCTAGCAGGACCACTGATATTTCCGATGCGTTATAAATCTATAATTTTCAAGAAAAGTTTGATTTTAGATTGAATACGTTTTAGGGCCAATTTCAATAAGTTTGTTAAATTAATAAAGCTTCATTTTACTGTCTATCTATAATATTAAATATATCAGACAGTAAATAAAGCTGTATTAATTTAATAAAGTTATTTTGTTTTTGTGTTATTATATATTATCTAAATAAGAATTACTTACTCTGTTTTTGTAATTTGTCCTATGATAATATTATTATGAAAATAGGTTTCATATACAGCATGACTGGTGAGACATGATCTATACTCGGAGAGTACTCGGCACTCGATTCTCATTATAGTAGGGATGATGACAAGGTCAAAGATTAGCGAATTTTTTTAATAAAATAAAGAAATCACGGTAAAAAATAAGTGTTCCCAAAATTTCAGCTTGATAGCATTTGTATTTTTTTTATTATGCGCATTCAAAGTTGGATATTCAAGTCAAATTTTTTTTCTATTAAATTTCTTAATATTTGTATACAATTCGATAATTTATGCAATTAAAAACAACTTTTGTTATGAAACCACTTTCATAAATGCAATATTTAATATACCTGTCGAACAAAGTTGTCTCCCGATGCGTATAAACTACGAAAGACTGATGGAGCGTTTTGGGCAGGTCTTTTTTATGAGATATTGGAATTGTCATATCTTGGTAAATTTTTAGGCTATCAGAGTCATTCTTTCAACGATGTCTCTATTTTTTAAGTGTCTTTCAATTACCGATAAGAAAAAAAAATAGTCATCATGCATATTATGTAATAAAATTAGGTACTTACTTAATTTTTGATTAAATTTCCCTTTAATTAAAATATGAATCATGGACACTTAGTAAATTGCTATGCTTATAATAATATATTATGTTTTAAATCATTGTAAGTTGTAACTAATACTTTATGACGCAATTATGACGTCTAAAATCTGCAGAAAAATATTAAATGTAAAAAAGGTTGTAAGTTGTAAAAGTATATTTTAGGGTTCAGAGGGCCGCGATCGATGGCTCGATGTCAAGCGACGGCACTCTTTGATTAACGGCCGTCTTCCCCAGCCCCGTCTTACCCCGTCTTACCCTGACTTACCCCATCTCACCACCGGTGCTGATGGCTTAATTTAACGTTAACGCCTTTAAGCATTTTTACTTAAACTTGCTAGTTAATGGAATCAGGCGTTACTTTGCGGAAATCCATAGTTTAAATTTAGTTTGTTATTATTTTTAGAATATTGCTAAAAATAATAACAAACTAAATTTAAACTTAAACTTGCGTCAAACAAAACCAACGTTAATTCTCTTAGAGCACTTACAGACGATCGGCTCGTGTCGGCGGCACGCGTCGGCGGCAGTCGACGGCAGCAACGGCACGTGTCGACAGTTTTTCACGCTTGCAGTTGTGTCGTACCGCCTAAAGGTAAGCGTCCACAGGTCGGTATCGTACGCAACGGACGTCTCGCATCTAACGGATAATTTTTTCACCGTACGTCCACTGTATCGGCAGCGTACGGATTACCGACTAGCCACCGACGCGTGCTCGCGACACGTGCCCTTCGTCTGTAAGCCCTCTAAGGGTTGATTCAGAACGCAACGCGACGCGTAGATGCATTTCTAAATTAGTATGGGTTTGACAGATTCGCAAGACGTCTGACGCAATTGAAATCTGTCAAAACCATACACATTTAGAAATGCGTCTACGCGTCGCGTTGCGGTCTGAATCAACCCTTAGAAGACTTAGGGACAAATAACACCGAAATGTGCGACTTGACGTTGCGAAAACTATGGTGACGCCGATTTGACATATTAAAATGTCAAATAGTGACACGGCGTCGCATGACAGTAGTTTTGTGTCGCTATTTAGCAACCTCGCATCGTGTCACGAATCGCGATACGACTGCTTATACTTTGACTTTTTTTTGACTCATCTGATCACACCCAGTCCCCAGACGAGTCGAAAAAAATAATTGCTGGATGATCAAATACATCACAAGAACAAAACTGCTAATTGCATTATTATCTTATTAAATTGTTTTTATAGTATTAAGTGGGACGACGTAAAACATTTTAAAAGCATCTCACCTGAAAACCATATTTTCATGGGTCGGCTATATTATCCCCTAAGTGAGCCATTTGCACGGTTGCCAACTTTACTCCACCGTATTATAATTTATTACATATTAATGTATTGGAATATAATTATGACTACGTTTTGCTCAATTTATGAATCAGCTCAAATTAACTTTAAATGGGCGTCTTAATTAAAATAATATTACCTAATAACGATGGAAACCTTATATTATTCTAACATAATTTGAGTATGGTTTGGACGTGGATGAAATTGGGGATTTAATTAATTCGGCTAAACCTTACGCTTTGACGAATTTATTAAGAAGCGCGTAATTTCGATGAGTTATTTTTGTTGTATGAAGAGCACAGATTAAAAGTTACAGGTCAAGTACGACAGTATATATTATGTCTATGAGGTCAAGCATATTTAAAGGTGCTCTCACACAGCAGTTATATAACGTTACAAAACATTGTGTAACACGATAACATTTTATAACAGCGTGTAACATACGCTACAACATGTCAAGAAATAAACGGCTCTTATGTTAAAAATAAAAATAAAATAAAAATTGTGTTATTTCTGAGTAAAGGACAATGCCCAAAAAAAACCCATAGTCGATTCAAATAATTTATGTACAGCAAAGTAGAGCATAAATAGTAGATTGAAAATATGCAATTCATTTTTTTCTAAACCATAACCGAAACCGATAATTTGAAAAAATAAATCTGAGATACACAGTATACTATCTACTTCGAATCAACTAGTTATTTCCTTTGTTTTTGTGATCTTTCTCGTGAAAGCGATGTTGATAGACAGTAATGTACAATTAAATAGAAAAAAAAATCGGCCAAGTGCGAGTCGGACTCGCGCACGAAGGGTTCCGTACCGTTATAGAGCGAAAGTAGGGAAATGTGTTTTTTGTATGGGAGCCCCCCTTAATTATTTATTTTATTTTAATTTTGCGATTAAATATTAAAGTACACACATAATTAAGGATTTCGTAAAAAATCATGTGTCTACATAATATAGCCATTATAGATTAGGAGCCGAAAAGGGCAAAAAATCACGTTTTTTGTATGGGAGCCTCCCTTGAATCTTAATTTAATTTAGTTTTTAGTATCTGTTGTTACATTAGCATCAGATATACACAGTCTGTGAAGATTTCAGAAGTCTAGCTATAGCGGTTCTTGAGTAAGAGCCTGGATACAGACAGACGGACAGACATTGAAGTCTCAATAATAGTGTCCCGTTTTTACCCTTTGGGTACGGAACCCTAAAAAAGTATGTCAAATATAATATATTTTAAGAATAAACTAAATCACAAGTGGCTTCACTCTACATCCTCTATCGGTTGTATCACGGGGAGTGCTCTAAGAATTTGTTCGGAATCATACCACCTGCAACTTTTCGCCATCGCCCCACGCAAAAAATATACCATCCTCATCACTTTGATGAGTGGCTGTCTTCCACAGTGCGTTTTTTGCGTAACTTTCTGCTGCGCACTGTGAAACTCTGAAATAAACTGTCACTATATTTTCAATATGACCTGCAAACCTTCAAAGGCCGACAAGTGGCAACGTACTTGCAGCTCTTCTAATGTTGCGAGTATCCATGGGCGACAGTATAGTTGCTTTCCAACAGGTGACCCGTTTGCTCGTTTGCCCCCTTATTTTAAAACAAAAACGATCATATAACCGATATCGTGTACTTAATAATCCTAAAAAAACAGTACATATTGTATACAGATTATTTTCTATACCAAACTAACATTCTATACTGTCAGATAAAAAAGTGATAAATATATAAACATTAAATTCATGAATACATCTGTACATCTGTATTAAAAATGTTATTACTACGTACTAATCGCCACACTATCGTTTGTAGCATCGCGTCGTCCTAACTACCATAGATTCCTATAAGAAAAGTCAATTAGTTACGATCTTTTTTAAAGTACTCGGTGATTGTTTAATCCAAAAAGGACATTGTATTTGGGATACAGTATAAGTAGTCTACTATGCTACATATAAATGGTTTCAATCGATTTCGGGTTTTTGGTCCATACATTTTTGGGCATTCACCTTTGAATATTTTTTTTTCAGAATATCTACCTGATGCCTACCACCGGTTCGGGAATAACCCAGGCGAGAAGTTACCCCGGCTGTTATAATTTATATAAAAAGTTAGACAAAAATGTTATCTAATGTTATAAAACTGCTGCGTGGGAGCACCTTAAGAGCGCTATCAAACAATATTATGTTATTTTTAAGTATATTTTGAAAAATTTAGGAAAATGTGGAACAGCTGATGTGCGCTGACGGTCAATTTTGTTATTGGTCTAATGTTGCCATGGTGAATTATTGATTATGAGTGATCAGACGGTTATATGATAATTGGTACAAAGTCTTATATAAATTTTTAGTATGGGAATTAATAACTAAATATCGAAGGATGAGAATCGGGTTTCGGGGCCCTGATTCACGATGCGTAATTCGACTCTAATTCGGAAACTTCATCGCGCGACATCTATATATATAAATAGCTAGTAATAATAATCGCTCACCCCCTGGACCAATAAAAATCGCACGTAAAGTTTGCGCAGAACGGAACGGAACGGAACGAAAATAACAAATCAGGACACTAATGATCATAAACATTTAGTACTTGTACTTTGAATATTATTACAGTAGTTTCAAGCTAGTAAGCTACTGTAATATTCAAAGTTGTAATAAACATAAGTATACGATACCTCGAAGTTCTTACAACAACACGATCTTTTGTACCGAGCTCACTACAGTGAATTTGTAATGTATAAGCAATATTTATTTTCATAGATCCGTAAACGGTAAATATTATTCTATTTTACTAATAGTGATGTTGCACATACATAACCTCCGTAAGAACCTAAACGTATATAGTGGTTCTTATAATATTATGCTACGATGACAATTTGTTCGTCTACGTCTGTTTGTATCAACTATCGGCAATATAATTATTATTTCCTGCAATGTTTTGACGCTAGAGTGCAGCACCAGCAGAGTAGACAGAATGATAGAGTATGCCGGCTTAGAACTGATGTTGAAATTTTTAAATTTGACGTATTATGACGAAAATCGTCGCTAGGGTTGTTAACTTGTTAACTACGAATTTAAAACTATGACATATTCGATGGACGTGTTCCTCTTTGGTCGTATTGTTGTTTGTGTTTTGGCACATGCGATTAAAATTGTCAGAATCCAATTTTGAAATCTTTATTTTAAATATTTAAAAATAAATTATATCAGCCAGCGCGGCACATTCCGTTCATAATCCTAGTGAAACCCAACGAATTTGACAGATATTGAAACCTGTCCGTTTCTTTGCAGTCGAACTACTGGTTGTACTATGTCTGTTGTGGCACCAGCATAGATAGTAAACGAAAAGCTATGTCCGACTCTTCTTCGATTCTGATTGTTTATGAATTATTGACGATCATTCAACAAAGAAATAAAATATAATATTGAATAAGTATATCGAAAGTTCGCGTAGACCGTAGAAGTAATGATTCTGTGGCTATCTTTATGTAAACTTTGTAAATATTAGTTTGACATAGTTTTGTTATAACTTATAAGCATAAAAACCAGGTTCCAAAATAATGGCCAGTGCTTAAGACCTCATGTATTTGACGGCGTTTTGTATTGGTGTGCCAATTGCACTGGTGCACATGAAGCAATCGGGACGTATTATAAGGATAACTCAATGAAGACATGAACGTCAATGCATAGCGTATATTTTGGATCAAAATATGAACATTATGGCTACGATTGTTGACGTCATTAGCAATTTCGGAACACACCTAATCATGTAACATAATATTATCTGCTAGGTTTATCGCCTATGAACTATGAAGTACGCTCATGACAAAATAACGCCTGCCGGGCCAGCTAGTTATAATGTAAACACAGCTATAAAAAGGGTACGACTGAGTAAACCTCCATCCCGCATTCGCTCTGTTTACTCAACTGATTCTGCTAATGTGTTAAGTGGAGATTGTGAGCGGGAAACTACGCAACATGTTATTCCAAGCGTCTCAGAATATTTCCCGAGATGTGTCAGCTCTTATTTAGAGCCCTTTAAATATCCATACTAATATTGTAAACATACTATTATTACAAACGTGAAAGTGTGGCTGTCTATCTATAATTCTATATGTCTGTATCTGTGTTACCTTTTCACGCCCAGAACGCTGAACTGAAAGTATGGAGATACTTTGAGTCCCGGGAAAGGACATAGGATACTTTTTATCCCGGAAAAATGTACGGTTCCCGCGCGATAAACGAGTTTAAGCGCAACGGAGTTGCGGGCATCATCTAGTTTAAAATAACTAAAAAAAAATAGTTTCTTATTATTTTTAGCAATATTCCGCGAAATAAACTTCCACCTTTACTTACCTTACCACGGATTTGCCAACACAAGCAATAATGTTGGCAAATCCGTGCAAGTCCCCTCAAGTGGACTCTACGAACAACGTCCGTTAAGTCACTTCACGGACGTTGTTCGTAGAGTCCACATCCTGAGGATGCTCCGCTGTTGGGGCACTGGTGTTGGTACTACTAATATATATTCTGTGGTTGGGGCGAAACGCGCGTCGAGGTTTTCAACCTGTATGGTGGTGAGGGGCCTTGCACGGATTTGCCAACATTACTGCTTGTGTGGTGGTGGTGTTTGCAGGTTCTTGCATGCGAGTGTACGCATAGGCAGTGTGGGAGGAGGGAGGTGCTGTACGCATGCACTCACTCACTCATTTACTTAAAGGTGGAAGTTTATTTCGCGGAATATTGCTAAAAATAATAAAAAACTAAATTTTAAGCTATGGATTTCCGCAAAGTAACGCCTGATTCCATTAACTATTTAAAATAACTATTCCCCTATCTTGGCTAAGCTGCCATATTGGATATAGAATGACATTACGTTCGTTTTCGAGCTACTCTCAATAATTCATTTGATACCCATTAGGCCTTTACCCATATTGCAGAAGTACATTAAAAATAACAATTCCCGTATCTGGGATGAGCCGCCATATGGAATGTAGAATGACATTACATTCGTTTTCGAGTTACTTTCAATGAACTTTTTCATTTGATATCCATATTGCAGAAGTGCATTAAAAAATAACTATTCCCCTATCTTGGATGAGCCGCCATGTTGAATGTAGAATGAAATCACATTCGCTTTTGAGTTACTCTCAAAAAAAAAGCCCTTTCATTTAATATCCATATTGTAAGACTGCATAGAAAATGTATTATTTCGCCATCTTGGATAGTCGGCCATATTAGATTCAGAGTGATGTCACGTAAATATTAAATTAAATAAATTACGTTATTCGACTAGCTTTCAAAAGGCTCAATTGATCACAACGTATTGATGAAGATAACCAGAGTGTTCGTGTCGCATTAGATATATCACGTGATTGATAGCGCGAGTGTCTTCTATAAATTATCGCCTGCCATTCCCCATTAATCATCCCGCTTACTTCAGTCACCTCAGCCACAGATTACCAGTTAATATATCGCCAGAAATCAGCATAGTATTTTATTTCAGACTTTTTCCTGTGTATTATCATCGTATATAAGTACAGCTAATAAAAATTGTTGGTCCTTTGGATGGAAGATTCTAGGAATGCTTATTTGTAACAATAATTATATAAAAATAAATACTATATTACAAATTCTGCAATACCACAACCATGCGTTTAAATGTTACATTAATTGTGTCATATTTTATAGTACATACCATTATTGTTTTAAGATCACAGCTTTCTTGTGAAACTATTTTTACAGTGACTGAAAAGAAGCGATTATTATTATAGCAATAAAATAATGTTGTAGCTAAACAAATACAGAAGGCCACACGACATTTTCCGGTGCATCATAACGTATCCGACCGCAATGTGGTGAGGGCCAAATGCATGCTATTATGAGCCGAACTGGTTCCGCGCTTCTGCACTCGCGACAACAGAAATAACACGCGGGTACATGACATCACAATAAACGTAAGGTCTAAAATGGTTTGCGGTTTTAGTACACAGTAATAGAACACTGAGAGAAACACAACACAGTATGCGATGCAGTTTTAGACTTTTGTAGCTACCGGTGTCTTACTGCCGCAATCAGTTTTTGACAAGTTTTTGACATATTAACACGTTCGCTGCGTTGTGAGGCATTTATACCCCATACGCGTAAACTATCGCCCAGTGCGGAGACAATTTGCTGCAATTTCCCTCTGGTGCGGAGCTCGTATTTCATAAAGTACTAAGTGTATGAATGGAACAAATATATTATAGATGTGATGACCTACTTAAACTGTTTACAATATATAAATAAAAATATGATGAGGCGGAAAGACCACACACCGCACTGAAATAATAAAATTATTTTTCTGTGCCTCACGAGCGTAGCGTAGCGTGGCGTATCTGCCTCACGAGGGTATGAGGTGTTCCCGCCCCTCACCGCACTGTCGAATTAGCTCAGTTCCTAATATTAGGAATAGTGTTGCGCTACGCTTGCGCATGAATTAATTAATTATTGTTATATTAATATAATATTACAATGCATTATCAGAAAAAAAATTCGGCTTCTCACCGGGCTTATTTCTAAAACGATGGTTCTTTAAAATGACAATATTTCTACTTAAAAAAATATTTGATTTTGCTTTGTTTTCACTGGAAAACGGATATTATAAACGGATTGTCTTTAGTACTGGTTTCGGATAACAAGAAAGCTACAGACCGACATTTAGGGTCAATCGTTGCGCCTATCTTATTCATATTAATAATTATGTATTTTGCTTTTTTATTGAGCTACGGCATTGCTTTTATCACAGGCTTTGGCTTTCTCCTAATAACTAATCGCCTACACTAATCACCTGCGCTTATCTCTAATCAAAGTGAATACAGGCCATTAGGCAGGTAACCTACTAAGTACTAACCAACTTATAAGATATTATCTCAAAAGAAGTTATCGTATGTCACAATTTATTATTAAAATATATTCCTATACGTAAACTTCGTTTAAATATTTCTGTTATATTTGATCGAAGTACGTAAAGAATGACCTCTCAAGTAAGCCAGCTCCAATATTCAAATATTGAAATTTACAACAATTTAAAAAATTGGTATATTTCCAAATTCCAAATCACGTCAAGTATGCCAATATCAAAATATGATTAATATACCCTCACAAAATTTCTGCAAGAGTCCTCCAAAACTTCGTCCATTCCATTCAAATTCCTTTCTTTAATTTTCAAGTCGGTTCCGAAGTCAACAATCACGGGCTTCCATCCGATCGCCTGATTGGGGTTGATTAAGCGGAATTCTTCGCGAAAATCTTTTTTCAACCTCATTTTGAATGCTCCGAAAAACAGTATTATTGGCCGATTGGGTACCTCATTTTGTAAAGTTTATTTTCAAAGGTCTATATCGACCTAAAATAATAAGCAGAATTTAAACATAATTTTATGAGTGTTAAATCAAACGAAAGGAGTTATTTTTATCAGAGATGTATATAAGGTTAGTAAAGTTAACAAATGGTTCACATTTTCTGAAATAAATAAAGGATTAATTACTGATCGCTGATCAGTGGACCGGTCGTCATTATTTTAAATAATAAAAGCTAGATATACAATCTGTACTGTTTGTATGGCATGGTCAGATTAGACAGAACTATAGAGTATGCCGGCTTAGAACTGATGTTGAAATTTTTAAATTTGACGTATTATGACGAAAATCGTCGCTAGGGTTGTTAACTTGTTACCTACGAATTTAAAACTATGACATATTCGATGGACGTGTTCCTCTTTGGTCGTATTGTTGTTTGTGTTTTGGCACATGCGATTAAAATTGTCAGAATCCAATTTTGAAATATTTGTTTTTAATATTTAAAAATAAATTATATCAGCCAGCGCGAGGCACATTCCGTTCATAATCCTAGTGAAATCCGACGAATTTGACAGATATTGAAACCTGTCCGTTTCTTTGCAGTCGAACTACTGGTAGTTATGTCTATTGTGGCATGGTCATGCAAAAAATTCTAATTTTGATTACTTTGACAGCATTTTAATGTCCTATTTTTAACACCCAATTTTCAATCACCATCGCAACAAAATATAGTAAAAAATATTTTCAATTTAGCTATAATACTGGTCAGCTTGTACAAGCTTGTTAATTAAGATTAAGTAGTAAATATCTTAGTTGATTAATACCTACTAAGTGCAGTGTAATTACACAAAAGACAGAACGAATCAGTAGACCGACTTCCAACGAGGTGACAAATCGGCGCGTTGTACCACGGCCAAGTGGTAATGCTGCAAGCATGAGCTATGAACGGCTCAGCAATGCACGGCATGCACCGGTCGTGACATGCTACGTCAAACGTACAAATTTTGAGAACACTGTAATGCCCGGTTTCTAATGTGTTTTATCAGGAGTTTATCTTTTCACAAGCGTTGTTGATTGGTTAATTTTTTGACGCTAGCCAATCAAAAGCAATAGTGAAAAGATAAACTCCGGTTTAAAAAAACACATAAACTGGGCATAAGTTGGCCTACTGGTTCGTTATATATAATATTGTGGTAATTATATCCAAGGCTTTATCAAGGAATGTCAATTATCTAAAAGCCATTTATCTTTGCTGATGAGTGGTGGCTTAGTCCCTGCTTTGTTAGTTAAAAAATCTTATTTCTTAACCAAAGTAGATCGATGATTACAATATCATCCATGTATGAATTAACAGGACAAAAAGTATGTCTATCTGCTACAGTCTATTCTCATCTAAAGTGCTGTATAAAATGATTTGGATTATTATAAAGTAAGTATGAAGATACATAGAAGAATATAAGTATGGGAGCAGAAAATAATACTATTTTCAAATACGTAAAACGTATGGTTACTATATTATATGAATTTGTGTTTAAATAGATTTTCCAGTGAATTATCTCTTTATATATTTTTTTTCATTTTTAGTCCATTAAAATGTCGCGATTTTAAAAAGAGAACGTTGAAGGTGAAAAATGTTCAGCAGAGATCATTCCATCTCTGTCATCCTTAACAAGTGAAATGAGATAGCCATAAATCCATTAGGCCCAAATATATTGGGCAAATCGTATAAATGAGGCAGCGACATCCAAAACGCTGAGGTCGCAAACATAATTTTCCAACCCCTTTTCAATTACATTGGTCTATGATCCGCGCAGTTAAAGACCGCTTAACTCTCGCTGTAGTATAAATTTAATACGGTAGAGTCACTCACATCACATAATATCACAGCATCACACATCACACAGAGAGTGACTCTATCATAATTAATAATATTATAAATATAGAGTCCGTCACAGTATGATATGCATTCGTTGGCCAAATGCATACAAGCCAGGCTGGCCTAGGATGGCGTAAAACGACAGACAATGAAGGTATGGGGAGCTAGCAATGGGACAGCATAGGCTGTTAAATAAGGGTTCCGTACCGCTAAAGAGAAAAAATAGGTCAAAATTGTGTTATTTGTATGGGAGCTGCCCTTAAATATTTTTTAAAAATTTATATTATTATTAAATATTAAAGTACACTAATGACTTCGTAAAAATGTTAAGTGTCTTTTTCTTATATTAAATAAGGGGGCAAACGAGCAAACGGGTCACCTGATGGTAAGCAACTACCGTCGCCCATGGACACTCGCAACATCAGAAGAGCTGCAGGTACGTTGCCGGCCTTTTAAGAGGGAATACGCTCTTTTCTTGAAGGTTTGCAGGTCGTATCGGTCCGGAAATACTGCTGGTGACAGTTCATTCCAGAGTTTTACAGTGCGCGGCAGAATGTTACGCGAAAAACGCACTGTGGAAGACTGCCACTCATCAAGGTGATGAGGATGGTATGTTTTTCGCGTGGGACGATAGCGAAAAGTTGCAGGTGGTATGATTCCGAACAATTCCTCAGAGCACTCTCCGTGATACAACCGATAGAGGATGCAGAGTAAAGCTACATCTCGGCGTAATTCCAGGGGGTCCAAGCTGTTTGAAACATTATGGCAGTCAACAATTCGAGCAGCCATTCGTTGGATACGATCCAGAGGGAGCATTTGGTATTTTGGCGCCCCTGCCCAGAGATGAATACTCCATATTCCATATGAGGCCGAACAATATTCCATATGAGGCCGAACCTGCGCCTTGTAGAGTTGTAGGCGTTGGTCCGGGCTGAAGTACTGTCTCGCTCTGTTAAGAACACCAAGCTTCTTCGAGGCTAATTTGGCCTTACCCTCTAGATGATATCGGAACTGGACTTCGCTCAATATGTTGACGCCAAGTATCTCAATGCTAGGGGAGATGGTTAAAGATGTGCACTCGAAACGAGGATAAACGACCATTGGTGACTTTTTAGTGGTGAACGCGCAGACTTGTGTCTTGGTGGGGTTGAATTGGACTAAGTTACGTCTACCCCATTCAGAGACCTTCTCCAATGAGTTCTCCACCTTAGACACAAGTTCGTTTCGACTCTCAGTGATATTTTGCCGAGAAATATTAGGGGAGCCGGTATATACAGCATCACCTGTACTATCATCCGCATAGCAATGAATGCCGTTGGTTTGTAACATGTCATTGATATGCAGAATGAATAGAGTAGGCGATAGCACACAGCCCTGAGAGACACCAGCATTAACAGAGTTTCCGAGCATTCGCCGTCAACTACGACCTTTATGCTTCTGTCTGCTAAGAAACTAGTGACCCACTTACATAATTTCTCGGGCAGCCCGTATGATGGAAGCTTTGATAGCAGCGTTTTATGCCAAACCCGATCAAAGGCCTTCGCAATGTTCAAACTAACAGCCAATGCCTCTCCCTTCGACTCATTTGCCTGAGCCCAACGTTGAGTCAGGTATGCCAAGAGATCATCATTATTAATTACGAGCAAAAATGGGCAAAAAAAACACATTTTTGTATGGGACCCTTAAATATTAATTTTGTTTTATTTTTATTTGTTGTTATAGCGGCAACAGAAATACACAATCTGTGAAATTTTCAGAAGTCTAGATAAAGAGGTTTTTGAGATACAGCCTGGAGACAGATAGACAAACGGACAGACGGACAGACATCGAAGTCTCAGTAACAGGGTCCCGTTTTCACCCTTTGGGTACAGAACCCTAAAAAGTCATTCAGCTGTATTTCTGAAAGCAAACTCCCTTAGACAAAAAATTCTACACACGGTATACAACTTTGTTATTCGACTACCTTAAGCCAAGTATTATCACGCCTTTGTGTGCGACTCGCTCGATTGCGCTCGTTGCGAACCGTCTATTGTAATAATTATATACTGTATATCACTTATATTGTGGTTAAAGACCGCTTCACTCCCGCCTTATGTTTTATGGCTTAAACAATGAGGTATCGGCTAAATTGAGTGTTACGACTTTATCGCCTTTTCCTTGACTGCCTTTAGCTTGTAATTATGAGAAATATGGCCGAATGATGGTCTGTTAAGACATCACAATGGTGGGGGATTTTTATAACGTTTGAACAGTAAAAGTTCGTTATATTAGACTTGATGTTGCCCGTAACTTCATTGGCCTGATATTATGACAATATCCAATCCCAGACCTCAGAAGTCGCAGATAAATAATTGTAGTATCGAGTAGTTTGTATAATCATGTTATAGCCAGGTTTGATCCTGAAAGAATTCTATCCACTGTACTTATTGGTCTAGGTCAATAGGTAAGACAAAGGAAATATATTTTAAAGTTTAGTCTTAAGCTACGAATAATAGTAGGTCTTAACCATCATAAAAGATTTAGGTACTTAAGTAAATAAATAAAAACATGCTTCGAATTTAAGAAAAGATTACAGAATATCATAATATAAATCAGAAAAACAAGATTTTTAGCTACCGCAACATTTAGTTTATAATAAATCTAATTTCAATATTTAACGAGGTCTCCAAATTTGAACGATTTTTCTCTAATACAAAAGTAAATATTGAACTTTTTAAACTTTACCTGAAATCTCATCAAATATTCACGCAGAGAGAAAAAGCACTTGGAATTTTGAGGTCGTAAAACTTACAAGTTGGGGGAATTGTAATTCATTGTGTGGGACACCACAACGAGTTTGGGGGTCGTTCCGCATTATAGCTGTGTATGTAAACCGCAAAAAGATTACTAAGCTTTTTAATTACCTACCGCGTGGTTCCATTTATATATTTTTTAAATCAGGCATTATTAAATACGTTGCCGAGAAAATATTTCTATAGAACTCTAGAGGAAATAAAGAAAAATCAGGTAATTTAAAAAAAAACCCGGCCCAGCAAAAATTTACAACAAAGATTAGGCCGATGATGATGAAAGCGAATACGATCCTAAAAGTTTGCAAGCACAAAAATAGCTGGAAATCGCTTCATACATTTGGATGCTACCATGCTATTAAAAACACAGACATACCGACAGATACCTGCGTCAAACTTTTTCCTCTGTTTTCGTCGGGGGGTGAAAAGTGATTACTGATTACATTACCCCGCTTCCCACATGAAAAGTGATGAAATTATTTATATCTTGCGTCAACCAACTTTAGGTTTTTTTTAAACTTGTTTCATTACACACATACATGGTGTAACAAAAATAAATGATAAATAATACTTTAGTTTAGGGGGTGTATGGGTCCACTGTTATATTAGTTCGCTGTGAAAGTCGCAGCGCTGAAAGCGTAGAGCCAAGCTTCTGAATCTACACAGCCTAACTCTACTGACCCTAACATAAACAAATTCTACGTACCAGTAAATATGTATGGCTTCGCCGATTCGCTACCGTCGCGGAGTTGATACGAATATTTAGTTTCTGGTCTGAAGTTAGTAACTTCAGATCAGAAACTTAATAAATACAGAAATCATAAACGAAACAGCCATACATATTCCATACATACATATTTACTGATATTATGTAGAATTTGTTTCAGTTAGAGTCAGTAGAGTTAGGGCGTGTAGATTCAGAAGCTTAGCTCTACATGAGATCTCATAATATGAGATCTCATGTAGAGCTAAGCTTCTTCCACATCAGGAAACCCTGTGAAAAAGATAATATTATTATCTTTTTTATAGGGTTTCCTGATGTAGTCGTCTCGGCAACATTTTACAATAAATGTAGGTTTTAACTGTCTTACCTTTGATCTTCAAGCAGTATTACAGATTCCAAGCGGCCTAGTGGGCCAGTTGTACTACAGCGGAAAGTTGTGCGTCTACAACTTGTGTATGTATGAAGCTGCTCTACCGAATAACGCCTATTGCTTTACTTGGTCTGAAATAAATGGTAAACGTGGAAGCTCTGAAATCGGGAGTATATTGTATCACTTCTTGTCAAAACAAGTGCCACATGAGGTATCTGAAGTATGCTTTTACTCTGACATATGCGGAGGGCAGAATAGAAATAAATTTTATTGCTTTTCGCCGTTCAGAACATACTCGTAGAACACTTGAAACAAATTGATCACAAGTTTTTAGAATCCGGTCATAGTTACATGGAAGTAGATAGCATGCACAGTAGTATCGAGACTGCCAAAAAGAACGTAAAAATTTTCTGCATGCCTGATTTCATTTCCATTTTTAAACGAGCTCGAGCTACTAAGACAGTTAATGTTGATGGCGTTAAGTACACAAAATTACCGTATCAAACGAAAGAGTTAAAATACAACGATTTTTATGACCTCAAAAAATTTGCTGAAGATACGATTAACAATAAGTCGAAAGACTGTAATGGACAACAGGTCAAGTGGCTAAAAATAAAGAAGATGAGATACCTGAAGGCAGAACCTTCAAAAGTATTTTTTTCGACATGTCAGACGAATTTCTTTTTATAGATGTTTCAGGCAATGCACAGGTTGCAAACAAGTCAAGTAACAGACCAAAAAGGCGTAAAAACAATGAACAATTGCATGAATTCCCACCCCAAGTACAGCATAAACAGCTTTATTTTAAGACCTTGCCATTAACTAAACAGAAGAAAAGCGACCTCATGACGTTGTGTCAGAAAGGTGTTATCCCCGAAGAATACCATGGTTGGTTTTCATCTCTATCTGATATTGATAGGCCTGAGAGACTGCCAGAACCCGCAGTTGATGAAGAGTCTGCAGAAGAATAAAAAAGTCATAATTTTGTACCTACTTACCATTATTACTTACCTTTTTAGTTTTGATATCGACACGGTAATAAATGTTGCCTATTCAGATACTTGGAAGTTGTTTTTTTTATTTCACAAACACTTTAAAGGATTTAAACTTAACTGTATGAATAATTTTATAATAAGTACATAGTTTCTTTTAAATCTTACAGGTAAAATCAAGTAAATACAGAGCTTTCTTCGATTATTCCCTAAATTCATTCTATATGCACATTATTTTAATAGTTAATATTCGAATATTACCAATAACTTCACATTTTCATTAAAATTACTTAAATTTAGTGGCAAATAAAGGTTTTATTTCTATTTTTTTCAATTATAGGTAAAATCAGTTAAGTGCATGCCCTTGGTCATTTAATATTAAGTTTTAACAACATTTTTTAAAAGTACTCTTACTTCAGACACACACAAAGAAAGTTGAATATTTTATCTATTAATTGACATTTAAGAAATATATATATTAAAATTAAATTATACTAAAAATCAATCTGAACTTTCAAACCTCAATATCTCATTTTGGCAAAATGTCCACTTATCATGTTTGACCAGTAAGCAGACGATATGTACTTATTGAAAGGTTTTTTTAGTTTATGTCTATAGTGCTGTGTAAACTCTTAGGTCCTAATTCATTAAATTGGTGAAAGTCTCATATAAACCTCCACCCCACCCCTAGGAGATGGAGGGCGAAAGTTATAAGTTTATGATTTTTTGTTGGTTGTATACTAAACTTAGATAACATACCAAATTTCAGCTTTCTTGCACTTCAGGAAGTAGCCAAACATTTTGATGATCATCAGTGAGTCAATACATCAGTGACGAAAAACGGTGTATTTTAGATATCAATAAAATCTAAAGTATTAGAGCTATATATACAGAACCCCAACGTCAGTAGTCAATACATTTTTTGAAAAGCTCGACACGTTATTGCATAATTTAATAAAAAAAACAAATAAAAGTATTGTAATTGCAGGAGACTTTAATATAAATCTATTAAAAAAAACAAAAGAATCGGGTAACTTACGTGACATTACATCTAATTATAATTTAAAAATACACTTTAATCAACCTACAAGGCAGATGACATGTATAGACAATATAATAAGTAATTTGACAAATGCTAATAGTGAACTCTTACACTTAGGTCTATCTGACCATAACACTGCACAACTTATCTCGATACCAGTAGAAGAATATAAAAACAACATACATACATGCCAATATATTTACAAAAGAGCTTATAATAAAGATAATATAAAAAAATTTAAGAACTATTTAGCAAGCATTTCTTTTAACGAATGTTATAATTTACATGATTTTAATGACGCTTTTAATAATTTCTATGACATGTTTCTACTATTATATAAACTCTGTTTTCCCGTGATGCGTATAAAGGTTTCTAAGAAACACAAAACGCCAAACTGGATTACAAAGGGCTTAAAAATAAGCTGTAAAACTAAACGCAAATTACAATTTAGTGCCTATCGAGACAAAAACAAAAATACAAAATATAAATACAAAAAGTATAGCAGAACATTAAGAAAATGCTTCAGATATGCCCAAATAAAGTCTCACACTAAATACGTAGCAACAGCCAAAAATAAGTGCAAAGCTTCCTGGAACATTGTGAAAAATATCTCGAACAAGAATGATGAAAAAAAATATATAGCAGAAATAATTAATTTAAATAATAATAAAGTTGACACGCCATTAGGGATTGCAAATGCATTTAACGATTATTTTATAAAAAATACCAATGTTAATATTTCGAGCTCGGATTATAAGGAAACAAGCAATATTGTTGAAAATGCTACGAGCATTTTCTTAAGTCCATGTACGAGTGATGAAATCAAACAAATCATCACTTCTCTGAAAAATACTAGCACAGTTGGCTATGATGAAGTCTCTACGAAAATAATCAAAGAATGCAAAAATATAATAGCTCCAGTTTTGGCAGCTCTTATAAACAAATCGTTTACTGACGGCGTTTTTCCTAACAAATTAAAAACGTCGATTATTAAGTCTCTGCATAAAAAAGGTGATCGTAGACAAATGAACAATTATAGACCAATTACCTTAGTCCCCATTTTGTCTAAAATATTTGAAAAGGCTATGCACAAGAGATTAACTTCCTTTATAAACAAATTCAAGTTACTTAAAAACGAACAATACGGATTCCAGAAGAATAAATCGACACAACAAGCTTGCTTTAATATTACAAATCAAATTATTAACTGTGTGGATAATAAAGATCATTGTATAGTTATGTTTATAGATATGACTAAAGCATTTGACTTTGTTTCTCACAAAATATTACTAGACAAACTTAGCAAAATGGGTATTAGAGGACCGGCTCTTGAATGGATTAAATCATTTCTAAAGGATAGGATGCAATACACAGTCATAGAATATATCAACTTAAACAAGGAATCAGTAAATAGTAAATCTAGAAGTCTACTAAATGAATTTGGAGTCCCACAAGGCTCAGTTTTAGGTCCTTTATTATTCCTGTTTTATATTAATGACATTCCCATTATGACTAACTATAAATTAACATTATTTGCTGACGGCATAACTTTGCTATTTACATTCAATAATAAAACAGACGTGAACAAAATCGAAAATGACATTAATTTAGTACTTAATCTTATAATTCAATGGCTGACATCAAATAATTTAAAAATTAATATTAACAAAACAAAATACATACAATTTACAAACTATAATAAAAAACCATTACAACTAAAATTGCAATATAAAAATGAAATTATACAACAAGTAAATGAGAACGTATTTTTAGGTATACAAATGGACAAATATTGCAACTGGCATGCACAAATAAACAAAGTCTGTTCTAAAGTAAACAGATTCGTGTATGTCTTGAGAAGACTTGCGTGGACAGTAAGTGATCAAACTGCAATTATGGCCTATCACGGATACGTTTCATCTATCCTGCGCTATGGACTAGTAATTTGGGGAAATTCAACCCAAATAAATAAGGCATTTATAGTCCAAAAAAAATGTCTCCGAGCCATAGCAAGGGTTCCACCATATGAATCGTGCAGGCCTTTGTTCAAAAAATATAATATATTGACGTTACCAAGTATGTATATATTAGAAATATTTAAATTTGTAAGTAACAATAAACATGTCTTTACACAATTAATAGATCAAGTACCCACAAAATTTTTTAGAAACTCGAATAAGTTAATTATAGATAAAAAACCAAAGACAAATATTTTCTTAAATAATGCTTATGCAATGTGTGTAAAGATTTATATTAAGATACCCGCACATATAAAATCAATGACAACAACTCGTTCAATAAGGGAATTAAAGAAAATACTAATACAGAAGGCATATTATGACATCAAAGAATTTCTTAATAATAATTAATTAATAAAGTATACTGTGACTAATTAAATTTTATTTTATGACATTTAAAGCCATGTTTAATTGAATTTCTTTGACATTATAGTTTGCTTATTGTATCTTGACATAATATTGTATTTGACCATTGGAATTAATATTACCTTGTGATGACTAATGAAATTGACATATAAAATTATCTAGATTATTGTATAGTAGAATGTTTTTTTTTTTCTAATTATAAATAATTGTTAGTTGCTTAGTTTTAAGGTTATATTGACAATTCGCAGTCTTATTTAAATAATTTTGACATTTAGAATATTTTGACATTATTTTTTTTTTTAACTTAATTTTGACTTGTAACAAGAAATTAGAAATTACAACTTTTACTAATAATTATTATGATTTATGACTAATGAATGATATAATTACTTACTTATAAATTTCCAGGTAAAAAATGTGTCAATAACTTTACTACTTAGTTATTATACTTAATTGTGATTATAATATTATTTGGACGTCGTCAACTACGACAAAATATGCGATCTACCGAAATGTAACATCTCTAGCAACCATATTTTATCCAAATAAATAAATATCATTTCATATTCAATTGACAGTTTGTATGTTTAATTAGTCTTTTATAGACATCAAATCCTGAGGATATAAACTATCTGGTACATCGGAAACCAACTCTATGAGGGTTCAAAAAAACGATGAAACACATTAAGAAAAGGTAGTGTAATTATACTCCCCTTGGCACGTCGCGGCGGGTGCACGACCGTGCACCCAGATTATGACTAAATACTATGTCATGTGCTTATAAAGGAGAATCACGTACCTATACTATCATACTAAAATGGAGCCAAAAATTATTCATATTCGATTTCGTCCAATTACACCACATTACATAATTTTACAGTTGAAAAACATAAAGCTACGTAGCAAAAAAGTACTCAGGTGTTAGATATAAATAAAGCCAACATAGATATAGTTATGTGGCTCGAGCCGTCATGATCCGATGCCCGCTGCCTTTTTTGTACCCAGTCCGAGTGTCAGGTGGTAAGCAAAGCTCTGCGGCCGCGCGAAAACATACAGGTCGATATTGTGCGTAAAATATATTTCCTTTGGGTTCGGTGACGGTAAACTGTTTCATAGAAAGCAAAAGCTAAGATTTTTTTCTGCCCATGTGTGTTTGCAATACATAAAATTATGTATGTTCCTGTACTCTCCATAACAACTGCAGAATTGAAATCAGTTGCAGAACTAACTTTTATATTATGTTTATCTGATGAATTTGCATTCTGTTTATCAAACTTAGAATTGACATTTTTTGTTGTGAATCTGAATCTCGAGTCGAGAGCCAAGCTCTCAGCTCACTAGACAACTTTACCTCTGTGCCAGTAAATTAAATCAATAAATTAAATTGTTATAATTATATAAAAGTCATTTTTTTTTGTTGCTGTTGACCTACCACCAGTTTGAGAACTAGAAGAACCGGTATAAGATTGCATTTTATGCACTTTATGCAATCAAACCTATAGAAACCAAGTCCTGAATATTATAAAAGTATAAGGGCCTTCGCCAACTGCGACTTTTAGTAGCGATGCAGTCGCGCGACTAGAAGCGCACGACTGCATCAATACTAACGCGCGTCAGTCGCATTTGCAACTCCATACCAAACACACACCTAGCGACTGCATCGCGACTGTATCGATGCAAATATGCGACAGTATCGTGACTGCATCACTACTAACGCGCGTCAGTCGCATTTGCAACTCCATACCAAACACACACCTAGCGACTGCATCGCGACTGTATCGATGCAAATATGCGACAGTATCGCGACTGCATCACTACTAACGCGCGTCAGTCGCATTTGCGACTCCATACCAAACACACACCTAGCGACTGCATCGCGACTGTATCGATGCAAATATGCGACAGTATCGCGACTGCATCACTACTAACGCGCGTCAGTCGCATTTGCAACTCCATACCAAACACACACCTAGCGACTGCATCGCGACTGTATCGATGCAAATATGCGACAGTATCGTGACTGCATCAATACTAACGCGCGTCAGTCGCATTTGCAACTCCATACCAAACACACACCTAGCGACTGCATCGCGACTGTATCGATGCAAATATGCGACAGTATCGTGACTGCATCACTACTAACGCGCGTCAGTCGCATTTGCAACTCCATACCAAACACACACCTAGCGACTGCATCGCGACTGTATCGATGCAAATATGCGACAGTATCGCGACTGCATCACTACTAACGCGCGTCAGTCGCATTTGCGACTCCATACCAAACACACACCTAGCGACTGCATCGCGACTGTATCGATGCAAATATGCGACAGTATCGCGACTGCATCACTACTAACGCGCGTCAGTCGCATTTGCAACTCCATACCAAACACACACCTAGCGACTGCATCGCGACTGTATCGATGCAAATATGCGACAGTATCGTGACTGCATCACTACTAACGCGCGTCAGTCGCATTTGCAACTCCATACCAAACACACACCTAGCGACTGCATCGCGACTGTATCGATGCAAATATGCGACAGTATCGCGACTGCATCACTACTAACGCGCGTCAGTCACATTTGCGACTCCATACCAAACACACACCTAGCGACTGCATCGCGACTGTATCGATGCAAATATGCGACAGTATCGCGACTGCATCACTACTAACGCGCGTCAGTCGCATTTGCAACTCCATACCAAACACACACCTAGCGACTGCATCGCGACTGTATCGATGCAAATATGCGACAGTATCGCGACTGCATCGCTACAAAAAGTCGCAATGGGCACGCGTTCTAAAAGTCGCAGTGGGCGATGGCCCTATCACCATAGGAAGCGTTATTGAGTATTCACTTTGAATCTGATATCAGGAACATGTACTGATATGTCAATTTAGATCCCCGCACTCGATTATACATTCAGTAAATCCTGTAGCGATGCGCTTAGACTGCAATTTCAGGATTGTATAACTTAATCTTCCTACTAAATCATTATAGCACAGAGATACCTAGTATTAAAATAATTACCTATTGATCCCAAAGATAAATTATTATAAACTAGATGACGCCCGCAACTCCGTTGCACCAAAACTCGTTTATCGCGCGGGAACCGTACATTTTTCTGGGAAAAAGTATCCTATGTCCTTTCTCGGGACTCAAAGTATCTCCATGCAAAATTTCATCCAAATCGGTGCAGTGGTTTGGGCGTGAAGAGGTAACAGACAGTCAGACAGACACACTTTCCCATTTCTAATATTAGTATGGAAGTATGGATGGTATTTATCTTATAATACTAACTGCCGCAATCAGAGTGGAACATTAATTACTTAAATGTAATTAATTCAAAATTTTGACATAAGCCCCATACAATATTATCTGTCAAACTCTTCATTAAATTGAAGGTTAATTATAATTAAATATCTCTGAGTACGGTGGTAAGTTGTATTGATAATCCTGTAAAAACTCGTTCCTGACAAAAAAAATGTATTTTTTTTCGAGCGAGCACTTACGGTTTCTAAATAGGAACAGCTGATAATAGTTCCAACGTGAATAATATCTTAATTATACCCATTGTTCATTTTTATCTATTTGTCATGTCAATTTGGCCATTCATGTTCCATTTTCGCACAAACAAATTATAATACAATAAAACCCCTCTATACTGGTAAGTAAACACAAGAAAAATATCGTAAAAGCAATTACATGTTATCAAAATATCAACCCGTATGTTCGCTGGCCTATCTAAGTCGCGCGTGAAAAACCCGACGTGATTTATATACTCAGGCTATCTGGAGATAAATTATTGTCTTCACATCGGTGCATACATGCGAAAAAGTGAGAAATGGCCGCCATTGGAACGATCCTCCACTCTGCTACAAGATAAAGCGAGGATGCTAAATGTGTTAGTGAAAAATTGTAGCTATCTGCTATCAGTTTCAAAATTGGATCAATGGATAGGGTTAGGGACCTACAAAATATTTCCAAGTTCCGCCCTAGATGTTGCCAGAGTGTTCATTCATGCATTTTATTATCAGGACCGTACCTTTTTCGGTGATAGATAAAACAATCCTTGTCAATTCCCGGGACGCGAAATATCTCCATAGCAATCAAAATGACTTCAGCTGTTTAAGCATGAAAAAGGTAATAGGCGTGGAGATACATTAGTGTGAACACCGTCTCTATCTTTTTTCTTATTCTTACCTTATATTCATACCTAGAGTAGCTAGTATCTTTTATATTATATTCTGTTTAAAACGTTTTTTAAAGTTAGTCAAGAAAACAATTATTCTTCTTTCCTGTGTGGGAAAAAAGAAAACTAACATGAACCATTTCTACGAAATTAATTCATATACTTAGCAGCATTTCCGTCAGAACTGCATATTATTATCGAAAATCATTTCATTTTGATGGTTCGCCGAAGCCTCCATTCTACTAGAACTGGAGAATCTAAGAAGCAGACTCCGGGATTACAATATATTGCAGAATTTCAATTTCTGGCAGAAATTCAAACAATATGTATCGTACAATATATTCTCAACCTAAAACTAAGTTAAATTTTGCTTAAATTTGCAGTAATGTTGTAAATGTGTCAGTTTTTGTGTTTTTTACACTAATCTAACAGAAACGATTTGTTTAGGGTATAAATAGGACAGTTTTTAATGTGTAAAATGTACGGTTACTTTTTATAATTATACTTAACTTATTTTTGTGCGAACGATGTTGTGAGCTGATGCTGCTCAATTTATTATTATGATAATAGTACTAGTACTAGTCTGTCGACATGATTTATAAAACACAACAAAATATGTACGCAATTAAATAAACGTTTTAGTATTGTCGCTTTGTCCTTTACGACAAAATGTGTACTTACAAACGAATTTAAGCCTAATAATGTAGTTCAAATGATATTGGCTGTACCTAATTTGCGAATTACCCAAAATGAACACAAGTTTCGGTGTAATTTAATCGTCTCCTATTTCACTCTACAGTATTAACCTACTTTTCACCTTTATTAACTAACCACTAAAACGACCCAGTTATATTTGGGTTTCAAAAAGTTGGGAACAAACGCCGAACTAGCTTACTAGGGTAAACTGTATTAAATATGACACATTTGGGTCGATATTGATAAAATGAAAAATCACGGGCTTAGGTCTCGCTTTATCACTAGACAGTTATAATCTATTCATCTTATAGAATCAATAGAATTGATTGTGTGAAAATAATATTTTTTGTGAATGGCTTTGTCCTTTAGACTTAGGGCCATACCTCACCGGGACGCCATCGCGACGTGGCGAGTGACGTTACCATGGCAACTTCCACGGTCCAAGCAACGTCTGGCGCCTCTAAGTCGTCGTAAAGCGGTGTTCTTCTTAAAGTTTTTTTTAATATTATAATTTGGGGCCGTCTATGGGATATCCGCACATATCCTTTTTTGGTGTAAAGTTAAGTTTAAAAACACCGCTTTGCGTCAACGTAGAGACGCCAGACGTTGCTTGGACGTTGCCATGGTAACGTCACTGGCCACGGTGAGGTATGGCCCTTATGAGTTATGGCCAGTTTACATTATTTTAAACCAGTTTTTCACTGGACGGTTACTGAAATGCACTGGAATGCACTGAATTGCCTTCCTGTGCATTTCTGTACCCGTGTACAGCAATCTAGCGCTGGTTGGATCACTGGATTGGAATAATATAACCCGGCCATTATATTATTGTGATTTTTTTATTCCTATAAGGTACTAATTTTATTTGTCTATCTATACCCCAAAACTATACATGAATGTAGACAGTCAGTAACGGAGTATATTAAAACATTTACTTATGATGAATTGGAACGTATACTGCGGAGAGTAATGTAATGTAATGGCAAGACAAAGACACACACACACACATACACACAACTTAATCTTTTGTTAGTTATCACTTAAAACACTTTCTTTAAAAATAATTTGTGGTTGTTTTTTGTTTTTAATTATTTTTCTTTTCTTTTTATTTTGCAACTGCATTTTTTGTTAGCATTCAGTTTCTCAAATATGTATTCATAGAGGGATGAGCGAGACAACCCCAACACAAGTTATAACTTAATGGGGAGGTCTCACGTTATGATGTCATCGTTATTTAGAGAAAAGTACCTGGATGACCGAGCTTTGCTCGGTATAGCAAACACTCATTGACTTCGTGTTACTTAATAACGCCATCTGCTGATCGTTAAAACAATTAGTTGCTCGTAAAATAGTATTATTATCCGCCAATAGATGTCAGGAAGAGTCATATTTTTCAGTTTATCGATAAAACACGAATAAAAAGACATTTTCTGAAAATGATTCCTAGCTAGATCGATTTATCGCCCCCGAAACCCCCTATATACTAAATTTCATGAAAATCGTTGGAGCCGATTCCGAGATTATATATATATATATATATATATATATATATATATATATATATATATATATATATATATATATATATATATATATATATATATATATATATATATATATATATATATATATATATATATATATATATCGATTTATCAAATCATCCTACGACATCGTAGGATGATTTGATAAATCGAATTTTCGCGAAAATTCTAGGGATTTCGCGAAAACACGGATTTATCAAATCATCCTACGACATATATATATATATTGCTCGTTTAAAGATATAAGATAAATATATTTTATTTTTTATAAGTACATGGTATAATGGGCAAAGTTAATTAAAATATTATGATAGACACAGGAGACAAACTCTTACAGCCAGAAACTTAAAACTTTTACAGAAGATGCTTGCATCTACTAAATAAGGATTTTAAAAACTAATCCCCAAGGGTGCAAATTTTATTCTTCAAGTTATCAAAAATTCAAGGCGAATAAACATTCTTTTATATATTTCACAATGCAGCCCCTTCTCGTGAGTAACGACAGGACGTCTCGTTAAAATTTTAATATCATCTTACTAAAAATGGCGGCCATTATCTGCCGCCACAAAAAATAAGAAGCTTCAATTTTTACTCGACTGTGGTGAAGTCAAAAGGAGGAGCGCCCGCACCTCCGTTGCGCCAAAATTTGTTTATCGCGCGGGGACCGTATATTTTTACGAGATGAAAAGTATCCTATATGTCCTTTCTCAGGACTCACAGTATCTTCATATCAAACAGCAAAGGCGGTTCAGTGGTTTGGGCGTAGATGACGCCCGCAACTTCGTTGCACCAAAATTCGTTTTCCCTTTGTTGGGGATTTAATATGTTAAGACGTTCAGATTATGCCGTGTATGTTTCGAGTGACATTGAAGATAAGCCTTAATTCGGGACAACATTTTGTGACATAATATTCTAATTGAGACAAGATAAATACAGAAACACAGCTCTATTCGACTATTTTAGAGTAAATCGAACTCAACAACATAATATATTTAGAAAACCTTTGCTAATGAGTCTGCCCTAAATGCAAGGGCGTCGCCAGCCGATGGCGCAGGGGGGGCAAGTTGACTTTACCTACTACAGTCTACAATTCATACTTTACTCACTCTCTATAAATGAGAAAAGAAGGAATGAATTGTAGGTAAAGTCGACAGCACATGAAACTTTTCACTTGTACTACGAGCCTTACATCTATTACCAGATTTTAATATTATAGTGGTCGTTGCTTTTGCATTATATTTGGCAACGTTTTTTAGAGTCTCTAGGGGGGGGCAGCTGCCCCTCCCTGCCCCCCCCTGACGACGCCCTTGCCTAAATGTATAATTCAAAGGCCGGTATTGGCGATTACTGTAACCGCTCAAGTTAATATTAGGGTATTAGACAAGTTGCATCTACAATTTCGACGAAGTTTCTAACTGTGCTCTCAAAATTTCACATGTCACTTGAATAAAGGCCCTCTTTTTCGCACGTAAATTATGTAATCTATACTAATATTAAAAAGCTGAAGAGTTTTTTTTTTGACGTCGTCGTCCTTTTTTACCTGGCATATGAAAGACTACATCGAACTAAGTTAATATTTTAACACGTTGTATAAAATTCTATCATTGAGAAACCGATCTTGCGGATTTTTAAAATATTGTATATTTATCGCGTTACTTAGAAAAAACTAATTTGACGATAAATCCGCGTCGTTCTTTTTCACCTGGCATATGAAAAACGGGCGTGAGTGTGAAGAGAGAAGGACGATGATTGATATTTTTGCGTTAGTCGCCCTCTTAATAAAGACTGTGTACTGTGTAGTATTCACCATAGAGCTGCAACTACAACAGACATTATAATTTGAAGTAGGTACATACTCGTAATACGGAACTACAGATGCCGCCTTGTTTATTTGATTTGCATGTTGATGGAGTTTATTGTTGTTGGCCACGCTTAGATTTTACTGTCGGAAGGACAGGCCTTGATTCAAGTGCTAAAAAGTGTCTTATGTGTCCCTACTAGGTCCATCTTTCGAACACTGCGTTTTTATAAAGACAGACAATTAAAAAAATAAAAAATCGCTGACGTGCGAGTCCGTACCGCTATAGAGCGAAAATAGGTAAAAATTGTGTTTTTTTGTATGGGAATTGGGAGACCTACAATAAATATAATTAAGGGAGAGATACAATAAATATAATTAAGGATTCAATGAATATTTCAAGACCCCACCTACCTATTTCTATTATTGATTACGAGCAAAAAAGGCCTATAAATTACGTTTAGTTTTGTTAATGTTAGTATTTGAAAATGGTTTCTTCACCTGCACAAAACAGAGTATTCATTATTCTGATTAATATGCTACAATTTATATACGGCAAAGTACCTAATAATAGGCAGTTATCTCATTATTGTCATTAGGTTTTTGTTAGAAAATTCTAGTTAATGCAAATAAAATGCCACTAATTAATTATTAATTTGCAACCTTATTTTTATTTAAAGTTGAATACAACAACACCTGTACGAACAACTTATAACATGTGTGAATATGGATTTTGAATATTCGCGAAAACTTTTGCATTAATTCAATAGTAGGATGTTATAAACCCCTTCCTTACTTTAAAATCATTGTTGTATTTCGTAGCTAGGCCGCTATTCCAATAAATATGGGATAATAATCGTTATAACCACGCAGCTAATCCACTAAAACGTTAACTTTATGTACCGAATCCTACGGGGTATTTGAAGTTATTTTACAAGATCCATATTGCATAATATGGTTCAGCAATAGGTGCAAAATATTTAAGTGCAATGTACAATCTGTATTCCATGGTAAATTTTATTACCCGTTATTTCGGATATGAAAATTATTTTATCACAGCGCTAGATAAGCGCTCAAACTTTTATCAAACTCGGTCTAGTCGTTTTGGACCTTGGCTATAAGCCCAGCGACACGAGAATCCAAGATATAATAGCTAGGATTCGAGGATACACCAGGGGCGAGAGAAATTGAAAATAGGTATTTGAAAATGTATTGCTGTCTCACCAATCTCAAGTCTCCCACCGCAGAGCGCGATAGAGACAACACGACAAAAGTTCTAATAAAAGAACAGAAAATCTTCGATTGGTTGTCCGCTGATTCCTCCTCCAAAACTTAACCGTTCTTAGTACTTTTTTCATTAAGAATTAAAACAAGGCTTGAGCTGTGTTTCTGTTTTTTTTTTTTTGTATATTTTAGTCAGTTTTGTTTTCTGGGTGTTTGAAGACAGAGGAAAATCTTGCCATTTTTTGGGTTTTTGGACGTTCTAATCTTTTTTAATAATAAAATTATGAAAAAAAAGAAAACATAGGGACATGCTAATAGTTTCCATAGATATTCAGGAAAAAAATCATAACTCTACCGGCATTATCCAGGGAGGAAACAGGGGACAGCGTTTGTATGGGAAAACGGCGGCGTGGAATCCTCTTAATGTTGTGTCGCTAATGATAAGGAGGCCAATTACTTTAAAAGTTCTGGATCGATTTTAATAGAATCTTAGAGAGCACGAAAAAGTACGCTTTACTGTTACGTTACTATCGGCCCAAAATACAGAATTCCCATGGGATTTCGTCTCTATCCAGTAATATATTTGTGAACAAACGCTGTAGTTCGCAGCTCTAGCAAGAACCATAGCAGATATCGCTTACATACAACGATATAATACCCAATAATCCTGTACGGGGCTTGTATATGCACAGCTTAGGCTTAACCCATCGTATATTATTATAGGTCAAGGTTGGCCAACACGCGGCCCGCCGTCTGTTACCTTGTGGCCCGCGGAGCCGAGTAGATTTTTAAAGTAAAAAAAGTTAATTCTAAAATTACCTTATCATACCTACTTATCATACTACCTTAACGTGGGAGAGCCATGCTTCGTCATGAATGGGCCGGCTCGACCGGAGAAATACCACGTTCTCACAGAAAACCGGCATGAAACAGCGCTTGCGCTGTGTTTCGCCGAGTGAGTGAGTTTACCGGAGGCCCAATCCCCTACCCTATTCCCTTCCCTACCCTCCCCTATTCCCTTCCCTTCCCTTCCCTACCCTCCCCTATTACCCTATTCCCTCTTAAAAGGCCGGCAATACACTTGCAGCTCTTCTGATGCTGCGAGTGTCCATGGGCGACGGAAGTTGCTTTCCATCAGGTGACCTGTTTGCTCGTTCGCCCCCTTATTTCATTTAAAAAAACTATAAAAAGCAAACAAATACTTCTTTTCTTTTACTTATAAAATAAAAGCTCTAATTTGTAATAGGAAAAATTATAGTATCCGATTTTGACTTTCATTCCACTACGAGTAAGTAATACATAAAAGGTAGTGCGGCCCAAACTACTCTACTTCCGAATTTCGCCCAAAGGTTGGCCACCCTTTTTATATTGTCATCTCGCATTGTAGCGGTCAAACCGCTTGTTCGCACGTATCTAAATCGGGCCTTAAAAATAAACTCCAACCACTAAACCCTAAAATCCATAAAAAATGCATTATTGTTCTCATTTAAAACTATTTTGTCTCTATAGGTCTCTATGTGTATTTCAATCCCTTTAGTCATTATCGTCCTTTTCAAATGCTGTAATTTTCTCTATTATAAAGCACACACAATGTTCTCATTATGTCAGGTTAACAAAGCAATTTCACCTCCGTGTATTATAAAGTATACTTCTAATGAACGTATGAAACATACGAACGTTACAAAATACTTTATAATATAAGCACGTGTTAATATTGTCCACGTCATACTTTTGTAGGGCCAATAATAACAATATTATGTAAGAATAAAGTATCCGAGCAAATTTTTCTATACGTATACGTTGCAGTCCGTTGCACTCAGTATGTTATATTTTTCTGTATCAGTAGATTTTATTTTTTATTAAATATGCCTAATATTCGTCACTAGGCAACATACCTATGCTTTCGGTTCGTTCCGAACAGCTCACAACCTCGACTGTCCTAGAAATATTATCTCAACAATGTTGTGATTCAGAATAAATATACAGAATTAATTTCGGGCGACGTACACGAGCAGATAAATACGGCCCCTGAAATCCAAACAGCGGCAGCTTCCTTAAACAACGGTATCACTTACAAAGATTACGCACATACGCTAACAAGCCGCGACGATGGTGAAAAAATAGAAGCTGCAAAAAATATTATAATGAACACTTCACGATTTTGATTTGCACATTTTGGGATAGGTAAAAATGTTAATCCGCGGACAGGTAACCTGATAGAAAATTCGTTAAAAATGCACCTGACTTGACATACTTAAACCTAGATCTCAAAATCTGTAAGGTCTAGAAAACTGATTTTTTTACACAAGTAACTTCAATTCATGAAGAATTAATGCTCAAGACGAAAACACGATCACTGAAAAAATGCTCGATAGTTTTTTATTTACAAAAAACCTTGTTTTAGACACATTTTTGCTTGGATCTTCAAAGTTTGCTGTCTTTTCTTTAATATTTTTTAATATCTAAAAAAGCATTGATAAAAATTAAATTTGCTCAAAATACTTTTTTCATAATCATTATAGTTCGTCTTTTATTCATAGTAAAACTATCGTGGCGATGATTCCGCGTCGTCCTTTTTCACCTGGCATATGAAGACGGGCGTGACTGTGAAGAGAGAAGGACGATGTTTGATTTTTTGGTTTAGTAGCCCTATTAAGGCTTGATTAGGTACACCTTCCGAGTAGAGTGGCGAGCCTGCCCTCTTCTTCGTTATAAGTTTTCACTTAAGGCACCACTCCCGGTATACAATTTACAAATCATTACTAAAGGTACGCATTATACGGGCAACTAAAATTGCTCAATTCCAGTCATTTCTCTTCAACTATGACTTCACGACTACATTAAGCAATTTGCGGCAACAAGCAGCAATAATTAGCAATATTGCGCAATACAATTGCCTGGAATTTCCAAGCCCATCAGATATACGTCAATTCGTACCTGCGACATTGAGCGATATGAAATATCTAGAGCAATTAGAAACAATATCGCCGAAATAATTGCGCCAATTTATTGAATTTTTTTTGAGAAATTGTCATGCGAGCTTTCAAAATCTTCGAATGCCTCATGTTTTCATACAGGCTAATTTTGTTTCTTGTAAACGATGTGATGTTTTCTAAATAAAAATCAAAGAAAACTCCTGAGAGAATATTTAAAGATCGCTTTGGTTTATTGATTTTCTGTTAACTACGACTTACGAGCATATTCTAACATTTATTTTTAGATGAAGTCAGAATCTTTATCTAAGACTTAATAAAAGCCTATTTTTAATTATGAATCTTGAATAAGGGCTTAGGGTAAGGGTCTATTTATACTAGGATTGAAGCGAAGCGAAACGTCAATAATTACAAAACTGGGGAGTTTTTAGGAAATTCAGTTTTATATTGTTAGATAGGACAGAAGAAGATTATTTAGGGTTTAATATTATATTTTCACATTATACCTATTTTTTAAATTGAAAGACGCAGGAATAATTTTGTGAGTGAGTAATGACTTAATGAGTAATGAGTATGTGCGCAGTTCACAACAGAATTCCTGCTTCACCCTTCGGTATTCCCTAATCAAATACGAAAACATTTTTATTGTTTCATCGCTGAAATCGAATCCACGACCTCTGAGGTGAGAGCCAAAGCATATTAATTTAATATCTTTGTAAATAATGTCCACTATTGAAAATTACACTTTACCTTATTGAAAAATGATAGCATCGCCGCGTTACGTCGCAATGTGAACAGACCCTAAAAGAAATATTACGTTATAATTTGAAAAAGAAGTTCTGAGAACCAATGAGGTTATCTTTTAAAAACATCTTAGCTGAGATCGTAATCTGCGGATTAACAAATATCTCGTCTAAATGGAAATATCTATATTATTGAATATCAAGTGTATTATGGGATAAATAGCGACGTGTTATGTAAACATTCAGCCCCTCGATGGAGTTTTCGTTATAAGATGTTTGAGCGCGAAATATATCATAACGGCTATTACGCACGAAATATATTTTCGTTGCCGGCTTCTGCTGTATCTTCTTCTATCGGTGTTGTATATTTATATTTCAGAATATAATTTTCTGTAAAGAAAAAAGCTAGACAAAGAAATAAAGTGTTATTTTAAAATAACACTTCTTATTATTCTTTATTTTCTGAGAAATACTTACTATAGTGAGTGTGGCAACGCGCTTACCCGGCAAGGGCGCCATTTAGCTATAAAATTATTCCATACAGCTGATTGGAAATCTGCAATTGCAGTTATAATATTAGGATATCGGTTCCGCACCAGTATTTTGGACTCAACTTTGAGATTTTAAAGGTTTTGTTAATGCCGATCAGTGGAAAATTGAGAGCTTAGGTACAACAGTAAACATCTTCGGAATTCTGATTATTATCAATTTCAGAAAAAACAAAGTTCCTTTTCTAATAGGTAATTAAAATGATATATAAATAGCAGCTAATTAAGGTTTGTTCGAGGAGCTCCAGAGCGAACTAACGCAAAGGAAACACGTCTGCATCGCCTTCGCTTCTACGCTTCTTACGACTGATGCTGGGGGTGACATCCTTGTTTGATTTTGTCGGACTTTTATTATCAAAATAAACATAGCATTATGTTATAATAACTTATTACGATTGGTTATAAGTGAAAATATTACTGGCCAAATAAAATAGACAAAAGCAATAATGACCGATGAACAACTATTTAGCACAGAAACGGCGCAGTTTTAGCGATCTTGCAGAATCTACAGGCTGTAACAAAAATATGTGATAATACTTCAAGGTGTGTACATGTTCCTTGTAGAAAGTTCGCTGTGAAAGTAGTAGCGCTGAAAACCAAATTTTTTTCACTTTTGTATGGGGAAACTCGTGACGCTCGGGCCCTTGCCCATACAAAAGTGAAAAAAATTTTTCGTCTTTCAGCGCTGCTACTTTCACAGTGAACTCTCTATAACGAACGCGTACATACCCTAAAGTATTATCACTTATTTTTGTTAAACACTGTATAGGTGGCAGCACAATACGATAAACAATATTTTTTTTTATGAAATAAGGGGGCAAACGAGCAAACGGGTCACCTGATGGAAAGCAACTTCCGTCGCCCATGGACACTCGCAGCATCAGAAGAGCTGCAGGTGCGTTGCCGGCCTTTTAAGAGAGAATAGGGTTATAGGGGAGGGTAGGGATGGGAAGGGAAGAGAAGGGAATAGGAGAGGGTAGAGAAGGGGATAGGGTAGGGGATTGGGCCTCCGGTAAACTCAATCACTCGGCGTGAAACAGCGCAAGCGCTGTTTCATGCCGGTTTTCTGTGAGAACGTGGTATTTTTCCGGTCGAGCCGGCCCATTCGAGCCGAAGCATGGCTCTCCCACGTAGTATGGCTCTCCCACGTAAGCATGGCACTTTCTTTCTATAAAGACAACGTACAGGAACTACTGCAGTAGCCTGTGTCAAGGAAATTATCGAGAAGAAGTTTCTGATTAGCGTCACCAGTTTTCAGCAGCATCGATTTAGAAATTTTAAGCCAATCAATACACATGTTATAAATTCAAAAGGCCAGCTACGCAGTCTCTGTCTGTCTGTTATCACGCCATAACTGCTGAACTGATTTTTCTGCTGAACTTGATATGGAGATACAAGTCCCGGAAAGGACTATTCATCTCGGAACATGTCGGAATAATGGCGTAACGGAGTGGCGGGCATCGTCAGGTTTAAGTATTATTTTCTGATTGTTGTCACAAGTTTGCAGCTGCAACGTACTCAACGGTCCTTGTTTCATTAATTTTTGGGTTCCGCATTTTTGATACACAAGAAATGTACAGCCTAGTCACACCAGCTGATAGACAAACGCTTGCCGTCACAGCATTTTGTACTTAGTTTTAAGAGCGTGGAGTTTTCCATTTCGTATTTATTTTCCAACACTAACGTTTCCGGCACCTGTCGCTTTACTTTCAACGGATGCCTTTTTAATCAATAAAGAATTTAAAGGTTTTAAATGCAAGCTTCGATTTAAAACATAATATTGCACTCAAAACTTTCTTGCTGAGCATATAATTGGTCGTTTCGTAATAAATAAAATCTATACTAATATTACAAATGCAAAAGTGTGTTGTCTGTTACCTGTTCACGCCCAAACTGCTGAATCGATTTAGTTGTGTATGGTTTGAGTCCCGGGAAAGGACATAAGGTACTTTTAGTCCCGAAAAAATGTAGAGTTCTCGCGCGATGAACGACTTTTGGAGCAACGAAGTAAATTTGTAAATAAGGATTGATTAAGACCGCAACGCGACGCGTAGATGCATTTCTAAATTAGTATGGACTTGAAAGATTCGCAAGACGTCTAACGCAATTGAAATCTGTCAAATCCATACAAATTTATGCCACGCCGCGCCTCGCCTCGCCTCGTCGCGTTGCGGTCTGCATTGACCCTTAAACTAGAGATCGCCCAATGGTCGAAATTCAACCTGTTTAATTATCTTTTTCTTTTGGCTCCCCGTTTAAAGTATCAATGACTATTTCAGATTTAATAAAAAAACACAATCCATTTTTAATTGGACAACAGACTTCAACCATAAACAAGAGAGTATTTTAATTCGTATATTGTATAGTTTGAGGAGTAAGCGGCCTAACATTGTGACACGAGAATTTTATATACAAGATGTTCTTCTAGTGATATCCCGTGTTTTTTTTATAAATAAATTATATCGAAGGACAAGAAAAAGACTGCAAAATATTTTATATTATTGTACATTTTTTCTCCATGAAAAACATTTTGCATAGGATGAATTTAGAAACGTTGTTTGTTAGATTAGATTTTTGGACTTTCCAAAAATTATTTTGTTTCTTGTAACTGACACCAGGGAATGGTGTGATAATAATTTGTTTTTCTTTTATTCTATTCAATGTAATATTTAATTTTAAGATTTGATCACAATCAAGCACACAACTACTTTCAACATTATTCGCAACTACAGTTATGGGATTCGCCTACGCGTTTTAAATATTCACCCTGTACAGTGTACATAGTATACTACCTGTAAACTACATTTTATCTACCGCAAATGGACATTTTATTAGAGAAACGGATTCTCATACTGAGAAACGTCTCTAGGGACACCGGTTTAACAGGACTTGGATTTCGTGTCCTTTGTAAGTAAAATCAGGTACGTTGCCCAATATTGTCTAAACTTGTGGCTTAACCAACACACAAGTATAAAATATTCATTGTACCCTTCCCTGAAATCTACAACGCAACACTGTTTTCAATTACATGCGGTGAATTATAAAAAAGATATGCCTGACTAGTTTTAGGGGTTTTTCCGGAACATGATTGTTCAATGGGCATTGTCCAAAAAAAATCACATGTACTTTTTATATTTTTTTCGTTAAAATAGGGTACCTATTTTAAGAATATGAATTAAATAATTTTGAAATTCATTGGCTAGTTTTGTCTCAATAAATTTTTAAAGTTTCGCTCTGACGTCATCATCGGCGGACAATTGACCTCTGAGTATGTTTTAAATTTCCTTTTAATCTAATTTATAACACTATCTTTTCTTACACTATCTTTTGTACAATATAGGTACAAAAGATAGTGTAAGAAATGAAGTGATATTATATTTTAATTGTGACAAAAGCTAAGTATTTATATTGTTCCTTTGACATTTATTTTATTTTACGGCGTCCCTTGCTTCTTCCTGCGGCGCCTCTGCTACAGGATATTTTATAGAAAATGACTTAATTTCCGTATCATCGACGACTTTACCAAGTGAGCTCGTGCTTAGTAAAGTTTGTTCCCCCTGGTCTACTTACGTGGATCACTTGAGAGCAGAGTGTCCAACTTTATAGCTTCTAGCGACTAACGACTTTTAATGAGTCTTCGACTAATAGTATTTCTTTATTTCATTTAAAATACATCAACAAAGTAAAGTGATATTTTATAATACAGTAAATGAAAGAATGAATGATATGAGATAACTTAAAATCAATTTTTTTTCCAACCCTTGTTGCTGAGGTCAAGGCGAGACCACACTACGCGACACTACGCAGCAGCGACGTGACGCCACAAACGTCAACTCTATGGAACGTGAAGCATAATCTAGTCTTATCTTATTGCTTTAGTGCGGTCTCGCCTTTAGAGGCGATATCACCAAAGAAATCGAACGCGTTCAGAGCACACTGAACCGGTTCTAAACGTATAAACGCGTTTATAACACCGAATTGCATTTCACCAACATAAACTAAACGCGTTCACAGCAAATCCGAGTTTTATCTTCCAATGTTCGAGGTTTACTACTTCATAAAACCCGTTCAAGTCCTGTCAGTGTACTACTAGTATCATGACGGATCAAAAAACATATACAAAAAAATTAAAAGATTTTGACGGATGTATTTGTTTAGTATAATTGTCGTTTCTTGCTATTTTATTGTTAAAATAACGTGACATATTAAATTTGATCGCGATAACTTAGATGAATTTATCGCGATCAAATTTAAAGATCTCGTTTTGTTTCAAAAGATTGTGAAATCCTTCAGAAACAAAATGAGATTTACATTGCCGCGTGAATTATACGTTAAATGAGCAGTAAGCTTTATAAAACGAAGTTTTAATTAGTTTGAGTGGTGAAATCCCACCTTAGTCTTCACTAGATGACGCCCGCAACTCCGTTGCGCCAAAATTAGTTTATAGGGTTTATATATTATTTTTTTGGCCTTTTTTGCTCGATGTCAATAATGGCAACAGATATCTACCTTTTTTACACTTGATACTGTCGCAAGCCTTAATTTTATATGTCTACTTCAATAATGAATGATAAAATTAAAATAAATATTTAACGATACGGAATCCTTAGTGCGTGACGTGACTCGCACTTGGCCGATTATTTTGCTTTCACATGCTGTCAATTATGTCTTCATGTTCCAACGTTATATAATAATACGTTATATTATCATAAGATTTGCAGGAAATTTCTATAACCCCATGATGCTCTCTTCACTTGAGGCAAATTCATTTCTATTTAAGGCACGCCTTCATGTTATAAGAAGGTTTTTTGGACATCCGTTAAATCCCATTCGTCTCAATCTGTAATTTGTTGTGATCTCACATCCAACTTTATAGCCGTGTGTTTACATAAACATCGCATAAAAGATATTTATTACCATACGAAACTTATGTGCAAAGTGTATTAGACGATCAATACTGAACTTAGATTGGTTGCTTTTGTAAGAAAAATTCAAGAAAGTTTGCAAAGCCTTTTTTGCTATAATTAAGAAGGTCACTTGACGTAACGACTGAAGTACAGATCTACAAGGATCTTTTTAATTTTGGAGTTCAAAATCATCATCATCATCGTAGCGTTGTATTAAATTATTGCGATTGAATTTAAAATTTTCATTATCAGTTCTCATAGTTCTTCTTTTGAATAATCCTTAATACTTTAAAACCTTTGTAAGTGGCTGGCAAAGTTGCAGTCGCATATCCAACATGTCGGAAAGTTAGTAATGATGGAGCTTACAAAAGTTCCGAAAGAATCAGAGTGGCCCCTCATTCAGATTCATCTGGTGTCCCGAACTCGAGAAGATATCAAAAAGTTAAATTAAAAGCACTTGTTACTGTCGCCTCCTTTTATCTTACATCATTTATTTTTCTTCGAAAACGTTAAGTACATTATTTACATTCAAACGACACTTTTGTGTTGTCAGTTGTAATAATAGGTCTTTATTTTATGGCTTTTTACTCGAATATGACGAAGGAAGGGTATTTTGAGACGTCCGAAAATAACTGATGTACCCTTTAATCAACACCTCACGATAATAACAATTTGTATGGCGTACATGCAATGGAATATAATGAATAATGATATTTGTGTGCACACTTTTAGTTTTTTTTCATTCATTTACACAATAAAGGTTGAAACATTGAACATTCAATTGGCTTGACTGATCAGTCTAGGAAGTGTTTCGTTGATTAAATAGTACTTAGGTGTTATTTTCTTGTCTTTTTTTGATACAAGTTATAAAGTAAGTTATTTATATTGAGAAAATTTTCTACCTGGTTATGAATAAGAATATACTGATAGTATATAACTTTATTCAATATTTAATACTTTGTAGATCGCACGGTGACGGGTGGAAAATGTTTCATATCTCGTTACATTGAATGTGTCGGGACTTATTGAATTTGGATTTAATATCAAATATGTTACGGCGTCAACGCCTCGCGTTCAATCATAGTTTTTAGGGTTCCGTACCCAAAGGGTAAAAACGGGACCCTACTATTGAGACTTTGATGTCTGTCCGTCTGTCTGTCTGTCTCCAGGCTGTAACTCAAGAACGGTAAGAGCTAGAGAGTTGAAATTTTCACAGATTATGTAGGTACCTATATCTATTGCCGCTATAACAGCAAACACTAAAAACAAAATAAAATTAATATTTAAGGCGGGCTCCCATACAACAAATGTGATTTTTTTGGCCTTTTTTGCTCTATATCAATAATGGCAACAGATAAAGACTTGATACAGTCACAAAGGCCTTAATTATAATTATGTCTACTTCAATAATTAATGATAATATTAAAATAAAATAAAAAATTTAAGGGGGGCTCCCATACAAAAAAACACAATTTTTTGTCAAATTTTGCTCTATAATGGTACGGAACCATTCGTGCGCGAGTCCGACTTGGCCTATTTTTTTTAAATATTCGACATTATAATGCCCGTTTTTTGACATAATTCTATCCATTTAATAGCAACGTTCATTGGTTTTAATGTTATTCAATCAACAGCGTTTGTAAAGAAATAAAATCCTGCCAAAAATAAAAAGATTTTGACTGTATGGAAAACTACCTAAGTTTTAAAATAAGTAATAAGCCACAAGAAGCAACGTAGTACTTAGTCGTAGTACTGAAAATATCCTAGACACATGCCATACCCCGCAAAGATCAAGTTTGTTTTGTTACTCTAAAACTAATCTAAATTGATATTAGCAGCTAATATGATGCTTTTCAAGCTAAATTCCTAGCGTGAAATACGTCATGTTGTGGAGAACATATTGCAATATTAGCAATCTAACGTGCTATTGACATGTTACGTCCAAGCTTAAGTCCTTTTAATACAAAATATTGCAGAGTAGTTGTAAAATTAATAAAAAAACACAACACAAAAATAATGAGTACTTAGGTCTGTATTAATGCGCGATTTTTAAGCGTCAGCTTGAAACGCGCGGGCGCCCAAACCCCAAGATCACTAGCAGTTGTTAGTGATGATCTGGAATTATAATTTTGATATCAAATTGTGCACTCAAGTTTGACACACTCAAAACTAGCCTCTCAAGTAACAGTTTGACTGCATTTAGTGCCGAGATTCATTAAAATTTCGTTGAAGTCCTACACAACACACGTTTTCATCACAGACTTTGGAAATTAGAAATATTATGTTATGGGAGCGTGGCCCGCGTTGCCTAATCGTGCGCAGTTGGGCCTAAAAAGTACTCACAAAAAAAATAAGCTTAATGACAAAGCAGTGTTTGCAACCAATTGGAAACCAAAGAACCTTATGAGATTCAGGCATATCATATTGTGAATGTAGTGTCATCATCGTACTTGTGTGCGTAGCTGACGACATCACATATAAACAGCGCTTCATAACATTTCACCTTATTTTTGTGCCCTGTGGTCTTTATTCAAGACAAAGAAATTATAATTCAGCATTAGCCTGTATATAAATAACGGAGGGTCTAAGTGAGATAAATATATTCGTTTTGGGCGAATTCGTTTCCAATCCGGTCGCTCAAACATGGAGGCTTTGGGCCGTGAGCGATAGTCGGCATTACGGGGCCGCGGGGGTTGGCGAGACAAATACCGTGTCGACCTCACTCTCACACACCTACTTAGAAGATAACACTTCCCTAATCAATATCAGCGACTAAGATTTGTACTGCGACAATATTATGTGTGACCAAGTTTTTATCTAGATGTGACGTTAAGATTTGAACGCGACAACAAAGATTTTAAATCTTATATCTTTAAACGAGCAATTCTTGTATATATGTAAGTTTGTTATTAGTTCTTGTACATATTATAGTTGTAAATGTTTCTGTTTTCCTCCTATATGTCGTAATAATCTTATATATATATATATATATATATATATATATATATATATATATATATATATATATATATATATATATATATATATATATATATATATATATATATATATATATATATATATATATATATATATATATATATATATATAATTAGAATCTTGGAATCGGCTCCAACTCCAACCATTTTCATGAAATTTAGTATATAGGGGGTTTCGGGGGAGATAAATCGATCTAGCTAGGAATCATTTTTAGAAAATGTCATTTTACCCGTCTTTTATCGAATACCGAGCAAAGCTCGGTCAAATAGCTAGTGTGATATTATATTATGTGTGACCAAGAACACCGGCGACTTGAACGACATAGTAGGTTTATTTCTCTGCCTTTCAAAGGGCGAATTTGTTTAATTCCATACTAATATTTTAAATGCGGAAGTGCGTCTGACTGTCTGGAACCTCTTCACGTCCAAACCACAACACCCAGTTTGTTGAAATTTGGTATAGAGATACTTTGAGTCCCGGCCCCGGGAGATGACATAGGATACTTCTTTTCACGGAAAAATGTACCCTACATTTTGCCGTGATCCCGTGCGTGAAACGAATTTTGGCGCAACGGAGTTGCGGGCGTCGTCTAGATACTTTGATTTCAGTGAAAATTCTCAAAGAATAGTTTTTCTTTTTATTGCGAAAAAATGTGCAAACGAATTCCTGCGCGAACGAAAATGCGGGCTACATCTAGTTTACCATAAATAAGCCCATATTCATTCATACAATTTACTGTCGAAAGAAAATAAATAAAAAACTTGTATTATTTCTTCTGCTTACTGTTTATTGTAGGTATGGAAAACAAATAAGTTGGCAAGAGAAAGTTTTATTTGCTAAAAGGTTTTTGTATATCTGCTAAAACGTTCTTTCGTTAGTAGCTATTTGTTTTACTTCGTTTTTTGACACAACAAAATTATCCTATCCTCAACTCACAATAAAATTTTCATCCAAATCGGTTGAGCGCGAAGAAATTATAGACGGACATGCTTTGACATTATATTTTACAGTATTTTTATGGTTACCATTAAAAGTTATACGAAGGCCAAAAAATATTTTTACTACTATCGTAATATTTTCGGATGGATAGATTTTAGAATGTTTTTGTGTCTTTTATGACCTAGTGTATGTCCGTCTGTTACCTCTACACGCCTAAACCGCTGCACCGATTTTGCTGAAATTTAGTATGGAGATACTTCGAATCCCGGGAAAGGACATAGGATACTTTTGTGGAAAATATACAGTTTCATTCATTCATTATTTAATGAACACATAAACGATATGGACTGGGAATCCAAAGGTGTCAATATAGACGTAGAACTTCTAAGTCATCTGCGTTTTGCAGACGACATCGTAGTATTTGCAGAAAGCCCAATAGAACTAGAGAATATGATTGGCGAGCAGGCGTCGGCAAGTTATAAGGTAGGATTGTCACTCAACACGACTAAAACTAAGATCTTAACAAACGGCCCTCATTCCTCAACAGAATATTCAAGTAAATAATGAAAATATAGAGTATGTATAATACACTATGAGTAATACACTTACCTTGGGCAGCTAATATCTTTTGAAAATAACTGTGGGAAAGAAATACAAAGAAGGATAACTTTAGCATAACAAAAATATTGGAGTTTGAGAGAAGTAATGAAAAACAGCTGTATATATTATCTTAATTAAAAAAATAAATTTACGAAACAACAGTGTTACCTTGTCTTACTTATAGTTGTCAGACGTGGTCTTTAAGGAAAGAGGATGAAGATAAGATTGTAATAATATTCTATCAACCCAAAATTAATGTCAAATTATCTATTATTTTATTTTATTGTTTCTAGACGTCTTTTATGGTCTTTTTAATGGGAATATACTCATATAATAAGAAGTATATAGGAGGGAGGTGGTATCTGCAGAAAAAAGTGACTAAATGCAAAAAATTGAGTTTTGTACCATTTCTGCCAAGATGTGACTCACACTTGGCCGTTTTGAGATTGTTTACTGCCCAACGAAATAATACAAGCACAGAAAAATATAAAAGCTTTTTCTACTTATTACGAAATGTTGCACTAGGAATATTAAAATTTTAAAAGTCCTGCTTTATTCAAAAACATATTCGGGCTTTTTACTGATTCATAGTATAGCTTACTACTCATCCATACTAAAAAAATAAATGCAAAATCATCCGTCTGAATGTGAACAGAATAATATTACCCGCAACTACGTTCCATAGAACTCGGTCACTGTACATTTTTCGTAACTAAAACCATGGACTTATGTATGACTAGATGATGCTCGCAAATCCGTTGCGCCAAAATTCGTTTATAGCGCGAGAACCGTACTGTTAGAGAATAATAAAATTATACATTGAGCGATATTTATTCGAGCAGAGATTCACCTTACATGTCTCAAAGTTAATTACAGAATGAATCAATCAATGCAATATGGCTGGCATTTATAGCATTTTACACAAAAGAAACGAACTTCCGTTGACAATTCAAATGTAGCAAAATCATAAAGAAATACATTAAAATTAAGAATGGCTAAGAATAAGTTAAGTACATAATTCTAAATATTAATTAATGTACTTCTCATATTTTAGATAATATGAGAAGACGGAAGTAAATAATCCTCCCGCCCATTTATAACTAAATAATTGTCAAAATCAAGTACCTTACTTATTCATATTTAAAATATAATAATCACTTATTAAAATTATATATAGTGACTAACATAATATACCGATTAAAATAAATAAATATAATAATGTAGCTTGTCCATTGACATCCGCTAACAGTACATTTTTTCAGAATAAAAAGTATCCAATGTCCTTTCCCGGGACTCAAAGTATATCTATATTAAATTTCAGCAAAATTGCTTTAGCAGTTTAAGCGTGAAGAGGTAACAGACAGACAGACAGACACACTTTTGCATTTATAATATTAGTATGGATTTCTCTATGCTAAAACTAAGTTCATGTCTCTATAATATAATAATCATAAAATTTATCAAAATCGACTTATTAAGTAGTTTATGTGAAAGGTATAAGTAATGCAGACACTCTTTGCATAAATTTATTTATATAATATTATGCAAAGAGTCGAGTCTATAAATTTATTTATATAATATTATGCAAAGAATATAATATTTATAAAATATTATATTCACTCGATGTCGCCCGCAACTCCGTTGCGCCAAAATTCGTTTATCGCGCGGGAACCGTACATTTTTCCGGGATAAAAGTATCTTATGATTTTTCCCGGGACTCAAAGCATCTCCATACCTAGCAAAATCTGTTCAGCAGTTTGGGCGTGAAGAGGTTACAGAGGACAAACAGACAGACAGACGTCACTTTCGCATTTATAACATTAGTATGGAAATATGAAACATGCATAATAATTTAACACAGTTTTTAATCTAAAAAAATTAGTCCATTTGCCACCATGTACCTACTCTGGAACAATACAAAAATACCAGCTGATGATGATGATAACTCCCACGTGGGGAACGTACAGCTAAGATTTTCCAAACATAATAATCAACGGTTTTATTATAATCCACCCCAGAATCCAAGGTGAGAAAGTTTAGGCGTCGCAACTACTAACATGGGAGCTATAACAGCCCACTGAACCCCGGATAACTCTATGTAAATCTCCATTGATGTAAAGTTTTATTAGGCGTATATTATGATCCGATAGAATCTGTACCGTAGAGTGTATAATTGGAATATAGTTTTAACATTTAAATCAATACACTTTGATTTGAATGTAAATAAAAAAAAATTCAATAATTTACGTTTCATAATACAGCAATTCAGCATAATCGCGATCATGGGACCATTAACACACGACGTAAAGAAGAGCCTTAACAGTTTCCCATTCACATAATATTAAACTGGTTATTGTAAAATGTATTAAAACGGTCTACACTCAGCATGCAATCTGCAACGTTACAATCGTATGCAGATCACACAAACAACCGACTCTACTGGAGTTAGAGCAACTTCATTAATCTTATGTAGACTTTGGCAACGAGCTGCGCGCTAAACATCCTACAAATATTTTTTTTAAACGAAAATTGAATCAAAGGAGAAATAAAATTATATTGAAAAGTAGCAGGAACCACCGTACATTTTGCCTCCATAAAATGCAAAATTTTATAAAAATCGGTTTTGGGACCGCTTAATACCAATACATTCAAATATAATGATGAATGATAAACTATTAAGCAAGATATTTTCCGCAATTTTATTTCGCAGCTGGCTAAAACTTTTCCATATCCTTTGACGGGACTCCAAGTATTTATTTATAATGGCTTCACAATTATTTTATTTCGTAAGAAAATGTTTAATGTATAAAAAACGTTACGTTTATTTTGCACATCACACAGCACAATGTTTACAACAATATAACATTGCACGTAACTAATTACAAAAGGGCAAAATTGATAATCTAATGATAATACAGCCATCAACCGTTTAGATCCAACCCCTTATCTTAGCGTTGCTTTATATTTAATCTGTCACCTTTTAATATTCCTACCCCTAAGCTTAAGGGTTGGATCACGAATTTAATACAAACCGAGGGACATCCAAATAAGTGGATTAGCAATACGATATAACCCTCGTCAGGGCCTCCAAGCTAATGCTTCCTTAACGAAATACGCCTGTGTGCGACAGAGTAGCGCACACACAGAGCATGCCAGGTGCAAACAAGTGTTGTTGTTTGTTCCAATATTGTATTTTATTTCAATATTTCCAATCGGGCATTCAGTCTTCTGAAACAAGTGAGTTTTATTTTTGTTATGAAGAGATCAATATCAATTAGATTACGCTGAGCGGCTGGCTCGGCTTTTGTAAAAAATGGAAAATATTGTACACGTTGTTTTACGAAGCGATGATTTTTTGCACTGCCAAAAACTCGCACGTATTGGTGTCTCAACACACTAGGCCGAAAAAATGCGGCCGAAGTTGGGCATGATTACGCCTGCAACGTGTTTTAAATTACCGATGACACAACATACCGAAATTACGTCGCGTTATATTGTATGCGATTGACATTGCTGACGTAATCATGCCGAACTTCGGCCGCGAATCTTCGGCATGGGTTAGACCACACAGAACAAGACGAAACAAAGGTCAGCTTAACGATTCATGAAAACAATAAAATAGTGAAATAAAATCTTAAGACTTTCAGAGTCGAGTAAATTGAAGAGACGAGTGGGTAACTAACAATTTGAAAACTGACATTTATTTGCATAAATGGAGGCTTAAGGACACCGAAAATGATTTTAAATAAAAAAATGTGGATTCAATGTACAGCTAGATAAATTAACTAGACGATGAAATAAGTAAGTAATTGCTCTCATGTTGTAAAATTTTCATCCGTTCATGTCTTTAATCATCGTTCGGGATGATTCACTTTTTTGTATTTACCGATACAAATTACATCTACAAGCTTTTATCGGTACTACACAAGACTAGGACGATATCTTTAAACTCAACTAGATGTATTTTATCTGTGCCTGTATCATGAATGGACAAAGTCTCGTAAAAAGTTACAACATGATGTAAAAGACAATGTAGCGCTTAAATTACTTTTACACTTTACACTTGAAACACTGAATGGACGCGTTGTAAGACAATGTCCAGACTTATACATTTTTAAACTATTGGAATGGATTAAAATCTTATGTTAAAGCACCGCCATAAATATTTATTTATATTACTTATTACGTTGTATACAAAATATATTAAATTCTCTGAGAAATTAAAATGGGAAAAGCGTACCTGTTTATGAATGATTCCCGATATAATATAAGAGTCTTAATAACCAAATAATGTTAATGACATTTTGGTATACTTTGTGTACCAGGAAAAGCTACAGGATATTTTTTTGTAAGTACCATAAACGATTTTGATTCAAACGATGTATGGTTTTGCGAAAATTTGTTTAATTCATCATGTTTAATAATATGAACGAGTATATATTATTTAAGTAAGGTTATTGAATAGAAACTCTATGTTGTTGTATATTTGTATGTTTCATAACTCCAGTTGTAAAGAATATTCTCTCTAATATTACGAAAACCACGAACAAATTAAGTCTGGCTTTCAAGTGCACGGTTTTTCGAGTGACCGCTCAATGTGAAACTTCTTATTTTCAGGCGACCCGGCGCTGTTATTTATGGGCGTGTTGTCGTAGCACTCCACCGTCGCCATATACAACTCCGCTTTGAAGTTTATAACCCTTCGGAAAATTGATTGACAAACAGCCTAAATGATTCGGCCGCTTTCTGTATTAATTAACTGCCTTCGCTATTAACTCTCATTAGGGAGGTAATATATTTTATATTTTGGAACAGAAGAGAAGAGAAAAAAAATTAAACTAGTAATTTTTTTTGTTAACAAAAGCCTTGTCTACTTAGTCTTGTGTCTGACCTTAATATGAATAATTATAATATTTTTCAAAAAGTATTCGATTGCTGTCTACAATTTTTTTAATTGAAAAAATTACAACACTATTTTTTGCAAATTCTTAATGTCTTTTTTTTTTGTTTAAAACTTCATGCAGTGTCTATGTGGTATGCAGTCTGTGATCGCATCATCTAATCATGGCGCCTGTATACGATATCGGCTCTGGCCCAGATCTTATTCAATACGTGGTTAATTATAAACTCAATTTTATATACACCTTACTACACCCTGAGGGCTTGGTATTAAAGTCTATTCAAGTAAAGAAAGGTGGAAAATTGATTAACATAAGGTTGCTGCCGGAAACTTTATGTTAAAAGTAAAGTTGGCGTACTAAAGTTTACCAATATAATACGCCAACTTTATTTTTAATTGAAGATGTTAGTTCATAAAGCTGGTAAGCAACAGTTTAAAAATAAAAATTGAGGCTGGGAAAATGATGAGAAAGATGATTATGAAGTAGGTAAGTTCAAATTGTTGGGAAAAAATTGTAATTGTCCTTATATTATAAAATGTTAGTTATTTGCTTCATCAACTCACGTCTTCAATAGAAAATAAAAAGATAGGTAACCACTTAGAAGGTTTTTTTTTTTTAATTACACTGTTAAGGGAGTACAATAAGAAATCAGCGATTGTTTCCCAAGAATCGTGAGTGTGTCTTGTAATGAGGTCGAGGGTAGGATTATTAAGAGGATACACCAGGGGCTAGAGAAATGAGAAAAAAGTACGAGTAATATCTATAGCTGTCTCCCTTACCTCAAGCCTATACCGCAGAACGCGATAGAGACAACTGCAGAAAATCCAGAAAATCAACGATTCGTTGTCCCCTGATTCCTTCTCCAAAACTTAACCGATTTAAGTAGTTTTTTCATTAAAGATTAAAAAAAGGATTGAGCTGTGTTCCTATGTTTTTCTTTTTTTGTATAATCTAGCCAAATCTGTTTTCTGAACGTTTGAACACAGCGGAAAATCTGGCCATTTTTTTGGGTTTTTGAACGTTCATATCTTATTTAATAATTAAATTATGACAAAAAAGAAAACATAGGGACATTGTATTAGTGGCCGTAGATATTCAGAAAAAAAATTATAACTCTACTAGCATTATCCAGGGAGGAAACAGGGGACAACGTTTGTATGGAAAAAAGGGCGGTGTGGAATCCTCTTAAGTGTCCCAAAAGTCCGTGTTACGCAATTTATAGATGACCCCTTAGAACAAAATATAAGATTTATATTTTGTCAGCTGTGATTGTATATAGATTGAAAGTAAATGTTATATCGAATAAAAAGTGATTTCCTTGATCTATTTAAGGCTTCTGTTCCAATGCGAACAAACAAATCACTCAAGAATGAAATAGCATTAGATAATTCCCGAGATTTCGTTTTGCCACGTTCCATAGAATAAAAGGTATATTATTTTGTTTGATATATTTCCAGACTATCTTCATATTAAGGGCCAATTTACTTTGCAACGTAACGCGGCGCTACAAGATACATTCAAGAATCAAGATCGAAAGATGCAGCCCAACGCCTTAGGCGGAAAGTCTGTAATTTAATGTGTATCTTTAGTGTAGTAAATAAAGTTCAGTTTTAAATTACTCATTTTAAAATGCATTTTATTGCGTCACCTCGTCGCGTGGCAAATTTTGGTTTGGGTTGGTGTTCTACCTCTACCAAAATTACGGAAACTAATCTACTGTTATGTATTGTGTCAATATTGATACTTACCGTAATCCTCAACTCACTAAGACCGGTGCTGAATCTAAGGTAAGTTTGATAATCCTCATAGTTGAGCCTCGTGTGGTGCCCGATTCTCATACCTCGATAGTAGATCTCACATGTAAGTAGGACAGTATGTGTGCGGACTACGGAGTTTGAGTAATTGTCGTCTCTGACCGTGATTTAACTCTTATTAATTTATATGAGATCGTTACAGCGTCCCTATAGTGGCCATTAGGCCATTAGGCACTACAGGAAGGTAACTACAGTATGCATTAGTTAGTAATTATGTTAACTGATGCAATAAGTACTGTAGTTACCCTAGAAGATAAAATAAACGTCAATTTTTCTGGCAAGTGGGAATTAAAAACGTGTTACCCACTCTGCGCAAAATGAAGTGTTGGAAACAGAACACATTTTTATTTTAATAGTCAATTTTCATGATTTTTTTGTTTCAATATTATACCAGACCCGCTGACCGACCATCTTCTTGAAACAGGTATGCTGCCCCCTCTTCCCCCCATTTATAACAAAGCGCGGTTGCAGCCTGGAATTTTAGGAGTCACAAGATTTTGGAGAGCGTCACGAAAAGTAGTAGGCACGATATTATGTCGAAATTAAAACAAACCCTTGACGATTCGAGCTCTAAGAATCGCGCCCCTAAAATGTGTATTAGGCAGAATCTGTTACAAGTTCCGTGAGTATTAAATACGTGCGCCGAAACTGTGTTATCTAAACGAGACTTGCCCGGGGTGATTACTTCTTATCTTGTATGACTATTGTTATCGCTACGTATTGTTATTCCGATACTTTATAGCTAAGCGCTTTTATGTGACATTCAAATTTGCCTTTACTGGCAAATTTTAATGACTTTGACTATCTTCGTCCATCGTAATCGAACTATCCCATTAAAAATCAATTACTTAGCACTTTAAGAGTGTCAGACATTGAAAACAGGCATAGGTACAGTTATATAAAGACATGAGGATATTACCGCTTTTACGTCGTACTATGACGGTCTGCCTTTGCGTCTTACAAACTTTTGATCAAGTCACGTGTTCTGACGTGAACCCTTTTTGAGACTCTGAAAAAATCTATATCCTGACCAATCTTAGTTTAGCGGTTTAAGAGGATTCCACACCGCCATTTTTTCCATACAAACGTTGTCCCCTGTTTCCTCCCTGGATAATGCTAGTAGAGTTATAATTTTTTTCCTGAATATCTACGGCCACTAATACAATGTCCCTATGTTTTCTTTTTTTTCATAATTTAATTATTAAATAAGATATGAACGTTCAAAAACCCAAAAAAATGGCCAGATTTTCCACTGTGTTCAAACGTCCAGAAAACAGATTTGGATAGATTATACAAAAAAAGCAAAACATAGGAACACAGCTCAAGCCTTTTTTTAATCTTTAATGAAAAAAGTACTTAAATCGGTTAAGTTTTGGAGAAGGAATCAGGGGACAACGAATCGTTGATTTTCTGGATTTTCTGCAGTTGTCTCTATCGCGTTCTGCGGTATAGGCTTGAGGTAAGGGAGACAGCTATAGATATTACACGTACTTTTTTTTCATTTCTCTAGCCGCTGTGGTATCCTCTTAAGCACGAAAAGGGAATAGACAGCCACACTTTTACAATTAGTGTGAATTGCAGCGTTATTATTGTTCTACTATATATTGACTATAAAGCTCTTTTGCGGACAAACAAATATTTGAATATAAATTATTTTAAAACATTTAAAACGCGGTTCGGCGCGGCAACAAAATTTAACTGCCCCATGAAATGTTAATAGGTTGTTATTTTAATGGCTGCCCTAAAAGTGCTGTTTATTCGCTGTCGTAAACAAGCGACAACTAATTTCGCTGGCGGCAAAACTTAATTTTTTTTTACAAATCTTTTACTTTGTGGACGTGTTCAATCGTTGATGTGCTGATGCCTGATATATTAACAATGGTACACTATTATGGTTCAGCAGACAATTATTATTATTAAACAAAATTTGATCTTTAGGACCTCAGAAAACAAAGTAACAAGCATATAATATTATAGCTGGGCGTATATATCGTATATTAGGCTTCATTAGAAGGGGAGAGGAGAGAAATATCGTATACGTAAAATAATATATGTGGGAGAGCCATGCTTCGGCACGAATGGGCCGGCTCGACCGGAGAAATAAATCCATACTAATATTATAAATGTGAAAGTCTGTCTGTCTTCACGCTTAAACCGCTGAACCGATTTAGCTGGAATTTGGCATGGATATACCTTAAGTCCCGGGAAAGGACATAGGATTGTTTTTATCCCGGAAAAATGTACGGTTTCGGCGAGATAAACAAATTTTGGCGCAACCGAATTGCAGGCGTCCTCTAGTATTCCATGTTATTGTAACTAGCGAGCTAGGAAGCATAGCTCATAAGCAATAGCCTGTCTTGAAGGTTCCGCGTGTAGCTTTCCATCTACTGGCATAAACGTTATAAGCGTAGGAACATAATCTCATTGAAAATAATAATTACAGAACGGACGAAATTCCTTTTAATTTGCGTCAAAGAGCGTAGAGGATTTAAAATATTTAGGGAAATTCCCCTCCCTTAGGCAGGGGCTATCAATCTTACACTTTTGAAGTTACGTCTAGTGTCTCCTCGAGTGCTTAATAAGGCTCAGGAATATCACTCGAGTGCGGTCCATCTTTAGTAAGTTTGAGCTTGAAAGTGGCTTCATTAAATAACATTTCATGATCTTTATTAGCCTGGTACTTAACTTTTAGTTTACTTATAGCGGTGGTAGTATCCACATTCATATTATAAATGCGAAAGTTTGTCTGTCTGTTTGTCTGTTGCTTCTTTACGCCTACACTGCTGAACCAATCTTACTGAAATTTGTCTACGAATCCGGCACCGTAAACGAGTTTTGGGCGAACGGATTTGCGGACGTCGTCTTATCATCAATAGTCAAAATTTTCAATATAGTAGCGTTTTTCATAATATCAAAGTTTGTTAATGACACGCAGGAATAAATTTTTTTTGAGGTATACTATATAATATCTACAAACTATATTACGTAATTGACCGTGATAATCATGTGTACCTTCCCGGCACTCAAAATTTGTCTGCTATTAGGTTACATTAGGTCACATTAAACTTACATATTGTCAATAAACATAATATTATTGATGGTGATGCTTGTTATTCAAAAATATTGAGTGACCTAACATTTCGTTTATTTACTTACCAAATAAAAATAAAATCGAAATAGTTGTGAATATATTTCGTTGTGCAACTATTTTTATTTTTATAGGAATTCATAAAAAATGAACATGAAATTACCAGAATTTGTTGTACGTTTGCATAATAGGATTACAAATTATATAAATATTGGGGCAAATCCTTTCTATGGAATTAATTATTCAGTGTACAGAAGTTATTCTCAATTGCCAGTGGACGAGCGAGTGTCTTATATAAATGACTGTTTATTGTTTCGAAGATAATTGTTTGGGAGTTCACTGGGAACTTGGTTATTTAATTAAACAACTTAATACTTTAAAATTGTTCCTTTTGCGGTGCTTGGTTATGAAATTTCAGTTCAAAACTTTGTTTCATCGGTTCCGCTTGATTGGCAATAATATTTTAAAATTTATATTTTTGAATTCTTTTTCCACTAGATTAAGTATACTAAATATAATAAAAAAAGTGCTCGTGATTAATTGTGTTTACTATTAGTGTATATCAAAATCAGTTTCATAGATTAGAAGTCACACTCGGCGGCACAAGAATTTTACATCAATATAATGTATGTTGATAACATATGGCCATGCAACATATACAACATAATATTCTCGGCCTTTTACTCACTACCTTAAAAGAGGGAAATGCTAATTGCATTTTTAAGACAACGCACTAAGCAATGACTAATAAGTACAAAGTAAATAAACAGAATTTAAGTTCTAAAGAAATTATACATGACATCATATAATTAGATAACTATCTTATCGGCAAAACTTAATTGAAATGAAAATATTTATTTCTAAATAGGATAAAAAAATTAACACTTTTAGAACGTCTACATGAGGCCTTCCACCTAAAGCTCTACAACTACATTATTCAGGCTTGATAATTCAAAAGACCGTGACATCCTACCAAGGATTGGGAACCAAATATAAAATCTCATGAGGCACATATGTCCCCAATTATTCCCCGGGGCTAGAGGGAAATTGGGTAAACTTACAACCGACTACGGTGTACCCAACCCGTTATAAAAATACGTGCTCTTGACTGGATCTGCCGGGACTAATTAAGAATGGGTAATGAACTCCCCGGCATCTTTGAATTGTTTCTGAGGATATTCCGAATAAAAACTTAATAGCTTCTGATAAGTTTTCAGCGTGGAAATAATAAAGGACTATAACAATTTTTATACTTACTTTTTACTCGTTTTGCGTTGAGTGGTGTTTTTGTCATTAATATTTTAACATGTTACTTTTTCTATTATGCTTTTCTAGATGACGCCTGCAACTCCGTTGCACCAAAATTCGTTTATCGCTTGGAAACCGTACATTTTTCCGAGATAAAACGTATCCACTTTTTAGTTCCTTTCCCGGGACTGAAAGAATCTCCAACCAAATTTCATGGAAATCGGCTCAGCGGTTTAGGCGTGAAGACGTAACAAACAAACACACTTTTGCATTGATAATATTAGTATGATTTACATTTCAATGAATTGAAATGGAATATATGTTATATCTAACAGCAGATATCAAATATCTGACACGCTATTTGTACATTTGATCTGAGATATCTTGAAATAGCTTGTTAAGTGTGCATTGTAGAGATAAATCATGTTACTGCTATAATATACTAATAATCAAGATGAAGTATTCATTAGTATGTAAGTTTTAAATAGGCTACAAAACAAGTACACAGAAACAAATTCAGAGTAAATTAGATACAAACATAGACCATAAAGTAGGAGTCATTTCAAAAATGTACAGTGGTCAGTGATGCTAACATCAATTCGGTACGAATTCTAATCTCAAAAATTATATAATAAAAGCATTTCATAAACGTATATTTCTAAAGTGATTTTGAGGAAATTTAATACTAAACATATTATGAAGACAAAAATAATGCAATGTAATAAAATTAATTAAATTTGACAATAAAAGACAAATAATTCAATGTATGATGCAATAAAATTAATTAATTAAAATCTTTTATGACATAAATATATTTTCTATGTAATCTAATTATTATTATTGTATAGTTATTCAATTTCAAATGTATTTAAAATTATTATTTTATATGAAGCTTATAATAATATATTTCTTCAATTGACAAATTATATTATATAAAATTCTTTGTAGGTTAGTGATGCAGGTACTAATTAATTTCACTTATATAAATTAACTTTAACTGCACGCCATTGCTATGGCAGAATGTTAGAAAAAGTAATTAATAAGACCTTTATATCAACAACATTCTGGCAATAACGGCATATTTTGAATTTTAAAGTGAAGTTGGATATTTTTAAAGTTAGGTGCATCTTTTTTAACGTGCTAAAATGTATGGTTTCAGTTCAAAATTTATGCGAGCATCATCTCTTATGTCATGTAGTTTCATAAAAGTATATCAAAAGTGAAGCTGCAGCAGTTTTGACTACGAAACTTATTGGCGTTTAAGATCAATATTAAATGAATTTCCTTAGCTCGGGAGGTGGGGAGCACGTGGTAAGGGTAATATATGGCTCCCCGGCGGGCTTTTAGCCGCTGTAAAAATATCCAACTTGTCGTAATGTTCACGATAAACAACCATTTAGTGCTCTGACTAATGGCCGACTCTCGCTCGCGTGTGATTGTATGATAATAGCTCGTTAACATGCTAAGCTGTAAGCTTCATAAATCTTAGACAATACGTAATTATGTATTATTTAAATGATATACAATGGACAGTCGGGACGCGTACTTGGGCGATGAAAAAAGATTTAACGATTTGAATACGTCTTAATTACTGTTATAGAACTTTAAGTATAAAAATACATTAAACTTTCATGCCTTATTAGTAGATAGTAGCGACATTTTTAAATCAATATCCATACTAATATTATAAATGTGAAAGTGTGTCTATCTGTCTGTCTGTTACCTCTTCACGCCTAAACTGCTTAACCGATTTTGCTGAAATTTGGCATGGAGATACTTTGAGTCCCGGGAAAGGACATAGGATACTTTTTATCCCGGAAAAATGTACGATTCGCGCGCGATAAACGAGTTTTGGGGACAGAGTTGTGGGCGACATCTAGTACGCAATATAGCACGATGCTTATAATATATTTGAAGTCTACTTAGAAGACGAGTAATTACAGTTATGAATATTCAAACATTTTTACTTCATACCAACTGTTGCCAAAAGCAATAATTTTCAACTGAGTTCCACGAATTGCTCCGATGCAAAAAGTTGACATGCAATGTAGGTTTTTAACAAAAAACAACTCACAAAAACGATTAACAAATCAAGCCGGAAAAACATTCGATAAAGCAAATAAAAGTTTGTTTATTCGCTTTGTTCATTACTGCTGAAATTGTAATTAAGCTCGGTTGTTATACCTTTCAAATGATGAAAGAGGAAACTAAACAGGTATAAATGTAGCCAAAGCAAATATTTGAGATGCCACAGGAAAATTTTAGTAGTAAACTTATAAACATTTTACTGCAAAAGTAATATTTTCAACCTCGAATTTTTTTTTTAAATGGAGGTAGGATATTCCTGCCAAATTTAGAAATCAAAAAATATTTTATTTATTTTTTAACTTCTAGTTGATGACTGCAACTCCATTAGGCAGGAATTCGTTCATCGTTTCAGCACCGTACATTTTGCTGCATTATAAACTATCCTATGTGTTTTCCGGACAATAAAAATATTAATTTACCTAATTTTATCTTGACTGGCCCATCGTTTTAGGTGTTCAAACGTAACAGACAGACTAAACTTACACTTTCGCACTATACAACTAGTTGACGCCCGCAATTCCGTTATAGCGAAATTCGTTTATCATGCCGGAACCGTACATTTTTCCGGGACAAAAAACTATCCTATGTCCTTTTCCGGGACTCAAAGCATCTCCATGCTAAATTTAAGTAAAATTGATTCAGCGGTTTGGGCGTGAAGAGGTAACAGATAGACATACAGACAGACACTAAATGCGAAAGGCAATTTATAATATTATAGTAAGTATGGATATCAGTAACAGTGCATCCCCACTATGAAAAACATCATCACCGAACTGATTTTGCTTTTTTCGCCATACCGCTTTTTTACCCTGTGGCATCAATACTGGATAGTTAGTCACTGCTTAATAATTTAAGCCGCATGACGTGTGTGCTAATGGAGACTGACAGGTGCAGTGATTGCGGCGGGAGTGACATTCGCGCCAAAATCCGAAGATGGGACGCCATTTTGAAATACTGCCTACAGACCTAGGTACAAGGATGCCTTTTAACCGACTTCAAAAAAAGTTGGTTATCAATTTGACGCGTATGTATGTCATATTTCCAGAACAGCCCAGTTTTTATCAATGTTAGTCTATTTCAGTGTCTGAACAAATGTGCCAAATTTCAAAAGTGTATGTAACTAGGTATGTATGTATGTATTTTTATGTTTGTGTTCACATATCTCCGGAACTACAAGTCCAATAATTTAAGTAATTCTTTTTTTGTTTTACTAGGTATTGTTCATCATAGCGAACACTAAAAGTTTCATCCAAATCGGTTTAGTAGTTTTTGAGATAAGAGAATTTTAATTCTCAATTACGGACAATTTTGAAGTCGGTTTCATATTTTTAAAATACTATTAAGTGACGATAATATTACAAAATGATCATAGCATGATGAGAATCAAATTAATAACATACTTTTTGATTCACATTTGGATAACACTAGGGAAAACCACTGTCTCTAAAGTATAATTTTACATTATGGCGGTGTTTCTCTTGAAATCAAGAGTAAGTAAGACCTAAATAGGTCTTGTATCAAAATAGCCCTGTAAGTTCTAAGTATAGTGTTAACAGGCACCCTAGCGGTACACAAAACATTTTTTAAGTGGCTTTTACAGCACAGAAATCATTTTATTACACCAAAAGGAATAAATTATCATGTACTCATATTAATCTAATTTATGGAAGAAAGATTAGCTTAGTTCAGGTTAGTTAAACTTAGAAGTTAAGTGAGGTTTCGTATAAAAGCCTAAAAAGGTAGGCTTCATACCCAGATAGAAAAAATGCTTTATAAACAATAAAAAGAAGACATAACTAAGAAGATACACATTGAATGGGCAAATTTACCACCTGCCCGCTTGTATAAAAATGCATCGCATCGATCGAACTTGCAGTATTCGCCCTAATTGAGCAACCCCGAAAAATCCACTGAAAATCACACCAAAATGCGGACAGCTTAATTCCAGGTATTTAATGGAGACAGATCGGTTCGAATTTGTATCACCTGACGATGCAAAACATTCGGCCAAACGGTTTCATTAGCACAAAATGCCTGGACGAGCATTCCGCACTGATTTCCCTTTAGCTGACGGCCGAATATGCAGAATTCACATTACAATATAACGTAATGCGGTGGAACCGTTAATCCAGTTCAAATATTACGTTTATGTAAATTGCCTTGTTTAGAGGTTGAAGCAGAAAATGGTTATAAGTCGCATTATTAATAATAATTATATTTAAAATGTTTGTTAGCTTAGTGGACAATGAAATAATAGTATATTAAATAATATTAAGGGTGACTGGTTCATATTGCTAAGAGGCTTAGAAACTTAGCGATGCATAAAAATTATAACTACTTATTACAACATTTTAATATGAAATACCGTGATGCGCTTCCTCTCGTTTAGGTTTTATAATTAAATGGGCGACTAAAGCCTAAAAAATAGATGACCTTATAATTCATTTTTATAACTTGATAATAAGCTGTAAGCTGTTTGATTTTTAAAAATTGATATTACATTATATTTGCAAGGGTTTGTACTAGCGAAAACATATATTTAAAAATTTCTCGTTAGAAAAAAATTACAAAGATGCATCTAAATTTCACAATTATTAATTCATTTCTTTGAAAATGATGCATTCAATTGAGTCAATATTTTAATACGTAACATAAAATTCTATTATCGAGGGACTGTAATAGCAGATTTTTAAAATATTGTATATTTATGAAAAAGCTGCCTCGGCGATGAATCCGCATCGTTCTTTTTCACCCGGCATATGAAAGACGGGCGTCAGTGTGAAGAGAGAAGGACGATGTTTGATTTCTTGCTTTATTCGCCCTCTAATGCTAAGTACTCACATACGGTTTTGTTCGATCGAGCAATAACGTCGAGCAAACCCCGCGGCTCCGGATTTCGTCCACACAATCAGCATTTCTCGATAATTTTATTCTGAATCGATATGTTTAATTCCATCAAGCCGGCTCGATGCGAGCCTTCGAGCTGTCAGTTTTGCGGTCCACACAGTAACTGTTACTCGATTTGGAGTAAAACTATCGAGCAAAACCGCATGTGAGTACTTAGTATAACAGAGGCTTTTGTATCGAACTTCCAAAACAATTATCGTAGAACTCGTAGGCCGTAGCGGCGTAGCGTGCTACGCGAGCGCTACGCGGCGTCTACGTACGTAGCGCGGCATAAAATTAATTTCAGCGATCCAGATATATACTCGTGGTCATTTATATGACAACATTCATTCTGAAATATGTTGTAACATTACACAGAAATGTTATTATAGTTCCGTCCATTCAGAAATGTTTATTGTTTGAATTAATCGACCTTATAATAATGTTTTTGGATACTGCCAAAATGAAATTAAATTTGAATTAACTTTCATATTTTCTGATTTATTTTTATTTTTTGACCCCAAACTGTAAGTTTGACGTATCAGTCTGTCAGTCTGTCCGTGGCATCGTAACATCCAAACGGATGGGCTGATTTAGATCATGCTATGATCAAACGTATTTTAAGCACAGTTTATCATCATCAGCTCGCTCGCTGTTTTTTTTTTAATTTCTTATTAAAACTTATTGATAGCAGGTGACTATTCACCCAAAGCGATTAGTAAAAAACAGAAAGCGATGTGAAACTCGAAATGGGATAGCGGTCTGGACTAGAAAATAATGGATTGATGATGCTGTACTGTTTCCCGACCGACGCCAAGTTTAGATTAATGATGTAACCGACTAAGCACTAAAAATGGGAACGGATGGGAAATACTTGTGCTGCAACATAATGGCCACGTCTGTTAGAGCGGTCGAGTCAGAAATCAGCAATTTTAAAATAACAGAAAACTTTTTTCTGTTCTTTTTTTTTGGAAAAGAGGTAAAGATGTTGGTGAAAGATGGCAGCTGATTGTGAACTGGCAACGCTACCCACAATATGTGTTCTCATGACTTGAATGACACTTCGAGCGCAGGTTATCTCACTCGCACGTACTCATGCTGTCTCACGTGCGAAGGTGAATACCAGCGATTGAAGTGACTTTCAAAGATTTTGAGTAAATGGTCCTTAAAATCCTCACCCCCCATTTACATTACTTACTGAGTGAAAAATTATATATAGTATAACTAGATCCTACACACTGCCACAACATCTGGTGATTCCTGATTGCTGATTGATGGTGATAAAACACTTTTCACTAAACGTAAATATTTGATGACGTCCAAAATTCGTTAACTAAGTAAACACAGACGAAGTTTACGGCGACATATTTAAGGAGGATTATTCAAGCCGGGTAAAAGCTACACGTCTTTCACCGAATATTGTTGGAGCTTGATCGAAAACAACTAAATATTTAACCTAGAATATAACCTAACCTAGAAAAACACTTAAAATCCATGACAATAGTCAATATTATGAGATTGTAAATATGTTTATTAGATTGTAAGTATGTGTAGGAAAACTAATAAACTGAATTGAATAAAAGTTCATATGAGAATAATTTTAGTCCCCGAAATATTCCTATGACCTAAGTCTTCAGTTGTTATGCTAGAAACTTTCACATATGCAAAGGCTGCCAAAATCTCCTTCTTTCAACATCCATCCTAATCTCTCGCCAGTCGTGTCGGTCGTCAATCGCCCTGGGTTATGAAAGTAAAGAAATAGAGAGTGTTCATTTGTACTGCACACACACTTGGGCACTAAAAAATTACTAATGAAATCGTCCACCGTCTCAGAAAACCGGTGTGGTTATTTTATGGTACAACGCTTACAAACATGAATAGACTGCTAAAACTTCTTCTTTTAGCATCGTCGTAATCGGCAAAAAGTAGGTACGAACTAGGCGAGACCCTAAAATTCACTTAATATGTATTTACAGACGTTTGCTTTTAGCAGACGATTAGTCCCTTAGCAATAAAAAGCTTATAGGTAGCAATGAACCCTTTAACATCGAAGTTCAAAGGACGTTTTCCAATAAAAATCTTTTAAGAAAATTACAGATTCAATAAAACGCCTAGGCCGATAAACAATCGGCCGGCTTCTCGTAAATAAATGATTCGAACTTTGCATTCTGCCACTCAACCCTTTTTAGGTCGAATTTCGCGTTTTAAAAGGCTTCTTTTTCAATGGCACTTAAAAATATTGTTACAATACTTTTACCCCACTTGAATCTTTCTTCCCGATATTTCTTACAGATTTTTCCTCATCTTTCCAGAATGAAATAATTGGAAGTACTATCAGATAAATAGATTCACAGGCAGATGGTGGACCTATTTATTTTGGTTGCGTTATGTCAAACCCAGCCGACGGATTAAAACTAATGACGTATCCCGACCAAAATATGCCGTGGGTCTGTCAACTGCTTAGGGTTGATTCAGACCGCAGCACGACGCGTAGATGCATATTTTGTAAATTTATATGGATTTGACAGATTCGCAAGACGTCTCACGCAGTTGAAATACGTCACTGACTGTTAATGATACAGGTTTTTCAAACTTCGCGGGGTTCGCGTTCACGACTTACACAGACTTGACATGACCTGACCAAATAATAAATTGAATCAATTTTCTTCATGGTTTTATCGTACTATTAGTATACAACCACGAAGTTAGTCACAAAACTTTATAAAATTTTGCTAAGATGACTAACTTCTTAGTTGGTATCATAATATGGGTCAGTTCTCTTTGCGACATGACGCGTTGTTGCAATAATATGGTGTATTAAAATTAATAACCCATTCAAAACAAAACGTAATATACTACAGAAGAAGATACACATTGAATTGACAGACTTGCCACTCGCGGTAACGCGCTGCTTGTACCAATTGCTTTCAATGTACCTTACATTGAAAAATGTATCGCACATCAACGTTTCGTGATGATGCAATGTGAACTGACCCTTACTATGAAATAAATGAATAAACCAAGCCACGAGGTGAGTCAAAACATAATATTAAAATTTTACTAGTCTCGAGGTTAATAATTCGTTAAATAATGTTAGCTCAAAAGTATATCTTGTGAGAAATGTCGGGGTATTCCAAGATTATTTTTATTATGACAATGGTAGTGAATCTCTGGAGCACTCCCGGAATACAAGCGCATAGTTTTCCGGCGCGGCAGGAACCGCGTCTTATCTGCGGATATAATAAAAGTAACGGTTTAAGAGCTGCTATTTTGTTTTAACGCAGTATTGGGCTGTCACACTGAAGCGTCGCGACGCACTTTCGTGCCAACGATATAAAAGTGCGTTGCCGTTAGTGCGTTGTAATGTTTACTAAAATAGTTACTTTATACAAACTTACTAAACAGTTGATGCAATGACATGGTGTATTAAAATCAATGACCCATTCAAAACAAAACGTTATATACTACAGAATAAATTACATATTGAATTGACGATTTGCCACTCGCGGTGACGCGCTGCTTGCAAGCAGTGCGTAATTCGAAAGGTATTAACTTAATTCCTTTGCGAATGCTCCACAAACAATCGCAAAAAACCGCACAGTCCAAAAAATATAACCCTTCCTGGCCGTCGGGTAAAAAGCGTCAAAACGCTGCAGTGTCCCAACTTCTTTCATGCCAGAATCTAGTGCCAGAATATTCCTTTATCTTTTACCTTCGTTTGTAATTCAAATGTAGCGATACATATTCAAATCCGCCGCTTTGTCTATACATCTTGTTAAGGTGTGCGGAACCGCGCCGCCGTTAAACGCTTCAAATTTGTGTCATGCATCATTGATGCTCGGCTTAATCTGTCTTTGTTGCAGTACAAACAATCTTGATATTTGCTACACTGTATATACAATGTTGTGGACCAAGACTTCGGTTGTATGTTGTTGTATGTAGGTCCAGCTAAATATGTTAAAGGCATTGCAATAGAACTATACTTAAAACCACCACCACCACCAGCGGTATTTCTAGTCCTCAGGATCCTATGCGAATAATATTCTGTTTAAATAAAAACTGAAATTGACCATTAAAAACACAGACAATAAAGATTGTTCGGAACACCTGATAGCACCTCTCAGAATAATAATTACAATCTGCAGCTTTATGAATTTTTTGAAGTTATGCTTGATACATACATTATACGAATAACATGAAATTTCTAAATAAACAGTCTAAACATAACATTTGTATCAACAGTTTTTTATTCAAAACTCGGAACACGAATATTCACGTAATCAAAAGAACTAGACCACAGAGGTACGTTAAGGCTTTGAAGGCTATATTCTATTCCAACACCCGGCATTTATTAAAATGATAATCATGCTAATGCGCTCTCGTCAAATATTTTTGGCAACCCTCGTTATAAAGAAGACCGCACACTATTTGAGGTACAAAATAAAAGGATGGGATTGTTTTGATCGCAAATGCTCTAAATTGCTGGATCGAAACTGACTGAAAGACTCGTAAAACTTCGACTGAAAGTCAAAGTAACTTTACGAGTGAAGACAACATTCATAGAGTGTCTTCACTCTATTAGTATACATAGGCTACTTTCTATTTGACCAAAATGCACGATTTTAGAAACCTCACGTAATTTTAAAGCATTAATTCGAAAATAATTAAGAAGAAGAAGAAAATTGTTTGAGTTCATCTAGCATTACTATAAAATAGTTATATAGATGCAGGCAAATTTTGACTGAGTCAAAATTTCCTTTTTTTTCAAGATTTCCTGGTTTCCTCGTCAATATACCAGGTCCGAAGCATCTAGTAGTTTCACAAGCTGATATATGACCTTATTTAAAGCTGTGGTAAGGCAGTCGGATTGATGAAGGTTTTATGGGGAATAAACGTTCAAGTGGCGCTGTTATGGCCTCGTCGGTAATAAGTTCCACTTCACTTATACTGTCCTATAACATTTTATGAGCTTATCACAGTACTATGTCAACGTGGTGTAATTGTTCATAGTACATGGTACATAATATTAAATGTACATATTGGTATATACTGGTTAGTGTTTTATTAGTTTGATGTAATTCAACATCCCACCAAAACATAAAATGTAAAAGGCGCCAAGCAAAATATTGCATAGCTTTAATACTTCTGTCTTAAAAAGTTTTCAGGTCACATTCAAGCCAAGCCTTCAACCTATTTTGTAATTTAAATCAACATTCAGTAATTCAGTATCAACAGATTTCTTTATTTTATAATTATCATAGTGGCTTGGCAATGAGCTCAAGGGAAATAATCAGCGACTAATTGCATTTATTGGGTACCATCGGCCACATGCGTCGTTACATACTAAAATAATTTACGCTTGCTGTCGGTGTAAGTATGAAATCCTCCAAATATGCAGTTTTATATTTGTTTCTCTTGTGCTCATTGCCAAGCCACTATAATAATTATAAAATAAAGAAATCTATTGATACTGAATTACTGAATGTTGATTTAAATTACAAAATAAGTTGAAGGCTTGGCTTGAATGTGATCTGAAAACTTTTTAAGACAGAAGTATTAAAGCTATGCAATATTTTGCTTGGCGCCTTTTACATTTTATGTTTTGGTGGGATTTCATTTCTTTTTTGAAGGTTTTTTTTTCTTTTCGGGACCGGGACACGGGACCCTATTATTAATAAAATAAGTCTTCGCTGTCTGTCCGTCGTCCATCCGTATGCCACCAGGCTGGATCTCGAGAACCGCAATAGCTAGATAGTTGCAATTTTCACAAATTATGTATTTCTGGTGTCGTTATAATAGCTAATAATCCAATTAATATAAAATAAATTATTAAGTGGGGGCCTCATACAACAAACACGATTTTTTTCCCGTTTTTTGCTCTATATTCATAGTGGTAACAATAAGGTTTTTGAAAATTTTATAAAATACTCAACTGTATTTTAACTTTAATAATTAATAATTTAAGTGGGGCTCCCATAGAAATTTACGGTACGGAACCCTATATACACCAGTCCGACTCGCACTTTGCCGTTTTCATAATTTTTCCTTTCATTGTGAATAAAGATCTATCCGGATACCAAATTTCAAGATTCTAAGTCTGCTAGAAGTACCTTAGAATTTTGATGCTCAGTGAGTGACAAAATGTAGCAACTTTGACCATCTGTAACTATTAAACTATTTATCGAAATTTCATGTATTTTGGAGGTTAAGCTAGTTTTAATACTTGCTCTTAGTGACCGAAACTCTAAATCCCTAGCTTTGTTAACGTCAAAGATAAAGGGGGAGTGAAAAAGCCGCGAACCGCTTCGAGAAAAGTATGGTACGGCCGTGCCTTTGCTAAAAAGCTTGGCTGGGGCACTGCCGTGCCCCCAGATTAAAAGTAAAATCAACATTACTCGTTTATGTTAGAATTACGTTTGCAATTATATCTAAGTAACTTGGAATTTTAACTGTATAGTAACTTGAAATTCTGCGACTCACAACTCACAAATTGCACTCGTTTGGCTTCACCCTTACTGCGCAGAAAAACGACGCGAGCTCTCGCAAAGCTCGACTTTCCTCCCTAAAAGTCCTATTACTAGATGACCCGGTGAACTTCATATCACTTTACTATTAATATAAACTTTCCCTGGATCACGAATATTTCGAGACAAAAATTAGCCGATTCGGTTCAGCCGTTCTTGAGTTTTAGCGGAATAACTAAATTTGAAATTAATTTTTAAAAATGTAGATTATTTTTCATAAGATATTGTGCTTTCTAGTGTGCGTCGTCCCTAAATCGAGTCAAAAGCTTGAGCTGTGTGTATGTTATTACCGTGGCTCGGTAATGGATTGAAGCATAATGTTACATTCGTTATGTTTTAACATTATTTATATTAAAAACTTAAAAGGAATACGGATTTTGCGTATAAATAACATTTTATGCAGAGGCATTTTATGTGGAAATTCTCCTGCGGCAGAGCTATGCGGGGATTTTTATTATGTTTATAACTTTCGCTTCCAAAGGCGTCAATTTTGAAGACGTTAACTGGTTTTTACCCGACTGCCGAATGAGGTTCTGTTTATGTGTGTGTTTCTTTAGAGTTTAGCGTGTCCTATAGCTAAATAAATTATGAATTTCACAAAATTTCAGCTTGCAATTTGTAGGAGTAGTGTGCTCCTTCGGAAAAGGTAATTTTGTTGGCTTCATAAAATTATTCTGATTATTAGCAATCAAAACTATATCCTGAACCTTTTAAATATATCTTTATTTCCTACCTTTCTCCGTCAAGTAACGTTTCCAATATGAAAGACAAAGACAAGCATATGTTGTAATTTGCTGTGTAAACATTATTTAGTAAGGGAAAACAACTAGAATATTTTTACGAGCAGTTCTTTACGAATCCCCTAGTCTCGTCTCATATTACAAGGAGTTTGGTTTCCCTGGGGCAGGGATTTGGAGGATATACCGTGGGGTCGTGCGTGAAATTAACTCACTACATTATTATAAAACTGATAGCCTTCTATATAAAATATACAAATCCTATAGAATGTTAAAAAATCTTTGTTGTTTCTGATATTAAATGTTAAGTCATGAACTAAACATTTATAATTATATTATGTCCGACAGAAAATAAAATATTCAAGAGGGCGACTAAAGCAAAATCGATTTTTTTTTTTTTTAATGAAATAAGGGGGCAAACGAGCAAACGGGTCACCTGATGGAAAGCAACCTCCGTCGCCCATGGACACTCGCAGCATCAGAAGAGTTGCAAGTGCGTTGCCGGCCTTTTAAGAGGGAATAGGGTAATAGGGGAGGGTAGGGAAGGGAATAGGGTAGGGGTTAGGGGATTGGGCCTCCGGTAAACTCACTCACTCGGCGAAACACAGCGCAAGCGCTGTTTCACGCCGGTTTTCTGTGAGAACGTGGTATTTATCCGGTCGAGCCGGCCCATTCGTGCCGAAGCATGGCTCTCCCACGTATAAATTTTTTTTTTGATTATATTTTTGATTATAATATTATTATTCATTTTTATACTTGATAACAAGCTACGACTTGTTTAAGACTCAGTTGAGAGTTTTAATAATATTAATCTTTATTTAGAATCTTTTAGCATCTGTTACATAAAAATTCGGCCAAGTGCGAGTCGTACTCGCGCACCAAGAGTTCCGTACCGTTATAGAGCGAAAATAAGGAAAAAATGTGTTTTTCATATGACAGCCCCCCTTAATTATTTAATTTATTTTAATTTTATTATTTAATATTAAAGTACACATATAATTGAGGATTTTGAATTGAGGATTTCAAGTGTCTATATGTTGGCATTATGGATTACGAGCCAAAACGACCAAAAAAATAACGTTTCTTGTATGGGAGCCCCCAGTAAATATTAACTTTATTTTGTTTTTAGTATTTGTTGCTATAGCGGCACCAGAAATACATAATCTGTGAAAATTTCAGAAGTCTAGCTATAGCGGTTCTTGAGTTACAGCCTGGAGACAGACAGACAGACGGACAGACATCGAAGTCTCAGTAATAGGGTCCCGTTTTTATCTTTGGGTACGAAACCCTAATAAAAAGTACAGTACAGTAATTGTATAACAATATAACAGACTATAAACAATTTGTATTTATATCTTTTGCGCCTGCAATAGGCTGAGCCTGTCCCGCAGATCAAGAGCATCAGAATTATAAAATCTATTACCGAGTTCGAGTTCACACTTACGCATAGCCTCCATATTATATCCCCTACTATAACAGTCCGTACTAGGGGATTTTCAATTCGCATAATATGAAAGACGGGCGTAAGTGTGAAGAGAGAAGAACGATGTTTTATTTTTTGCTTTAACCCCCTTAAGGGGGTGACAGACACGCGAGTAAGTACGCGGACTTATGTCTCGACGACCTTACTCGCCTGTGTGTCACCTAAAGTTGGCGTACTTAAGGGGGTGACTACCCCTAAATTGTCGATTTTATAATTCATTTTTATACTTGAAAATAAGCCCCAAATTGTTTCATTTTCTAAAATTAGACACTACAATATATTTCCGAGAATTCGATCTGAGCAAAAACACGATATCTTAAAATTTTCTCGATAGAAAAAAATTACAAAGATGCATCAAATTTTCACGAATTTTTCATTTATTGCCATAACCGTGCATTGAACTAAGTTAATATTTTAATACATTGTATAAAATTCTATCATTGAGAGATCGACCTAGCGGATTTTTTAAATGTTGTATTATTGAGAAAAAACTAATTTGGCGATGAATCCGCGACGTTCTTTTTCACCTGGCATATGAAAGACGGGCGTGGGTGTCAAGAGAGAAGGACGATGTTTGATTTTTGGGGTTAGTCGCCCGTAGATTGCCGCGTAAGTTCGCCGTCTTGGAATTTTAGTCGTAGCTCGTACGTCTGGCAGCACTGTTAACAAAACGGATATTTAGAGGTATCAGAAAAAGACATACACGATATGTGACATTTTTGACACATACTTTTTTAATTAATTAAATAATAATTAATTTGTTTGTTATTAGTAACAATAATTATTGTATAAAATTAATTAATAAAACAACTTTTTTGACAGATTCTCCATACTCTGTCAAGTTAAGTGGTGGATATTAGCCTATCCGGCACTTATCAGGAAGTGGTGAAACAGGCCCTAATTATTATTGTTATTAATGAATTTTTATGTTTAAATTATCAAAGTATGATAGAAGAATTTGTGGTCTGAAAACGATAAACCGATGCTGCTGCTGATAAAGAAATAGGGGAAAATATGGAAAAAAACAGGGGAAAATTATTTGAAAGGGCATATTTGGACGCGAGCATCTCAGGAACTACTGGTCCGATACTGGAGCAATTTTTATGTTATCTGGCACACATGAATAATAGACCACGTGAAAGGACTTAGGTTCCTTTTTTTGCGAAAAAATGTACGATTCCTAAATTACGCGGGCGAAGCCGCGCGAAACATTTAGTATTATAATAAATTAGTAGATACCTCATCTCAAGAACCTGTTACAGGTTGTACGGTACATCACGGACGTTATAATGTAATACTAGAAGACGCAATTTCGTTGTGCACCAAAATTCGTTTTTCGCGGGAACCGTACACTTTTCCGGGATGGAAAGTATCCTATGTCCTTTCCCGGGACTCAACACTAACATTCAAAACTCTCTTACTCAAAACTTATATATTATACTAATTAATGAGGTACATAACATAATTAGCTTAAGTGCATTACCCTGGCGTTTTAATAGCAGGCATAATTACTTTATTGAACGTGTTCACTTCCACAACTGAAATTCACCAACATTTTCTGATTTATTTAATAACGTACAAACGTTTTTCGATTCTTTATTAATAGCTTTAAAATGTTTTCCGCCAAAATATTGTGACTTTTGAGCTCAATGGGCTTCAATTCTGGAGCAGTATAATTTAAACATTAAATTATACTGCTCCTGCTCCTTCACCGCGAGCATTCACTTGTAATGTAACATTATATTTGACGACCTCTGTGGCTCAGTGGTGAGCGCATTGGTAGCTCAAGCCGGGGGTCGCGGGTTCGAATCCCGCCGACGGAACAAAAAGTTTTCGAAGTTCCTGGGTCATGGATGTGTATTATAAATATGTGTATATTATAATAAAAATCTTAAATGTATGTATACTATAAAAGTATTAAATATATTTCCGTTGTCTGGTTACCCGTAACACAAGACCTTCAGGTACTTACCACGGGGCCAGACTGACGTGGTGTGAAGCGTCTATAGATATTATTATTATTATATTATTATTATAGATTCGTTTTTGCGCTTTAGATTACACGTGTAATGTAACATTCAAGATTCGACTTTGAGCATCCATAGCAAGTTGACTTCTCTGTCACGTAGCATTAATTTTACAAGTTGTATCAAGATATTACCATAAAGTTAATATACCTAGCGGAATAGAGCAACAATCTCGAGCTGCTGTCAAACGAAACCGAAATTGGTTTCATCTGCGTGTAAAAATATGTATACGTATACACTTACACAAGCATGATTGAACATGAATTTTATGAGATTAAATTGTCAACGTGCGGCACGTGCCGACTGGACGTCAAATAAAGAGTGCTGCTGTCATGTATCACACGTCTCTTTTTACCACGCAGTGTTACTGATGGTGACATCTCTCTTGCTCAGGCCTTTGTTTCTCTATTCCGCTAGGTATATTAACTTTATGGATATTACACACTGTACAAGGTGCGCATTGTAATGCTCGGTTTTGTACAAGTACAAGGTGCGCATTGCAATGCTCGACTCTATAACGTTTCATTACAAGCGAATGCTCCCGGTGAGGGACGAGGGGTCACGAGGGTCAGTTCACATTACAGAATACTGTTGACAAACCAATGCAATGTCTTTTTAAATTTTCAGCCATTCAAAATCCAAAGCGGATCCACCGCTTTTGCTGAAATTTGGTATAATATTATTATAATAACTCCCATATTGGTTTCGGTGACGGTGGCTGGTTTGAAACCAGGCCAGCTACGCAGGAGTAATTTTATAGTACCAAATTTGTGCGCAGTACACAAAAGCACTCTCTATTCCTTTACCCTCACAACCCAGTGGGACGGAAGACCGATCCGACCGGCGAGAGATCAGGCGCATGACAGACTTTTTACATGCCCATCCGACGAAAATTTGGTATGGAGAGTCCCAACAAAGGATAAAGGGTACTTTTCAACCCGGAAAAATGTACGGTTCTAAAACTTATTTTGGTGCAACCGTGTTGCGGGTTTCATTTGGTAGTATAGATTGGCTTACATGGATTTTATCGCCTCGTTCGTAATATTAACTGACCCTCAATATGCGGTTGTCGGTGAGCGTAGAAAACTTGGGAGTCTAGTTAGAGTAACTAGACTCCCAAGTCCCAGTTAACTACATCAGGAATTAAACTTAGGAGAACTTTCATTGACGATTTCGAATTAAACCTATGAGATTACACAACTTCGAAGAAAGTGCCAAAGAATTGAAGACGTAAGTGAATGATGCGAGTAACTAACAGTTTGAAAATTTTAGTTTTCGTCCATAAATGGAGGCTTATTAAGGACCGGGGAAAATGAAATAAAAAAGTGTGGATTTTCTTAATAGCCAGATATAATTACTAGTTGATAAAGTAGTCTGTTACAAGGTTTGTTCAAAATAAGGAACAAAATGAGTTACCGCTCTTCTTACATCTTAGGTATATATAAAATTCTCGTGTCACAATGTTAGTTACCGTACTCTTCCGAAACGGATTTACTAATTTTTACCAAATTTTATATGCATATTCAGTAGGTCTGAGAATCGGCTACTGGCTACTATGCTTTTTGGTTGATAAGTGCATTCGTTGAATAAATAATAGTAAATTATTACAACTCGAGACTGACGGCGACCATTGTTTGTGCGACGGGATAGCGATGGACGTTGCCATGGTGACATACTTATTTAGTCACTTCAATAAAATAATATTATGGCCATGAGCGAAATACTTTATACGGCAAAACAACGTTTGACGGGACAGCTAGTATATTATAAAATGATACCTAACGACTTCATCCACTTACGTCTTAGACTGAAGATCGGATTTTATCCGGTTGTCTTCCAGAACCGGTCAATAATTGGCACGGAGCCGGTTTTAATGGATTCTCACCAGAGAAACTTTGTTTAATGTGTATTGTTGCTGAGAATAAACCGTCTGAAGATCCGGACGAGTTCGCGGGACGTAAACTTTTACGCCTTTCATTTGTAGATCCGCCTGCCTACGTTTAAAAATTGGCTTAAGAATACTCAATTCTTAGAAAAAAATACTCGGGTTTTGGCCTATGAGCTATTTTGAACTATGAGCGAGAGAAAAGTAGACAGAACAAAGTATAGATCTACCAGAATCTGATGGCAAAAAGTGAGAAATAAAATAGACTGTAGCGTCTACAAAACGGTTTTGAAGCATTTGAAAAAAGCTGGATACACAAAAAGCTCGATATTTGGGTGCCTCATGAGCACACTTTAAGAAACCTAATGAGCCGTGTACTCATTCGTGATTCTTTATTACGACGTAATGACACCAAACCATTTTTGAACTGGAAGTTTGAAGTGGATCACGTACGACAAGAATGTGCGAAAAATATCGTTGTCAAAGGCCGGTCAGGCTGTGGCGAAACCCGGGTTAACTCGCAACAAGGTGATGCTGTGTGTGTGGTGGGATTTGAGGGGAATTATTCATTATGAGCTGTTACCGCCAGGCAGGACCATCTATTATGAACTGTACTGCGAACAATTGTAAATAAACTTTATAAAAAAACCTTTTGAATTTTTTTTTATAAAATGCGAAGAAACTCTTTCCCCAACCTAATATTTTTGTTACATTCTGTATAATAAAAAAGTTTATGGCTCATAGCGCATAGGTAATGCCACAGAAAGGATTATTCGATATAATCATCTTAATTTACAATACAAATATTTACAATAAAGACAATAAAGAAGTTAAATTTAACCCCACGTGTTAAGAATAAAGAAGTTTAATTTAAGCATAATTAATTGAGTGAAACGAGTTCTGTTAAATTTCACAGATTGAGAAATAAAACTGATTTATTTAAAATCTTAATTACAAAAGCTTTATATCTGCCGCAATAAAAATACGGAAATCAAAATGCGAGCAGTTTTCATGAAAAACTTAAGCTGAATCCAGCTAATTTCCATTTTAGACTTACGAGAGCGTTCTTTAGAGTTTTGTAGTAATTGGTATGATGAATGCTCGACAGGACAGCGAGGCATAATTATTATACTAAATAATAATGAATGGACGAGAAGAAGTTTTTTCAGCGTCTACTTTGGATATGGTATTTTATTGTTTTCTACAAGTTAAAAAAATATATTATAAATTTAAAAAATACTGATAGTATTACAAAGTGTAGAACAAAATTATTTGTTTGCATGGAGTACTACATGATCTTCCGAAACTACTGCGCCGATTTTGATGATATTCAGCACAGATATTATAGAGTACTGGGTAGACCACGGCCAAGGATCTAAGGGTACTTTCACTCCTAAAAAAATGATTCCCATTCCCATGGCAATTTATTTGCGTCGAGAATCTAAAGAAGTTGTTGTTGACTTGTTGAAATGATAAGAAAAGCATCGCCTCTACATCGATTGAAGTACGTACTATAGATCTAAAACCATCAAACCATTGATCGGGATTAAATAAGTAGTTTTCTTATTATACAATATATTGTAAACAATGATTTTAAAGGTCATAAATAAAATACAAAACGAAACCAGCTGCATCTACTCAGTTGAAGTTTTTATATAACAGGGATTTTTTTATATTATAATCGCTTGTAATGTAATGTTACAGAGTCGAGCATTACATCAGTGAGGGATGAGAACCAAGCATTACAATGCGCAAGGTGCAGCAAGGTAATGATACAATTACAATTTATTCTACAATTACAAGAAGTATTCGAATATATTCAATGCTTAAAGTCGAATCTATAATGTTACATTACACGCCAATGTTCGTCAGTCAATCGCGGTCCAGACGAGTGTAACGTGTAATGTAATTCACCGTGTAATGTAACGCGGATTCTACGTGTGGACGGCATTACGAGCATTACATGTAACGCTCGGGGTTTATCCAACGGCTGTCGGTTTTCGCGCGAGCACAAAAGCTCGTTTGGTCAATTCGCTTTGAGTTCGTGTGCCATCCACACTGTTGACGCTAAATTACACGTAATCTTACATTACACGTTACACTCGTCTGGACCCGGCTTTAGGGAGGTAGTATTGTAATGTAATGCTCAAAGTCCAATCTATTATGTTACATTACACGCGAACGCTCCCGGTGAGGGACCTTTATGTAAGCTGTAGATGTTGTCGATTCTTTGATAAGAATTTTTATATAGCATTCCATAGAACCTGCTAGGCCAATTTCAGAAAAAATAAGTCGAATAAAAACCGCTAAAAGTGAAATATTTTATTCAACACCGATTGAATTTAAGAGTGTGCGCCCAATAAAGTCAAAGTCGTTTTAAAAGCTTTTGATATAGTTTTTAGGGAATTGAATGCAATCAATTTTATCTGATTTGCTATCAGCTTCCGATAATATTATGAGCTCGCTTTAATGGAAATATAACCTCAAATGTGTGAATTCTTTTTTGAAGTAGATGTGTGTTCTTCAGTCTTCTCACAATTTTATAAATATAATACTCGATTACTTACCATATATAATTATGTTATTGATATATTTTTAGGGTTCCGTACCTCAAAAGGAAAAAACGGAACCCTTATAGGATCACTTTGTTGTCCGTCTGTCCGTCCGTCCGTCTGTCAAGACCCTTTTTCTCAGGAACGCGTGGAGGTATGAAGCTGAAATTTATATCAATTACTCAGGTCTACTGTCCCTTGAAGCTGTGAAAAAATCAAACTTCTAAGCCAACGCAATCAAAAGATACAGCCGTTTATGCCGCAAATTTTCGACACTTGCAAGGGAATCAAAACCTACAGGGTGCTTCCCGTGAACTCAGAATCTTGAAATTTGGTACGAAGCAACGTCTTATAGCATAGATAAAGGAAAAATTACGAAAACCATAAATTTTTAGTTACATCACATAATATATATTTTTTTAATAATTTTAAACTTACTACCCATTTCCTCATAAACGCGTAAAGGTATTAAATTGAAATTCATACCAAATACTCAGGTCTATAATACCTTTAAGCTGTAACAAAATCAAACTTCTATGTCAACGCAATCAAAAGAAACAGCAATTTAAGCTGCATATTTTGAAACTCGCAAGTACTCGCAAGGGAATCAAAACCTAAAGGGTACTTCCAGTCGACCTAGAATCTTGAAATTTGGCATGAAGCAACGTTTTATAGCACACATAAAGGAAAAATTCCGAAAACCTTAAATTTTTAGTTACATTACAAAATATATATTTTTTAATAAATATAAACTTATTACTTTTTTCCTCATGAACGCGTAGAGCTATCAAGTTGAAATTCATATGAACGAACTTTGTAAACCTTGCAGGTTTGTACGGAACCCTCGGTGCGCGAGTCCGACTCGCACTTGGCCGGTTTTTTCATCATAATAATTATATTTATACAATTTTATTGGCATTTGTCATTGGTTCAAATATAAGCCGCCGAAGTAGCACGTTATGCTGCAGTAAATTATCCTTGTAGGTACGAAGATTCATCAAAATCGATTTAGCCGTCTGTTGTGTCCATCTGTTGCCTTCACATGCCCATGCGAAGGCAACAGATGGACAGAAACTCTTTCGCATTTAAAATACTCGGAAGGTTTAGGATGTAAGTATATAACATTTATAAAAACAAAGATTCTGACCTAAATTCGAAGTATAGATATAGTAGAATAAAACATCCTGCATCAATTGATACCAAAAAATCAATACCTTACCGACAAGTTATGTGAAATAATTCATTTTAAAATTTCAATTAATCATACGTAATTTTTGGCGGAAGTGTAACAATTTTTGAGAATTCGTCAGAATTGGGAACTTTGTATCAAAGATAAACGGCTAAAAACCGCTTATCAATTAAATTTCTTTGCAGGATTTGCGATTTTTAAGCCCAAAAAAAAGAGGGTTCACCGGTAATACCTGCGGAAATATTAATTGAAATTTAAATTTATGAAAACTATCTGACTAATAGCGATACATCTGTTAAGGTGCGACATCAGCAGGGTGTCCAATTTTTCACATATTTAGTACTTTCATAATTTAATTGGATGTACTGCGGAATTTGACCTTATAATATACATTATACATCCTTAACAAAACTTTTTCTGACGGACTAATTTTCATTTAGGGCACATCAAAAAATCGTACTCCGATGTCTTTGTTCCTCTGATCCATCATTTGTCACGCGGCCGGTCTGTCTTCAATGCCAGCACTCATTTTATCGTACGTCACATAACGACGGACCACAACGGAGCGGGTCGCATTTTCCATACATTTTTCGTGACATATCGCCTAATGTGCGCTTTTATAATTATTCTGGGCGTCACGTTATCGTGGAAGCCGACTTCCACAATAAAACGTTGGGTACGTTAAATGCCATTTTGATTTTACGCACCGCGGATTTTGTGCGGTTCAGAAGAGTGTAGACGTCGTGATGTCCTCTAACGTGCACGTTAAAAAGTTATCGTCGACGGAAATTTAAAAGCGTCTTCATAATATATTTCCATACATTTCACTTCCCTATGTTATCGTTTTACCACAGACGTCCACGATATTACCGCCACGTCCAAAATTATAAAAGCGCACATTAGGTAATTAAATGTGTACGGAAAATGCGGCACGCCGCTTTGCGCTTCGTCATAGTGTGCTCGTACCTTTACTGAGCATTCATGCCTACTTTGCTCAGATGATTGATAGAACATGGAAAGCCTTACTCAAAAATCCTTAAGTGTACGAGGTTTCGTCACTTTGCAGGTAACCGAAGTAATAAAGGATATCTACAACACAAAAATAAGTAAGAAACTATATTTGGTAAAACATTGTACCATCGAGGAAATTGATTTCTAGGCAGCTGACAGACCAACGTCATTTGGTCGGATTATGATAATTTAATGTTAATAATTGTGATCGGTCGGCTATGTTTGAAGTAACGCGATCAAATTACGTTAGTCCCCAATCTGTCTAGGAATCAACTTCTCTGATAGTACACTAAAAATAATCAAAAAAACATTTCGAAACTAAATAACACAATTCAATGTTTAATGTAAAAGTAATATTATTAGGATTTTACCGTAATATTAGCGAATAAAGCCACAAAATGCCAGATAAAATAATATAATTTATTTTCAATGAAACAATATTAAATCGGCAATAGGGACGATAAATCCCAATTTAAAATGAAAAGTTTTAAATGAAATTTAAGCTTATTGAATAAATTGGACGTAAATTCTTATTCGAGAGAAGTAATTATGTTTTGTTTAAATTGCGACACTCTGAAAATCTATTTATAGGAAAATTAAACCCCTTTAGTTCCGAGCGCGTCTCGATCGTGCAAGGTTGGCGTTTGTTTTATTCCTTTCATTTGAAAGCGGAATTTAATTGTTTTTCCCATTTTTAATTAAATTTTTTTATTAGATTTCGCGTGTTTTGAGTAATGAAATAAGTAATAACAACTCGGGTGTTGGAGGCGGTTGCCGATTTCATTAAAACCAAGTCAACCCAGAAAACCTTGTATTTTTGACTAATATTAGACAAAAATACAAGGTTTTCTGGTTTGATCAAAGTGGAATCCATACTTTTTATTTAATTTACACAATCAAAATTTTTTTTATTGCATGCGAACAGAAACAAAAAGTAATCCTAAAATGTTTAAAAAAATGTCACAATAAATAACCATATAAATAGGTACGAGTAAAACAGAAAATAACGAAAACATCTTTTTAAATAGATAAAGACGCCAATATATATATCTTTTTAGAACTACTTTTGTAAAGATAGCTTAGGAGAGCCCGAACACTTTAACCGATGACTTCCAATAGTCCCATTATTTTGGCGGCAAAGAAATTGGTCCGCTAATGCATCTATTGTTCGTATTTTTAGCTTGTATTGCCGGTAGAATGGCTGCCATTTTGTTTCGCTTGATAAAACAACGGACACGAACGTTTTTGATAGCTTACATATTCAAGTTTTTTTTTATGTAAGTAAGTACTATCAGAGAAGTTAATTCTGAATATTAGGTCACGTTGTATCAAACCCAGCCGACAGATCACGATTAATATTGAATTGACATATTTAATCCGACCAAAATTTGTTCGTACAGCTGTTTGGTTCTTGCTACGAGCCGCGCTACGACTTCCGTGATTTATAAAATGTTTATATGGCCGAATACTCTGACCACAGATTTTAGAAGTAAGAGATCTGTTATAGAGCGTGTCACATGTCGCCAATCCGGCACAAATTGTCAGTCGTATGTCAATCACTCCACGGCTTACACGTTTTCACTACGCCGTAAATTGCGAACAAAATGCTGACTTGTGCTATAATTACCTACAAAAACTGCAGCGATACTGTGAATTTCAAAAATAGCGGGATCACCTATCACAGCCAACTGTAATTTATACGACTTTTTAATTTAAAAATCAATTATTCTTCACGAAAAATATTCTTCACGAAAAATGTTCCGTGAACTATCAACTAAGGCACTAGTGATGTGGTGGGGTGCAGATTTTGGTATCGATATTTTTATCGACATTTTTTATGCGGTTGCGTTATTATCTACACTAATATTATAAAGCTGAAGAGTTTGTTTGTTTGAACGCGCTAATCTCAGGAACTACTAGTCCGATTTGAAATTTTGAAGTATCCTTTCAGAGTTAGATAGCTTATAGCCAAGAAACAGAGGAAAATGTGGAAAAAACGGGGAAAATTATTTTAAAGGGCTTATCTCACGCACCATCCAGCAATTTTTATGTTGTTTGCCATAAATAAAAAGTAGACCACATGAAGGATCATAGGCTATTTTTGTGGCCTAATTTGTCTTTGAAATTCCTAATTTACGGGGGAGAAGCCGCGCGGAAGGTCTAAATTTATTATAAATATGCGGAAGTTTTATTTTATAGTCGAAAGAAGTGGTGCTTTAATGCTTACTCATATAATAACTCACAATAATTAGTGCATCTTTGAAGAATGATTTGTATTACCTTCATCGCTTTTAGTCCTATTTCAGTTTTCCCAGAGACGCAAAATTCAAAGAGAAATGTATGAATAAAATCGGTCAAGTGCGAGTTGGTCTCACGCACGAAAGGTTCCTTATCATAATAGAGCAAAATTAGGCAAATAATGTGTTTTTGTACAAATCCTTAATTATTTAGTTTATTTTAATTTTATTATTAATTGTTAAAGTATAAATACAATGGAGTATTTTGTACTTTTCAAGTGCCTACCTAGTACCTGTTGCCATTATGGATATCGAGCAAAAAATAGCAAAAAAATCACGTTTGTTGTGTGGGAGCCCCCATTAAATATTTATTTTAATTTGATTTAATTTATTTTAGTATCTGATATAACAGACATACACAATCAAATTTCAGAAGTGTATCGGTTATTGAGATATTATACAGCCGAGACAGACAATAAGACATCGAAGTCTTAGGAATAGGGTCCCTTTTTTTTCCTTCTTAAAGATATTCTAAAAATAATGTTACTACATCGCTATAGAAGCCAAAAGTATTAAACAGCTTTTTGTCTGTCTGTCTGTATGTTTGTTCCAGCATCACACGAAAACTACTGATCCGTTTTGAATGCGGTTTTCGCAGATATATTTGTCTTTTTCGTATTTCGTATAGTAGAAGTTTTTCGTAATCTTGGATGATTTCAATCCCTTTCAGCCTTTGAGTTTTTTTTTTGTTAGACTGTAATATTAATTATTTATCACTTTCATTCTTTTAATAGTATTAATTAAATACCTACCAAAATACATCCATATCGTCGTAGTAATAATTAATCGACATCGTAGATAGACCGGACATCACTAGACCGTGTACCGTTAACACTATTCTGACAATATAGTGTCATTGAAATTGGCGACATAGGTTTTCATATAAACGGCGCTACATAACACTTCTCCTTATTTTCCTGTTCTGAGACTCTGACCTTTTTAATCTGTCAAAACTGTAAAACATAACTTATCAATTATTACTTATTACCAATTTATTGTAGGAAAACAGCCTTTATATATAGGCTGGATTTATAATTATGTACCTGACCGAACGCGCACAGCGAGAATACAAGTATTATGTATGTGGTAATTTAATAGTAGTCCGGTCACGCTATCATTTAAAATACATATTTTGCTTGTCATCTCGCGCTATTCCCGCCAAACCGCGCGTTTGCGCGATATCAATACAGCCTTAGATAGGGAAGGGTACCAGAAAAGAAAAAGACAACCATAGAAAACTTGTTTGTACTGCCAAGATGGAGGTGAAAAGTTAGTAGTTCGTCTGACCCACTCGAGTCCATTGTCTACGGTGCTCTCCGAATAGCCGACTGCCGAAGACAGGAAAAACTGGCGTTCTAAAAGAAGGTGTCGGTTATGCATGCTAGTCAGTAGTCCGTTCTATTCAGTTTACTGTGAAAGTAGCAGCGCCGAAAGAGCATTTTTTGTGATTTGTATGGGCAAACGTCATGAATTTGCCCATACAAAAGTTTAAAAAAAGTTACTCTTCCAGCGCTGCTACTTTCACAGTGAACTCTACACACTTTGATGTATGTATTATCACTTAGTTTTGCAATACGTACTGTAGAAGGACCTTCATATAAAAGAAAGAGGTACAGGTATTCCTTTGCCTATTTAGTCTTATATGCAAAATCTCGTTAGGTTTTACTTGATATGCAAAAGGGATATACCAATATGTTGACTGAAACTATATTACGTAGGCGAAGTTAGTTAATTTCAACTTGTGTGTAGTTGTGTACCAGTTTGCATAAATTAACTGCGATGAAAACTGTCTAAGTGGTTCTGCTGAGCTGTTTATTTCATTTCATAGTGAGGGTGATAAGTTTCGTGTGATATTATAATAATAATAACTCCTACATCGGTTTCGGTGACAATGGCCGGTTTCATTGTAACCAGGCCAGTGTTGCCGTATGCAGGAATAATTTTATAGTGCCCAAGTGTGTGTACAGTACACAAGAGCACTCTTTATGCCTTTACTCTCAATACCCAGTGACATTTTTTATACGTGGGAGAGCCATGCTTCGGCACGAATGGGCCGGCTCGACCGGAGAATTACCACGTTCTCACAGAAAACCGGCGTGAAACAGCTCTTGCGCAGTGTTTCGCCGAGTGAGTGAGTTTACCGGAGGCCAAATCCCCTACCCTATTCCCTTTCCTTCCCTTCCCTATTACCCAATTCCCTCTTAAAAGGCCGGCAACGCACTTGCTGCTCTTCTGATGCGAGTGTTCGATTGGTCGATTTTATAAAGTATCGCTAAAGAAAGCGACTTGGCTAAAGGGTGGGTTCCTTGTACCATCGAGGAAATTGATTCCTAGGCAATTGACAGACCAACGTCATTTGTTCGGATCATGTCAATTCAATTTTAATTGTGATCTGTCGGCGGGGTTTGACATAACGCGACCAAACTACGTAGGTCCCCCATCTGCCTAGGAATCAACTTCTCTGATAGTACATCCTATTTATGTTACAGCCTGCAACTTACAGGATTATTAAAATAACAATACAAGGACGTCCTCAGATCATTAGAGGCTGAGTAAACGTATTTGCGTGGCAGTCGATTTTCAATTTGCGCTCAATCACGTCTCAGGATGTCTCCGAATTGCCTTCGTGCTCCAAAGAGAAGAGGACTACACTGCCTTCACAGTAATTTAACCCTTATTTCCTTTAAAATAAAGGTACAATGTGAAAGAATTATATTTTAATCCGTCACATTTTTAGGTGAAAAGCCTAGCCACGTATACATAAAAGTTTATTATAATGAAGTGGACAAAGGATGTTACTGCTGATTGTAATTTTCTGTGTATTAAAGCAGTATTATAGTTGCTACTTTGAAAATTATACTTATGTCAATATATTTTTTAAACTCACTAATGTTAATATGTAAAGTTAATAAGAGCATTTTTTAAAAGATTTCATAATATCTTCCTTTTAGAAATTTATGAAATGTTAAAGTGTTACGAACAAAAATAATTCATAGTTGAAAACGTGAGTGTATGAGGTGGGTAACATTTTGATATAGTTCGGTTTTGCTTGGAGGCTTTAGGACCGGAAAAATGATTTAAAATCAAAGGTATGTGGATTTTATGTAATACATATTATTAGCCAGATGATTAAGTAGGTAGGTTACAAGGTTCGTTTAAATTACTTCCCTTTATGTTATAAAAAGTTAGTTATCAGTGGATGAAAATATGTCATTCACTCATTTCTTCAGTTATTGTTATGAAAAAAAAAACATAATAATTATTAAGTATGATTTATGATAAATTATATTATTAATTAATTAATTCCGCTTCGAAATACCACAGCGCTGCACTGTGCACAGCATCACTTTATTTCTCTTGAGGAATGCGATACGAGTATTTATATCTTATATAAAAATAACTTTAATAAGAATTGAGAAACTTAATATAAGTAATTGGTATGATACACATCTGTGACACCCATTCTGATATCTATGGTGACACCTATTCTAGAAGATATAATATGGGAAACTAGTTGACCCGACAAATGTTGTTTCACCTGTTTAAGGAATGTGCTTGAGAGCCTCAAAGAGAATCTTTCGACGTTTGTATTCTAACTGATAACAAAATCTATAAGTTTTAAATAAACTTCGAATTGATTTGATTCAAAATCTAGTACCGTAGTTGATTTGGTCGCAACTATTATATTGTAATAATTTATTATCTTCATCTTCTTTAATATTTCTTTTTTAGGATTCCGTAGTCAACAATGAACCTTAAAGGTTCGGTCTGTCCGTCTATCTGACCGCGGTTTTGCTCAGAGACAAGTCTTTGCAGAGACCATAATATTAGGACCTACAAAGCTGTAATTCGACATGAATGCACATAATAATGGTGCCGACAAAATGGTATTATAGATATAACTACCTACACATCTATGTGGGGATGATTTTTGTTCCGCGCCCACTCCACCGTGTGGGGTATCGTTAGATAGGTTTTTAAAAATATTACAAGTATTCATAGATCATTTTCCGATTAAGGGATCCATTTGTGAAATATAAAGTTTTAGAGGGGAAGAAATCGTTAGAGTCCAGTGTCCCCCGCCCTCAGCCTAACAGCTAAACGGTTGCTTCTGGAAATATGAAAAAATTCACGAGAGTAGGAAATATGCTGAATTTAAAAGGAAATACTACCTATAGTGAATCATCTAAAAATGTATTCCGTGTAGTATAAATGAACTTTTCGTTCAAGTTCCTTTAAACGTAACTGGGATGATGTTGTTGTTAGTAGTGTTACACGTTTTAAAGTTATATTTTTTTCATTTTGTCATTTTCTTTGCCATTATCATTTTTTTTGTCACTGACCAATCAAAAATTTTCGCCATTACGGAACTCTATATTGCGCGTGGCCCGACACGGGGTTTTTTTGCTGTAGTCATGTAAGTAAAGTTAAAGAAAACTGGCAACGCCTACATTGTGTAAGCAAATTTTAAAACTACTTGACTGAAAACCTTAAATGACATCTTTCTTGGATTTTACATTATACCCGTACCATCTTACCTACTACTTACAAGATATCAACCACAGCATAGATCAAGACAGATACCGCATGTCCCTCCATTTGTATGAAAACGAGCGTGCCACATTTTTCCTGCCTACTGTGATGTACCGATGATAAGAAACGTGTCAATTATCTAGGCCAACGTTTCTATTCGAATTTCTACAGCTCTATACGGCACAATTAGGCATTTTTCAATCCGATTGACGTCCGATTCCGATAACGGTGGAGCGCAGACTAAAGAACAGACTTTCGAAAGACGAGCATTGCTCGTCGTTTGGGAACGCCATATTATGGCACATACACATGCGGTATCTATCTTGATCTATGTCTGTGAAATCGACAAACAGTTTTCCTACGCATGTAGATTTTAAGTAAAATGAAATATGTACTTAAGTGTAAAAAATTAACACCCTGTTTTAATGGACTCTCCTAATGATACCTAAGCCCTAAAAAATTTGGCCGGTAGGTTTATTTGCACCCTGTATATCTTATTTAAACATCGTAATAAACTATTAAGTAACCCATAAGAAATTTAAATATAAATAATACCAATTCATCATGCTATATTTTATGAAAATCTTTTTGAGCTCTAATAATAATAATGACTGATTTTTGTAGGAGATAAATGGAACTGATTGTAATTTGCTATTATAATGCATACGCATAGGTTATACAAGAAGTCCTAAATAAAATGAAATATCAAACATAACCGATTAATATTATTATCGATACTACAAAAGGTATGACGTAGGCGGACACCCTTACTCGTCTGGCAATCTTGAATGTAATAAAATACATTAAAATTATAATTTTAAGATCGCCTACTGTGTACGAAAAGTTCCTTTATACTTCGCCGAATACACTTTTTTTTAGTTGATCGACAATTACTCAATAACTTATGAAGTCTTCTTAGCCGTGATAGTTTTCCTTTTAAATTCAGCATATTTCCTACTCCCGTGAATTTTGTCACATTTCCAGAAGCAACCGTTTAGCTGGTAGAAGGGGGGGGGGACACTGGACTCTCACGATTTTTTCCACTTTAAAACTTCATATTTCAAAAAGGATCCCTAAATCGGAAAATGGCCTATGAATACTCATAATATTTTTTAAAAAGTTAAAAACCTATCCAACGACACCCCACACGATGGAGTGGACGCGAAAAAAAAATCATCCCCGCTTGATGTGTAGGGAAGGTACCATAATAAATATGTTTTTTAAGATTTCATGTACAATTTTGTCGCCATCATTAATATGTGCATTCATGACAAATTACAGCTTTGTAGGTCCTATAGTCTCTGAGCAAAACCGCGGACAGACAGACAGACAGACGGACAGACAGACAGACGGACAGACAGACGGACAGACAGACGGACAGACAGATGGACAGACAGACGGACAGACAGACGGACAGACAGACGGACAGACAGACGGACGGACAGACAGACGGACAGACAGACCGAAACTATAAGGGTTCCTTGTTGATAGGCCAAGAGCGAGTTGGACTCGCGCACGAAGGGTTCCGTACCACAAATCCACAATAGAGCAAAAATAGGCTGAAAATTGTGTTTTTTGTAATCAAAAAAAAATTGTTCAAGGAAACCCTGACCTAATGAGAATGAGAAACTGACCTTAACCAGAGACCAGCCCTTAACTAATCGAAAACCCTAGTGAATAAATCTTCTGTCAAAAAACCTCTCAATTTGAGCATACGACGCCTGCATAAAAAGTGCTAGAAAGGGGGTTAGAAAGGAAAGCGATAAAATTTAACCCTCCAGAGGCTAAAAGATGACGTCACCGTATCTGTCACTTATCGTCACGTCCCGGAATAAATCTGCGTGTGACGTCACGCATACAAATTCCGCCTCCGAGCCTCTCATTACAGACGAAACAATTTCTAAGCCGACCCATTTCCGAATATTTACTTTTGGGCCTCCGCAAACATCAATTTCGGATGCTTAAGGACGGACAATGTGTTCACTTTAATGACGTTTTATTTTACAAGATTTCGCAATTGGATTGGACGATATGAGCTAAGCTTTTGTTTAGATTTTTTCTCCCGTCTGTATTATTATGATATTATTGCTAAGCTCGATTTGTTACACCGCGAGATCACAGCATTTACTCTGCGAAAAAAAAGGTAAAGGTAGTTGGAACCGAGCGACGACACGTCGTCTGCAGTTGTCGCATGTCGCTCGGTTTCAACTTGTACCTTAATTGTATGCAAATGACGACGCGGTCGCGCCACTATTTAAATAAAATAGCTCGCCCCCGAAACCCCTATGTACTACGAGATTCCAGTTATAAATATATATATTTATAACTGGAATCTCGTAATTGTAAATATATATATTTATAACTGGAATCTCGTAGTACATAGGGGGTTTCGGGGGCGAGCTGTTTTATTTAAATAGGAATTTTACGGAAACCGTACATTTTCCCATAAAAAATAGCTCATGTCCCTACTCCCTTCCCTTGGTCCACTCTATATCTGTGCCAAATATTGCCATAAAAATTGCTCCAGTAGTTCGTAATCTATATATATAAAAATGGATTTTCAAATGTGTTAGTCGCGCTAAAACTCGAAAACGGCTGGACGGATTGGGCTGATTTTAGTCTTAAAATATTCGTAGAAGTCCAGGGAAGGTTTAAAACCTTCGTGACACGAAGTTCACCGGGACAGCTAGTTTCTTATATTTCCCCCATTTTTCCCACATTTTCCTGAGTTTCTTCGGTCGTATTAATCTTAGCGTGATAATATAATATAGCCTATAGCCTTACTCGATAAATGAGATATCTAACACTGAAATAAATTTTAAATCGGACGTGTAGTTTCTAATATTAGCGCGTTCAAGCAAACATACCCTTCAGGTTTATAATTAAATAGGTATAGATTTTTTTTAATTATCGCTTGACAAACTCGAGTTTCGATCTAAAAGACTATAAAAAGTACCAATAACAGGATCATTATAGGCTCATAAGTCATAACCATGGGACGATGCATGGTATAATATGGTAGTGATGATGATGGTGAATGTAATTTGCATAGTAGCATATGCTTTCCGTTCTTAAAACAACGCAGAAACTCCCAAACTTGTATCTATAAAGAATCAGGAGTTCTCTCAGCACCTTCCGAACCACGGTATACCAGGTTGGTAGTATATGCTTAGAATACTTCTCACGAAACCGAAGTCACTACATGTTTTCCTATATATTTTGAGGAGTTCCCTCGATTACATATGGATCCTTCATCAGATCACCACTTTTGTGAATATAATACCAAATTCGGATGATACCCTATATACCAAAAGAAAAAATTTGAAAATCGGTTAATAAACGGCGGAGTAATCGTTGAACATAAGAAAACGAACATAACACCTCCCCCATTTTGAAAGTCGCTTAAAATTGTAGCCTGTGTGTTATTCTGATGTATAACCTATGTTATTGTAAAGTTTCATTAAAATCCGTTCAGTAGTCTTTGCGTGAAAGAGTAATAATAGCTCCCACACAGGTTTCGGTGACGGTGGCCGGTTTCATTGAAACCAGGCCAAGTACGCAGGAGTAATTTTATAGTGCCCAAGTATGTGCGCAGTACACAAGAGCACTCTCTATTCCTTTACTCTCATAACCCAGTGGGACGGAAGACCGACACAATTAGCGAGAGAACAGGCACAGGACCGACTTTTTACATGCCCATCCGACGCATGGATCATCTTAGTTGTCAGACAATCAGGTGATCAGCCTGCATTGTCCTAGCCAAACTTGGAAATAACATGTTTCCAACGCGGGAATCGAACCCACGACCTCCGAGTCAAGAGCCGCGCTCTATACCACTAGACCACGGAGGCGTATGTGAAAGAGTAACAAACATCCATACATCCATACATCTATACATTCATACATCCAAACAAACTTTCGCCTTTATAATATTAGTAGGACTAGATGACGCCCGCAACTCCGTTGCGCCAAAATTCGTTTATCGAGCGGGAACCGTACATTTTTGTGTATTTGGATAAAAACTATCCTATGTCCTTTCTCGGGACTCAAAGTATCTCCATGCCAAATTTCAGCAAAATCGGTTCAGCGGTTTGAGCGTGAAGAGGTAACAGACAGACAGACACACTTTCGCATTTATAATATTAGTATGAATAAATCATTACATATCTAGTATTGCTTGTGATTACACGGCGGTGACCAAAACGCGCGTTCGCGTGGACGCATATACATACATGCAGCCTTGTAAGTTCTCACTTCTTTCGTATATATACAATCATGATTAAGGGCGAGTGTCCATTTTAGACATGATAGTCTTATTGCCATACAGAACACACGAATATAGTCTGTCTTAAGACTATCGTGTTACATAATATTAAGAAGCACACATACACATACATTTCATACGTGGGAGAGCCATGCTTCGGCACGAATGGGCCGGCTCGACCGGAGAAATATCACGTTCTCACAGAAAACCGGCGTGAAACAGCGCTTGCGCTGTGTTTCGCCGAGTGAGTGAGTTTACTGGAGGCCCAATCCCCTACCCTATTCCCTTTCCTACCCTCCCCTATTCCCTTCCCTTCCCATCCCTACCCTCCCCTATTACCCTATTCCCTCTTCAAAGGCCAGCAACGCACCTGCAGCTCTTCTGATGCTGCGAGTGTCCATGGGCGACGGAAGTTGCTTTCCATTAGGTGACCCGTTTGCTCGTTTGCCCCCTTATTTCATTAAAAAAAAAATACACAAATCACAAACAAATATTTTGTATTTCTCATAAGACTATCGTGTATCAAGTAAGCGCGAGTACTTAAAGTAGCTATTTTTTCTTGTAACAAAATATGCACGTTAATGTACAGAGGCTAAATGCTAGTAGTATTCTCTAATAGGCCCTAGCCAACATCAGAGTAAGGCGGTAGACTGTGCCGAAGTGTTCCCTTATTTCCGTCGAAGTCCGGTCTCTTGTGAGGTAGACCAGCAGGTCGTGGAGAGTGTTCTGTGTAAGACCCGAGACACTCTCCGTTCAACGGCTGATGGCTAACCGCAGCGGGTTTTAGTGGGTCGGCTGACGGCCAGACCCCCAACACCTGCGAATCAAAAAAGGCGGTAGAGAATAGAGGCACACTTCTTGGATCTAAATGTTCATCACCCAATTCAAAACAGCAGCATTATTATTCCCAACTTGTTACCCTCCAAAATATTTTTACATGGAGAACGCGAAACATAAAATTCGGATAGTATTGTGATAATGAAGTGAAAATTAGCATTGCAATTTGCAACATTTACTTTGAAATCCGACGATTTCGATGTAAATATGAGGCAATTTAAAATATACATGCGGAAGCTCGCAGAGTACATCAATTAGCAAATGACTGTTTGCACTGCGGGGACCGGCGCACGAAAGTGGACTAACAAGTAATGACACGTGACACGTCTGATACGACTGCGAGCAGGCTGTTTGTAACTCAGTAAGTTATGTTGTAAGTAAGCAGTTTGTAAGTAGAGATGTAATGTGTTGTAAGTATAAACTAGGCGTTATATAAGTAGTAAACTAAAGGTGTCTGTAAGTAGAGACATGTTGAGTTGTCTGCAAGTAGAAAAGTAAGCCGTTTGTAAGTTATAGATAAGTATCTATAACTTACAAACGACTTACTTTTTTACTTCAAACAGCTAAGTAGCTGTTTGAAACGTTGGAAATGGTGAAATAGTAGGTGGTAAGTTTTTGCGCAGAACGTAACTAGTAAGTAAAAGAGAGGCGATGAACAATGGGCTACTAGCACCTAGAATATTATTTTAAGGGCCTGTTTCACCACTTTCTGATAATTAAAGTATGCAGAATCTGTCAAATAAGTTGCGGATAGCCTTTCCGGCACCTTATCAGGAAGTGGTGAAACAGGCACTAAGTTTTGTATCACAACTTACATTTAAATCTTGTAATGTAAGGGTCCCCGCACACTTAAAATTTAAAGTTGGCTGACTATCGTACAAACCACAGAAATAGATCAAGATAGAAGCGCCATACGCTCGTGTTCATACAAATTGGAGCGACATGGCGCTTCTATCTTGATCTATTTCTGTGGTTTGTACGATAGTCGGCCAACTTTAAATTGTACAATACAAGGCTTGATATGCATATTAAAATTTTGTTTTTTTTTTTCAAGCAAATACATCCATGTTAAAGCGACATCTGAACGTATTAGAGAGAATTAGTTACTAAACTTTACCTTATTATCTTGCCACACCGTAGTGTTTCTTGGTTCTTGTCGAATAATAAAAGGCGAAGGTATATTTTTAGTAAATTATTTATTACTTAATTTTAATGCTAATACAAATATTACAATTTAACTTTCGTTAGAAAATCACGAACATTTCACAAAATGTCGTGTCAGCTTGTATTTTAATATGTTAATACGTTAGTTCAAACATAGATGGCGCTAGACGTACCCTACTTTGGAAAATGGAAATCCTTTGTTAAAAGATAGCTACGGATCACAGGATCAGACATGGTCTCAGAAGTTTTGGAATTTGGGGGGTTACAACTAACAAGGGACATGTGCGATGACTCCCATAATATTATATAATTTATTGTACTTATTCGTTTATTAAATAAAACTAATATTATTTCTAGATATCCAGGTTTGTTGCATCATAATTTATCTTTGTTTATTATACATCATACTACGCAAACTTTTAAAGCGTTCCCTTACTTTAAAAACAGGCAATTTTAAAAGCAACTTTAATAAATATTGTGTTTTTGTGCTTTTTCCAATGACTGGTACTGTCCAATCTACTAGTAATACCCTACTACTTCTCCAGTTCGAGCTATTTAATCCATACTTATAATCTATACTAATATTATAAAGAGGTAAACTTTGTTTGTTTGTTTGTTTAATTGTAATGAATAGGCTCAAAAACTACTGGACCTATTTAAAAAATTCTTTCACCATTCGAAAGCTCCATTATTTACGAGTAACATAGGCTACTTTTTATTTTGGAAAATATAGGGTTCCGTAATATATTTCAGTTTTTCAAAAACAACCAGAAAATTTACTTATTTTGCGTACGCTGCCTATATAAGCCCTATAAAAGATAGAACCATAGAATGTTCTAAATAAATGTAGATCTTATAAATATCTACAAAAATGTCCGCGATACACTATACCTATCTATGTCAAGTGAGGCACAACAACCATTTTTTTATTTAAAAATCTTGATTTTTTTGGACTACATTTAAACGCATTTAATTTACTCATGCTAATAATCCTTATCAAAATAAATTATTTCATCTCTAAGTACAGTTTATGTAGACAATATTTGGTCTTTGATTGATAAAAATTGGACGTTTGGTTTAGAAGTTATGGCGAAATTAAAATATTGCGATTTACGCCCGTTTCGAAGTGGGCGCTGCTACCAAGGCGGTGTCGGGGGTGCGCTCGCGGCAGAGGAGTTCAGATCTATTCAGAGTATTGACTATTGAGTAGTAATGTAGATCTATCAGTAGTATCGACGGAGAGCTGACGACCAAATCAGCCATGTAGCTTCAGCTGTGTTAAAATTCCGTTAGCTACTTCCCTGAACAACCCTTTCTGATAATTTATTTTACCATTGGAATCCTACATTATTTCTGCTGAACATAGGCTACATTTTATTTTGGGAAAAAATAGGGTTTCGTAAGATATTTGGGTTTTTCGGACGCAAGGTGTAAAAAAATCATCCAGAAAAGTTACTTATTTTGCGTACGCTGCCTAAACAATGAAAGATAGAACCATATAATGTTCTGAGTAATTGTAGACCTTCTAAATATGTACAAAAAAGTCTGCTACACACTATACCTATCTATGTCGAGTGAGGCACAATAACCACTTTTATTTATTTATTATTAAATCTTAATTTTTTTTTTGTACTACATTTAAACCGTTTATCTTACTCATGCTATTAATCCTTATCAAAATAAATTGTTTCATCACTAAGTACAGTTTATTTAGATGATATTTGGTCTGTGAATGATGAAAATTGAACATTTGGTTTTGAAATTATGGCGAAATTAAAATATTACGATAGTGGGCGTCACCAAGGCGGGGCCGGGACAGCGGGGTACGCGTTCGGGAGGAAGACAATTTGTGCACTGTCAAGTTTGCAGACTGCGGATACCTAATGACTGCATTGTCGATGTTAGTGTCGGAGTCTGTGAATTGACCTGGGAATCATTTTGCTGACCGAGTCTTTCCTGGGTAGGCTTTTTGAAGCGGTAAGTGGTAACCGACATCCACGCGGGCGGAGCCGCGGGCGACCGCTATTAGGTATATTTTTCTTCTACAATAGATCGATCACCGATTTTTATCGGACGTAGGTATTTCTTAATCCTTGAACAAAAATCAAACACAGTTATATATAAAAATCACAGTCGTTTATTATTAATAAATACTGGTAATTAAATTAGACAAAGTGAATTACCAAAACTTTTAGCTTGAATCATACTATATTACTTTCTAGAATTGAACGTGATTACCGAACAATATAATAGATATGTACGCCTATCAGCCTATCACATGGTCTGTCAAAATTACGCAAGAAAGGCCTACTTAAAATTATTAGGAGTGTCCTTAGATCGCAGACTTTCTGTCGATGCAAGTCGATAGTTTAGACGACAGAGTTTTTTAATCGGGACTTAACGCGACTTATTTAAGTAGTAATGCTACTACTTAAATAAGTCGCGTTAAGTCCCGATTAAAAAGTTTAATTATAATGCAACGCGAAAGTTTAAAATGTTATCTTAGACGACAGAGTTTTCTCAAACTGGCACTTTCATACAGTATGATTAACCTGAATAAAGTCGTTTAGGTACTTGAGACCAGAGACACTAAAGATCTTAGACAGACTGTTGCAATACAAGATAAGAACGACGAAAACAACGGCTCATATTATAATCAATTGTATAAGAGTCTGAATAAGAGCGACACAACAGCTGTTTTAACTTTTAAAGACTGTACTAGTTGTCGTAAAACAGATTCAAAATATAATTTATAATGTAAGACAAAACCATCAGCTCAAGACTAATGTGTCAAAACTTCCAACACTCCCAACTTTCAAGTAAACGCTTATTATATAGAGAAAAATTGTTATATAGAATAACGCTTGTTATATAGAAACTTGTTATAAGTATTAAGAATATTCTCTACAGCGTTGTTGAAAGGTTAACATTAGACATTATCCAATCAAAGCGTTATAGTTAATAGATTGGCGAAATTATAGCAAACAGCCTTAGAAACTGAGCAAAGTCTCGGTCGACAGAGAGCAGCAGAAAGTCTGCGGTCCGCAATGGCACTGAGGGTTAATTCAGACAGCAACGCGACGCGTAGACGCATTTCTAAATTTGTATGGATTTGACAGATTTGCAAGACGTCTCACGCAATTGAAATCTGTCAATTTGCAGTACTTTAGAAATGCATCTACGCGTTGCGTTGCGGTCTGAATTGGCCCTTAGACTAAAGTTACTTGTAAATGACAATTACTTTACACTTAAATAATGCTGAGCTGCTGTTATAGAATGTGGTAAATTACACTTTGTACCTTTTTTATACAATCTTAAATCTTGATGTTTCAGAAGTACAAACAGAATGGCCGTTTTCAATGAAATCACTTAGCCACTAATTACTTTTAAGTAGTACAATACCTGATTGTACTTTGTGGCACACAATTTTTCGAAATAAATATCGGCATTTTTACTAGGTATTTTATAACAATATTGTGTTTTTTTTTTTAAGTCCATTGCCAGATTGTGTAGAATGTAGATGGTATCACTCTATGGAGAACGTTGCTCGCAGTCGCCACTTAAATATTATAATATTATTGTACTCATAGATTAAGGATATTTATACCTGCATGATTGTACTTTTGGTAATTTTTGATAAGAAAACTAGATGACGCTGCGTGCAACAAGGTAACTTTGACACAATTTCGTCTTGTTAGCACAAAATGGACGGCAGATGTTAATCTCATTGCACCTCCTAAATTGTACAACTAATTCGTTAAATATTTATGCCAAAAATCCCTAAATATGTCATAAATTCATAATAAACAAAATGATAAAACATGAAATGAGACACATTTTCACTTATAGTGCGGCTAGTTTCTTGACACACATGGAGATGGCGCCACTGGTAATTTAATTTTAATTGACTTGACGTACATTTCTGAAGGCAAGTCATAGAAGCTGTCTCTGTATCTGCATTAAAAGTAGATTTTGGTACGATTAAAGAAAAATTATTTAATCGTACCAAAATCTACTTTTATACATACATTACATCGTCTTCAGTTAATCAATGTCTATTCATCAAGATTGCCGCACTATACATTTTAAAAGGTTTTTTTGGTACATGTACACCGCTGAGATCAATACCAAGTACCATTAAAATTATTATGAATAATGTGATAAAAAACTTAAAGCTTTTATTGAATTATTATTTTAAACTTGAGTGATTAATTAATTTAAACTGTAGAACTTGTGTCGTGACAAATTAACTAAATAAAAATTATAATATTAATAAATATTTGTATATTTTACTAGTCAATAAAAATATAAAATAATAAATTATTCATAACTTTTAAAACTACAAAATCACAATTATATCACCTTCTTAACCAAACAAAATAAATAGATAATGAGGGAGATACTCCCAATTTACTTACATAAATAAGTATGATGAAATTGAAAATATTATGAGCAAAGGAATGCTTTTTATAATGGTACATTCAGACTACGACACTAAAGGCCTGTTTCACCACTTCCTGATAATGCTATCCACCACTTAACTTGACAGAATATAGAGTATGAAGAATCTGTCAAATAAGCCTATTCGGCACCTTATCAGGAAGTGGTGAAACAGGCCCTAAGCCTTTGTAATTAAATACTCCATCAAGGTCTCAAATGTTTTTATATACCACCATATTTCTTATTATTATTGAACACTATCACCTAAGTGTTATAGTACAACAATATTGTAGCAAATTGTTGTGAACACATCCAAAAACACGTCGAACACTTATGTCGTAGTGTGAAGGGCTCCATAGCATAGTAATATTATGTAGAAGTAAATAAATGGCTCTGAGTAACTTTTGCGTAACATTGACAGACTTATCAATACAATTACATCAAGCGTACTTACTTAAAACGTCTACGTTGTGATAATAGTCAAAATAATATCATTAAGTAACTTAAAATTAAGTCATGGGCCCAATCGGAAAGTGGATCGAGAAAGAAAACTTCTTTCGCTCCCGTTTATTCTATAAAACCTTATTCTATGTATAAACATTACTGAACCTCACTATAAAGCTATATTTCGATACCTATATTACATCTAAGGACTATTTGCGCGCGAACTATGCGTGAAATCGCGCGTAATCGCGAACGCGTTCTGTACAAGTAACACTCTACGCTATCGAATCATTCAAACTCACCAACGGGCAGTGCTCTTTATAACCCCATTTACTCTGCCAGCGCTAAAAAAGTCCAAGATCATTGAGTCGATTGTATAGCTTGCAACAAGGCTTTACACAATACTTCAATCTGTAATTTTGACCATAAGTGCCAGCTTAATCTCAATAGGCCTCGGTTCCATACTCCAACAACCACGCGTAACCATGCGCGCTATGGCGCCACTAAACGCACAAGGATGCCTGGAATTTCCTATTGCATCATCTTCAGCTTAAACCTTAAGACTAAGTAGGAGACTATTCTGATGAATACGAAAAAGGCGCAGAGGGCGCCTACGTCGACCCAGAAGTTCGCCTGGTCCATTGTCATCTCTTTGAGGAAGTGACTCGGCGTTCGGAAATGACAATACGCTTCTGAGCAGTGCAGCTTCTCTCGCTTGAAGCCGTAGACTGACAGCATGGCGCCTTCGAAGCCGTAGCGTACGTAGCTGAGGTACGACACCCATTGGAGGTAGCCAGGAATGGCGTTGAAG